>NC_082708.1:430894-1030894 GCF_030144855.1 Hypanus sabinus
GTCCGCCGGCGGGGGAATCCGGCTGATCGATCGCGGTGCAAACGTGCGAATGCCCAACGTCCAATTCCGTCCGAAGCATGAAGACCTCGGTCGGTATCGGGCCGCCCCGCGGCAGACCCATCAACCCACCTCCGGAGATGGTAGCGAGCCGAGCGTGGAAGTTCGCCGCACGTGTCGAGACCGTCGCTTCCACTCGGCCTCTCCCAAAGGTAGGACCGACCAAGCCGCATCGATCGGGGAACAGAGGTCTCCGCAGACGACACTCGCGAGGGCACCCGTGGCAGGCTGGTTCCCACACAAGTCTCCGTCACACAAAGTGCGTGCTCCCCTCCTAAAAGGCTTTTGGCTACCCGTCGGTCTGCCGGCCGTCGCCCACGGTTCCCGCTCAGACCCTGTCCGGAGCCCCTGGCGCGTCCTCGGACTTCCCGTCTGCCTTCACCTCGGTAAGCATTCAAAAGCCTTTTCTGTCTATAAATCACTGTAAGTCGCGGAGCTCGCCTGGCCTCCCGCTTACTGAGTCCGAAATAACCCCCGAAGGTTCACTTCGGCCTCCGCACTGTGTGTGTTGTGTTGTCTGTCTGTCTCGTGTGTCAACCGTACCACTGGAAATCCGTCTAAGTGCCTCTGGAAAACGTGTTCCCGAAAATCTCCGGGAACCCCGCCAATGCCCCCGTACAGAAATTGCATGTGTCAAGTCGGCGGGACGCCTGCCGGAAGTCCTGCCGGGCAGGTCGTACCTTGGCCCGGCCAGGCGGGGCAAATGCAACCTTCATAGCGCTCTCCGGGCCTAACTGGTTAACCGGCGCCGCGACTGACCGTACAACAATGACGTGTGTCAAACCGGCGGTAAGACGCCCGGAGCTCACGCCGGCCTCGTCGCACCTCGGGCCCGCCCGACGGGCTGGATCCGACCTTCACAGACTTCCGCCGTCAATTGGTTAACCGGCGCGGCGCCGGGAGCACGCGCCTCTGTCGGCGGTCGGCCCTCCGGTAGTGCCGCCGTGCATCGTCCGCTTCGGCCGGCAGCAGGGCCCCGAATCAGCCTTCATTCCGACTTCCGAGTTGGGACTTGGAATAATTTCGACTTCTGCCAAGGTCTCGGATCGGCGGTGGGACCTGCGGTAGTCCCACCGAAAATGCCGCCCCTCGGCCGGCACGGCCCTCCGAATACGTCCCCTCGCGTCTCCCCGCCGCGGGACTTTGTCAGAAAATCATTCGGGCATGGTTTCGATTCGGCGGCCCGAGCACCGGTAGTCAGCCCGTATATGCTGCCCCTCGGTCGGCTTGGGCCTGCGGATACGTCCCGCTGACTGACTTCCGCCATTGGGAATTCGTCCGAAAATCCATACGGGCGACCTTGGGAAGCGTGCGGAAATACCGCCGCGCGGCCCGGGTTAACGAAGTGGGGAGGCCCGTAACGCCCGTCGACCACTCCTAAGTGGTCGAGAAAAACGCCTCCCCGTAAATCTCCGGAAACCCCGCCAATGCCCCCGTACAGAAATTGCATGTGTCAAAGGGGCGGCCGTATCTGACCCCGGCTGCCGAGCCTCTGGAACTCCTGCCCGGCTACGACCCTCAAATCCGACCCGCATCCAGACTTCCGGAGCGGACTCAGTTAACGAATTGCCACCGGGCAACTGGTTAACCGGCAGTTCTCGGACGGCTCGTTAGCCGTGCCGACCGACCCCCCCGGCCGTGCGGTGGAGCAAGACAACAGTCCCCGGGCGGGCAATCGAGTTCCCGACCGGGCCCTGGCAGATCGTTAACCGGCCCGACCGGGACAAGTCGTTAACCAACTTCGGCGTGACAAATGGTTAACCGGCCCGGCCGGGACAAGTCGTTAACCAACTTCGGCGTGACAAATGGTTAACCGGCCCGGCCCGGACAAGTCGTTAACCGACGTCGGCGTGACAAATGGTTAACCGGCCGGGCCGGGACAAGTCGTTAACCAGACCCGAGCCGGCACTTCGGTAACCGACCGGGTCCGGTGCTGTCATGCAGAACAGGACAGAGACTTAGGCAGCGGCCCGGCGCGGACAGTTCTTCCGTTCGCCGGCTCGGTGACAATTGGTTAACCGACCGGGCTCAGGCAAATCGTTAACCGACGTCGGCGTGACAAATGGTTAACCGGCTCGGCCGGGACAAGTCGTTAACCAACTTCGGCGTGACAAATGGTTAACCGGCCCGGCCGGGACAAGTCGTTAACCAGACCCCAGCAGGCACTGCGGTAACCGACCGGGTCCGGTGCTGACATGCAGAACAGGACAAAGACTTGGGCAGCGGCCCGGCGCGGACAGTTCTTCCGTTCGCCGGCTCGTGACAATTGTTTAACCGACCGGGCTCAGGCAAATCGTTAACCGACTTCGGCGAGACAAATGGTTAACCGGCCCGGCCGGGACAAGTCGTTAACCAGACCCGAGCCGGCACTGCGGTGACCGACCGGGACCGGTGCTGACATGCAGAACAGGACAAAGACTTAGGCAGCGGCCCGGCGCGGACAGTTCTTCCGTTCGCGCCGGCTCGTGACAATTGGTTAACCGGCCCGGCTGGGACAAATCGTTAACCGACGTCGGCGAGACAAATGGTTAACCAACGTCGGCGAGACAAATCGTTAACCAGCCCGGCCGGGACAAGTCGTTAACCAACCCTAATGCGGCGGGACTTGGAATAATTCCGACGTCTGCCGAGGACTGCGATGGGCGGTGCGACCTCCTGTAGTCCCGACGGAGGAGCCGCCCCTCGGCCGGCACGGCCCTCCGAAGACGTCCCCTCGCGGCCACCCGCCGAGGTATGACGCGTGCGGACCTGCCAGGAGCACAACCCAAACCTTAAAACTAACCCTGGCCATAGCACGAGCCCTAGCCCCAGCCCAAGCCCCAACCCATATCCTAGGCCTAGCCCTGACCCTAGCCCCAACCCTAGCCCTAACCCCAGCCCTAACCCTAAAGCTAGCCCCAACCCTAACCCTAACCCTAACCCTAGCCCCAGCCCAAGCCCCGACCCATATCCTAGCCCTAGCCCTGACCCTAGCCCCAACCCTAACCCTAACCCCAGCCCTAACCCTAACCCCAGCCCTAACCCTAGAGCTAACCCTAACCCTAACCCTGACCCTAACCCTAACCCTAACCCTAACCCTAACCGTAACCCTAACCCTAAAGTGGCAGGGTGATGTGAAACAGAATCTCAAGTGAGGAGATCAAAAATCACAAGAGGGCTTTTTAGCCCACTGCCCGCATAATCTCAACCTAACCCTAACCCTAACCCTAACCCTAACCCTAACCCTAACCCTAACCCCCACAAACCCCAGGCACTCCCCGATTAACCCTTGCTAAATCCCCATAAATCAGATATTCTATGTCGAGAGTGGTAGGATTCAACAAGGGCAAGTGTGGGACCTGGTTAATGAAGGCGTGGGCCAGATCAAAGTGGCAGGGTGATGTGAAACAGAATCTCAAGTGGGGAGATCAGAAATCACAAGAGGGCTTTTTAGCCCACTGCCCGCATAATTTCAACCTAACCTATCAGTGACACGCTCTTCATTCTCCCGGCCCCAGAAAGGCCAATAAGAAAACCCAGATATTTTATTTCACCTATCGGGCGTTAAAAAATTCATAGTTAAAAGAATGGAGAGGTTCACCAATTAGCAGCTAATGTACCTTTAAGGGCTGAGGTGAGCCGGTCTCCTAGCAACAGCCAGGTTTGCAGTAGGTGGACAATTAGGTTTTAGTATCACATTAGTTAAAAGAGGCCCTGCGGGGGGAAGAAGGTGAGGGATGTTTTAACTGGATAGCAGTACTGTCTGGGTTTAGAGACTCCACAGAAGACCCGAGTGACGGACGAGAGTCGAGTTGGACCTTCCGGTCGGGAATCACGCTTTTTTGAAGGCAATTGGTTGGAGTCGAAATCGCAGACGCAAGATAAGCAGTAGGAACATTATTCTTTTATTTATTGTCTTACTTACATTATTGTCTTAATGATGTGGAAAGGCAAGGATAGGAGAGGTTGTGTGGATCGATACCTGCCACGTGGGCGAGTGGGTAACTCTGGTTAGTGTCCCTGGGGATTCCTTCTTAACCACGGTCAGGTTAAAAATAGTCCAGAACTTTCATTATGTGAAAATTCTGGAAAAATAGTCCCAACTACTAAAGGGAATTAAGAAGTAGGCCTACAGATTCTCCGCATGGCCTGAATGAGGCCCAAGGAGCTAGGCCGCCCTGGAATTAAACCCTTAGAAGTAGTATGACCTGTACAATTTTGTGCCTTTCGTTGTCTGGTCTAGGGGGTAGTACATACGCCAAGCGTGATTGGCTTGGTTTAAGCCATTTCAGGGGAGGTGTCGCCTTTCATTGTCTGGTCCAGGGGTAATACACACGGCAAGCTTGATCAACTTGACGGAGCCGGCTCGAGGAGGGTGTCTAATGTAAAGGCTCGAAACACCCGAAGATCCGAGAGTGCATTACTGATGATGTGTCCTGGCACATGATAATGAGAGGTTTCGATTTTCCTATACAAGCAGCTGGCTTAGGAGCTCAGACTTTAAATTCTGCAGACTAACCTTTGCCAGCTAAACATATAGATCCACCAGCCCTACACTTAAACCTAATCCTAAAGTCCAAAAGGGGCATACACCCCCATAAATAGGCAAATTCCAAGAGGGGTAGTCACCCCCATAAACCCTAGGCAACTTCCAAGGGGGGCATACACCCCCACAAACCCTAGGCATTCCCCGATTAACTTTTGATATTCTGAGAGGGGTAGGATTCAACAAGGGCAAGTGTGGGACCTGGTTAATGAAGGCGTGGGCCAGATCAAAGTGGCAGGGTGATGTGAAACAGAATCTCAAGTGGGGAGATCAGAAATCACAAGAGGGCTTTTTAGCCCACTGCCCGCATAATTTCAACCTAACCCTAACCCTAACCCCCACAAACCCCAGGCACTCCCCGATTAACCCTTGCTAAATCCCCATAAATCAGATATTCTATGTCGAGAGGGGTAGGATTCAACAAGGGCAAGTGTGGGACCTGGTTAATGAAGGCGTGGGCCAGATCAAAGTGGCAGGGTGATGTGAAACAGAATCTCAAGTGAGGAGATCAGAAATCACAAGAGGGCTTTTTAGCCCACTGCCCGCATAGTCTCAACCTAACCTATCAGTGACACGCTCTTCATTCTCCCGGCCCAAGAAAGGCCAATAAGAAAACCCAGATATTTTAACTTAAAAATTGACATAGAAGTTGGAGATTAAGACCAACCCCTGACATAATTAATTAAGTAATTGATAAATCACCAGCAGAGGTGACAAATTTATCTAGGTTATATAACCCATCATGCCCATAGAACAATGAAGTAATGGGTTGAACCCCTACAGTCATAATAAATCAATATGATTTAAACAGAGGAATAATTTGAGATTTCACCTACTAGGGGTTATGAAATTAGAAATGAAAAATTCATAGTTAAAAGAATGGAGAGGTCCACCAACCCTGAGGGACAATCAGCAGCTAATGTCCCTTTAAGGGCTGAGCAAACAAGGTGGACCGGTTTCCTAGCAACAGCCAGGTTTGCAGCAGGTGGACAATTAGGTTTTAGTATCACATTAGTTAAAAGAGGCCCTGCGGGGGGAAGAAGGTGAGGGACGTTTTAACTGGACAGCAGTACTGTCTGGGTTTAGAGACTCCACAGAAGACCCGAGTGACGGACAAGAGTCGAGTTGGACCTTCCGGTCGGGAATCACGCTTTTTTGAAGGCAATTCGTTGGAGTCGAAATCGCAGACGCAAGACAAGCAGTAGGAACATTATTCTTTTATTTATTGTCTTACTTACATTATTGTCTTAATGATGTGGAAAGGCAAAGATAGGAGAGGTTGTGTGGATCGATACCTGCCAGGTGGGCGAGTGGATAACTCCGGTTACTACCGGGACCCCAGTGCCCCTGGGGATTCCTTCTTAACCACGGTCAGGTTAAAAATAGTCCAGAACCTTCATTATGTGAAAATTCTGGAAAAATAGTCCCAACTACCAAAGGGAATTATGAAGCAGGCCCACAGATTCTCCGCATGGCCTGAATGAGGCCCAAGGAGCTAGGCCGCCCTGGAATTAAACCCTTAGAAGTAGTATGACCTGCACAATTTTATGCCTTTCGTTGTCTGGTCTAGGGGTAATACATACGCCAAGCTTGATCGCCTTGGCTGAGCCGTCTCAGGGGAGGTGTCGCCTTTCATTGTCTGGTCCAGGGGTAATACACACGCCAAGCTTGATCGCATTGATGGAGCCGTCTCGGGGAGGGTGTCTAATGTAAAGGCTCGAAACACCTGACGATCCGAGAGTGCATTACTGATGATGTGTCCTGGGACATGATAATGAAAGGTTTCGATTTTCCCATATAAGCCTAGCTGGCTTAGCAGCTCAGACTTCAAATTCTGCAGACTAACCTCTGCCAGCTAAACATATAGATCCACTAGCCCTACACTTAAACCTAATCCTAAAGTCCAAAAGGGGCACACACCCCCACAAACCTTAGGCAAATTCCAAGAGGGGTAGTCACCCCCACAAACCCTAGGCAACTTCCAAGGGGGGCATACACCCCCAGAAACCCTAGGCACTCCCCGATTAACCCTTGCTAAATCCCCATAAATCAGATATTCTATGTCGAGAGGGGTAGGATTCAACAAGGTCAAGTGTGGGACCTGGTTAATGAAGGCGTGGGCCAGATCAAAGTGGCAGGGTGATGTGAAACGGAATCTCAAGTGAGGAGATCAAAAATCACAAGAGGGCTTTTTAGCCCACTGCCCGCATAATCTCAACCTAACCCTAACCCTAACCCTAACACGGGCCCTAACCCTAACCCTAACCCTAACCCTAACCCTAACCCTAATGCGGGGCCCTAGCGATAGAAGCTCAGACTTCAAATTCTGCAGACTAACCTTTGCCAGCCAAACATGTAGATCCACCAGCCCTACACTCAAACCTAATCCTAAAGTCCAAATGGGCACACACCCCCACAAACCCTAGGCAAATTCCAAAAGGGGCAGACACCCCCACAAACCCTAGGCAACTTCCAAAAGGGGCACACACCCCCACAAACCCTAGGCACTCCCCGATTAACCCTTGCTAAACCCCCACAAACCGGATATCCTATGTCGAGAGGGGCAAGATTCAACAAGGGCAAGTGTGGGACCTGGTTAATGAAGGCGTGGGCCAGATCAAAGTGGCAGGGTGATGTGAAACGGAATCTCGAGTGAGGAGATCAAAAATCACAAGAGGGCTTTTTAGCCCACTGCCCGCATAATCTCAACCTAACCCTCAACCTAACCCTAACCCTAACCCTAATGCGGAAACTAACATAAACTGGACAAACGCCCAAAGAAAAAGAGCAGAGAGGAGATGGATTGAAACACTGCACACTTATTCTCCACACAGCCTGAACGAGGCCTAAAGAGCTAGGCTGCCCTGGAATTAAACCCTTAGAAGTAGCATGACCTGCACAATTACATGCCTTTCATTATCTGGTCCAGGGGTAATACACACGCCAAGCTTGCTCGCCTTGGCGGAGCCGTCTCGGGGAGGGTAACTAATGTAAAGGCTCGAAACACCTGACGATCCGAGAGTGCATTACTGACGATGTGTCCCGGGACACGATAATGAAAGACATCGACCAGATTAACCTGACTTCCCCATACAAGCCTAGCTGGCAGAGCAGCTCAGACTTCAAACTCTGCAGACTAACCTCTGCCAGCCAAACATGTAGATCCACCAGCCCTACACTCAAACCTAATCCTAAAGTCCAAAAGGGGCACACACCCCCACAAACCCTAGGCAAATTCCAAGAGGGGCACACACCCCCACAAACCCTAGGCATTCCCTGATCTCATACTTCAAATTCTGCAGGCTGACCTCTGCCAGCCAAACATATACATCCACCAGCCCTACACTCAAACCTAATCCTAAAGTCCAAAAGGGGCACACACCCCCACAAACCCTAGGCAAATTCCAAGAGGGGCACACACCCCCACAAACCCTAGGCATTCCCCGATCTCATACTTCAAATTCTGCAGGCTGACCTCTGCCAGACAAACATATACATCCACCAGCCCTACACTCAAACCTAACTAAGGCCCCTTAAACCTATACTGACTATAGGGAACATTTCCACGGTCAAAAGGTGCCTCAATAAGGATATTCAATTGGACTGCTTTCCGGGGGCCAAATTCGTCCATGCCACTGCTATCCTGGAAAAGTTAGAGCCACAGCTAGAAATTAAGAAGGTCATCCTTTCCTTTGGAATAAACAACAGGTCCCATAAACCAGCAACAGCTACTAAACAGCTTCAACAACTACTGAGAATGGCCAGCATTAAATTTCCCCATGCCAGTATCTGGGTGCCAGAATTAAACTTCAGCCGCAGTTTGACAGAGGCAGAACGGGCGACCCTGGACCAACTGAACGAGGTTATTAGAACTAAGGATCATATCCCTGCAATCCCGGCGAGGCAGTTTAAGGTAGACACAGATCATATCCATTGGACAGAGAGCACAGCCCAGACAATAGTCAAGAGGTGGATGCAGTCTTTAAACTAGAGTGGAGACAAAGCCAAGAGAGGCAGGGTCCACGACTGGGAGAGACCATCGTGAACCTCTCCCGTACATTCACCCCTACAGAAACCCAGCAAAAGGTTCTGAACAGAGGCCTGACTTTTGTACCGACTGCAAAACTCCATAAGGAGCAGATTGAGAGGGACATGAATAAGTTCTATAGGAGACTGGTACTCGTCGACTATTTCGGTGAGTCAGAACGTAGAAAGACCCCTTTCACCCCTCCCTCAGACTGGATGCCCAAGAGAAGGTATAGGTCCGAAGCTATTCTAGAATTTAAGAGCACACTGGGTGAGATAATAGAGAGGGAGAGGGAAGTACAGGATAAGCCCAATCTAACTTGGAAGGAGAGCGCAGCCCTGACAGAACTGAGGGAAAACATGGACATTGTTATCAAACCAGCGGATAAAGGGAGCAGCATAGTTATCATGGACAAACAGCAATAGCTATTTGAGGCACACAGACAATTAAACAACACAGAGCACTACACGAAACTAAAGGAGCCCATATACTGGGAAACACACACGGAAATTAGGAACATTTTGCGAGAACTGAAAAGGGCTCGGTACCTCAAAGGGAAGCAAGTGGAGTACCTGACAGGGATACAGCCACGAGCAAGACAGTTTTATATCCTTCCCAAAATACACAAGAGCCCAGACTCATGGACTGTTCCGGGGGAAATTCCACCCGGCAGGCCCATCGTGTCAGACTGCAGCAGTGAGTCATACAGGATAGCGGAGTTCATTGCCAGCCTTAATGCACTCTCACAGAAACACCCCAGCTACATCAAGTACACGTATCACTTTGTCCGGATAGTCAATTCCATGTCAGTGCCCCCTGAATCCATACTCTTCACCATGGACATTGAAAGCCTGTACACCAATATCAAAACGGACAGGGGCATGGAGGCAGTGAGGGATGTCCTACGGAAGAACCCTCAGCTAGGGAGACCAGACAAGGCCTTGCTAGAACTCCTTCACCTCAGCCTGACTAAAAATGACTTTGAATTTGATGGTAAATTCTACCTACAAGTCAAGGGCACAGCAATGGGAAAGAAGTTTGCTCCAGCCTATGCCAATATATACATGGCAAGGTGGGAGGAAACAGTCTATCCAGAGTGTCCGAAAAAACCCATGTGTCTCTATAGATACCTGGATGACATCTGGGGAGTGTGGACACACTCAGAGAGGGATTTAGAGGAATTTATTCAAATCTTAAACACTCATCATCCATTCATTAAGATTAAAGCCATAACAAATAGGGAGAAGATTGACTTCCTGGACACTACAGTGTTTAAACTAGCACCAGAAAATGGCAACCAAAAACTAGCTACCAAGGGATTCTTTAAAACCGCAGACACACACACCCTCCTACACACAGGGAGCCACCATCCCAAACACACCTTCAGAGGCATTGTCAAGGGACAGCTGACCCGGTTTCACCGCATTTGCACTAGGGCGGAGGACTTACACCAGGCCACAACCATCCTCTTCTCTGCACTTAGACACAGGGGCTACAGCAGAAGGAGACTTAGGCACATTAAATCTGACTTTCTGAAAAGTATCACAAATCCCCGACCGCAGAACATCACAACACGGAAACTACCCTTGATAACAGGATACAGTGGTATGGCAGTGAATATTCACGGGACGGTCAAAACACGCTTTGAAGAACTGAAAACGGAAGCGGGAACACTGGGACAATACACCATTGTCTCCGCCTTCAAAAGGGGTAGGAATCTGAAAGACATACTAGTCAGTAGCAAAGTACGAGCAGCGCCAAACTATCAGGTGGGAAACTGCAGGGCATGCATATACCTGAGAATTTCAAAAAGCATACACAACAGAGCCACAGGAAAGTGGGCCGAGATAGAGCAGAGGATAACTTGTGAACAAAAGAATGTAGTATATGCAATCCTGTGCACAGAATGCCATATTATATACATAGGGGAGATGGGCAACAGTTTGAGAACCAGACTCACGGGACTCCTCAGTAACATCAGAAGGGGAAACCAAAACAGACCAGTTAGCAGGCACTTCCAGGAGCATGGGACGTACACCTTAAAAATATTAGGCCTGGAAACTAACATAAACTGGTCAAACGCCCAAAGAAAAAGAGCAGAGAAGAGATGGATTGAAACACTGCAGACTTATTCTCCGTACGGCCTAAACGAGGCCTAAAAAGCTAGGCTGCCCTGAGGGGGTTAAACCCACAGGACCACATACTACAACTAAACTGGACGGTACATCCTAACACTAATCCCAGGCATACAGATGCCAGGTAATGATGTTCAAAAATAGCATTACCTTCAGAATTATGTGCCTTTCATTGTCTGGTCCATGGGAAATACACAAGCCAAGTCTGATCTGCTTTGGTTGGGCCACGTCAAGGAGGGTGTATAGTGTTTAGCCAGAAATACCTGATGATCCAAGGGTGCATTACTGACGATGTGTCCCAGTGCACACCCGGTTCATTGAACCAAGTGGGGTCGGACCACAATAATGAAAGGCATGGGCCAGATTAACCTGACTTCCCTACACAAGCCTAGCCGCCATAGCAGCTCATACTCAAAACTCTGCAGCCTAACCTCTCCCAGCCAAACATATACATCCACCAGCCCAACACTCAAACCTAATCCTAAAGTCCAAAAGGGGCACAAACCCCCACAAACCCTAGGCACTTCCCGGTTAGCCCTGTCTTCAGCCCCACAAACCCTAAGCACACCACGATTAACCCTTGATAAACCACCACAAACCCGATATATACCTCCACCCGCCCAACACTCAAACCTAATCCTAAAGTCCAAAAGGGACACACACACCCACAAACCCTAGGCACTTCCCGATTAACCCTGGCTTCAGCCCCACAAACCTAAGCGCACCCCGATTAACCCTTGCTAAACCCCCACAAACCGGATATCCTATGTCAAGAGGGGCAAGATTCAACAAAGGCAAGTGTTGGACCTGGTTAATGAAGGCGTGGGCCCGTTCAAAGTGGCAGGGTCGCATGAAACTGAATCTCAAGTGACGAGATCAAAAAGCACAAGAGGGCTGATTTGCCCACTGCCCGCATAATCTCAACCTAACCCTAATGCGGTTAATGAAGGCGTGGGCCAGTTCAAAGTGGCAGGGTCGCATGAAACTGAATCTCAAGTGACGAGATCAAAAAGCACAAGAGGGCTGATTTGCCCACTGCCCGCATAATCTCAACCTAATCCTCACAGACCCTAGGCACTTCCCGATTAACCCTGGCTTCAGCCCCACAAACCCTAAGCACAGCCCGATTAACCCTTGCTAAACCCCCACAAACCCGTTGTCCTATGTCAGGAGGGGCAAGATTCAACGAAGGCTTCCGATTAACCCTCACAAAACCCCCACAAACCCGATGTCCTATATCAGGAGGGGCAAGATTCAACAAAGGCAAATGTTGGACCTGGTTAATGAAGGCGTGGGCCAGATCAAAGTGGCAGGTTCATGTGAAACTGAATCTCAAGTGATGAGATCAAAAAGCACAAGAGGTCTGATTCGCCCACTGCCCACATACTTTCAACCTAACCCTAAACCCCTACAAACCTGATGTCCTATGTCAAGATTCAGCAAAGGCCTGGTGTTGGACCTGGTTAATGAAGGCGTGGACCAGATTGAAGTGGCAGGGTCTCATGAAACTGAACCCTAACCGTAATGCGATGTGGACAACACTCCCACCTGGTGGTGTCCTGCCATAATGACAGGTTAGGTATGGTCAACACTCCCATCTTCTGGTGTCCTGCCACAATGACAGCTCAGATGTGGACAATACTCCCACCTGGTGGAGTCCTGCCATAACAACAGATTAGATGCGGACAACACTCCCTGCTTTTTTTTATTACAAAATCCTTTATTACAAATTTCGGTGCTATACAATATATACAAAACAGTGGCAAACACAATTACTGCACTACAAATAGACAATAGACATTACACCAGAATGTTGCCATCCCTATCCACGATGGCATTTACACCCCGCGGAGCCCAACGGTCTCGAAACTCCTCCAAGGCCGCTGTGGACTGTGCGTGTTCCTTTTGGGGTGCCTTGCCGCAATGACAGTTCCACTGCGGACAACACTCCCATCTGGTGGTGTCCTGTCGCAATGACAGCTTTGGTGAAATCAGCACTCGCACCTGGTAGAGTCCTGTCGCAATGAAGGGACAGGTGAGGACAGAACTACCACCTGGTGGTGACCTGTTGCAATGACAATTCTGCAACCTAACCCTAACCCTAACCTTAATGTGATGTCCTATGTCAGGAGGGGCCAGATTCAACAAAGGCAAGTGCTGCACCTGGTTAATGAAGGCGTGGGCCAGATCAAAGTGGCAGGGTCGTGTGAAACTGAATTTCAAGTGACGGGATCACAAAGCACAAGAGGGCAGGTTTGCCCACTGCCCGCAGAATCTCAACCTAACCTATCAGTGACATGCTCTTCATTCTCCTGGCCCACGAAAGGCCAATAATAAAGCCCAGATACCCACAAGACGAGAGAGAACCAGTAAATTAAACCCAAGATGGGGCTACAGAAAACAAGTCAGTACTAAACTCAGGTGCAGGTATGCTGAATGCCCAGTAAACACTGTCAATTTAACCCATGCAATCCCAGGCATACAGGAGCCAGGTAATGATGTTTTAAAAACATCATTACCCTCAGAATTACATGCCTCTCATTATCTTGGTCCCTGGGAAAAACACAAGCAGTGTCTGAGCCGGACATTGTTGGGCCACCTCGGGGAGGTGAAATAGTGTTTAAAGGCCCGAAACACCTGACGATTTGAGGATGCATTACTGACGATGTGTCTCAGTGCACACCCGGTTTGTTGAACCAAGTGGTGTCGGACCACAATAATGAAATGTATGGGCCAGATTAACCTGTCTTCACCATACTAGCCCATCCGCCATAGCACCTCAGACATCACCACGCAAAACTCTGCAGCCTAACATCTCCCAGCCGACCATATACATCCACCAGCCCAAAACTCAAACCTAATCCTAAAGTCCAGAAGGGATACACACCCCCACAAACCCTAGGCACTCCTCGATTAACCCTGGCTTCAGCCCCACAAACCCAAAGCACATCCTGATTAACCCTTGCTAAACCCCCACAAAGCTGATGCCCTATGTCAGGAGGGGCAAAATTCAACAAAGGTAAGTGTTGGACCTGGTTAATGAAGGCATGTGCCAGTTCAAAGTGGCAGGGTTGCGTGAAACAGAATCTCAAGTGACAAGATCAAAAATCACAAGAGGGCTGATTAGCCCACTGCCCGCATAATCTCAACCTAACCTTACAGTGACACACTCTTCATTACTCGGTCCTCGAAGTGCCAATAAGGAAGCCCAGATACACACAAGGTGAGAGGGAACCAGTAAATTAAACCCAAGATGGGACGACAGACAGGTCAGTGCTAAACTCAAGTGCAGTTCCGCTGAATGCCCAGTAAACACGGTCAATTTAACCCACATAATCCCAGGCATACAGATGCCAGGTAATGATATTTAAAAATATCATTACCCTCAGAATTACATGCCTCTCATTATCCTAATCCATGGGAAAAACACAAGCTGTGTCTGAACAAATCCTGCTGGGCAACCTCGTGGAGGGTGTCTAATGATGAAAGGCCCGAAACAGCTGACGATCTGAGGATGCATTACTGATGATGTGTCCCAGTGCACACCCGGTTCGTTGAACCAAGTGGTGTCGGACCATGATAATGAAAGGCATGGGCCGGATTAAACTGCCTTCACCATATGAGCCTATCCAGCATAGCACCTCATACATCACCAGTCAAAACTCTGCAGCCTTACCTCTTCCAGCCACACATATACATCCACCAGCTCAACACTCAAACCTAATCAAAAAGTCCAAAAGTGGCACACACTCCCAAAAACCCTTGGCACATCCTGATTTTCCTTGGCCACAGCCCCACAATCCCTAAACACACTCCGATTAACCCTGGCCAAACCCCCACAAACCCCATGTCCTGTGTCAGGAGGTGCAAGATTCAACAAAGGCAAGTGTTGGACCAGGTCAATGAAGACGTGTGCCAGATCAAAGTGGCAGGGTTGCGTGAAACAGAATCTCAAGTGATGAGATCAAAAAGCACAAGAGGGCCGATTCGCCCACTGCCCACATACTCTCAACATTGCCCTCATACATCACCACTCAAAACTCCGCAGCCTTACCCCTCCCAGCATTAAACCTAATCCTAAGGTCCAAAAGGGGCACACACCCCCACAAACCCTTGGCACTTCCTGATTAACCCTGGCTTCAGCCCCACAAACCCTAAGCACACCCCGATTAACCCCTGCAAACCCGATGTCCTATGTCAGGAGGGGCAGGATGCAACAAAGGCAAATGTTGGACCTGGTTAATGAAGATGTTGGACAGATGAAAGTGGCAGGCTCGCTTGAAACTGAATCTCAAGTGACGAGATCAAAAAGCACAAGAGGGCTGATTCGCCCACTGCCCACATACTCTCAGCCTAACCCTAACCCAAACCCTAATTCATTGTGGAGTTCGACACCTCGGACTCTGGGGTGGGAGCAGTCCTCTCCAATCGTTCAGGACCTGATCAAAATCTTCATCCGTGTGCCTTCTTTTCTCGCCAGCTGTTCCCCACCGAATGAAATTACGATGTAGGGAACCAGGAGTTACTGTCTGGAGGGAGCGGAACATTCGTTTATCATCTGGACCGATCATAAGAATGTTGCATACAGTATATCCAATCCGTCAAACGTCTGAATTCCCGTCAAGTCCATTGGGCATTATTTTTTGGCTGGTTTAGGTTCACACTCGCCTATCATCCAGGCTCTCTCTGGTCAATACGTTTCCCAATCCCAACACTGTGGCTACCTTCACCTGGGAGATTGAGACCATTGTCAAAGAGGGCCAACGTACTCAACCAGATCCAGGCAACGGACCCTCCAATTGCCTCTTTGTGCCGATTGCATTTGATCTCAGGTTCTCCACTGGGGGCACACGTCTTGTTTCGCCTGCCATCCCGGGATTGATCAGACATTGTCCCTCTTGAAAAATAACATTTCTGGTGGCCCTTCATGGACGCTGACACCCGTTCCTTTGTCTCTGCCTGTTCTGTTTGTGTCCGCGGAAAAGCATCTCACCGACCACCTTCTGGATTGCTTAGGTCCCTACCTGTCCCCAGCCGCCCTTGGTTGCAAATTGCGCTGGATTTTCTTACTGGACTACCCCTTTCACATGGGAACTCAGGTGGTGGACTGCTTCTCCAAAACTGTACACTTCGTATGCCTTCCCAAATTCCCTACAGCTCATGAGACAGCCAACCTCCTTGTTCACCACGTATTCCCTCAGACATTATTTCTGACTGGGGTCCCCAATTTGTCTCTCAAGTTTGGAGATACTTTTGTCAAACCCTTGGAGCATCAGTAAATCTGTTGTCTGGCTTTCATCCGCAGATGAACGGTCAAACGGAACAAGCTAACCAGGATTGGGAAGCAGCACTGCGCTGCATGATGACCAACAACCTGTCACCTCGCTTGGGTAGAGTACACCCACAACTCCCTGGTCAGCACCGCCACCGGAATGTCTCCCTTCGAATGATCCCTTGGTTACCAATCTTCTCTGTTCTCTGCTCATGAAGATGACATTGCTGTGCCTACTGTTCAGGCCCATTTCCGCCGGAGCCGCAAGATCTGCAAAGACACACGCGCTGCCCTGCTCCAGAGGAGTGCCGATCATCATGGAATTCCTACACCTGATTATCCACCTGGGCAGAAGGTTTGGCTCTCTTCTAAAGACATCTCCCTCAAGAATGAGCCCAAGAAACTCGCCCTCCATTTCCTGGGACCATTTGAGATTGAAAGCATTATCAACCCCTCAGCGGTCTGACTGAAACTACCCAAATCTATGCACATACATCCTACATTCCACGTTTCCCAATTGAAGCCGGTATCTGTCAGCCCTTTATGCCTTCCTGCCGCCTGGGTCATTGACAACCACCCAGCGTACACCGTCTGGCGATTACTAGATGTGCGCCGCCGAGGCAAGGCCCTCCAGTACCTGGTCAACTGGGAAAGATGCGGCCCAGAGGAACGTTCCTGGATTCCCCGCTCCTTCATCTTGGACCCTTCCCTCATCTGTGATTTCCATCAGGACCATTGGGGCAAGTCTGGTGGATCGCCTGGAGTCTCCCGTGAAGGGGGAGTGTACTGTAATGGGATCGTTAATTCTCTATCTTCTCCTAATTTACTTTGATTATGCCTTGATCCTGACCGTTTAATTTCCCATTTACTGCTAATTCCCTTTGATGACAGCACACCTGGAACTGCAGTATAAGAATCCCGGTGTCACAACTACTGGTCGTCAGTTTGTTGGTCTATTCCCGTGTGATAACTTAGTCTCCCGACCACTTGGAACCGTTAGTTCTAAGTTCAGCTCCAGTTTCAAGATATTCCACTAAAACACTGTCTTGGTGTCAAGACTCCATATCAGAGCTCTGTGTCAAGATTCTTCCTGTTTGCTGTTCAACATTCACATCTGTGCCAGCCTCCAACTCAACCTCCGTGCCTGTGTTCTGCACTTGGGTTCTCCTCAGTCGCTCCGTGCAACAGTTTGATAGGTGGAGTTTGGGGAGTGGCGTTTGAGTCGTGGATTTTAAGGCCTTGCTTTCAGGGGTGGAGTTTGAGGCCTGGAGTCTGAGGGGTGGAGTTTGAGTGGTGGTGCTTGAGGTGTAAAATTCGATGAGTGGATTTTGAGGGGTAGAGATTGAGGTGTGGATTTCAAGGGGTGGAATTTGAGGCGACAAGCTTGACAGTTGGAGTTTGATGCATGGAGTTTGAGGGGTGAAGCTTGAGGCATTGAGTTTAAGGGGTGAAGCTTGAGGTGTGAAATTTGGGGGGTGGATCTCAAGGCCTTGACTATGAGGCCTTGACTTTGAGGGGTGGAGTTTGAGTGGTGGAGTTGAAGGCGTGTCATTTGAGGCGTGTAGCTTGAGGGGTGGAGTTTGAAGAGTGGAACTCGAGGGTTGGTGTTTGTGTGTTGGAGTATGAGGGATGAAGCTAGTGGCTTGGATTTTGAGTGGTAGAGTTTGAGGCATAACATTTGAGACATGGAGTATGAGGGGTGTAGTGTAAGCGGTGGATAATGGGGGTGGAGTTTGAGGGCTGCAGTTTGAGGTATGGAGTTTGAGGGGTTGAGGTTGAGAGGTGGAGTTTGAGGGGTTGTGGCAACCCACTTTCTACGCAGGTGAACGGGCTCACAAAATGGCGCGCACGTCGGCAGAGAAGCCAGCCCCAAAATGGCGTTGGGCTTTCTTCTTCGCCAACAAGGGAAGAAAGCCCGTGCGCGGGAAGAGACTTTTGTAATGCACCTCTGATGTTATTTCCGCCCAGCGAGGGCGGGAATGGAACTGCGTAAAAGCCAGTGCTGTGAAGTTTGAATAAACTAGTCTGGGGTGCAACGTACAGACTGCGTGTCATTACTTCCAGCTCTGTGTGTAGCACATAGCTACATTGGTGATCCCGATGGTCCAAACGGGATTTGGACCAAAGATGACCGACTCTTCATCTGTTCATGCAGTTTTGTTAAAACCGCCAACTTTCTGGATGCTGCGACCACGCATGTGGTTTGACCAAGCAGAAGCCCAGTTCCAGATTCGGCAGATATCCTCTGATTCCACGTGTTACTACCACGTGGTGAGCTCCCTTGACCAGGAGGCTGCTGCCCAGGTTGAGGATTTCATACAGTCACCCCTGGAAGAAGGCAAATATGCAGCATTCAAAGCGCTGCTTATTGGGACCTTTGGCCTCTCACAGCGTGAGTGAGGTGCCCGTTTGCTGCACCTGGATGGTTTGGGAGACAGACTGCCGTCAGCATTGATGAACGAGGTGCTGGCCCTGGCTGAAGGACACAAGCCCTGCTTCATGTTTGAGCAGGCGTTCCTAGAGCAACTGCCCGAGGACATACATCTGCTGCTGGCTGATGCAGTTTTCAGTGACCCCCCCAGAAGGCGGCGGCACGGGCAGACTGCTGTGGAAAGCCAAGAGGGAGAGCAGGGCATCCATCGGACAGATTACCAAGCCACGCGTCCAACAGCAGACCAGACTAGGCCCTGCAACGGAGCGCCCACAACCCAGAGGCAGGAGTGAGGAGGCCAATGAACAGCAGTGTTTCTGCCACCAGTGGTGGGGCACAGAAGCTCGCCGTTGTCGCCCGCCCTGCAAGTTCCTGGGAAACGCCAGGGCCAGTCGTCACTAATGGCTAAGGTGGCTGGCCACCAGGCAGCCTCTTGTACATCTGGGACAAACAGTTGGGATGTCGCTTCTTGGTCGACACCGGAGCGGAAATCAGCGTCTTGCCCCCGACGGGTTACGACACCCGCAACAGGGAGCCAGGACCCACCCTGAGGGCCGCAAACGGCAGCACGATATGGACCTAAGGCACTCGCACAGTGCAGCTGCAGTTCGGCGCCAGCCGATTCACGCGGGTCTTCACACTGGCCACCGTGGCCCAACCACTCCTGGGGGTGGACTTCTTGTGAGCTCACAACCTGCTGGTCAACTTGCAAGGAAAAAGACTGGTCTGTGCCAAGACTTTCCAGACGTTCTCCCTGGGTGAAGACAAGTTGCCGGCCCCACACCTGGACTCCATTATTGTGTCTGATAACGAATTCACCAGAATCCTGGCAAACTTTCCATCAGTTCTGGCACCACAGTTCATGGCAGCCATGCCCAGACATGGAGTACAGCACCACATTCTGACCCAGGGACCACCCCTCCACACCTGCGCTCGAAGGCTCCCCCCAGACAAGCTCTGCCTGGCGAAGGAAGAGTTCAGGAGGATGGAGGAATTGGGGATCATACGGTGGTCCTACAGCCCATGGGCCTCCCCGCTGCACATGGTGCCCAAAGCGACAGGGGGTTGGAGATCATGCGGCGACTACCGCAGACTGAATGAGGCTACAACTCCAGATCGCTACCCCGTGCCGCACATACAGGACTTTGTAGCAAACCTGCATGGGGCAAGTAACTTTTCCAAGGTAGACCTCATCTGGGGATATCGTCAAATCCTGGTACATCTTGAAGACATCCCCAAAATGGCACTCATCACCACGTTCGGCCTGTTCGAATTCCTCTGAATGCAGTTCGGCCTGAAGAATGCTGCACAGACGTTCCAGCGGCTAATGTATGTGGTGGGACGCGACCTGGACTTTGCGTCCATCTGTTTGGATGACATCCACATAGCCAGCAGTAGTTGTCAGGAGCATCTGTCCCATCTCTGCCAGCTCTACTCCTGTCTGAGTGATTTCGGCCTCACGATCAACCTGGCCAAATGCCAGTTCGGACTCGACACCATCAACTTCCTGGGCCACAGGATTACCAAAGATGGGGCAACACCTCTGCCCGCCAAAGTAGATGCGATGCGCCACTTCACCCGGCCCAACACGGTCAAAGGCCTGTAGGAGTTCGTTGGTATGGTGAACTTCTACAACCGCTTCCTCCCTTCAGCAGCCTGTATCATGTGCCCTTTGTTCACCCTGATGTCAGGTAAACAGGAAACAGTTGAGGCTGGTTCATTGGCTATATTTAAGAGGAAGTTAGATATGGCCCTTGTGGCTAAAGGGATCAGGGGGTATGGAGAGAAAGCAGGTACAGGGTTTTGAGTTGGATGATCAGCCATGATCATACTGAATGGTGGTGCAGGCTCGAAGGGCCAAATGGTCCACTCCTGCACCTATTTTCTATGTTTCTATGTAAAGGCAAGGACGTTACTTGGGACGAGGAGGCCGTGGCCGCTTTCGTTAAAGCTAAGGAAGCCTTGGCAGATGCCGCGATGCTGGTGGACCCCAGAACGGATGTTCCAACCGCACTCACAGTGGACACATCCAACACAGCAGTTGGTGGGGTGCTGGAGCAACTCATCGAGGGGCGCTGGCAACCCTTGGCTTTCTTCAGCAGGCACCTAAGGCCACCTGAACTCAAGTAGAGTGCCTTTGCCCGGGAGCTGTTGGCACTATATCTGGTAATCCGGCATTTCAGGTACTTCTTAGAAGGCAGGCCATTCACCACGTTCACAGACTACAAACCATTGACCTTCGTGTTCATGAAGGTGCCCCATCCCTGGTCGGCCCGCCAGCAGCAACATCTGTCCTACATCTCTGAGTACATGACGGACATCCAGCATATCTTGGGAAAGGACAACGTCATGGTGGACACACCATCTAGACCAGCTATCGAGGCCCTGTCCCAGGGGGTGGACTATGCAGCACTGGTGGAGGCGCAGGAGGCAGATGACGAAATGCCCAGCTACAGGACTGCAGTCTCGGGTTTGCAGCTGCAAGACTTCTTCGTAGGTCCAGGATGAGAGGACCCTCCTGTGTGACGTGGCTACCCTTGCCCCATCGTCCCAGCTGCCTGGTGGCGGCGAGTTTTTGACTACATACACAGCTTTGCGCAGCCATCTATCAGGACAACCGTCTGGATGGTCTCCAGCAAGTTCATGTGGCACGGACTTGCTACATGAATGGGTCAAAAGGTGCATGCAGTGCCAAACAGCCAAGGTGCAGTGGCACACCAAAGCCCTGCTGCAGCAGTTTGAACCAACCCGCTGGAGGTTCGACCACATTCATGTGGATATCATAGGGCCCCGGCCAGTGTCGCGAGGAGCACAGTACCTCCTAACTATGGTAGACCGGTTCACGAGATGGCCAGAGGCGGTCCTGCTCACCGACACCACCGCCGATTCCTGTGCCCGAGTGCTGATTGCAAACTGGGTAGCACGCTTCGGGGCACTGGCCCACATTACCTCCGACAGAGGCGCCCAGTTCAGCCTGTGGTCGGCTGTGGCCAGCTTATGGAGAGCACAGCTACACCACACTACTGCCTACCACCCACAGTCGAACGGACTAGTGGAACACTTCCACTGTCACTTGAAGTCGGCTCTCATGAACCGCCTGAAAGGACCAAACTGGGTGGACGAGCTTCCCTGGGTCCTCCTTGGAATCTGCACAGTGCCCAAAGAGGATCTGCACACCTTGTCGGCCAAACTGGTGTACGGCACACCCCTGAGTTGGTCATCCCAGGAGAGTTCATACCAGTCCCAAGGGGGCAAGAGGAAGAACCTGCAGTAGTCCTGGAAAGGCTCGGCAACCTGGCCCCTGTACCGACTTCACAGCATGGATAGATCCTGATCTGCTTACCCAAAGACCTGCAGAACTGTAAGTTTGTATTTGTACAAAGAGGCGCACACCGGGCACTGCTACAGTGGCCGTAGGAGGGGTCGTTCAAGGTGATGAGGAACAAAGGGTCCACGTCTGTTCTGGACATTGGGGGGAAAGAGGAGGTTTTCACAGTGGACAGACTCAAACTGGCCCATGTGGACTTGGCGCAGCCAGTCGAGGTTCAGGCACTGCGGCGCAGAGGCAGACAGCCCAAACAAATCCAGACTGTGGACATTGGGGAGTGTATCACCGGTTCTGGGAGGGGGTTATGTTAGGACCCACTTTCTACACAGGCAAACCGGCTCACAAAATGGTGCGTGCGTCGGCAGAGAGGCCAGCCCCAAAACGCCACTGGGCCTTCTTCTTCACCAGCAAGGAGAGAAAGCCTGCGCACGGTAAGAGACTTTTGTAGTGCACTTCTGACGTCATTTCCACCCGGCGAGGGCAGGAACGGAACCGCATAAAAGCCAGTGCCGCGAAGTTTGAATAAACTAGTCTTGAGTGCAACTTACGGACTGCGTGTCGTTATTTCTAACTCTGTGTGTAGCACATCACTACAGGGTGAAGTTTCAGGTGTGGTGTTTGATGACTGGAGATTGATGCGGGGTAGTGTTTGAGCGGTGGAGTTTGAGGCGTATAACGTGAGGCATGCAGTTTGAGGAGTGGAATTAAAGTTGTCTTGATTGATGGGTGGAGCTTTGAGGTGTGGTGTTTGAATGGTGGATATTGAGGCGCGGAGTTTTAGGGGTGGAGTCTGAGGGTTGGAGTTTGAGGCGAGTAATTAGACAGGTGGAATTGATGCCTGGAGTTTCAGGAGTGGAGTTTGAGGGGGAAGATTGAGGGACGGAGTTGGAGCAGTGAAGTTTGAGGCGTAAATTTGAGGCGTTTGAGGGTTGGTGGTTGAGGGGTGGAGTATGAGGCATGAATTTTGTGGCATTGAGTTTCAGTGGTGGAGTTTGAGGCATGTTGCTTGAGAGGTGGAGTTTGAGGCCTTGACTTGGAGGTGTGGAGTTTGACTGGTTGGGTTAAAGGGGTGGAATTTGAGGTATGGGGTGTGATGGATGGAGTTCAAGGTGTAAAATTTGAGGCGTGGAGTTTGAGGGGTGGAGTTAAAGGTGTCTAGTTTGATGGGTGGTGTATTGAGGTGTGGAGTTTGAGGGGTGGAGTTTGTGGCCTTGACTTTGAGGGGTAGTGTGTGATGGGTGGAGTTTGAGGGTTGGGGTTTGAGGTGTAGAGTATGAAGGGTGGAGTTTGAGGCATTGAGCCTGAGGGGTGGAGATTGAGGTGTCGAGTTTGTGGATAGGAGTTTGAGGCCTTGATTATGAGGCCTGACTTAAGGGGTGGAGTTTGAGGAGTGGAGTTAAAGGTGTCTCGTTCGATGGGTGGTGTTTTGAGGTGTGGTGTTTGAGTGGTGGATATTGAGGCATGGAGTTTTATGGGTAGAATTTGATGGGTGGAATTTGAGGGGTGGATTTTGTGGGGTCGAGGTTGGGGGGGAGTTCCAGTTGTGGAGTTACAGGCGTGGAGTTTGGTGGATGAAAATTAAGGTGTGGAGTTTGATGGGTGGTTTGAGGGCTTGAGTTTGAAGGGTGGAGTTAGAGGTGTCTCGTTAGGGTTTGGGTGATGTTTTGAGGTGTGGTGTTTGAGTGGTGGATATTGAGGCGCGGAGTTTAAGGTGTGGAGTTTTAGGGGTGGTGTTTGAGGGTGGAATTTGAGGTTTGGTGTTTGAGGCGAGTAATTAGACAGGTAGAATTAATGCCTGGAGTTTCAGGAGTGGAGTTTGAGGGGGAAGATTGAGGGACAGAGATGAATGGTGAAGTTTGAGGCATTAAATTTGAGGCATGGAGCTTGAGGGTTGGTGGTTGAGGGTGGAGCATGAGGGGTGAAGTTTGAGGCCCTGATGTTGAGGGGTGTAGGTTGGGGCGCGGAGTTTCAGTGGTGGAGTTTGGGGCATGTCGTTTAAGAGGTAGAGATTGAGGCCTTGACATTGAGGACTTGACTTGGTGTGGTGGAGTTTGAGGCCATGTCATTGAAGGGTGGAGTTTGAGGCATGGATTTTCAGTGGTGGAATCTGAAGCATGAAGTTTGATGGGTGGAGTTTGAGCCCTTAACTATGAGGCCTTGACTTCGAGGTGTGGATTTGATGGGTGGAGTTTGAGTGGTGGAATTTGAGGGCTGCAGTTTGTGTTATGGTCCCTTCTGGCACCTGGCTATCTTCCTCAGGAATTGGGCCTTAACTACCTTGTTTAGTTCCCAATCATTCCCCAGTTCCAACAACTACAAACACCTGCATCCCATCAACCAATGCAGTATAAGAATCCTGTGACCACAACTAGAAGGTGCCAGTTTGTTGGTCGACTTGTGTAAGAGTAACCTCATTCAATGGGGCTTAGGACTATCAGTTCTAAGTCTAACCTTGCTCCTGAATTATCTACTAGAACCAAGACTCCGGGCAAAGACTCCCTTGGAACCCTTCCCACGCTCACTATGACTGCAACGCCTCCCGACTCGGCCTCTGCGCCTGTGTTCAGAACTTGAGTTCGTTCCACCGCCACGTCCTTGCAACAGTTTGAGGTGTGGAGTTTGAGGGGTCGAGGTTGAGAGGTGAAGTTTCAGGTGTGGTGTTTGATGACTGGAGATTGATACGGGGTAGTGTTTGAGCAGTGGAGTTTGAGGTGTATAATTTGAGGCATGCAGTTTGAGGAGTGGAATTAAAGTTGTCTTGATTGAGGGGTGGAGTTTGAGGTGAGTAATTCGACAGGTGGAATTGATGCCTGGAGTTTCAGGAGTGGAGTTTGAGGGGGGAGATTGAGGGACAGAGTTGGAATGGTGAAGTTTGAGGCATAAATTTGAGGTGTGGAGCTTGAGGGTTGGTGGTTGAGGGGTGGAGTATGAGGCATGGATTTTGTGGCATTGAGTTTCAGTGGTGGAGTTTGAGGTGTGTTGTTTGAGAGGTGGAGTTTGAGGCCTTGACTTGGAGGTGTGGATTTTGACTGGTGGAGTTTTGAGGGGTGGAAGTTGAGGTGTGCAGTTTGAGGGGTGTTCAAGACGTGGATTTAGAGTAATGGAGTTTCAGGCTTAAGGTTTGAGGCATTAAGGGGTGGAGTTTGCTGGGTGGAAGTTGAGGTGTGCAGTTTGAGGGATGTTCAAGATGTGGATTTAGAGTAATGGAGTTTCAGGCTTAAGGTTTGAGGCATTAAGGGGTGGGGTTTGAGGCGTGGGATTGTAGTGGTGGAGTTTGCTGGGTGGAGTTTGAGGCCTTGTCATTGAAGGATGGAGTTTGAGGAGTGGAGTTTCAGTGGTGGACTTTGAGGCGTGTCATTTGAGAGGTAGAGTTTGAGACCTTGAATTTGAGGCCTTGACTTGGAGCTGTAGAGTTTGAGGGGTGGAGTTTGACTGGTGGAATTTAAGGGGTGGAATTAGAGGGGTGAAGTTTGAGGGGTGCAGTTTAGCAGTGGAGTTTGAGATGGAACATTTGAAGTGTGGAGGTTGATGGGTGGAGTTTGAGGAGTGGAGATTGAGCGGTTGAGTTTGAGATGTGGAGTTTGAGGCCTTGACTTTGAGGGGTGGATTTTCAAAGGTGGAGTTTGAGTGGTTGAGTTGTGGGTGTGGAGTTAAAGGTGTCTAGTTTGATGAGAGATATTTTGAGGTGTGGTGTTTGAGTGGTGGATGTTGAGGCGCGCAGTTTGAGGGGTGGAGATTGAGATGTGGATTTAGAGCAGTAGAGTTTGAGGCTGGAAGTTTAAGGGGTGGGGGCTTGAGGCTTAGGATTGGAGTGGTGGAGTTTCAGGGGTGTAGTTTGTGGGTTGGTGTTTGTTGGGTGTAGTTTGAGGTGTGGAGTTTCAGTGGTGGAATTTGAGGTGTGTCATTTGAGAGGTAGAGGTTGAGACCTTGAATTTGAGGCCTTGACTTGGAGGGGTGGAGTTTTATGGGTGAAGTTTGAGGTGTGGAGTTTAACTGGTGGAGCTTAAGGGGTGGAGCTTGATTTGTGGAGTTTGAGGTGTGCAGTTTAGCAGTGGAGTTTGAGACAGAACGTTTGGAGTTTGAAGGGTGGAGATTAAGGTGTGGATTTTGAGGGATCCAGGTTCGGGTGGAGTTAGACAGGTGGATTTTCAGGTGTGGAGCTTAATGGCTGGAGATTGAGGTGTGGAGTTTGTGTGGTGGAGATTGAGGGGTGGTTTGAGGCATGGAGTTTCAGTGGTGGTATTTGAGGCATGTCTCACGAGAGGTAGAGTTTGAGGCTTTGACTTGGGTTGAGTTTGAAGGGTTGAGTTTGAGGGGTGGAGTTTCACTGATGGAGGTTAAGGGGTGGAATTTAAGGGGTGAGTTTGATTTGTGGAATTTAAGGGGTGCAGTTTAGCGGTGGAGTTTGAGACAGATCATTTGAAGCATTGAGTTTGACAGGTGGAGTTTGAGTGGTGGTGTTAAATGTGTCTAGTTTGATGGGTGGTGTTTTGAGGTGAAGATTTAGAGGGTGACTTTAAGCAGTGGACTTTGAAGCCTTGACTTTGAGGAGTGGAATTTGAAGGGTGGAGTTTGAGTGTCAAAGTTGAGTGGTGGCGTTTGAGGGGTGGAGTCTGATTGATGGATGTTGAGGCATAAAATTTGAGGCATGGAGTTAGAGGTGTGGAGTTAAAGGTGTCTAGTTTGATGGATTGTGTTTTGAGGCGTGGAGTTTGAGGGGGGAAATTGAGGTGTGGAGTTTGAGGGGTCAAGGTTGAGGGGTGGAGTTTGAGGGGTGGTTTTCAATGGGTGGAGTATGGGGTGTGGAGTTTGTGGCTTGGAGTTTGAGTGGTAGACTTTGATGCCTTGACCTTGAAGGGTGGAGTTTGAGGTGTGGAGTTTGAGCTGTGGATATTGAGGCTTGGCGTTTGAGGCCTTGACTTTGAGGTGTGGTGTTTGATGGGTGGAGATTGAGGGTTGGAGTTTGAGTGGTGGAATTTAAGTGTGGGGCTTGAGCAGTGGAGTTTGATGCTTAAAATTTGAGGTGCTGAGTTTTTGGGATGGAGTTTGAGGTGTGGAGCTTGAGGCGGGAAATTTGATGTGTGGAGTTTGATGGTGATGTTTGAGGCTGGAGATTGACGTGTGGAGTTTGAGGCCTTGACTTTGAGGGGTGGATATTCAGGGGTGGAGTTTAAGTGGTGGATATTCAGCCGTGAGGTTTGAGGGGTGGAGTTTGAGAAGTTAAATTTGAGGGGTAGAGTTAAAGATGTCTAGTTTGAATGGTGGTGTCTTGAAGCGCGGAGTCCGATTGGTGGAAATTGAGCCGTGCAGTTTGAAGCCTTGACTATGAGGGGTAGAGTGTATGGGTGGAGTTTGAGGTGTGGAGTTTGAGAGGTGGAGTTAAGGGTGTCAAGTTTGATGGGTGGAGTTTGATGGGTGGGGTTTGAGCGGTGAAGTTTTTTTGAGGTGCTGAGGTTTTGGAATAGAATTTGAGGCGTAAAATTCAATGTGTGGAGTTTTAGGGGTGGAGTTTGATGGTGATGTTTGTGACATGGAGTTTGAGAAGCAGAGATTGATGTGTGGAGTATGAAGGATGGAATTTGAGGGATTGGTTTTGAGCAATGGAATTTGAGGGGTGGAGTTTAAGGAGTGGAGATTGATGGGTGGAATTTGAGGCCTTGACTTTGATAGGTGCAGTATGAAGGGTGGAATTGGAGGGGTGGAGTTTGGATGGAGCTTGAGGCATGGAGTTTGATGCATATATTTTGTGGGTTGGAGTTTGAGGTGTGGTGTTTGATCATGGAGTTTGAGGTGTGGAGCTTGAGGCATAGCGTTTGAGGGGTGGAGTTAAAGGTGTCTAGTTTGATGCATGGTGTTTTGAGGTGTGAAGTTTGAGAGGTGTAGTTTAAGCAGTGGATAATGAGGGTAGAGTTTGAGAAATGGAGACAGAGGAGTGGAGTTTGAGGTGTGGTGATTGAGTGGTGGATATTGAGGCTTGGAGTTTGATGGGTGGATTTTGAGGCCTTTGGTGGGGTGGAGTTTGGTGGGGTGGAGTTTGGTGGGTATATTTTGTGGGTTGGAGTTTGTGTGTTGAAGTTTGAGTTTGAGGGGTGGAGATTGAGGTTCAGAGTTTGAGGTGATGTGTCTGAAGCATGGAGTTTGAGGCCTTGACATTAAGGGGTGGAGTTTGAAGTGTGGGTTTGAGATGTGGAATTTGTGGCATGGAGTTTGAGGTGTGGATTTTGAGGCCATGACATTGAGAGGTGGAGTTTGCAGCCTGGAGTTTCAGTGGTGGAACTTGAGGGGTGGACTTTGAAGCCTTGATATTGAGGGATGGAGTTTGAGGCGTGGAGTTAAAGATGTCTAGTTTGATGGATTGTGTTTTGAGGCATGGAGTTTGAGAAGGGGAAATTGAGGCATGGAATTTGAAAGGAGGAAATTAAATTGAGGCATGCAGTTTGAGAGGTGGAGTTTGAGGCATGAACTTTGAGGCGTGGAGCTTGAGGTGGAAAATTTGATGTGTGGAGTTTGAGGGGTGGAGTTTGTCGGATGGAGTTTCTGGCCTTGGCTTTGGGAGGTGAAGTGTGAAGGGTGGAATCGGAGGGGTGGAGATTGAAGGGTGGAGTTTGAGGCATGGATTTTAATGCATATATTTTGAGGATTGGAGTTTGAAGGGTAGAATTTGAGACATGGTATTTAAGGTGTGGACTTTGAGGGATGGAGTTTGAAGCATGGAGTTTGAGGGGTGGAGATTGAGGTGCAGAGTTTGAGGTGGTGTGTCTGACGGAGTTTGAGGCCTTGACATTCAGGGGTGGAGTTTGAAGCATGGGTTTGAGGTGCAAAGTTTGTGGCTCTGAGTTTTAAGGTGTGGAGTTTGAGGCGTGGAGTTTCAATGGTGGAATTTAAGAGGTGGAATTTGAATCCTTGACTTTGAGTAGTGGAATTTGAAGGGTGGAGTTTGAGTGGTGGAATTTAAAGGGTGGAGCTTGAGGTATGGAGGTTGAAGGGTGGAGATTGAGGGGTAGAATTTAAGGGCCAAAATTTCAGGGGTTGAAGTTGAGTGGTGGTGTTTTAGGGTTGGAGTTTGAGCGATGGAGGTTGAGGTGTAAAATTTGAGGCGTGGGGTTTGATCTCCCTCTCCTCCCCTGCACTCTCCACTGTCACTCTTCTCCCCTTTCATTCTCTCCCCACATCATTCTCTCTCTCTCTCTCTCCTCACCCCTTGCTGTCACCCTGCAATATTTTAACCCCCTCGTTCTTCCACACCTTCTCCAATCCATTCTTTCTCTCTCCTCCCAACCTCACTCTCCAACCATATCATTTTCTCCCTCTAATTCCCCCTTGCTCTCACACACAACATTCCCCCCTCCATTACCCTCTCACTCTCTTCTGCAACATTCTCTCATTTTCTTCCCCCTCACTTCTTCCACTCCATTCAATCCATCTCATTCCCCTTTCCCTCCCCTCCACAATTCTCTCCTTTTCCTTGCCCCTCACTCCTCCCTCCCCATTCCCTTGGTCTTACCCCAAACCATTCATTCCCTCTCCTCACCCCTTACTCTCCCCTGCAACATTCTCTCCCTCTCCTCCCCTTTGTTTTCCCTGCACCATTCTCTCTCACTCCTCCCTTTCACACTTTCCAATCACACCATTCTCCCCGCTACTTCCCCTTTGCTCTCTCTCCACACCATTGTCTCCCTCTCCTCCTTCTCACTTATTCCCAGCACTATTCTCTCCCTCTTCTCTCCTCTTGCGTTCTCTCCACACCATTCTCTCCCTCTCCTCTCCACTCCATCTCCCTCACATCATTCTCTCCTGCTCCTCCCTCTTGCTCTCCACCTACACCATACCCTCTCTCTCCAACCCCACACTCTAGCTCACACCATTCTCTCCTCATCCTCCCCCTTTCTCTCCCTGTACCACTCTTTCCCTCTCCTCTCTCTCACTTTCCAACTGCACTATTCTCCCCCTCTACTTCCCCTTTGACCTCCCACACACTCTATTGTCTCCTTCTCTTGCCCCCTGCACCCACCATGTACTAATCTATCCCTCTCTGCCTCCCTCACTCTTTCTCCACACCATTCTCTCCTCCTTTCCCTCTCTGTCCTCTCCATTTTCTCCCTGTCTTCCTCCTCGCTCTTCAGCATCATTCTTTCCCTCTCCTCCGCCTTGCTCTCCTCCCACAATTCTTTCCCTTTCCTCGCCCCTCACTCTGCCCCGCAGCATTTTTCCCTCTTCTCCCCTTCGCACTCCACCCGCACAAATCCCGACCACTCCTCACCCATAAGACCATAAGACATAAGATATAGGAGCATAAGTCTGTTCTGCCATTCAATCATCGACTGATCCAATTCTTCCAGGCAGCTCACTCCCCTGCCTTCTCCCCATAACCTTTGATGCCCTGGCTAATCAAGAACCTATCTATCTCCGCCTTAAATGCACCCAATGACTTGGACTCCATGGTCGCTCATGGCAACAAATTCCACAGATTTACCACCCTCTCATTAAAGTAATTTCTCTGCATCTCTGTTCTAAATGGATGTTCTTCAGTCCTGAAGTCATGCCCTCTTGTCCTAGCTTCTTCCACCATGGGAAATAACTTTGCCATATCTAATCTATTCAGGCCTTTTAATACTTGTAATGTTTCTATGAGATCCCCGTCATTCTCCTGAACTCCAGGAATACAGCCTAAGAGCTGCCAGACGTTCCTCGTAGATCTTCTCTGAACCCTCTCATATGTCAGTATATCCTTTCTAAAATAGGGAGCCCAAAACTGCACACAATACTCCAAGTGTGGTCTCACGAGTGCTTTATAGAGCTTCAACATCACATCCCTGCTCTTATATTCTATACCTCTAAAAATGAATGCCAACATTGCATTTGCCTTCTGCACCACCGACACAATCTGAAGGTTAACCTTTAGGGTATCCTGCTCAAGGACACCTAAGTTCCTTAGCATCTCTACATTTTGAATTCTCTCCCTATCTAAATAATAGTCGGCCCATTTATTTCTTCCACCAAAGTGCATGACTATACACTTTCCAACATTGTATTTCATTTGCCATTTCTTTGCCCATTCCCCTAAACTATCTAAGTCTCTCTGCAGGCTCTCTGTTTCCTCAACACTACCTCTCCTCCATCTATCTTTGTATCATTGGCAAATTTTGCCACAAATCCATTAACCCCATAGTCCAAACCATTGATATACATCATAAAAAGCAGCAGTCCTAACACTGACCCCTGTGGAACTCCACTGATAACTGGCAGTCAGCCAGAATAGGATCTCTTTATTCCCACTCTCTGTTTTCTGCTGATCAGCCAATGCTCCACCCATACTAGTAACTCCCCTGTAACTCCATGAGATATTATCTCGCTAGGCAGCCTCATGTGCGGCACCTTGTCAAAGGCCCTCTGAAAATCCAAGTACACCATATCTCCTTTGCATCTCCTTTGTCTACCCTGCTTGTAATTTTCTCAAAAATTGCAGTAGGTTAGACAGGCAGGATTTTTCTTTCAGGAAACTATGCTGGCTTTGGCCTATCTTCTCATATGCTTCCAGGTATTCCGTTATCTCATCCTTAACAAAAGATTCCAACAAATTCCCAATCACTGATATCTGGCTACAGGTCTATCATTTCCTTTTTGCTGCCTCCCACCCTTCTTAAGTAACGGAGTTACATTTGTAATTTTCCAGTCATCTGGTACACTGTCAGAATCTATCGATTCTTGAAATATGATTGTCAGTGCCTTTGCAATCTCTCCAGCTACTTCCTTCAGAACCCAAGGGTGCATTCCATCAGGTCTAGGAGATTTATCCACCCTCAGACCATTAAACTTCATGAATATCTTCTCAGTCATAATTTTCACTGTACATACTTCACTTTCCTCAAACTCTTGAATGTCTGGTATACTGTAGACACCTTCCACTGTGAAGACTGATGCAAAATATGTATTCAGTTCCTCTGCCATCTCTGCATCTCTCATTACAAGATCTCCAATGTCATTTTCTGTTGGTCCTATATATACCCTCAACTCTCTTTTACCCTTTATATACTTAAAAAAAAAGCTTTTAGTATCTTCTTTGACATTAGTCACCAGCTTCCTTTTATAATTCATCTTTTCCTTCCTAATAACCTTCTTAGCTTCCTTCTGCAAGTTTTTAAACGCTTCCCAATCCTCTATCTTCCCACTTCATTTGGCTTTCTTGTATGCCCTCTCTTTTGCTTTTACTTTGGCTCTGACTTCACTTGTCAGCCACGGTAGTGTCTTCCATATGAAAATTTCTTCTTTTTTGGAATATATTGACTTGCACTTCCCTTATTTTTTCTCTGTTGTCCTTCCTGCTGGTGTCCCTTTCCAGTCAACCTTGGCCAGTTCTGCTCTCATGCCATCGTAATTTCCTTTATTCATACCAACAAATACCAACATATTGGAATTTAGTTTCTCCTTCTCAAATTTCAAAGTGAACTCGATCATATTGTGATCACTGTTCCCTAAGGGTTCCTGAACCTTAAGCTCTCTTATCATCTCCGGATCATTGCCCAACACCCAATCCAGTACAGCTGATCCCCCAGTGGGCTCAACAACAAGCTGTTCTAAAAAACCATCCCTTTGACATTCTACAAATCATCTCTTTTGAGGTCCATTACTGGCCTGGTTTTCCCAATCCACTTTCATGTTAAAATCCCCAATGATTATCATGACATTGCCCTTCTCCCTTCTATTTCCTGCTGTAATTTGTAATCCACATCCCGGCAGCCATTTGGAGGCCTGTATACAACTGTCATTAAGGTCTTTTTATCCTTGCCAATTCTTAACTCAACCCATAGAGACTCTACACTTTCTGATACTATGTCATCTCTTTCTAATGATTTAATATAATTTCTTATACACAGGGTCACACAACCCCCCCCCTCCCCCCGCCTTCTGGCCTACCTTTCCAATACATTGTACTCTCTCGGACATTCAGCTCTCAATAACAGCCATCCTTCTGCCAAGTTTCAGAGGTGGTCACAATGTCATACTTGCCAATCTGTAGCTGACATCTTGCTCTCACCTGCAATATTCTTTCCCTCTCCTTGCCCCAATCTTTCCCATTGCATCATTCTCTCCCTCTCCTCCCCTTTGTTCTCCCTCCACTATTCCCCCTCTCTCCTCCCCCTTACTCACCCCCTGCAACAATCACGCTCTCTTTCCCCCGTTCTCCCCACACAATTCCCTCTCCTGCCCCCTCAATTTCCAACCACACCATTCTCTCTTTTTACTTGCCCCTTCTTCTCCCACACCATTAAATCCCTCCCCTCCAAAACTCTCCTTCTCCTTGCCCTTCACTCCTCCCCTGTAAGGTTCTCTCCTTCCACACCCCTCACTCTCCCATGTATCATTCTCTCTCACTCTTTCAAGAAGGAGCTAGATAGGTATCTTATGGATAGGGAATCAAGGGATATGGGGACAAGGCAGGAACTGGATATTGATAGTAGATGATCAGCCATGATCTCAGAATGGCGGTGCAGGCTGAAAGGGCTGAATGGTCTACTTCTGCACCTATTGTCTATTGTCACTCCTCCCCCTCATTTTCCAAACGCACTATTCTCCTCCTCTACTTACCGCTTCTCATTTTTCCCTCTCCTTCACCTCATTTATTCCCCACATCATTCTCTCCTCCTGCAACATTCACTCCCTCTCCTCTCCACTCACACCACTCTCTCTCGCCTCCCCTTGCACTCCCCTCCAAAATTCTCTCTCTTCTTGGTCCTCGTACTTCCCCTGTAGCATTTTGCTCCTTACCCCTCTCCTCACCCCTTGTTCTCCCTCTGCAACATTTCCTCCATCTCCTCCCCCTCACATCATTCTCTCTCTCTCCTACCCACCACTTTCCACCCACACTATTCTCTCTCTCTCCCCTCCCCTGCTCTCCCTATACCATTCTCTCCCTCTTCCTCTCACTCTCTACCTGCACCATACTCTCCATCTCCTCCCTCCCCCCTTTTACCCCACACTATTCTCTCTCTCTCCTCCCCTCACACTTTTCAACCTCACCCATCTCCCTCACACACTCCCTCTGTGCCACTCACCCTGCACCATTCTGTCCTTCTCCTCATCCCTCACTCTCCAACTGCACCATTCCCCCCCTAATTCCCCCTTGCTCTCACACACAACATTCTCTCCCTCCATTACCCCCTCACTCTCTTTTGCAACATTCGCTCATTTTCCTCCTCACTTTTCCCACTCCATTCAATCTCTCATCCCCCTTTCCCTCCCCTCCAGAATTCTCTCCCTCTCCACTCACTCGGTCTCACCCTAAACCATTCTCTCCCTCTCCTCACCACCCACATATTCTCCCTCTCCTCCCCCTTGCTCTTCACTCTCACCATTCATTTTGTCTACACACCCTTGGTCTCACCCCAAACCATTCCCTCCCTCTCTCCCTCCCATTCCCCTGCAACATTCTTTTCCTCTTGTTGCCCCTCACTTTCCCATTGCAACATTTTCTCTGCCTGTTCCCTCTTGTTCTTCCCACATAATTCTCTCTCTCATCTCCCCTCACTTTCCAACTGCACTACTCTCCCTCTCTACTTCCCCTTTAACCTCCTACACACTCCATTTTCTCCCCTCCTGCCCCTCGCATCCCCATGTACCATTCTATCCCTCTCTGCCTCCCTCGCTCTCTTTTTGTAATTTATTTTTTTATTGAAGATCATCAAACAAACATTTCCATAAGATGTATTTCAGACATTGTACATATATATCATATAATCATATATATAACAAAATCTCCATGAAGTATTTATCTGGGGTATACACTTATAGAAAAGAGTGGAAAGAAAAAAACAAGCAAAAGGAAAGAACTATGTACAAGTAGGGAGTGATCTTTTTTTAACAACAGATTCATTGATTTGTGAGAATAAAATCAGGCCTATGAGGCATTATGTAGTTAAACCATTTTTCCCAGTATGAATCAAATTGTTCCAGCTTATGATTAACAGATTCTGTTATCTTCTCCATTTTGTAACTGTCCATTGTAATTTCCATCCATGTATTTAAAGTTGGGCTCTCCTGTGATAACCATGTCCTAGTAAGAGTCTTTTTACCAGCCACCAACAGGATATTCATTAAATATTTATCTCTTTTCAACCATTCTTGAGGTATATATCCAAAATATATGGTCTTACTCTCCAAGGGTATTTCACATTTAAAGATGTCTTGTAGGGCATTGTGTATCCCACTCCAATAGTTTTTGATAACAGGGCAGTCCCAAAAAATATGATAACGATTTGCATTTTGATTTCCACAATTTCTCCAGCAAACAGGGAGGTTACTATCATAATGGGATTTCTGAGAGGGTGCAATAAGATACCTTATCAAGTTTTTCCATCCAAACTCCCTCCATTTCTGTGAACTGGTACACTTCCATTGATATCTCCATATTGTTGTCCATTCTTCCTCAGATATAATTATCCCTCCTTCCTTCTCCCATTTTGTTTTAATGTATGAAGTTGAATGTGTTTTAAGATTTGGCAACCCCTTATACATGCTTGAAATGATTCTACTACCATTATCTGGATTATATGCTTTTCTAAAGAGCTCTATCAAGCATGTATTTGCCTTGGTTACATTTTTAAGTGTCTTATTAACATATTGTCGCATCTGTAAATATCGATAAAAATCTTGTTTTTCTAGTAAGTATTGCTCTTTAAGCATTTCAAAACTGAACAGTTTTCCTTCTTTCATTATGTTGCAAAGAACTGTTATTCCTTTAGCTGTCCAGTCCTTAAATCTAGCATCCAATTTATTTGGTGTAAAATCCAAGTCATATGCACACCATTTAAGAATTGTAATATCTCCCTCTAGATTATATTCTTTTATAGTAGTTTTCCATATTTTAAGAGTCAATTTCACCCAAGGGTTATCAATAGTATTTATGTACCTTTGCAGGTTGTTTTCAGCCAGAATTGCTTGTATGGGGATGGAAAGTACCCGCTCCTCAATGTTTTTCCATTGAGTGTCATATGACGGGTTGCACCAACATATCACAGCTCTCAACTGTGCTGCAAAATAATAATCTCTAAGAGAAGGTAAGCCCCATCCCCCCTTTTCCTTTGCTAATTGCAAAGTTTTGAGATGAACTCTAGGCCTTTTACCCTGCCAAATATACCTTGATAGCATCTTGTTCCATTCATTGAATTGATTTTGATTCATCTCTATTGGTAAGGTCTGAAAGAGATATAACAGTCTGGGCAGTACATTCATTTTAATAGACTCAATCCTTGAACTGAGACTGAAAAAAGGAATCAGGTTCCATCTTGCCACATCTTCCTTAATTTTTTTATATAAAGGCTGATAATTACATTCTGATAATTTTGCCAAATCTTTTGGCATAATGATGCCCAAATATTTGAAAGACTCTGTATACCATGCCCAGGGGTATCGACTTTCAATTTCTCTTGGTGGGCTATAGTAATATGAAAGTAATTGGGTTTTATCTATGTTGATCTTGTATCCTTATAATTGACCATATTGTTCAAGGGATTGCATCAATTTGGGAAAAAAGTATGTTGATTGCCCTAGATAGATCAAAATGTCATCTGCATAACAAGCCAATTTATGCTCTGTCCCTTTAATAGTAATTTCCCTGATATCTTCATTTTGTCTGATGTATTGAGCTAATGGTCCCAGATATAATGCGAAGAGTAGTGGTGACCATGCACAACCCTGTCTCGTGCCCCATTCTAGGGTAAGACTATTTGATAAATATCCATTGATTTTAATCCTAGCAGTAGGATTGTAATATAGTGCCTGTATAGTTTTAATAATTGTGTCTTGGAAACCAAATCTATGTAAAACTCTGGTAAAGAAAATTCTAATTAACTGAATCAAATGCTTTTTCAGCGTCCACGCTTATCACTATTGCTTCGATTTTATTTTTTTGTAAATGATCCATAATGTGAAGTATCCTTCGTATATTGTCTTGTGTCTGGCATTGTCGTATAAAACCTGTCTGATCGTTATGTATCAGTATAGGTAGGAACTCCTCTAATGTTTGGCCATGATGGAGGTAAATAACCTATAATCCACATTAAGAATGGATATTGGTCTAAATAACCCGCATTCCATTTTATCCTTGCCTTCTTTCGATATAGCAGAGATTATTGCTTCCTTCCAACTGGGTGGCATTTGTGCCTTTTTTAGAGCCCAGTTCAGTGTGGGGAGTAAAACAGGAATTAACTATATATATATATATATATATAATACACATGCACACACACATTACATACATACACATATATGCACACACATACATATATATATATTCTCATTTTGGTGAGGAAAAAGGAGTAGGTGAGCGAATAAGTGAGAGAAATGGGTCACAGTCAGGAGAGGGAAGGGGAAGAGTCAGGTACTAGAGAGTACCCCTGTAACCCTTGACAATAAGTACTCCTGGTTGAGTACTATTGGGGTGGAACAGTGTACCTGGGGGAAGCGACAGTGGCTGTGCCTCTGGCACAGAGTCTGGCCCTGTGGCTCAGAAGGGTAGGGAAAAGAAGAGGAAGGGTGATAGGGGACTCTATAGTCAGGGGTTCAGACAGGTGATTCTGTGGACGCAGGAAGGAAACTCTGATGGTAGTTTGCCTCCCAGGTGCCAGGGTCCGGGATGTTTCTGATCGTGTCCAAGATATCCTGCGGTGGGAGGAAGAACAGCCAGAGGTCGTGGTACATGTTGGTACCAACATGGAAAAGGGAAGAGGTCCTGAAAGACTATAGGGAGTTAGGAAGGAAGTTGAAAAGCAGGACCTCAAAGATAGTAATCTCAGGATTACTGCCTGGGCCACGTGACAGTGAGAATAGGAATAGAATGAGGTGGAGGATAAATGCGTGGCTGATGGATTGGAGTGGGGGCAGGGATTCAGATTTCTGGATCATTGGGACCTCTTTTGGGGTGTACTTGAATCCCAGGGGGACCAATATCCTGGCGGGCAGGTTTGATAGAGCTGTTGGGGAGGATTTAAGCTAGTTTGGCAGGGGGGTGGGAATCAGAATGTGAGTGCAGAGATTAAGGTAGAAGGACAAGGGCATGATGCTAAGAGTTCTGAGTTGATGAGGAAGGACAGGCAGGGGACAGAACATAATTGTAACCAGTTAAAGGGGTTGAAATGTGTCTATTTCAATGCTAGGAATATTAGGAACAAGGAGGGTGAATTTAGAGCATGGATTAGTACGTGGAACTACGATGTTGTGGCCGTTACTGAAACTTGGTTGGAGGAAGGGCAGGATTGGATGATGCAGGTCCCGGGGTTCAGGTGTTTTAAAAGGAATAGGATGGGAGGTAGAAAAGGTGGGGGGGAAAGAGTGGCATTGCTGGTCAGGGATAGTATCACGGCTATAGAAAGGGAGGACGCTGCAGAAGGAGTGTCCACGGAGTCAGTCTGGGTGGAAGTCTGAAATAGGAAGGGATCAATCACTGTGCTGGGAGTAGTCTAAAGGCCCCCAAGTAGCCTTCGGGATACTGAGGAGCAGATAAGCAGGCAAATTTTAGAATGGCGCAGGAAATACAGGGTAGTAATTAGGGTGATTTCAACTTCCCTCATTGACTGGCACCTCCTGAGTGCAAGGGGGATAGATGGGGCTGAATTTGTCAGGTGTGTTCAAGAAGGATTCTTGACACAGTATGTGGACCGGCCGATGAGAGGAGAGGCTATACTGGATCTAGTTCTGGGTAATGAACCAGGCCAGGTGACAGACCTCTTGGTGGGGGAGCATTTTGGTGAGAGTGACCACAACTCCCTTAGCTTCAGCATAGCTATGGAAAGGGATAACATCAGATGAAATGGTAAAGTGCTTAACTGGGGAAAGGCTAACTTTGAAGGGATAAGGCAGGAACTAGCGAGAGTAAATTGGAAACAGATGTTTAAAGGGGAAAGCACAGAAGTAATGTGGGAGAAGTTTAGGGACCACTTGAGCTGGGTTCAGGATAGGTTTGTCCCACTGAGGCAAGGATAAAATGGTAGGAAAAGGGAACCATGGGTGATGAAACATGTGAGGCAACTCGTCAAGAGGAAAAAGGAACCATATGTTAGATATAAGAAGAAGGAAGTAGGAGGGGCTTATGAGAAATATAGGGTAGCCAGGAAGGAGCTAAAGAAAGGACTTAGGAGAGTTAAAAGGGGGCATGAGAAGGCCTTGGCATGTAGAATTAAGGAGAACTCCAAGGCGTTCTATGTGTATGTGAAGAATAGGAGGATGATGAGGACGAAGGTGGGACCGCTAAAGGATAAAGAGGGCAACGTGCCTGGAATTGGATGAGGTTGGGGAGGTCCTACATGAATACTTTGCTTCAGTATTCCCAAGTGAAAAGGATCTTGATCAGGATGAGGTCAAAGTAGTGTGCTGGACAGTGTGGAGATTAAGGAAGAAGTGCTGGATCTTCTTAAAAACATTAAGATTGATAAATCCCCAGGGCTGGATATGATACACCCCAGGTTGTTGTGGGAATAGAGAGAAGAGATCACAGGAGCATTAGCTATGATCTTTGAATCCTCTTTGGCTGCAGGGGAAGTGCTGGAGGACTGGAGAATGGCAAATGTAGTTCCCTTGTTTAAAAAAGGTAATAGGGAGACAACTGGGAACTATAGACTGGTGAGTCTTATGTTGGTGGTATGCAAACTACTGGAAAGGATTCTAAACATAGAACATAGAATAGTACAGCACATTACAGGCCCTTTGGCCCACAATGTTGTGCTGACCCTCAAACTCTGCCTGACATACAACCCCCCCCCACCTTAAATTCCTCCATATACCTGTCTAGTAGTTTCTTAAACTTCACTAGTGTATCTGCCTCCACCACTGACTCAGGCAGTGCATTCCACGCACCAACCACTCTCTGAGTGAAAAGCCTTCCTCTAACATCCCCCTTGAACTTCCCTCCCCTTACCTTAAAGCCATGTCCTCTTGTACTGAGCAGTGGTGCCCTGGGGAAGAGGTGCTGGCTGTCCACTCTGTCTATTCCTCTTAATATCTTGTACACCTCTATCATGTCTCCTCTCATCCTCCTTCTCTCCAAAGAGTAAAGCCCTAGCTCCCTTAATCTCTGATCATAATCCATACTCTAAACCAGGCAGCATCCTGGTAAATTTCCTCTGTACCCTTTCCAATGCTTCCACATCCTTCCTATTGTGAGGCAACCAGAACTGGACACAGTACTCCAAGTGTGGCCTAACTAGAGTTTTATAGAGCTGCATCATTACATCATGACTCTTAAACTCTATCCCTCAACTTATGAAAGCTAACACCCCATAAGCTTTCTTAACTACCCTATCTACCTCTGTGAGGCAACTTTCAAGGATATGTGGACATACCCCAGATCCCTCTGCTCCTCCACACTACCAAGTATCCTGCCATTTACTTTGTACTCTGCCTTGGGATTTGTCCTTCCAAAGTGTGCCACCTCACACTTCTCCGGGTTGAACTCCATCTGTCACTTGCCAGCCCACTTCTGCATCCTATCAATGCCTTTCTGCAATCTTCGACAATTCTCTACACTATCTACAACACCACCAACCTTTGTGTCATCTGCAAACTTGCCAACCCACCCTTCTACCCCCACATCCAGGTCGTTAATAAAAATCACAAAAAGTAGAGGTCCCAGAACAGATCCTTGTGGGACACCACTAGTCACAACCCTCCAATCTGAATGTACTCCCTCCACTACAACCCTCCGCCTTCTGCAGGCAAGTCAATTCTGAATCCACTTGGCCAAACTTCCCTGGATCCCATGCCTTCAGACTTTCTGAATAAGCCTACCGTGTGGAACCTTGTCAAATGCCTTACTAAAATCCTTGTACATCACATCCACTGCACTACCCTCATCTGTATGCCTGGTCACCTCCTCAAAGAACTCTATCAGACTTGTTAGGCACGATCTGCCCTTCACAGGGGGAATAGGAACTGGGGGAATGCCATACTCGATCTAGTATTAGGTAATGAACCAGGTCAGGTCACAGATCTGTCAGTGGGTGAGCATCTGGGGGACAGTGATCACCGCTCCCTGACCTTTAGCATTATCATGGAAAAGGACAGAATCAGAGAGGACAGGAAAATTTTTAATTGGGGAAGGGTAAATTAAGGGCATGGATTGAGAATAAGAGGTCAGTTATTTAAAACAGAGTTGAGGAAGAGCTTCTTCTCCCAGAGAGTTGTGGAGGTGTGGAATGCACTGCCTCGGAAGACGGTGGAGGCCAATTCTCTGGATGCTTTCAAGAAGGAGCTGGATAGATATCTGATGGCTAGGGGAATCAAGGGATATGGGGACAAGGCAGGGATTGGGTATTGATAGTGAATGATCAGCCATGATCTCAGAATGGTGGTGCAGACTCGAGGGGCCGAATGGTCTACTTCTGCACCTATTGTCTATTGTCTATGAGGCTATAAGGCTAGAACTTGCGGGTGTGAATTGGGATGATGTTTTCGCAGAGAAATGTACTATGGACATGTGGTTGATGTTTAAGGATCTCTTGCAGGATGTTAGGGATAAATTTGTCCCGGTGAGGAAGATAAAGAATGGTAGGGTGAAGGAACCATGGGTGACAAGTGAAGTGGAAAATCTAGTCAGGTGGAAGAAGGCAGCATACATGAGGTTTAGGAAGCAAGGATCAGATATGTCTGTTGAGGAATATAGGGTAGCAAGAAAGGAGCTTAAGAAGGGGCTGAGAAGAGCAAGAAGGAGGCATGAGAAGGCCTTGGCAAGTAGGGTAAAGGAAAACCCCAAGGCATTCTTCAATTATGTGAAGAACAAAAGGATGACAGGAGTGAAGGTAGGACCGCTTAGAGATAAAAGTGGGACGATGTGCCTGGAGGCTGTGGAAGTGAGCGAGGTCAGTTTATTGTCATTTAGAAACCACAAATGCAATGCAGTTAAAACATGAGACAACGTTCCTCCGGAATGATATCACAAAAGCATATGACAAAACAGACTACACCAGAAAATCTACATAATGTTTGGCATTCCCCAATCCAGAGTCCAGAGAGGCTGCTGTGTATTAATATCATGCTACCATCTTAGCGCGTTCCCCGGAAAGGAGCTCCAATTCCACCAGACAAAACAAGACCAAAAACTAAAGCTACAAGACCTGCACAAAACCACATAGTTACAACATATAGTTACAACAGTGCAAACAATAGCATGATAAAAAAAAAAACAGACCATGGGCACAGTAAAAATAGTCCAAAGGTGTTAAAAGACTATAAGTTCGAAAGAAACCACCACACAGATTCCACAAGTCCTCAGGGTTCCAATTTGATTCATCATCCCATGCTGGTGTCAGAAGGGAATACCCCTGCAATGGACTTCCATGGCACCGCCCAACTCAGCCTCGCAGACGCAGCACAAAGTGAAAGCTCCGCTGGACCCAGCCTCGCAGACACAGCACACAGTGAAAGTGACCTGACCACAGCGGACTCTGAGTCCGTCAAACTTCCGAGCCAATCCCCCCCAGCACAGCTTCTCTGAGCACCATCCTCTGCCGAGTGTATTAAGACGCCCCTGCCAATGGCCATCGGCAACGTGACCCTGAGGATTGGGGACCTGTTCTTCCCAGCAGAGACCCGGACCTCACAGCAGCAGCAGCAACGAAGGTCTTCGTGAAGATTTCCAGATGTTCCTCTGTGCTCCCACATCCATCTTCAACTGATTATGATTGCGCACGGCACTCCGCTTCACAAATAACAGATAATCAGCTCCGTAGTGGCCGCTGCAAGCTGCGTCGCGCTGCCATCTTGAATCCTAATGAATACTTCTCTTTGGTATTCACCACTGAGAGGGAACTTGATGACGGTGAGGACAATATGAGTGAGGTTGATGTTCTGGAGCATGTTGATATTAAGAGAGAGGAGGTGTTGGAGTTGTTAAAATACATTAGGATGGATAAGTCCCCGAGGCCTGATGGAATATTCTCCAGGCTGCTCCACAAGGTGAGGGAAGAGATTGCTGAGCCTCTGGCTAGGATCTTTATGTCCTCGTTGTCCACAGGAATGGTACCGGAAGATTGGAGGGAGGCGAATGTTGGCCCCTTGTTTAAAAAAGGTAGTAGGGATAGTCCAGGTATTTATAGACCAGTGAGCCTTACATCTGTGGTGGGAAAGCTGTTGGAAAACATTCTTAGAGATAGGATCTATGGGCATTTAAAGAATCATGGTCTGATCAGGGACAGTCAGCATGGCTTTGTGAAGGGCAGATTGTGCCTAACAAGCCTGATAGAGTTCTTTGAGGAGGTGATCAGGCATATAGATGAGGGTAGTGCAGTGGATGTGATCTACATGGATTTTAGTAAGGCATTTGACAAAGTTCCACATGGTAGGCTTATTCAGAAAGTCAGAAGGCATGGGATCCAGGGAAGTTTGGCCAGGTGGATTCAGAATTAGCTTGCCTGCAGAAGGCAGAGGGTCATGGTGGAGGGAGTACATTCAGATTGGAGGGTTGTGACTAGTGGTGTCCAACAAGGATCTGTTCTGGGACCTCTACTTTTTGTGATTTTTATTAACGACCTGGATGTGGGGGTAGAAGGGTGGGTTGGCAAGTTTGCAGATGACGCAAAGGTTGGTGGTGTTGTAGATAGTGTAAGGGGTTGTCAAAGATTGCAGAGAGACATTGATAGGATGCAGAAGTGGGCTGAGAAGTGGCAGATGGAGTTCAACCCGGAGAAGTGTGAGGTGGTACACTTTGGAAGGACAAACTCCAAGGCAGAGTACAAAGTAAAGGCAGGATACTTGGTAGTGTGGAGGAGCTGAGGGATCTGGGAGTACATGTCCACAGATCCCTGAAAATTGCCTCACAGGTAGATAGGGTAGTTAAGAAAGCTTATGGGGTGTTAGCTTTCATAAGTTGAGGGATAGAGTTTAAGAGTCATGATGTAATGATGCAGCTCTATAAAACTCTAGTTAGGCCACACTTGGAGTACTGTGTCCAGTTCTGGTTGCCTCACAATAGGAAGGATGTGGAAGCATTGGAAAGGGTACAGAGGAAATTTACCAGGATGCTGCCTGGTTTAGAGTATGGATTATGATCAGAGATTAAGGGAGCTAGGGCTTTACTCTTTGGAGAGAAGGAGGATGAGAGGAGACATGATAGAGGTGTACAAGATATTAAGAGGAATAGACAGAGTGGACAGCCAGCGCCTCTTCCCCAGGGCACCACTGCTCAGTACAAGAGGACATGGCTTTAAGGTAAGGGGAGGGAAGTTCAAGGGGGATGTTAGAGGAAGGCTTTTCACTCAGAGAGTGGTTGGTGCGTGGAATGCACTGCCTGAGTCAGTGGTGGAGGCAGATACACTAGTGAAGTTTAAGAGACTACTAGACAGGTATATGGAGGAATTTAAGGTGGGGGGTTATATGGGAGGCAGGGTTTAAGGGTCGGCACAACATTGTGGGTCGAAGGGCCTGTAATGTGCTGTACTATTCTATGTTCTATGGATAGTCAACATGGCTTTGAGAAGGGAAGATCGTGCCTCACAAGCCTGATTGAGTTTTTTAAAGAGTTAACAATAGAAATTGATGATGGTAGGGTAGTGGATGTGCTCTACATGGACTTTAGCAAAGCATTTGACAAGGTCCCTCATGAGGGACTCATCCAGAAAGTCATGAGGCATGGGATCAGTGGAACCTTGGCTATTTGAATAAAAAATTGGCTTAAAGGAAGAAAGCAGAGGGTAGTTGTGGAAGGAAAGTATTCTGCCTGGAGGTCGGTGACTAGTGGAGTACCGTAGGGATCTGTCCTGGGACCCCTGCTATTTGTGATTTTTATAAATGACTTGGATGTAGAGGCGGAAGGATGGGTGGGTAAGTTTGCGGATGACACGAAGATTGGAAGAGTTGTGGATGGAGCTGTAGGTAGTTGAAGGCTGCAAGAGGATATAGACAGGCTGCAGAGTTGGACAGAAAAATGGCAGATGGAGTTCAATCTGGACAAGTGTGAGGTGAGTACAGGATTAATGGTCAGTTACTTAAGAGTGTGGATGAACAAAGGGACCTTGGGGTTCAAATCCATACATCCCTCAAGGTCGCTGCACAGGTTGATAGGGTAGTTAAGAAGGCCTATGAGATGCCAGGCTTCATTAACAAGGGGATTGAGTTCAAGAGTAGAGAGGTCATGTTGCAACTCTACAAATCTCTGGTGGGACTGCACTCAGAGTATTGTGTTCAATTCTGGTCACCTCATTATAGGAAGGATGTGGAAGTTATGGAGAGGGTGCAGAGGAGATTTACCAGGATGTTGCCTGGTTTGGAGAACAAGTCAAATGAAGCAAGGTTAGCAGAGCTGGGACTTTTCTCTTTGAAGTGTAGAAGAACGAGAGGGGACTTGATAGAGGTCTACAAGATTATGAGAGGCATAGATAGGGTGGATAGTCAGTACCCATTTCCCAGGGCACCAATAGCAAACACCAGAGGGCATATGTACAATATTAAGGGAGGGAAGTTTAGGGGAGACATCAGGGGTAAGTTTTTTTTTACACAGAGGGTTGTGAGAGCCTGGAATGACTTGCTAGGGATGGTGATGGAGGCTAAAACATTGGGGGTATTTAAAAGCCTCTTGGACAGGCACATAAATGAAAAAAAAATGGAGGGTTATGGGCTAGTGTGGGTTTAGTACTTTTTTAAAGGATTATATGGGTCAGCACAACATGGAGGGCTGAAGGGCCTATACTGTGCTGTAGTGTTCTATGGTTCTATGGTTTCATCCGGTCCCGGCGACTTATCCAACTTGATGCTTTCCAAAAGCTCCCGCATATTGTCTTTCTTAATATCTACATGCTCAAGCTTTTGAGTCGGCTGCAAGTCATCACTACAATCACCAAGATCCTTTTCCATAGTGAATACTGAAGTATTCATTAAGTACCTCTGCTATTTCCTCCATTTCCATACACACTTTCCTACTGTGACACTTGATAGGTCCTATTCTTTCACATCTTATCCTCTTGCTCTTCACATACTTGTAGAATGCCTTGGGGTTTTCCTTAATCCTGCTCGCCAAGGCCTTCTCCTGGCCCCTTCTGGCTCTCCTAATTTCCTTTTTAAGCTCCTTCCTTAATTAAGGCCTTAATGAACTTCACCCATTAGCATTCACATGAAATGCTTTGAAAGGTTGGTCATCCTGCCTCAGCAAGGATTTGGACCCACTGCAATTTCCCTATCGCCACAATAGATCAATGGCAGATGCAATCTGAATGGCTCTTCACATGGCCACCTGGACAATGGGAACATCTAGGTCAGGATGCTGTTCATTTTTTTACATCAATTATATATAACACCACAGAAAATAAATAGATTAAATTCAAACATGTCTGACCAATGTTTTCGATGTAATCAAGAAATTGGTACTTTTTTACATTCTACTTGGTCTTGTTTTAAAATTGTGGTGAACTACGTGTGCCTGTCTGGACACACCCCCTGCTGACTGCTCCTGTGGCTCCTCCCACAGGCCCCTGTATAAAGGCAATTCAGGTCTAATCCTCTGCCTCATTCTCCAGGATGTAATATGATGGTCACTCACTGCTGGTTCCTTCTTCAGTCAATAAAAGCCGATATCTCGCCTTACGTCTCAGAGTGAGTTATTGATGGTGCATCAAAAATTCAACCATTTTGGATAAATTTAAGACTTTTATTGGTACAAGTTACTGGAGTACAACTCCCACATAGTCCAATGTTATTTTTATTAGGAGATATTGAAGGGACAATACTGAAACTTAAATTGAATAAGTATCAGAAAAAATTTATAAAAATTGCATTGGCAGTAGTTAAAAAAGTTATCGCAGTTACTTTGAAATCTGATTTATATTTAACTATGGATTGTTGGAATAATTAAATATATAGTTGTATTCCACTTGAAAAAATTACATATAATCTAAGAAATGAATATGATATATTTTTGAAAATTTGGCTCCCATACCTACAAAAGATGGGATTAAATATATAGGTCCTTTGAAGATAAAATTATAAAGTAATTGAGGAAAGTAAAAAAATATTATAATTATTTTGAACTCCATGGAGCATGTGGGGATCCTCCGATATCCAGGCAATCTATTCCTCCTTTCTTTCTTTCTTTTTTTTTCTTTCTTTAGATAAGGGTTAAGGGGAGGGGGGAGGATCAATATTATTTTTCTTTTTCTTATTTTTTTTTCATTACATTTATTCTTTGTAATTTTCTAAAAATTTAATAAAAAAAAAAGATTCTGTTCATCAACTAGAAGTTGTTCTTCTAGTAGAGGAGAAGTGTGAGGTGGTACACTTTGGAAGGACAAACTCCAAGGCAGAGTACAAAGTAAATGGCAGGATACTTGGTAGTGTGGAGGAGCAGAGGGATCTGGGGGTACATGTCCACAGATCCCTGAAAGTTGCCTCACAGGTAGATAGGGTAGTTAAGAAAGCTTATGGAGTGTTAGCTTTCATAAGTCAAGGGATAGAGTTTAAGAGTCATGATGTAATGATGCAGCTCTATAAAACTCTGGTTAGGCCACACTTGGACTACTGTGTCCAGTTCTGGTCGCCTCACTATAGGAAGGATGTAGAAGCATTGGAAAGAGTACAGAGGAAATTTACCAGGATGCTGCCTGGTTTAGAGTATGGATTATGATCAGAGATTAAGGGAGCTAGGGCTTTACTCTTTGGAGAGAAGGAGGATGAGAGGAGAAAAGATAGAGGTGTACAAGATATTAAGAGGAATAGACAGAGTGGACAGCCAGCGCCTCTTCCCCAGGGCACCACTGCTCAGTACAAGAGGACATGGCTTTAAGGTAAGGGGAGGGAAGTTCAAGGGGGATGTTAGAGGAAGGCTTTTCACTCAGAGAGTGGTTGGTGCGTGGAATGCACTGCCTGAGTCAGTGGTGGAGGCAGCTACACTAGTGAAGTTTAAGAGACTACTAGACAGGTATATGGAGGAATTTAAGGTGGGGGGTTATATGGGAGGCAGGGTTTAAGGGTCGGCACAACATTGTGGGCCGAAGTGCCTGTAATGTGCTGTACTATTCTATGTTCTATGTTAACTAGAGCTCAGCATTTAACACCATCATTCCCACAATCCTGATTGAAAAGTTACAGAACCTGGGCTTCCCTCTGCAATTGGATCCTCGACTTCCTAACCAGAAGACAACAATCTGTAAATTGGTGATAATATCTCCTCTTTGCTGACAATCAACACTGGTGTACTTCATGGATATGTATTTAGCCCACTACTCTACTCTCTCTATACCCCTGACTGTGTATAGCTCAAAAATTTCTGTAGATGTACCTTGGAGAGCACACTGACAGGCTGCATCACTGTCTGAAAGAAGCTGGAGAGGGTTGTAAATCTAGTCAGCTCCATCTTGGGTACTAGCCTACAAAGTAACCAGGACATCTTCAGGGAGCGGTGTCTCAGAAAGACAGTGTCCAATATTAAGGACCTCTAGTACACTGGGCATAGCCTTTTCTCACTGTTACCATCAGGTAGGAGGTACAGAAGCCTGAAGACACAAACTCAATTATTCAGAAACAGCTTCTTCCCCTCTACCATCTGATTCCTAAATGGACATTGAACCCTTGAACACTAACTCACTTTTTTTAATACATATTATTTCCGGTCTTTTGGCACGATTTTTAATCTCTTCAATATATGTATATTGTAATTGATTTACTTAGTTATTTGTTATTTTTTTCTTCTATATTATGTATTGCATTGAACTGCTGTTGCTAAGTTAACAAATTTCACTCACATGCCGGTGATAATAAACCTGATTCTGATTCTCTCTCTCTTCTCCCCCCCTCAATTTCCATCACATCGTTCTCCTCCTCTGCTTCTCCCTTGCACTCACACAAACACCATTCTCTCACTCTCCTTCGCTTCCTCTCCCCCTCTTCTCCTTTGTTCCCCCCACACAATTCACTCTACTCCGCCCTCACTTTCCAATCACACCATTCTCCCTCTCTACTCCCTCTTCCACTCACACATGCCATTCTCTCCCTCTCCTCCCCCTCACTCTCTCCTGCAAAATTATCCTTTTCCTCCCCCTCGCTTCTTCTCCCACACAAAATTATCCTTTTCCTTCCCCTCCAAAATTCTCTCCTTTTCCTTGACCCTCACTCCTGCCCTGCACCATTCTCTCTCTCCACTCCATTGGTCTCACCCCATTTACCCCAAACCATTCACTCCCTCTCCCCAGCAACATTCTTCTCCTTCCCCTTGATCTCCCCATACCATTCTCTCTCTCCTCCACTCACTTTCCAACCGCACCATTCTCTCCCTCTCCTTAACCCTTGCTCTTCAACACACACCATTCACTCCCTCTCTTCCCCCTCGTGCTCCCCCTGCAACATTCACTCCCCCTTCGCTCCACTCACACTCCCTCTCCTCACCCGTGCTCTACACCTACACCACCCTCTCCCTCTCTTCCTCTCACTCCCACCCTGCATCATTCACTTCTTCTCCTCTCACTCTCCCCATACCATTCTCTCTCTCCCCCCTCACTTTCCAACTGCACCATTCTCCCCCTCTACTCAACCCTTGCTCTACAACTCATCATTCCCTCACTCTCCTATCCCTCGTGCTCTCCCTGTAACATTCACTCCCTCTCATTTCCACTCACTCTCCCTCAAACCATTCTCTCCCTCTCCTCACCTATGCTCTCCACCTACACCACACTCTCCCTTGCCTCTACCTCATTTTCCAACCACATCATTCTCTCCATTCCCAGTTATGCCTGCCTCTTTGTTGGTTATGTGGAACAGTCTATGCTCCAAATCTATTCTCCCCAACTTTTCCTTCGCTACATTGACGACTACATTGGTGCTGCTTCCTGCACCCATGCTGAGAGCTCTAATCACTTTGCCTCTAACTTCCACCCAGCCGTCAAATTCACTTGGTCCATCTTGGACACTTCTCTCCCCTTTCTTGATCTCTCAGTTTCCATCTCTGGAGACAAACTGTCCACTGACATCTTCTATAAACCCACTGACTCTCATAATTACCTTGACTATACCTCTTCCCACCCTGCCAAATGCAAAGATACTATTCCCTATTCCCAGTTCCTCTGTCTCTGCCGCATCTGCTCCCAGGATGAGGCTTTCAGATCCAGGACATCTCAAATGTCCTCTTTCTTTAAGGATCATGGTTTCCCTTCTGCCATCATCAATGATGCCCTCATCCGCATCTCCTCCATTTCCCACACTTTGGCCCTCACCCCATCCTCCCGTCACCACAATAGGGACCGAGTTCCCCTTGTCCTCACCCACCACCCCACCAGCCTCCGGATCCAGCATATTATCCTCCGCAACTTCTGCCACCTTCAACAGGACCCCACCGCTAAGGACATCTTCCCCTCGCCACTTTTTGTAGGGATCATTCCCTCAGCGACTGCCTTGTCCACACATTCCTCCTCACAGATCTCCCACTTGGAACTTATCCCTGCAAGCATAAGTGCTACACCTCCTCTCTTAACACCATTCAGGGCCCCAAACATTCCTTCCAGGTGAGGCAACACTTCACTTGTGAGTTTGTTGGGTGCTCCTGGTGCGGCCTCTACATCGGTGAGACCCGAGGCAGATTGGGAGACCGCTTCATCTAGCACCTCCGCCTCGTCCGCCACAACAAACAGGATTTCCTGGTTGCCACCCACTTCAACTCTGCTTCACATTCCAATTCGGATATGTCCATACATGGCCTCCTCTACTGCCACAATGAGGCCAAACTCAGGTTGGAGGAGCAACACCTCATATACTGTCTGGGTAGTCTCCAGCCCCCTTGGCATAAACATTGAATTCTCCAACTTCCGGTAATTCCCTCCCCCTCCCTTCCTCCATCCCAGTTTCACTCGGCCTCCTCCTCCAGCTGCCTATCACCTCTCATGATTCTGCCTTCTTCAACGACGCATAGTGCTTCCCCCTTACATTCCTTCCATTCCTTCTTCACCTTTCCTGCCTATCCCCTCCCTGCTTTCCCCCACCCCACCCCTTGATCTTTCCTTATACTGGTTTTTCACCTGGCACCTTCCACCCTCCGCCCACCTTCTTTATAGGACCCTGCCCCCTCCCTCTGACGAAGGGTCCTGATAAAGTGTCTCGGCCCGACTGAATGTACTCCTGTGCTGGTTTCCATGGATGCTGCCCGACCTGCTGAGTTCCTCCAGCATGTTGTATGTGTTGCTTTGACCCCAGCATCTGCAGAGTATTTTGTGTTTACCATTCTCTCCCTCTCCTCACCCTCACTCCCACCCCGCACCTTTCTCTCCTTCTCCATACCCCTCACTCTCTCATGCACCATTCTCTCTCACTCCCTCTCACTTTCCAACCACACCATTCTCCCCCTCTACTTCCCACTTGCTCTCCCACACTCTACATTTTTCCTCTCCTCCACATTGCTTATTACCCACTTTATTCTCTCACTCTCCTCCCCTTCACTCTCCCCGCAACAGTCTCTCCCTCTCCACTCTTTCCCTCGCCTCTCCCTTGCACTCCCCTCCAAAATTTTCTCTCTCATCAGGCCGCTTGCTCTTCACTGGTAACATTCTGCCCCTCTCCTCATCCCTCGCTCTCCCTCCCACATCATTCTCTCTCTCCTCCCCATCACTCACCCTCTGCACCATTCTGTCCCTCTCCACCATTGCACTCTCCCTGGACCATTCTTTCCTCCTCACTATCCCCTGCAACATTCTTTCTCTCTTTTTGCCCCTGTTTGCTACTGAAACATTCTAACCCTCTCCTCCCTTTGCCCTGCCTGCATCATTTTCTTTCTCTCCCTCCTGTCCCCTCACTCTCTCCTTTTCTTCCCCTTTGCTTCCACCCCACAATATTTTCTCCATCTCCACGCCGTGTTCTGGCCATACCATTCTTTCTCTCCTCCCCCTCACTTTCCAATCATTCCATTCTCTGTCACTACTCTCCCCTCGCTCTCTCACACACCATTCTCTCCTCCCCCTTGCTGATTCCCCACACCGTTCTCTCACTCTCTCCCAAACTATTCTCTCCCTCTTCTCCATCTCACTCTCTACCTGCACCATTCATTCCCTCTCCTTACCTGCACCCTCCCTCACACCATTCTCTCCTCGTCCTCACCCCTCGCTCTCCAACTGCACCATTCTCTCCCTCCAATTCCCCTTGGTCTCACAAACTCCATTCCCCATAACCATTCTTCACCATTCCTCCTCCTCGCTCTCCCCTGCAAAATTCTACACACTCTCACTCCCCCCGCACCATTCTCCCCCTCTCCTCTCCCCTTGCTCTTGACCTGCAAAATTCTCTCCCTCTCCTACCCCCCACTGTCCCCCACATTATTCTCACCTTCTCCACCCCCTTGCACTCCCCACACCATTCTCTACATCTCCTCCCCCTCACTTTTTCCCTACATCATTCTGTCCCTCCCTTCTCCCTCACTTGCCCTGCCCGGCTGAGGGTGGTTTCTGAAAAGAGGATGCTGTCCAAGTTGCATGCCATCTTGGACAATGTCTCCCATCCATTCCATAATGTACTGGTTAGGCACAGGAGTACATTCAGCCAGAGACTCATTCCACCAAGATGTAACACTGAGCGTCACAGGAAGTCATTCCTACCTGTGGCCATCAAACTTTACAACTCCTCCCTCGGAGTGTCAGACACCCTGAGCCAATAGGTGGGTCCAGCACATTTCCACTTGGAATAAATTACTTATTATTATTTAATTATTTATGGTTTTATATTTTATATCGAGAAAATTATATGGTTTTATCTCACCCACATCATCTCACCCTCTCCTTAAGAATCACTCCCTCAGCATCATGCCCTCCCTCTCCTCTTCTCTCTTACACACGCCACTCTCCTCTCTCCTACCCATCGCTATCCAGCAGTGCCATCCATTCCAACACCTCCCCCTCACTCTGCCCCAGACCATTCTCTCCTTTGCCCCCTCACTCTCCCCACACCATTCTCTTCCACTCCTGCCCCTCGCTCACCCACTGCACCAATCCCACTCTCTCCTCATCCTGTACTCCCCTGCAACACTCTTCCTTTCTTCCTCTCTCAATCTCTCCATAACATTCTCTCCCTCTGACAATTCACTCCCTCTCCCCACACCATTCCCTTCCTCCCTCTCCCCACACCATTCACTGTTTCCTCCCCCTTGCTTTCCCCTGCAACATTCTGTCCCTCTCCTCCCCCTCTGTCTTACACACCATCCCTCTACCCACACCATTCTCTCCCTCTCCTCCCCTCACTCTCACCCACACCATTTTCTCCAATCCTCCCTCTGCACCATTATTCCTCTTATCCATGCCTCTCCCCACACCATCTCCTCCCCTCCCTCTCCTCACACCATTCCCACTCTCCCACTCCTCACCTACCCCACTCTCCCCACACCATTCCCTCCCTCCCATTCCCACACCATTCTCTCACTTCCTACACTCACTCTCCCCCACACCTTTTTCCAATCCTCCCTCTGCACCATTCTTTCCCTCTCTTTTCCACGCCTCTCCTGCACACCATCTCCTCCCTCTCTTCTTGCACCTTCTTACTCTCATCCCACTCCCTCTCCCCACAGCATTCCCTCCCTCCATCTCCTTCCCCCTTCTCCCCACACCATTCCCTCCCCTCCCTCCCCCCACACCATTCTCTCCTTCCCACTCCTCCCCTCCCTCTCCCCACCATTCCCTTCCTCCCTCTCCCCACACCATTACCTCCCTCCCTTTCCTCATACTTCCCTTCCTCCCTCTCCTCCCCTCCCTCTCCCCACACCATTCCCTTCCTCTCCTCTCCTCCCCTCCCTCTCCCCACACCATTCACTCCCTCCCTGCCTCTCCTGCCCTCCTTCTCCCCACACAATTCCTCCCTCTCATCTCCTCCCTCCCCAACACCATTCCCTCCCTCCCTCCCATCCCCACACCATTCCTTCCAATCCTCCCTCTGCACCATTCTTCCCCTCTCTTTTCCATGCCTCTCCTGCACATCATCTCCTCCCTCTCTTCTTCCACCATTGTCCTACTCTCATCCCACTCCTTCTCCCCACACCATTCTCTCCCTCCCTCTCCCCACCATTCCCATTCAAAATCTCCCCCCTCCCTCTCCCCACAACATTCCCCCCCTCCCTCTCCCCACCATTCCCTTCCTCCCCTCCCTCTCCCTACCATTCTCTTCGTGCCCTCCCTCTCCGCACACGATTCCCTCCCTCCCTCTCCCCACCATTCCCTCCCTCCTTATCCCCACACCATTCCCTCCCTCCTTATCCCCACACCATTCCCTGCCTCCCTCTCCCCACTACATTACCTCACCTCCCTCTCCCCACACCATTACCTCCCTCCCTCTACCCACCATTCCCTCCCTCCTTCTCCCCACACCATTCTCTCCCTCCCTCTCCCCACCATTCCCATTCAAAATCTCCCCCCTCCCTCTCCCCACACCATTCTCTCCCTCCCTCTCCCCACCATTCCCATTCAAAATCTCCCCCCTCCCTCTCCCCACAACATTCCCTCCCTCCCTCTCCCCACCATTCCCTTCCTCCCCTCCCTCTCCCCACCATTCCCTTCCTCCCCTCTCTCTCCCCACCATTCCCTCCCTCCTTATCCCCACACCATTCCCTCCCTCCTTATCCCCACACCATTCCCTCCCTCCCTCTCCCCACTACATTACCCCCACCCTCTCCTCACTTAATTCCTTCCCTCCCTCCCTCTTCCCACACTAATCCCTACCCTCCCTTACTCACACCATTCCCTCCCTCCTATCTCTCCCTCTCCCCCCAGTATTCTCTCCCTCTCCCCACCGTTCCCTTCCTCAATCTTCTCTCCTGCTCATAATTCCGTTCCTCCCCTCCCCATACCATTCCCTCCCTCCCTCTCCCCACACAATTCCTTCCCTCCCTCACCCCACTCCATTACCTCCCCTCCCTCTCCCCACACCATTCCCTCCCCACATCCTCTCCACATTATTCCCTACCTCCCTTTCCACACAGTATTCCCTACCTTCACCCTCTACTCACACCATTCCCTCCCTCCCCCTCCCTCTTCCCACACTATTCCCTCACACACTCTACTCTCACCCTCTCCTCACATCCTCTCCACACACTCTCTGCTCACAACATTCCCTCCCTCCCCTCCCCTTTATCTCCCCACCATTCCCTTCTTCCTTCTCCCCAGTCTATTCCCTCCCCTCACTCTCCCCATTCCATTCCCTCCCTTCCCTCTACCCACACCATTTCCTACCCTCCCTCTGTCCACACCATTCCCCCATTCCCTCTCCCCACACAATCCCTCCCTCCCTCTCTACACTCTATTCCCTCCTTCCCTCTCCCCAGTCTATTCCCTCCCCTCACTCTCCCCATTCCATTCCCTCCCTTCCCTCTACCCACACCATTTCCTACCCTCCCTCTGTCCACACCATTCCCCCATTCCCTCTCCCCACACAATCCCTTCCTCCCTCTCCCCACACCATTCCCTTCTTTCCTCTCCTCCCCTTCCTCTTCCCACAATTCTCTTCCTCCCTCTCCTCCACTCCCTCTCCCCACACTATTCCCACCCTCCCTTCATCTCCTCACATCAGTCCCTCCCTCCCACCAACTCTCCTCACACCATTTCCTCCCCTCCCTCTCCCCACACCATTCCCCCCTCCCTCTCCCCACACCATTCCCCCCTCCCTATCCCCACACCATTCCCCCCTCCCTCTCCCCACACCAATCCCTTCCTCCCTCTCCCCACACCATTCCCTCCCTCCCTATCCCCACACTATTCCCACTCTCCCCTCCCTCTCCCCACCATTCTCTTCCTCCCTCTCCCCACACATTCCCTTCCTTTTCCCCTGCCTCTCCCCACACCAATCTCTTCCTCCCTCTCCCCATCATTCCCTCCACCCTCTCCCGACACTACTCCCACCCTCCCTCACTCTCCTCACACCATTCTTTCCCTCCCACCCTCTCCTCAAACCATTCCCTCCCTCTCCTCACACCATTCCCTCCCTTTCCCCACCATTCCCATCCTCCCTCTCCTGCCCTTCCTCTCACACATATTCCCTTCCTCCAACTGCTTCCCTCCCTCTCCCCACATGATTCCCTTCCTTCCTCTCCTTTCCTCTCTCCCCCACACCTTCCTCCCCCCCACTCCCCACTCAATTCCCCTCCCTCTCCCCACACCATTCCCTTCCTCCTTCTCCTCCCCTCCCTCTCCCTACACCATTCCCTTCCTCCTTCTCCTCCCCTCCCTCTCCCCACACCAATCCCTTCCTCCTTCTCCTCCCCTCCCTCTCCCCACACCAATCCCTTCCTCCTTCTCCTCCCCTCCCTCTCTCCACACCCCTCCCTCCCTTTCCTCACACCATTCCCTCCCTCCCCTCCTTCTCCCCACCATTCTCTTCCTCCCTCTCCCCACACCATCCCTTCCTTCTTCTCCTTCCTGTCCCCACACCATCCCTTCCCCTCCCTCCCCCCACACCATTCCCATCCTCCCTCTCCTGCCCTCCCTTTCACCACATATTCCCTTCCTCCAACTGCTTCCCTCCCTCCCCACACGATTCCCTTCCTTCCTCTCCTTCCCTCCCTCCCCACACCATTTCCTCCCTTCCACTCCCCACTCAATTCCCTCCCCTCCCTCTCCCCACACCATTCCCTTCCTCCTTCTCCTCCCCTCCCCACACCATTCCCTTCCTCCTTCTCCTCCCCTCCCTCTCCCCACACCAATCCCTTCCTCCTTCTCCTCCCCTCCCTCTCCCCACACCCCTCCCTCCCTCCCTCCGTTTCCTCACACCATTCCCTCCCTCCCCACACCATTCCCTTCCTCCCTCTCCCCACACATTCCCTCTCCACACATTCCCTTCCTTCTTCTCCTCCCTGTCCCCACACCATCCCTTCCCCTCCCTCCCCCCACACCATTCCCTTGCTCCCTCTCCCTCCCATCATCCCCTCCCCTCCAACTCCCCACACCATACCCTCCCTCTGCTCCCCTCTCCTCTCTCTCCCCACCATTCCCTTTCTGCCTCTCCTCCCTTCCCCACACCATTCTCTCCCTCTCTCCCCTTTATTCTCCCTTCGTCTCTCCCCTTTATTATCCCTCCCCCTCTTCCCCTTTGATCATCCATCTCTCTCTCCCCTCACTCCCCCCATCGCGTTTCCACCCCTCCCCCTTCTTTCCGTTTACTCCTTTTTCCTCTTGGGTTGGGGTCTGTCTGAGTCCCATCGGGGGCGGGGAGTGGGCCGGACGGAGTTGACGCGTTTGTGGCCCCGGCGCTGCTTGTGTCTCCGCTCGGCAGCGGGATGTGAGTCCGACCCAGTGGAGGCAGCTCCCGGGGAACCGCTGCGTTTCTCAACGAACGGCTCGGCGGCATCTCGCGGAGAAAGGTGGCCGGATTTGGGTGAGTGAGCAGAGGGCGTAGGCACGGAAGGAAGAGGGGTCGAGAGGAGAACGGGGAGCGGGAGAAGAACGGGAAAATGGGGAATGAGCAAGAAGGCAGAGAGATTGAAAGGGAGAAGGTGAGAGGAAGGAATGGAGAGGTGCGGCGGAGGAGAGGAGACAGGGAAAGTATCAGGAAAATGGGGAGAGTGAACACAAAAGAGTGGAAGAGAAAGGAAGACGACGGGGCAGGGTTCAGAACGAGGGAGATTAGTGGAAAACGGGAGAGAGAGAGTTTCAGAGAACCGTGTCGTGGAATCTGCCGACTGGGAGATTAGGACCACCGCTCCTGCTTTGTCATGAATACCAATAAAGGGCGTAAATTCAAAGTTAGCGAAAAACGCCAAACTCCAAATTGTAAAACGTGAAAGACGAACAGAAGCAGCTATAGTCCCGAACATTAAATGCAGATGGTGACATATTGATAGAAGATGTTAATGAGATGTAGATGTCATTGGCGAAGATAGCTGGTGTTGTTCCCGAGCTGTTTTCTGGAGTTGCCACAGTGCCATTAGGTTGAGAATTCCAGCATTATGATCCAGCGAAGGGAAGGTCCAAGTAAGGATGGTGTGTGGCTTGGGGGAGAGTCTGATGTCCCCCTGCACTTACCACCATGGTACTTTGATAGCTCGTGCAGGTTATGTATGGGTTGCTGTCAAAACCTTCCTGGTATTTCTAGACGATATTGGTGGCGGAGGAATGAGAGTTTATGATGGGGGAATAGGCTGCTTTGTTTGGAGAGTAGAGTGATTTTGGAGATATGTTAAAGAGTGTTCCATCATCCTTACCATGCCTCGCAGATGTTGGAAAAGAATATTACCTTGAGTCATTCAGAAAGTCATAGATCACCGAAACAGGCCTTTCGGCCCTACTTGTTTATGCTAACATGATCTTTGTCCACAGTTTGCCACCCAAACCAGTATAATTTGCCCACATTTGATCCTTATCACTCAAAACCAGAGGTTCTCAACCTTTTTTAGGCTATGGAGCCCTAACATTAATTGAGGTGAACTCCAGGTTTGGACCCTACCATTAAGCAAGGCGTCCGTGGACCCCAGGTTGAGATCCTACCATGAACTGAGGTGTCCATAAACCAGAGGCTAAGATCCTAACATTAACTGAAGGGTGAACCCCAGGTTGGGTCTGTACCAATAATTGAGGAATACTTGGAATCCCAGTCAGGAACTCCTGCTCCAGACCTTCCAGGAACCTGTCCAAATGTCATCTTCTTATAGGTTGGGGATCTCATAATAAACTAATTGGCCTCTGAGCTATTTTGATATAGTAGGTCCAGTTCAGTTTCTGATCAATGGTTATCTCCACCAGGTTAATGGATGTGAACCAGTATTAGAGATCTGAGGTTTACAAGGAGATGATGGGTGTAACATGAATGTAAGGAAGGACAAGCCAATGATTGGGTACAAATGCAGACAGAACAAAGAGTTGAATCGTACCATAGAAGCAAAATTCAAAAGGCGAAGAATGCAGGACTACAGGTGCTGTATTTAAATGCACGTAGTATTCAGAATAACTTGCGGTGCAATTCGAGATTGGTTGGTATGACTGAAAGAAGGCCATAGTTGGGAGCTTAACAGAAAAGGGATATAGTACCATAAGAACACACACAAAATGCTGGTGGAACACAGCAGGCCAGGCAGCATCTTTAAGGAGAAGCACTGTTGTCGTTTCGGGCCGAGACCCTTCGTCAGGACTAACTGAAAGGAAAGATAGTAAGAGGTTTGAAAGTAGTGGGGGGAGGGGAAAATGCAAAATGATAGGAGAAGACTGGAGGGGGTGGGATGAAGCTAAGAGCTGAAAAGGTGATTGGCGAAAGTGATACAGAGCTGGAGAAGGGAAAGGATCATGGGATGAGAGGCCTCGGGAGAAAGAAAGGGGGAGGGAGGGAAGCACCAGAGGGAGATGGAGAACAGGCAGAGTGATGGGCAGAGAGAGAGAGAAAAAAAACAAACAACTAAATATGTCAGGGGTGGGGTAAGAAGGGGAGGAGGGGCATTAACGGAAGTTAGAGAAGTCAATGTTCATGCCATCAGGTTGGAGGCTACCCAGCTGGTATATAAGGTGTTGTTCCTCTAACGTGAGTTTGGATTCATTTTGGCAGTAGAGGAGGCCGTGGATAGACATATCAGAATGGGAATGGGAAGTGGAATTAAAATGTGTGGCTACTGGGAGATCCTGCTTTCTCTGGTGGACCGAGCATAGGTGTTCAGTGAAACGGTCTCCCAGTCTGCGTAATACCATACCAATACCATAAGATTTAGGAGGATGAGCAGGCCATTCAGCCCATCAAACTTGCTCCGCCATTCAATCATGGGCTGATCCAATTCTTCCTGTCATTCCCACTCCCCTGTCTTCTCCCCGTACCCTTTGATGCCCTGGCTAATCAAGAACCTATCTAACTCTGCCTTAAATACACCCAATGATTTGGCCTCCATAGCCGCTCATGGCCACAGATTTACCACCCTCTGACTAAAGTAAGTTCTCTGCACCACTGTTCTAAATGTACGTCCTTCAATCCCGAAGTCGTGCCCTCTTGTCCTAGACTCCTCTACCATGGGAAATAACTTTGCCATATCTAATCTGTTCAGGCCTTTTAACATTTGGAATGTTTCAATGAGATCCACCCCCCCCCCCCCCATTCTCCTGAACTCCAGGGAATACAGCCCAAGAGCTATCAGACGTCCTCATATGGTAACCCTTTCATTCCTGGAATCATTCTCGGAACCCTAGAACCTTCTCTGAACCCTCTCCAATGTCAGTATATCCTTTCTAAAATAAGGAGCCCAAAGCTGCACACGATATTCCATGTGTGGTCTCACAAGTGCCTTATAGAGTCTCAACATCACATCCCTGCTCTTATATTCTATACCTCTAGAAATGAATGCTAACATTGCCAACACACAATCCTCATACAAACTCTTCTCCCTCCTGCCACCTGGCAAAAGGTACCGAAGCATTTGGGCTCACACGACCAGACTGTACAACAGTTTCTTCCCCCAAGCCATCAGACTCCTCAATACCCAGAGTCTAGACTGACATCTACATCATATATTATTATATTGAAATTTGTCCTCGACTGTACCTTTTGTCTTTTTTTATTATTTAATTATTTATTGTACTGCCCTGCACTGTTTTGTGCATCTTATGTAGTCCTGTGTAGGTCTGTAGTCTAGTGTCGTTCTTGTGTTGTTTTACGTGGTCTAGTGTAGCCTTGAGTTGTCTCACATAGTCTATGGAGGAATGTTGTTTCATTTTTACTGTGTACTGTATCAGCAATTTATGGTCAAAATGACAATAAAAAGCAACTTGACTTGACTTGAACATTGCATTCACCTGCTGCACCACCGACTCACCCTGGAGGTTAACCTTTAGGGCTCCCAAGTCCCTTTGCGTTTCTGTGTTTTGAATTCTCTCCCTATCTAAATAATAGTCTACCCATTTATTTCCTCCACCAAAGTACATGACCATACACTTTCCGACATTGTATTTCATCTACCACTAATTTGCCCATTCCCCTAAATGATCTAAGTCTCTCTGCAGGCTCTCTGTTTCCACAACACTATCCGCTCCTCCACCTATCTTTGTATCATTGGCAAATTTAGCCACAAATCCATTAACCCATAGTCCGAATCATTGATATACATTGTAAAAAGCAGCGGGCCAAACACCGACCCCTGTGGAACTCCACTAGTAACCAGTAGCCAGCTAGAATAGGATCCCTTTATTCCCACTCTGTTCTCTGCCAATCAGTCAATACTCCACTCATGCTAGTAACTTCCCTTTAATTCCATGGGCTCTTATTTTGTTAAGCAGCCTCATGTGCGGCACCTTGTCAAAGACCTTCTGAAAATCCAAGCACACCACATCTATGGCATCTCCTTTGTCTACCCTGCTTGTAATTTCCTCAAAAAATTACAAGCAGGGTAGGTGAGTCAGGCAGGAGTTTCCTTTCAGGAAACCATGCTGGCTTTGGCCTATCTTGTCACATGTCTTCAGGTATTCTGTAATCCCCAACAAGTGATTCCAACAATTTCCCAACCACTGATACAGTTTGTTTGGAAAGAACAGGTAGAAAGGCAAAGGTGGTGGTGTGGCTCTGTTAGTAAGAGATGAAAATACATCTTTAGAAAGAGGTGACTTAGGGTCAGAGAATATTGAATCTTTGTGGGTGGAGTTGAGAAACTGTAAGGGTAAAAAAAGTATGGGAATCATATATAGGCCTCCAAATAGTAGCCAAGATGTGGGGTTGAGATTGCAAAGGGAGTTGGAAAAGGCATCTAATAAGGATAATGTCACAATTGTAATGGATGACTTCAATATTTTACTTTACTTTATTGTCACCAAACAATTGATACTAGAGCGTACAATTATCACTGTGATATTTGATTCTGCGCTTTGCGCTCCCTGAAGTACAAATCGAAGTAAATATAAAAATTTAAATTATAAATCATAATTAGAAAATAGAAAAGAGAAAGTAAGGTAGTGCAAGTCAGGTCCGGATATTTGGAAGGTACAGCCCAGATCCAGGTCAGGGGATTATGTAAGGGGATTGGAGAAATCAGTTTGGTGTCGGATGGCAAGAGAGAAAATTTGTTGAATTTTACAAGATTGCTTTTTAGAGCAGCTTGTGCTTGAGCCTACTCTGGGAAAGGCTATCTTAGATTGGGTGTTGTGCAATAATGCAGATCTTATTAAAGAGCTTAACGTAAAGGGACAATTACATTACGAGGCAGATCATAATAAGATTGAATTCATACTGCAATTTGAGAGGATGAAGCGTAAGTCACGTGTATCAGTATCACAATGGGATAAAGGGAATTACAGAGGCATGAGAGAGGAGCTTACCCAGGTGGATTGGAGGAGGATACTGGCAGGGATGATGTCAGAGCAGAGGTGGCTGAAGTTTCTGGGAATAGTTCACAAGCCACAAGATAAATATGTCCCACAGAAGTTGTTGTTTTCAAATAGCATGAGTAGGCAACCGTGGCTGACAAGAGAAGTTAAAGACTGCATAAAAGCCAAGGAAAGAACATTTAAGTTAGCAAAAGTGAGTGGGAAGTCAGAAGATAGGGAACTTTTTAAAATCCAACAAAAGACAACTAAAAAAGCAATAAGAAGGGAAAAAATGAAATATGAGAACAAACTAGCGAATAGTATTACACAGGATACTGCAAGATTTTTCAGTTATATAAAGAGTAAAAGGGAGGCGAGAGTTAATATTGGACCTCTGGAAAATGATGTTGGTGAGGTAGTAGTGGGGGACAAAGAAATAGCAGATGACCTTAATGAATACTTCGCATCAGTCTTCACTTTGGAAGACACTAGCAGCATGCCAGAAGTCTGTGAGTGTCAGGGAGCAGGAATGTGTGCCATTACTATTACAAAGACAAAAGTGCTAAGTAATCGCAAAGGTCTTAAGGTGGATAAGTCACCTGGGCCAGGTAAGCAATATCCCAGAGTCCTGAGAGAGGTTGCTGAATAAATGATAGATGCATTGGTCATGATCTTTAAAAAGAACAATAGAGTGGACTATTACCTAAATGGGGAGAAGTTTCATACTTCAGAGGGGGAGAGGGGCTTAGGAATCTTCGTGCAAGACTCCTAGAAGTGAGTCTTACAAGTTGAGTCTGTGGTAAAGAAGGCAAATGCAATGTTGACTTTTATTTCAAGGGAAATAGAACATAAAAGCAAGGAGATAATGCTGAGCCTTTATAAGACACTTATCAGGCTGCACTTGGAGTATTGTCCATAGTTTTGGGCCCCATATCTCAGAAATGATGTGTTGTCATTGAAGAGAGTCCAGGGGAGGTTCATGAGGATGAATCCAAGAACAAAAGGATTAACACAGGCTCAATAGGTACATTTAATGTCAGAGAAATATATACAATATACATCTTGAAATACTTTTTCTTTACAAACATTTACGAAAGCAGAGGAGTACCCCAAAGAATGAATGACAGTTAAACATTAGAACCCCAAAGCACCCCCCAGCACCCCTCTTCCACACACAAGCATCTGTAAGCCAAGGATCCTACCCCACCAGCAAAAAAGCATCAGTACCCTCCACCAAGCACTTAAGCGTGCAGCAAAGCATTGATAAAGACACAGCCTTGCAGTACCCCAGACACTGGTAATTCACCCGGTAATTCAACATATCACAGGCTACCTCTGTCCCTAATAAGGGAAAAAGAGGTTTCTCCATTTCACAGCACAAGGGGAGACATAAACAACTTGCTGATTTATGATGTTAAGAATCTGTTACACTGCATTTTCCCAGCTCTGCACCCAGAGAATTGGCTCTGGATACATGGCTCCTGACATTCTGTGTTCTCCTGCATCGAGAGCACCAGCCTTGAATCAACCCGTCTCCCAGAGCCACGAAAATCTGGCACCCTAAGGGCACGCTAGTCTTCCAGGCTGTGTCCTTGGCATATCAAAAAGGGCATCAAAGGGTATGGTGAGAAGGCATGTGTATGGGCTTGAATGGGATCTAGGATCAGCCATGATAGAATGGTGGAACAGACTCAATGGGTTGAAAGGCCTTAATTCTGCTCCTATCCTTTTGGTCTATGAATCTCTTGACTCTGGCATGGTCCCAGAGGACTGGAAAATTGCAAATGTCACTCCACTCTTTAAGAAGGGAAGAAGGCAAATGAAAGGATATTATAGTCCAGTTAGCCTAATCTCAATGGCTGGAAAAGTGTTGGTCTATTATTAAGGATGAAGTTTTGGGGTGCTTGGAGGCTAATAATAAGTCAAAGTCAGCATGATGTCTGTGAAGGGAAATCTTGCCTGACAAATCTATTAGAGTTCTTCAAGGAAGCAACAAGCAGGGTAGACAAAGGAGAGGTAGTGAATGTCACTTACTTCAATTTTCAAAAGGCATTTGATAAGGTGCCTCACATGAGGTTGCTTAACAAGATAAAATCCTGTGGCATTACAGGAAAGATACTGGCATGGATGGAGGAATAGCTTGACAGGTAGGAGGCAGCGAGTGGGAATAAAAGGGGCCTTTTCTGGTTGATTGCCAGTGACTAGTGGTGTTTGTCAGGAGTCAGTATTGGGACCGCTACTTTTCACAATTGTTTGTCAGTGTTTTAGAAACATAGAAACATAGAAAACCTACAGCACAATACAGGCCCTTCAGCCCACAAAGCTGTGCCTAACATGTCCTTACCTGAGAAATTACTTAGGGTTACCCATAGCCCTCAATTTTTCTCAGCTCCATATAACTGTCCAGGAATCTCTTAAAAGACCCTATCGTACCTGCCTCCACCACCGTCACTGACAGCCCATTCCACATACTCACCACTTTCTGTGTAAAAAAAAACTTACCCCAATATCTCCTTTGTACCTGCTTCTAAGTACCTTAAAAACTGTGCCCTCTCATGCTAGCCATTTCAGCCCTGGGAAAAAGCCCCTGATTATCCACACAATCAATGCCTTTCATCATCTTATACACCTCTGTCAGGTCACCTCTTATCCTCTGTCGCTCCAACCTATTTTCATAAGGAATGCTCCCAGGCAATATCCTTGTAGATCTCTTCTGCACCCTTTCTATAGTTTCCACATCCTTCCTGTAGTGAGGTGACCAGAACTGAGCACAGTACTCCAAGTGGGGTCTGACCAGGGTCCTATGTAGCTGCAACATTATTTCTCAACTCCCTGAGGGCATACAAGGAAGCAAAAATTAGTGGGAAGACAGAGGATTGGGAAGTTTTTAAAAGCTTACAAAAGGAAACTAAGAAGGTAATTAAGAGGGAAAAGATGAATTATGTAAGGAAGCTAGCAAATAATATCAAAGAGGATACTAAAAACTTTTTCAAGTACCGTATATAAAGAGTAAAAGACAGGTGAGAGTAGATATAGGACCGATAGAAAATGATGCTGGAGAAATTGTAATGGGAGAGAAGGAGATGGCGGAGGAACTGAACGAGTATTTTGCATAGGTCTTCACTGAGGAAGACATCGGCAGTATACCAGACACTCAGGGGTGTCAGGAAAGGGAAATGTGGGCAGTCACAATTATGATAGAGATGTGTATTTGGATTTTCAGAAGGCCTTTGACAAGGTGCCGCACATGAGGCTGCTAAACAAAGCAACAGTTGAGAGTTAAGGGGCAAAAGTTTAGGGGTAACACAAGGGGGGACTTCTTTACTCAGAGAGTGGTAGCTGTATGGAACGAGCTTCCAGTAGAAGTGGTAGAGGCAGGTTTGGTATTGTCATTTAAAGTAAAATTGGATAGGTATATGGATAGGAAGGGAATGGAGGGTTATGGGCTGAGTGTGGGTCAGTGGGACTAGGTGAGAGTAAGCATTCGACACGGACTAGAAGGGCCGAGATGGCCTGTTTCCGTGCTGTAATTGTTATATGGTTATAAAGTATAGCTGCTGTCTTGCCTTCTTTATAACTACATCGATATGTTGGGACCAGGTTAGATCCTCAGGGATCTTAACACCCAGGAACTTGCTCACTCTCTCCAATTCTGATCCCTCTTTGAGGATTGATATGTGTTCCTTCGTCTTATTCTTCCTGAAGTCCACAATCTGCACTTTCGTCTTACTGATGTTGAGTGCCAGGTTGTTGCTGTGACACCACTCCACTAGTTGGCATATCTCACTTCTGTATGCCCTCTCGTCACCACCTGAGATTCTACCAACAATCAGCAAATTCTAGCTATCAGTCTACATTATTCTACAATTCTATCAGCAAATTTATAGATGGTGTTTGGGCTATGCCTAGCCACACAGTCATGTGTATATAGAGAGTAGAGCATGGGCTAAGCACACACCCCTGAGGTGTGCCAGTGTTGATCATCAGTGAGGATACTATCACCAATCTGCACAGATTGTTTGTGCTCTTCCAGTTAGGAAGTCCTGCTTATCTCTGTTCTAAATGGACATTCCTCTATTTTGAAGCTGTGCCCTCTAGCCCTTGACATATAGGAAACATCCTCTCCACATCCACTCCATCTGGGCTTTTCTTGTTCAATTGGTTTCAATGCGATGCCCCGTCATCCTTCAAAACTCCAGTGAGTACAGGCCCAGAGCCATAAAACTCTCCTCAAATGTTAACACTTTCACTTCTGGCATCATTCTTATGAACCTTTTCGGGATCCCCTCCAATGCCAACACATTCTTTATTAGAAAAGGGGCCCAAAAGTGCTTACAATAGTCAATGTGCAATCTGACCAATGCTTTATAAAGCCTCAGTATCACATCCTTTCCATTGACGTTGACACGCAAGTTATAACTCTGAATAAAGAATGACTTATTTTGGCATTGACTCACAGAGGGAAAGGCGTGTCTAGTGGTGGGATTACATTGCAGTTTGTCTTTGTAGACCAAGTCCTATGTTGGTTTTACTTTCAAAAATGCATCATGTCATACTTAACTATATTGAAATCTATTTGTCTCTCCTTGGCACACTTACCTATCTTATCCAGATCCCCCTGTAATCTGCAATAATCTTCTTCACCATCAATGACACCTCCTAATTGTGCCATCTGCAAACCTGCAGATCAAGACGTACAAACACATCCAAACCATTTATATAAATAATGAATAACAAGGGTTCCAACACCAACCCTTGTAACACACTAGTAGACACTGACTTCCATTCTGAAAAACAACTCTCAACCACCACCCTCTGCTTCCTATCTCCCAGCAAACGAATGTAGGTTTGGTAGACGGAGTACAACATTTGTAAATTTGAGGTTATCCAGGGAGCCTATTGCTTCATTTGTAAAAATCGCTGACAACAGTTGAGTTCCTGCATTGAGAATATTGTATACATGGAGAGGGAGGGAGAGCAGCCAGATGTCTTGGTAAATATTGGTACCAATGACATTGGAAGGAAAGGCAAAGAGGTCATGAAAAGAGAGTTTAGAGAGCGAGGTAGAAAGCTGAGAAGCAGGACTTCCCAGGTAGTAATTTCAGTGAGGCAATCCAGTGAGATTTCAATATAGATAAGTATGACGTGTGCATTTTGAAAGTCAAACCAACATAGGACTTGCACTATGAATGCTCGGGCACCTACTGTTGGTATGCAATGGACCAGTGAGGATAGGAACAGGATGATTTAACAAATTAATACATGGCTGAGAAGCTGATGGAAGTGGGTAAGGCTTCAGGTTCTTGGATCATTGGGATCTCTTCTGGAGGAGGTATGACCTGTTCAAAAGTGACGGGTTGCACCTGAGCAAAAGGGGAACAAATATTCTTGCGGACAGGCTTGTTAGAGCTGTTGGGGAGGGTTTAAACTAACTTGTCAGGGAGTGGGAACCAGAGTGAAGGGATTCAGGATAGCACAGATGGTAAAAAATCAAAAATAGCATGCAGTCTAGACTGTCAGGGATAGCAGGCAGATGATAGGGCAATGTTGCAGCCAGCAGTGTGAGTATCAGTGCATTAGGGGTGCAGAATCAAAAAAGAAAGCAAATACAGCATTAGATGTACTGAGTATATGAAATAAGGTGGTTGATCTTGTTTCACTATTAAGGATAGTCCGGGTATGATGTTGTGGCCATCACTGAATTGTGGCTGAAGGATGGTTGTAGTTGGAAGCTGAATATTTAAGGTTACATGTTGTACTAGAGAGATAGGAAGGTAGGCAGAGGGGAGGGGGTGATGTGGCTCTGCTGGTGAAGAATGGCATCAAATCAGAAGAAAAACGATACAAAGGATCAGAAGATGTTGAATCCTTGTGGGTTGAGTTAAGAAACTGCAAAGGGTAAAAGGACCCTAATGGCAGTTATATACAGGCCTCTCAACAGTAGCTGGGATGTAAACTGCAGATTACATTGGGAAATAAAAAAGGCGTGACAAAAGGCAATGTTACAATAATCATGGGAGATTTTAACATGCAAGTCAATTGGAAAAATCAGGTTTTTCCAAGAGAGTGAGTTTGTTGAATGCCTACGAGATAGCTTTTTAGAGTAGTTTGTCAATGAGTATACTAGGGGATCAGCTATACTGGATTGGGTGTTATGTAATGATATGGGGGTGATTAGGGAGCTTAAGTTAAAATAACCCTTAGAAGGTAGTGTTCGCAATATGATTGTGTTCAACTTGAAATTTGATAGGGAGAAAGTAAGGTCTAATGTAGCAATATTTCAGTGGAGTAAAGGATATTACAGTGGTATGAGAGAGGAGTTGATTTTTGAAAGATCATATTTTAAGACCATAAGACATTGGAGCAGAATTAGGCCATTCAGCCCATCGAGTCTGCTCTGCCATTTCATCATGGCCGATCACAGATCCCAGTCAACCCCATACACCTGCCCTCTCACCATATCCCTTGATGTACCGACCAATCAGGAAACTAATAACTTCCGCTTTGAATATATCCATGGATTGGGCCTCCACTGCAGTCTGTGGCAGAGCATTCCACAGATTCACCACTCTTTGGCTAAAAGAAAACTCCTCCTTACTTCTGTTCTATAAGATCACCCCTCAATTCTGGGATAGTTCTGGATACCCCCATTAGAGGAAACATGTTCTCTACATGCACCCTATCTAGTCCCTTCACCATTCGGTAAATTTCAATGAGATCCATACACATTCTTCTAAATTCCAGTGAGTACAGGCCTAAAGCTGCCAAACGCTCCTCATGTGTTAACCCTTCATTCCTGGAATCAACCTCATGAACCTCCTCTGGACTCTCTCCAATGACAATACATCCGTTCTGAGATAAGGGGCCCAAAACTGTTGACAATACTCAAAGTGTGACCCGACTAGTGTCTTATAAAGTCTTCTCCAGTGCCAGGGTGAGGCTCAATTCCAGCTGGAAGAACAACACCTCATGCTCTACCAGAGTCCTTTACAATGAAAAATCTCAATAGAAATGGTTCCATTTGGTAGATACAGCATTGATTTAATGAAGGGCAGGTCCTGTTTGACAAACCCTTATTCAGAAAGTCAGAAGGCATGGGATCCAGGGAGGTTTGGCCAGGTGGATTCAGAATTGGCTTGCCTGCAGAAAGCAGAGGGTCGTGGTGGAGGGAGTACATTCAGATTGGAGGGTTGTGACTAGTGGTGTCCCACAAGGATCTGTTCTGGGACCTCTACTTTTTGTGATTTTTATTAATGACCTGGATGTGGGGGTAGAAGGGTGTGTTGGCAAGTTTGCAGATGACACAAAGGTTGGTGGTGTTGTAGATAGTGTAGAGGATTGTCAAAGATTGCAGAGAGACATTGATAGGATGCAGAAGTGGGCTGAGAAGTGGCAGATGGAGTTTAACCCAGAGAAGTGTGAGGTGGTACACTTTGGAAGGACAATCTCCAAGGCAGAGTAAATGGCAGGATACTTGGTACTGTGGAGGAGAAAAGGGATCTGGGGGTACATGTCCACAGATCCCTGAAAGTTGCCTCACAGGTAGATAGGGTAGTTAAGAAAGCTTATGGAGTGTTAGCTTTCATAAGTCGAGGGATAGAGTTTAAGAGATGCAATGTAATGATGCAGCTCTATAAAACTCTAGTTAGGCCACACTCGGAGTACTGTGTCCAGTTCTGGTCGCCTCAGTATAGGAAGGATGTGGAAGCATTGGAAAGGGTACAGAGGAGATTTACCAGGATGCTGCCTGGTTTAGAGAGTATGGATTATGATCAGAGATTAAGGGAGCTAGGGCTTTACTCTTTGGAGCGAAGGAGGATGAGAGGAGACATGATAGAGGTGTACAAGATATTAAGAGGAATAGACAGAGTGGACAGCCAGCGCCTCTTCCCCAGGGCACCACTGCTCAGTACAAGCGGACATGGCTTTAAGGTAAGGGGAGGGAAGTTCAAGGGGGATATTAGAGGAAGATTTTTCACTCAGAGAGTGGTTGGTGCGTGGAATGCACTGCCTGAGTCAGTGGTGGAGGCAGATACACTAGTGAAGTTTAAGAGCCTACTAGACAGGTATATAGAGGAATTTAAGATGGGGGGTTATATGGGAGGCAGGGTTTGAGGGTCGGCACAACATTGTGGGCCAAAGGGCCTGTAATGTGCTGTACTATTCTATGTTCTATGTTCTTAACCCACTGGAGTTATTTGAGGATATATTAAGTACAGTGGATAGAGAACAAGTGGGTGTAGTATACTTTAATTTCCAGAAGATGTTCGACAAGATGTCTAACACCATCACACTGAGTACGGGGGCTCCCCAGGGCTGTGTGCTCAGTTCACTGTTGTTCACTCTGCTGACCCATGACTGTGCTGCAACACACAGCTCGAACCACATCATCAAGTTCGCCGTTGACACGACCGTGGTGGGTCTCATCAGCAAGAACGATGAGTCAGTATACAGAAAGGAGGTGCAGCGGCTAACGGACTGGTGCAGAGCCAACAACCTGTTTCTGAATGTGAACAAAACAAAAGAGATGGTTGTTGACTTCAGGAAGGCATGGAGTGACCACTCCCCGTTGAACATCGATGGCTCCTCAGTAGAGATTGTTAAGAGCACCAAATTTCTTGGTGGTCGCCTGGTGGAGAATCTCACCTGGTCCCTCAACACCAGCTCCACAGCAAAGAAAACCCAGCAGCATCTCTACTTTCTGCGAAGACTGAGGAAAGTCCATCTCCCATCCCCCATCCTCATCACGTTCTGCAGGGGTTGTATTGAGAGCATCCTGAGCAGCTACATCACTGCCTGGTTTGGAAATTGCATCATCTCGGATCGTAAGATCCTGTAGCGGATAGTGAGGTCAGCTGAGAAGATTATCGGGGTCTCTCTTCTGGCCATTACAGACATTTACACTACACGCTGCATCCACAAAGTAAACAGCATTATGAAGGACCCCACGCACCCCTTATACAAACTCTTCTCCCTCCTGCCATCTGGGAAAAGGCACCAAAGCATTTGGGCTCTCACGACCAGACTATCTAACAGTTTCTTCCCCCAAGCCATCAGACTCCTCAATACCCAGAGCCTAGACTGACACCAACTTACTATGCTCTATTGTGCCTATTGCCTTATTTATTATTTATTGTAATGCCTGCACTGTTTTGTGTACTTTATGCAGTCCTGGGTAGGTCTATAGTCTAGTGTAGTTTTTTTTCTGTGTTGTTTTTAAGTAGTTCAGTGTAGTTTTTGTACTGTTTCATGTAGCACCATGGTCCTGAAAAAAACTGTTTCGTTTTTACTGTGTTCTGTACAGGCAGTTATGGTTGAAATGACAATAAAAAGTGACTTGACTTGAAGGTGCAGCTAAAAAGACTTATCCATAAGATAAGGATGCATGGGGTTGTGGGTAACTGATGAACTCAGCCCGAAACATTGACTGTATTCTTTTTCATAGATGCTGCCTGCCCTGCTGAGTTCCTCTAGCATTTTGTGTGTGTTGCTTGGATTCCCAGCATCTGTAGACTTCCTTTTGTTTGTGATGGGGTTGTGGGTAATGTATTACCATGGATAGGTAATTGGTTAAGTAATAGAATGCAGAGGGTTAAGATAAATGTGTGTTTCTTTGGTTATTATCAGTAGAGAGAGGAATGCCACAGAGGCTGGTTCTGGGCCTGCACCTGTTCACCATATATGTACATTAACAATATGGAAGAGCGAACCAAGTGTAGCATATCTAAGTTTTATGATTACACTAAATTGAGTGGTAAAGCAAAATGTGCAGAGAATGTAATTCTACAGGAAGGAGGATCATGAGAATGATTCCATGAATGAAAGGGCAACATATGTTGGTGTCAATGATTTGGACTATGGGGTTAATGGATTTGTGGCTAAATTTGCTGATGATACAAAAACAGGTAGAGGAGTGGGTAGTGTTGAGGAAACAGTGCCTGTAGAGAGACTTGGATAGTTTAGGGGAATGGGCAAAGAAGTGGCAAATGAACTGTAATGTTGGAAAGTGTATGGTTATGCACTTTGTTGGAAGAAATAAATGGGCGGACTATTATTTAGATGAGGAAAGAATTCAAAATGCAGAGATGCAAAGGGACTTGGGAGTCCTTGTGCAGGATACCCTAAAGATTAACCTCCAGGTTGAGTTGGTTGTGAAGAAGGCGAATGTCATGTTGGCATTCATTTCTAGAAGTATAGCATATAAGAGCAGGGATGTGATGTTGAGGCTCTATAAAGCACTCGTGAGACTACACTTGGAGTATTGTGTGCAGTTTTGGGCTCCTTATTTTAGAAAGGATATACTAACATTGGAGAGGGTTCAGAGAACATTCACGAGAATGATTTCAGGAATGGAAGGGTTACTGTGTGAGGAACATCTGGCAGCTCTTGGGCTGTATTCCCTGGGGTTCAGGAGAATTGGGGGGGGGGGTTTGATCTCATTGAAACATTCCAAATGTTAAAAGGCTTGAACAGATTAGATATGACAAGGTTATTTCTCATGGTAGGGGATTCTAGGACAAGAGGACATGACCTCAGGATTGAAGGACATCCATTTAGAACAGAGATGTGGCGAAATTACTTCAATGAGAGGGTGGTAAATCTGTGGAATTGTGTTGCCACGAGCGGTTGTGGAGGCCAAGTCATTGGGTGTATTTAAGGCAGAGATAGAAAGGTTCTTGATTAGCCAGGGCATCAAAGAGTATGGGGAGAAGGCAGGGGATTGGGGATGACTGGAAGAATTGGATCAGCCCATGATTGAATGGCAGAGCAGACTCAATGGGCCGAATGGTCTTTTGGTCTTATATGAGGGGTGATTGAAAGTTTTGGGTCTGTATTCACTGGAGTTTAGAAGAATGATTGGGCATCTCATTGAAACCAATTGAATATCTAAAGGTCTGGATAGAGAGGATGTAGGAGGGATGTATCCTCTAGTGGATGAGGCTAAGTGCATAGGGCACAGTCTCAGATGAGAGGGTTATCCATTTAAAAAAGAGATGAAGAGGAATTTCTTTAGTCAGAGGGTAATAAATGTGTGGAATTCATTGCCACAAGTGGCTGAGGAGGCCAGCCCATTGAGCACATTTAAGATGAAGATTGATAGGTTCTTGATTAGTCAGGTTGTCTAGCTTCTCCCCTCCATCATTTCTCTCTTATCAGGTTCTGCTTATTACCTTCCCATATCTGTTTTTGCCTTACCCTTTACCATCCTCAATCTTGCTCCATCTGCTCTTTTCTCTTCCTTGTAACCCACCAGTCCCTGTCTTCATCACCCCCTTCTCATCCCTGCGCTCTCAGTCCTAATACGAGGTCTCTACTGTGTTCTGTCTCACTCTCTGCTCCATACTGGCTGCCTACCTGCACGCAGACCCAATACAAGGTCTCTTCTGGAAATATCAACCTTCACTTTGCCTCCATAGATGCTGCTTGACTTGCTGAGTTTTTCCAGCAGCTTATTTATGTTAATTGAAACAATATTCACTCCTCATTTTACTTTTATTTTGCACAATTTATTTATTTGATAATTTTTAGTAATTCTTTAATGTCTTTGTGCTGTATTGGTGCTATAAAGCAACAAATTTCACATTGTGAATTTTACTGTGTAAAACAAAAATTTTCAGAAATTAAGAATTGTTGGAATTTTACAGATTTTAAAGAAATTCCTTGAAGAAAGAAGGCGGGAGTAACGTCGAAAGGGATTATGGATTCAGTAAGGAGGCCACTAGGCAAGTGCCAAGGTGTCTCTCAGTGGCTTCATGTGACGTTGGGAATCCTAGTTGGATGGTCTGTGACAGGATCAAGCGAACCTTTGGTTCTTCGTATTGATGAAGAACAGCCACCTTTCAGTATCATCGGTGATATAAATGCAGGGCTTCCACCCGGTCACATAACCAGCAGTTTCTTTACACATGAGACCGATGGCACCGGTATGTCTTCCGACTTAATCATTGATGAAATAACAGGGATTATTAAGACTGCCAGGGTATTGGATCGTGAGTCTCGGGATAAGTACAAGTTTGTTGCGGTGAATTTGGGAGGTGATACAGTTGAGGTGGTGATATTAGTCAATGATATAAATGACAATGCTCCGGTCTTTCCTACCAGTCAGATGCGACTTAAAATACCTGAGCAAACGCCTGTGGGAACACGATTCCGCCTAGATTCAGCTATTGATGCAGATGGGGGTCAATTTAGCACACAGGGATATCTTATACAAGATGGAAATGTTGGGCAATCCTTTAGGCTGGAAACCAAAAGGCTAACAGAAACATTAGACCTGGAACTTGTGGTCAATAATCCTCTGGACAGGGAAGAGAGATCCACTTACACTTTGATAATTGAAGCTTTTGATGGTGGAACTCCACGCAAAACAAGTCAGATGACTTTGTACATCTCTATTTTGGATGTTAATGACAATGCGCCAGTGTTTAATCAGACTCGATACCATGCCATAATTTCCGAAAGTTTACAGCCTGGAACCAGCTTTCTTCAGGTGTTTGCCACTGACATAGATGAAGGAAATAATGGTGTGGTTATTTATGAGATCAACAGGAGGCAGAGTGATCCCAGCCAATACTTCGCCATAGATTCAAAGACTGGTGTAATCAAGTTAAATAAAGGATTGGATTATGAAATGAAGAAAGTCCATGAGCTGGTGGTCCAAGCTCGAGACAATGCCTCACAGCCTGAACTAACAACAGCATTTGTTACTGTTCAGGTGAAAGATTACAATGACAACCAACCCACTCTTACTATCATCTTTCTCAGTGAAGATGGATCACCTCACATCTCAGAGGGAGCTCAGCCTGGCCAATTTGTGGCCAGAATCTCAGTGTCTGATCCTGATTATGGAGAATATGCCAAAGTCAATGTGTCTTTGGAAGGTGGTGATGGTAAATTTGGACTGACTACCAAGGACAATATTATTTATTTGATATGTGTGGACCAGATGTTAGACCGAGAGGAGAAAGATAGTTACCAACTCAGTGTTACAGCAACTGATTCTGGAACACCACCTCTGAGGGCAGAATCCACATTCACCATTCATGTAACTGATGTTAATGATAATCCACCAGTCTTTGACCGTTCAGGGTACAGACAGTCCATTCCAGAGGTTCTATACCCTGGGAGCTTTGTGCTGCAAGTAACAGCAAGAGATAAAGATGAAGGTGCTAATGGTGATATTGTGTACAGCATTGTTAATAGCCCAGAATCTCATTCTGATTGGTTCACCATTGATTGGGCTACTGGAGTGATTACTACAGCATCAGCACTGGATTACGAGGCAGATCCAGCTCCCATGTTGACGGTGGTGGCGACTGATCGAGGAAGCAAGCCCATGTCTTCCTCCGTTACTGTCACCATTGCGATCCAGGATGTGAATGATAATGAGCCTGTATTCAGCAAAAACTTCTATAATGCATCAATCAAGGAAAATGAACCAGCTGGGACCTGCTTCCTCCAGGTAGGCCACTCCATGCTGATATACTTTCTGATAAAACTTACAACTTGAATTCATGAAGGAGTAAAGGATTGGCAATGAGGTGATAATTTAAAGTGAGATGTCACTTTGGGTCACGTCCGTGAACAGTCATTTGAGAGTGAATGATTAATTAAGATAATGGGAGTGAAGTGGTAATGGGGTTATATTTTCAGTGTTGGAGATGAATGTGTTTGACAATTTTCCTTGGAGGAAAGGAGTTGAAATCACAGATACCCTGTGCAGGTTTGGTAAGCTTCCTTATCCAACAAGATATTTACATGGAAACCGCAGGGGAAAACAAGCAAAGTTACTCCTAAGTAAGGTAAGGTCCTGCACCACAAAACCTCTTATAAATCATCCTAACAATGGACCCATGAAATAGTCAAATAGGTAGGTGGAATGTTAGCCAGTGTATCAAGCAATGGAGCACTATGTGTTGTAAGAAATGTTAAAGTTGTGGACCTCTGGTGCAACCCACTGTACACTGAGCTGAGCATTTCGGAGTTCAGAATTAGGTTTATTATCACCAGCATGTATCGTGAAATTTGTTAACTTAGCTGTAGCAGTCCAATGCTATATAATATAGAAGGAGAAAATCAATCGATCAATCAATCACAGTATATGTATATTAAATATATTAAAAATTGTGCAAAAACAGAAATAATGTATATTAAAAAAGTGAGGTAGTGTTCATGGGTTCAATGCCCATTTAGGAATCAGATGGCAGAGGGAAAGAAGCTGTTTCTGAATCGCTGAGTGTGTGCCTTCAGGCTTCTGTACCTCCTACCTGATGGTAACAGTGAGAAAAGGGCATGCTCAGGGTGCTGAGTCTCCTTAATAATGGACACTTCCTTTCTGAGACACCACTCTTTGAAGTGGTCCTGGGTACTTTGTAGGCTGGTACCCAAGTTGGAGCGACTAAATTTACAACCCTCTGCAGCTTCTTTTGGTCCTGTGCAGTAGCTCCTTCCCCCTATACCAGACAGTGATGGAGCCTGTCAGAATGCTTTCTACAGTACATCTATAGAAATTTTTGTGTTTTTATTGACATACCAAATCTCTTCAAACTCCTAAAGAAGTATAGTCGCTGTCTTGCCTTTTTTATAACTATATTGATATGTGGGGACTAGGTTAGGTCCTCAGAGGTTTTGACACCCAAGATGGGCATTTTGAGTTCTGGTACAGAACACCATAATATAAATAAATGATGGTAAAGTTTGAATGATGTTGAGATCTGTGTTCATAATAAAAGTAAAAATCATCCTCACAGTGTGTGAAGTCACGGTTGCTTTCAAGATCAGCCTGAAGTGACATTAAGTTTGAAGAATTTAAGAAAACATCTAGAAATAGATGAAGTTGAAATGGATAAAAAAGTACAAAAATATCTACTTGGTTCAAATGGAATAGCCGGGGGGGGGGGGGGGGGGGGGAAGGGAGATGTAAAAAGGTGAAAGTTTACAGTAGAAGCACAATTTCCAGCTGGAACAGTAATTGTGTTTGTTTCAATGGAATTTCATCAGAACTGTATCTGAAATATCTCTGGTGAATAAACGATGTTTGTTGTTTCCACACTGCTTGGCACGTTTTAGTTTCACAGGTCCTAGGTGGGATTCGTTGATGAATTATTTGTATTTTGGATTTGTAAGGTCATGTATATTATGAACTATGACAGGAATAGGCTGGTTTTTGAATGAATCATAGGATCATTGTCATACAGCACGGAAAGAGGCCAATCTGCATGACTATTCATGTTGACCAAAATTCGCATCTAAGCTAGTCCCATTTGCCTGAATTTGGCCCATATCCTATCTAGGTACATACCTGCCCAAATGTCCTTTAAATGTTGTTTATGTACTGGTCTCAACCTCTTCCTCTGGCAGCTCATTCCATACAGTGACCAACTTGTTGGTGAAAAAGTTATCCCTCAGGTTCCTATTAAATCTCTCCCCTCTCATCTTAAACATGCCATCTAGTTCTTAATTTCCCAGCCCTGAGAAAAAAGGCTCTGACTATTTACTTTCTCAGTACCTTTCATAATTCTACACATCTCTATAAGGTCACTCCTCATTTTCCTACACTTCAATGAAAATGTCTCAACCTACTCAACTTCTTGCCATTACTTAACCCTCCAAGTCCTAGCAACATCCTTGTAAACCTTCTTTGCATTCTTTTTATCTGAATGACATCTTTCCTATAGCAGGGTGACAAAAACTAAGCATAATAAGTCCAATGTGACCTCACCAATATCTTTTACAACTGCATCAGAAAATCCAACTCTATACTCGTGTCCTGACTGATAAAGACCAGCATGCCAAAAGCTTTCACAAATAAGAGAAAATCTGCAGATGTTGTAAACTCAAGCAACACACACAAAATGCTGGAAAAACTCAGCAGGCTAGGCAACATCTATGGAAAAGAGTACAGATGATGTTTTGAACCGAGACCCAAGGACCTTGGCCTGAAACATTAGACTTCAAAAGTCTAACCTCACCTTTCAGAACTAGGCCCAGAGTTCTGTAGAATACAACTTTACAAGATTCAATGCTAATTAAATCAGATTATCCCAGTGAGCTGCAGATTCTCTGAAATGATTTTACCAACTATCTTCTAATCCTGATATGAATGATTTTAATTCTTGGCTGCCACTAGTTTTTGATCACACTTAAGGAAAATAGGAGCTTGCAGTTCATAACTATGTGCTTCATGTATAAGAAGCCAGAACTGTACTCCCTGGACTAGGGGAGTTTAAGAAGGGACATGATTGAAGGATATAACATTATCAGGAGCATAGATATGGTAGATTACTGGAAATTTTCCCCATGTCAGAGATAAGTAAAACTGGAGGACAAAGATTTAATATAAGTAAGAGATTTGGAGGGATCCAAGGGTTCTTTTTCACCCAGAGAGTAGTGAGTACCATGGTAACATAGTAGTTAGTGAAGTGTTATTACAGCTCAAGTCGTCAGAGTTGGAGTTTAATCCTGCGTCCTCTGTAAGGATTTTGTACCTCTTCCCCGTGGAGTGTGTGGGTTCTCTCGGGTGCTCCAGTTTTCTCCCACAGTCTAAAGATATACCAATTAGTAGGTTAATTAGTCATTGTAAAATGTCCCATTATTAGGGTTAAATCAGGCATTGTTGGACTGTGCAGCTTGAAAGGCTGGAAGGGCCTATTCCGCGCTGTAGCTCTAAATAAATCAATAAATGCACTAGAGAAAGTGTTGGATGTGGACTCACAGAAAGTATTTAAGAAGTGTCCAGACAATACTTGAATCATTTGAGCAAGGCAGCTATGGGCCAATTGACGCAAGCTGAGTGCCCCCGGGCAGCATAGGCATTGTGGGCAAATTGATCTGTTTCCACGAGGTATGACTCTATGCCCACCAAACTAATCCCTTTTGCCTGTGTTTGCCATGTATCCTTCTAAAATCCTCCTATCCAGGTACTGATCCAAATGGTTTTTCAAAATATTGTTATTTACCCACCTTCAAGCAACACACACAAAATGCTGGTGGAACACAACAGGCCAGATAGCATCTATAGGAAGAAGTACAGTCGACGTTTTGGGCCGAGACCCTTCGTCAGGACAGTTGTTTGAATTTCCAGCATCTGCAGATTTCCTCGTGTTGCATATTTACCTACCTTAACCACTTTCTGTGCCATCTCATTCAATGTGTCAATCTCCTTCTGTGTGAAGAAATTGCCCCTTAAGACAATTTTTAATTGTCCACCTTAAATCTATGCCCTCTATTATTTAGCTCTCTTTCCCTGGGAAAAAAAGACTCTAATTGTCAATCCTAAATATACCCCTCATGATTTTATACACCTCTATGATTTATAAATGTCTGATAGGTTTCCCCTCAGCCTTTAGACCATAAGACATAGGAGCAGAATTAGGCCATTCAGCCCAATGAGTCTCCTCTGGATGCTCCCACCACAGAAAACATCCTCTCTGCATCCACCCTATCTAATCCTTTCAACATTCAGTTTGCCTTGCACTTTTTCCTTTGGAGTAGTAATGGCTCTCACTCCTGTTCCCTGACAGTCACAGACCTCTGGCACAATGTGAGTGTCTTCCACAGTGAAAGCCAATACTGAGTACTTATTAAGCTCATCTGCCATTTCTTTGTCCTCCATTACTGCTTCACCAGCATCATTTTCCAGTGGTCCAATGTCAACTCTCACCTCTCTTTTACTCTTTATATAACTGAAAAACTTTTGTTATCCTGCCTTATATTATTGACTAGTTTGCCCTCATATTTCATCTCTTCCCTTCTTATAGCTTGTTGCCTTTTGTTGGATTTTAAAGGTTCCCAATTATCCAACTTTCCACTTACTTTTGTTACCTTATATGCCCTTTCCTTGGGCCAACTGGTGGTGTAGTGGCATCAGCACTGGACTTCAAGGTAGATGGTCCTGAGTTCAAACCCAGCAGGGTCCCAATCTGGGCAGCACAGAAGAAAGGCCTGGCAGTTTACTTTGGTACCTTGCCATGAAAACCCCATGGATTCTATGGTCCATGAGGTCACGAAGAGTCAGGCTCAACTGAACGACTGAACAACAAAATACCCTTTCCTTGGCTTTTACACAGTCCTGAACTTCCCTTGTAAGCCGCAGTTGTCTATCCCTGCCATTTTGGAACTCCTTCTGTGGGACATATCTATCCTGCACCTTGTGAACTATTCCCAGAAACTTCAGCCGTCTCTGCTCTGCCATCTTCCCCACCAGTATCCTCCTCCAATCTGCCTGGGCAAGCTCCTCTCTCATGCTTCTGTAATTCCCTTTGTTCCATTGTGATACTAATACATGCGATTTATGCTTCTCCCTCTCAAACTGCAGAATGAATTCAATCATACTACGATAACTGCCTCCTAAGGGTTCCTTTACATTTAGGTCCCTAATAAGATCGGGATTATTACACAATACTCAATCTAAGATAGGCTCAAACACAAGCTGCTCTAAAAACCAATCTCATAGGTATTCAAGAAACTCCCTCTCTTGCAATCAAACACCAACCTGATTTTCTCAATCTCCTTGCATATTGACATTCCCCATTACAATTGTGTCATTACCCTTATTACCTGCCTCTTCCAATTCCAGCAGCCTTTGATGCTCCAGAGAAAACAGGCCAAGGTTGTCCAACTTCTCCTTTTAGTTCATCTAGGCAGCATCCTTGTGTACCTCTTTTACACCTTCTCCAAAGCTTCTACATCCTTCCTGAAGAGCAGGGTTAAATTGGTTGGTAGCTGGGTGCTGCTCATTGGGCTGGAAGGGCCTGTTCATCCTGGTGAACCTCTTCTACACTCTCGCCAATGCCTTCACATCCTACCTATAGAGCAAGGATTCACAATCTGGGGTCCATGGATCTCTCTGTTAATGGTAAGGCTTTACAGTATAAAAAAGGTTGGGAATCCTTGCTATAGAGTATATGAGGCTATGGTTAAATCGGCAGGAGGCTGGGTGTTGTGGTTCATTGAGCTGGCAGGGCCTGTTCATCCAGCTGAACTTCTTTTACATTATCTCCTCCAAGGCATTCACATCTTTCCTGTAATTTATACTAGGCTAGGGTTAAATCGACGGGTTGCTGGGCGCTGTTGGCTCATTGAGCCAGAAGGGCCTGTTTCGCACTGTATCTCTAAATAACATATAATAAAACAGAAAGTTTGCTGACCAATGGTCTTCTACCTTCTCATTTTGGTCTCATTATTATTGGAAAGACATTGTCAAGCTGGGGAGAACACAGAAGAGAGTTATGAGAATGCTGCCTTGACAAGGGAGCCTGAGTTATAGGGAGAGGTTGGCCAAGTTGAATCTTTATTTCTGGAGCACAAAAAAATGATGGTTGACTTCATAGAAGTTTATAATATCACAAGGGGTATGGAAGAGGTAGATGGTCCAAAACTTTTTCCCAGAGATGAGGAATCCAAAACTAGAGGGCACAGGTACAGGAAAAGAGAGGAGACAATTAAAAAACACATGTCAGCTGATTTTATACAGTAGGTGGTGAGTACCTGGAATGAGTTGCCAAAGTGGTCAAGGCAGGTACAATTACAACACTTAAGAACCATTTGGATAGGTACTAGAGGGAAGGGGTTCAGAGGGCTATGGGCCAAATGTGGGCAACTGGGACTAGCAGGGAAGATGCTGTGGTTGGCATGAATTCTCATGGAGTTTGACACGGTTGATGTTTTTTCCTGGCTGGAATGTCTAGAAGGGATCACATTCTTAAAAAAAGATGTCATCTATTCAACACTGGGTTGAAAAAAGATTTCTCCACCTGAGGTTGATGCAGCTTTGGTGATAGGAGAGTTGCAGTCACTGAGAATAGATACTTAGATAATAGCAGATAAAGGATTAGTGAAGAAAACTTGCAGAAGTAAAAAATTGACTGTGATCACAGGTTCGATGGGCTGATTGGACTGCTCTAGCTTCTATTTCAGCTGTTCTTATGCTACATAAGATTTCAGAGAACAGAATTTAAAAGATTCTTCAGGAGCTTGAAGGCTTTTACAGGCATGCAGAGGCTGCACTTTAAGCTCCTTGGCACGAGGCCAGTGAATGGGTTGAGGGGCCCAGCTCATGATTTACATAAAATGAGAGAACAGTGTTATAGCTGTTGCCAAGACCCCCAGGTGTTTGTTCTCACCCTAAGCTAATAACTCTCGGCAGTTCCGGAGAGTCAATCTGAGGAAAACTCGAGGCCAGATCAGCTGATCCATTAACTCTCTACATTTCATCTCAGTCAGAATGGTTCCTAGATAGGGTGTTGTATACTGAGAATCTCTGGGAACTAAATCAAAGAAACATTCATTGACCTATCCTCCTGACTTTTGCTCATTTTACTTGGGGTCAGGGGTGAGATGCTTAAGATGTGGTTTTTATTTTGGGATGGGGGAGGGGTGTAAGAGACGGGAGTTTGATGTGGGGGAGGTGAGCTAAGGATTTGCATTATGAAGGGGAGTGACAGGACTTTTACAACAGTCTCCAGGAGCTATAGCTGGTAATAATTTTGCTGGCAATATGAGATGAATTCTTGTGTTAGCTAAAGTGAAGCATTCTGCAGAAAATCGCTTTGATTGAGAATGCACCGTCTCATTCATCGAGGGCTCTTCATACTTTGTAAAGACTGTTTGATTACATTTTTCATACTTTGTACATTTAACAGCAACTTGATCATTTTAATACATGGAAGGAAATGATCCTGACAGACTGTTTGTTAAATCATTTTTATGAAGTTTGTGTCACTGGCAAGAAAGCAACTTTGTAGAAACTATAAGGTCAGAATCATAATCATAATCTGATTTAATATCATTGGCACACGTCTTGAAATTTGTTGTTTGTGGCCACAGTACATTGCAATATATAATTAAGAATACTATAAATTACAATAATATATTTTAAAAATAAATTAAATCAATACTGCAAAAATATATCGTGAGGTAGTGTTTATGGGTTCATTGTCCATTCAGAAATATGAAGGTGATAGGGAAGAAGCTGTTCCTAAAACATTGACTGTGTGCCTTCAGGCTCCTGTACCTCCAACTTGATGGTAGCAAAGAGAAAAGGACAAGTCCTGGGTGATTGGGGTCTTGCTGGATGCCACTTTCTTGAAGCATCACCTTTTTGAGGTGTCCCTAATGCTGGGAGGATAGTGCCCATGATGGAGCTGGCTGGGTTTGCAGCTTTCTGCAGCTTTTTCCAATCCTGTGTAGTGGCTACTCCATACCAGCCAGTGGTGCAGTCCATTAGAATGCTGTTCATGGTACATCTGTAGAAATTTATAGCCACTGTCATGCCTTCTTTGTTAACTGCATCAATATGTTGTACTCAGGATAGATCCTTAGAGGTGTTGACACCCAAGAACTTGAAACTGCTCACCATTTCCACTGCTGATGAGGACAGATGAATATTCCCCCATCTTCCCCTTTCTGAAGTTCATAATCTATTCTTTAGTCTTACAGATGTTGAGTGCAAGGTTGTTGCTGCAGCACCACTCAATCAGCTGATCTATCATGTGCCTGTACACCTCCTTGTCGCTATCAGAAATTCTCCCAACGTGTCATTAGCAAAATTATAGACACAATTTAGACTATGCCTGTCCTCACAAACGTGGATATAGAAAGACTAGAGCAGTAAACTACACACAATACCCCAAATTTTAGTCTGACCAATGCCTTACAAAGCCTCAGGAATACATTCTTGGTTTTATATTCTAGTCCTCTCAAAATAAATGCTGACATTACAATTGCCTTCCTTTAGGGCAGGGATTCCCAACTTGAAGTCCATGTGATGGAGTAAAGGGATAGGTAAATAGGGGTATAACTATATAACAATTACAGCACGGAAACAGGCCATCTCGACCCTTCTAGTCTGTGCTGAACACTTACTCTCACCTAGTCCCACCTACCTGTACTCAGCCCATAACCCTCCATTCCTTTCCTGTCCATATACCTATCTAATTTTACTTTAAATGACAAAATTGAACCTGCCTCTACCACTTCTCCTGGAAGCTTGTTCCACACAGCTACCACTCTCTGAGTAAAGAAATTCCCCCTTGTGTTACCCCTAAACTTTTGCCCCTTAACTCTCAACTCATGTCCTCTTGTTTGAATCTCCCCTACTCTCAATGGAAAAAGCCTATCCACGTCAACTCTATCTATCCCCCTCATAATTTTAAATACCTCTATGAAGTCCCCCCTCAACCTTCTACGCTCCAAAGAATAAAGACCTAACTTGTTCAACCTTTCTCTGTAACTTAGGTGCGGAAACCCAGGTAACATTCTAGTAAATCTTCTCTATACTCTCCTCTATTTTGTTGACATCTTTCCTATAATTCGGTGACCAGAACTGTATTCAAAACTCCAAATTTGGCCTCACCAATGCCTTGTACAATTTTAACATTACATCCCAACTCCTATACTCAATGCTCTGATTTATAAAGGCCAGCATACCAAAAGCTTTCTTCACCACCCTATCCACATGAGATTCCACCTTCAGGGAACTATGCTCCAATATTCCTAGATCACTCTGTTCTACTGCATTCTTCAATGCCCTACCATTTACCATGTATGTCCTATTTGGATGTAGCACCTCACGCTTATCAGCATTAAACTCCATCTGCCTCTTTCAGCCCACTCTTCTAACTGGCCTAAATTTCTCTGCAAGCTTTGAAAATCTACTTCATTATCCACTACATCATCTATCTTAGTATTATCTGCATACTTACAAATCCAATTTACCACCCCATCATCCAGATCATTAATGTATATAACAAACAACATTGGACCCAGTACAGATCCCTGAGGCATACCACTAGTCACCGACCTCCAACCTGACAAACAGTTATCCACCACTACCCTCTGGCATCTCCCATCCAGCCACTGTTGAATCCATTTTACTACTTCAATATTAATACCTAATGATTGAACCTTCCTAACTAACCTTCCGTGTGGAACCATGTCAAAGGTCTTACTGATTAAATGATATTAAATTAAAATTATTTATTTAAATTATTTATTATTTATTAAACTTAAAAAAAATAACATTAAAATTATTTAAAATTAATTAAAGGATAGATTGAAAGAGATTAAAAGACAATGATTAGCTAATGATAAATTACTTTATAGGTACCTTATGTTAGTTGCTGGACAGCCAAAAGGGATCCTTACCCAGTAACAAGCGACATACTAGACATTGTTCCCTAATAATGTTAGATATAGGTTCAAATAAGGAATTATCTGGTCACACAAAGCATTTTGAGGTATGACATAACTAAATATGTGTAAGATAGCGTAGGGGATAGAACGTTCGTGAGTAGGGGGAGGTGTCAGCATGAGGAACTAATGTTGTATCCAGGCTAGCTTTGGCAGTAAATAATTATAACTAACCAATGATGATTTTCCATCTAATTGTATCTTAGCAAGTGATCGAAACCATTCTAGAGCTGTATTAACTCGCATAATTATAATGTTTCCTGTGATAATCAATGTTATAAATTGTGAAGAATTGTGATTTGGGGGTAGGCAGTGTCCGGACTGGCTCCTTGGGAGATCAGTCTGTAACTTCCCCCATAGCATGCTATGAATAAAGAGTAAAAGTTTGATGTTTTATTGTCTCATTGCTTCCGTGGTATTTGTGCCTTTGCATCGGGTCGATCCATCTTTGACACATGGACCCCTTGCTTAAAGGTATTAGTCCATGGCATAAAAAAGTCCATTTGCCCCACCAATTTCTGAATTCACTCATTGTTTAGAAAATAGATTATGCCTTTCTTCTTTCTATCAAACAGTATGACCATACATCGCCCTACACTGTATTGCCTGCCCCTCCACCTATCTATGTATTGTATGCAAACTTGGCCAGCAAACCATCAATTACATCATCCAGATTATTAACATATAATGTGAAAAGAAGCAGACCTGCGGCATACCTCTAGACACCAGCAACCAACCAGAAAAGGTTCTCTTTATTGCCACTCCTTGCCTCCTGTCAGTGTGCTAATCTTCTATCCATGCTAGCATCTTTCCTGTAATAACATGAGCTGTTTTTTTGTTCAGCACCCTCATGTGCAGCACTTTGTCAAAGGCCTTCTGAAAATCCAAATAAACAACATCTACTGACTCTCCTTTGTCTATCCTGCCTGTTGTTTCCCCAAAGAATTCCAACAGATTGTCAGGCAAGATTTTCCTCTAAGGGAATGAATCATGCTAACTTTGGCCTATTTTATCACATGCCTTCAAGTACCCTAAAAGCTCATTCTTAATTATGAACTTCAACATTTATTGAAACCTATTGAATGGTGAAAGGCCTTGATAGACTGAATGTGGAGAGGATGTTTCCTGTGGGGTGAGAGTCCGACCAGAGCACCCAGCCTCAGATTAAAGGGCTGTCCTTTTAGAATGGAGATGAAGAGGAATTTCTTTAGCCAGTGGGTAGTGAATCTGTGGAATTCTTTGCCACAGGCAGCTGTGGAGGCCATCTTTATGTATACTTAAGACAGAAGTTGATAGATTCTTGATTGGTCAGAGCATGAAGGGATACAGGGAGAAGACAGGAGATTGCGGCTGAGAAGAAAAATGGATCAGCCATGATGAACTGGTGGAGTAGACTTGATGGGCCAACTGGCCTAATTCTGCTCCTATATCTTATCGTCTTCTGAACAACTGAAGTCAGGATAACTGCCCTATAATTTCCTTTCTTCTGCTTCCTTCCTTAAAGAGTGGAATGACGTTTGCAATTTTCCAGTCCTTGTACTGTCCTGTACTGTTTTGTGCACTTTATGTAGTCCCATGTAGGCCTGTAATCTAGTGCAGTATTTATGTTGTTTTAGGTAGTCTAGTGTAGCCTTGTGTTGTCTCACATAGTCTAGTGTAGTTTTGTGTTGTTTCATGTAGCACCAGGGTCCTGGAGGAACGTTGTTTCGTTTTTACTGTGTACTGTATCAGCAGTCTGTGGTCAAAATGACAATAAACTTGACTTGACTTGAAAGATCATTACAAATGCCTTCATATTCTCTTCAGCTACCTCTTTCAGAACCCCTAGGTGTAGACAATCTGGTGACTTATTTACCTTCAGAACTTTCAGCTTCCCAAATACCTTCTTAGTAATAGCAATTACACTCATTTCTGCTCCCTAACACACTCAAATTTTCTCAGTCTACCTGCAAAGTCTACCTGGTATATACTGGTGTCTTCCACAGTAAAGCCTGACACAAATACAATCATCCCTACAAGTGATCCAATTCCAATTAACTTTGGCCAACTCCTCTCCAATGCCTCTGTATTTCCCTTTACTCCACAGTTACACTGATACATCTGAGGGTTAATTCTATCACAGCCTCCAAAAGGTTCTTTTACTTTAAGCTCATATCCTAATTAAATCTGTTTCATTATGCAACACCCAATAGAGAGAATTGCCAATACCCTTGTGGGTTCAACCACAAGCTGCTTTAAAAAGATATCTCGTGGGCATTTTACAAATCCTCTTTTTTTGGAATCCAGCAGCAACCTGTTTTTCTCTGTCTACCTGCAAAGTGAAATTCCTCATGACCGTCATAACGTTGCTCTTTTTAGAAGCCTTTTCTATCTCCCGTTGTAATTCGTATCCCACATCCTGGCTAATGCTTCGTAGGCCTGTATATAACTCTCTTCGGGTTTTCTTTTCATCCTTGCAGTTTCGTCACTTTACCCAGAAGATTCTACAGCTTCTGATCTTATGTAATCTCTTTCTAAGGATTTGATTTCATTTTTTACCAACAGAGCAACACCACCATCTCTGCCTACCTGCTTGTCCTTTTAATACAATGTGCATCCTTGGATGTTAAGCTCTCAACTATGATCATCTTTCTCCCTCACATTAGGGTTAGGGTACTGCTCACAACATCATACCTGAAGATATCTAATTGTGCTGCAAGATTATTTACCGTATTCTGTATGCTGTGTGCATTCAAACATAACACTTTTAGTCCTGTATTCATCACTTTTTTCGATTGCGCCCCCATGTTACATTTCAACTTAACCCATTGACTGCAATTTTGTCCTATCATCTGTCTGTGCTTCTTCAGTCTTACTACACACTGCATCTACTTGTATACTAACAGCATTATCCTCAGCCCTATCTCTCCAGTTCCCATCCCCCTACCAAATTAGTTTAAACACCCCTTCCCAATAGCTCGGGCAAACCTGCTGCATGGATATTAGTCCCCCTCAGGTTCTGGTGTACACAGTAACAGAAGGGAACATAGCAGGGACAGTGGCAGAACAGCAATGGCTGTAATTTCTGGGGGCAATTCAAAAGGCACAGGATAAATACATCCCAAAGATGAAGTATTCGAAAGGGAGGATGAGGCAACCATGGCTGACAAAGGAAGACAAAGACAATTAAAAAAATATTGGGAAGATAGTGGATTGGAAACCTGTAAAAACTAATAGCAGGCAACTAAAATGCCATAAGGGGAGAAAAGATGAAATATGAAGGTAAGCTAGCCAATAATATAAAAGTGGACACCGAAGGTTTTTTTTCTGATTTATGAAGAGTAAATCAAAGGTGAGAATGGATAACAAACCACTGGAAAATGACACTGGAGAGGTAGTAATGGGGGACAAAGAAATGGTAGTTGAACTGAATAAGTATTTTATGTCAGTCTTCACTGTGGAGGACACTAGCAGTATTTTGGAAGCTCATGTGTCAGAAAGCAGAGATTATTACTGCTATTAGTGCCATTACTAAGGAAAAAGTGCTTGGGAAACTGAAAGGTCTGATGGTTGGTAAGTCACCTGGACCTGATGGACTACATCCTGGGGTTTTGAAAAGGGTAGCTGAAGAGATTGCAGAGGCATTGAAGTTCAACGTTCAAAGTACATTTATTTTCAAAGAATGCATACTGTATACAACCTTGAGATTTGTCTCTTTACAGGCAGCCACAGGACAAAGAAACCCAATAGAAACCGTTAACAAAGGAAACTGTCTAACACCCATTGTGCAGGAAAAAATAGCAAACAATAAAAGTAAACAACTGAAGCTCATGAAAGTGTATCCACAGCCACAAAGCCAGTCATCACTGCTGCCAGTCCAGGAGTTAGTTGTAGGTCAAAGTCTCTGTTCAGCACAAAGATGAGTAAGTCTCACTGAGCAGCAAGATAAACATTGGTCCAACCCTCTCCTTCGTTCTTGACATCTTGACCTTTTCAATCTGGCCCGGCACTTAAATCAGCCAAAACCAGGTCGTTCCTCACTCTTGGACCTGGGCCCTGCATTCGATATGGCCTTGGGCCCTGTCCCCACTGCCTGAATTCGGTCCATAGCTGACCTTTCCAATCTGGCCTGGTGCTTATATCAGTCAAACAGCAGATCATTCCTCGCTCTTAGGCCCGGGCCAAGCTTCCTCGACTCTGCCTCACCTCAGACCTGACTCTCTGAATTGCATTCAAATCCAAACATTGGCTCATTTGCCACTCTCATGCCTGGGCACCTTTGAGACTTCAGTTCACACCACAAAAATGCCAAGTCATACAGACAATTCAAAAGCACAACTCCGAAGGGCAAGTTACAGGCTATAGACTGCAATGATTGTTTCTGAGAAAAAGGGCGATTATTAAAGTAGTTAATAGTTTTGTTTGTCTTCAGCAAGTCGTCGCTGTGCTTCACCAGCTTAAATTTAAACAGGAACCCAGTGCCATCTTAAGCCGGAAGTAATTATCTTTGGAAACCTTAAGACCATAAAACCAAAAAAACATAGGAGCATAATGAGGCCATTCAGCCCATTGAGTCTGCTACACCATTTCATAATGGCTGATCCTGGATCCCCTTCAACCCCATACACCTGCCTTCTTGCCATATCCTTTGATGCCCTGACCAATCAGAAAACTATCAATTTCCATTTTAAATACACCCATGGATTTGGCCTCCACTGCAGTCTGTGGCAAAGCATTCCACAGATTCACTACTCTCTGGCTAAAAAAAAATTCCTCCTTATCTCAGTTCTAAAAGGTTGTCGCTCAAATTTCAGGCTGTGCCCTCTAGTCCTGGACACACCCACTATAGGAAACATCCTCTCCACATCCACCTTATCTAGTCCTTTCAACAGTCAGTAGGTTTCAATGAGATCCCCACACATTCTTCTGAATTCCAGTGAGTACAGGCCCAAAGCTGACAAATGCTCTGCATGTGTTAACCCCTTCATTCCCAGAGTCATCCTCATGAATCTCCTCTGGACTCTCCAATGTTAACATATCCTTTCTGTGAAAAGGATCCCAAAGCTGCTGACAACACTCAAGTGCAGCCTGACTAGTGTCTTACAAAGCCTCAGCATTATCTCTTTGCTTTTACATCCTATTCCCCTTGAAATAAATGACAACATTCCATTTGCTTTCTTTACCAATGACTCAACCTGTAAATTAACCTTTTGGGAGACTTGCATGAGGACTCCTAAGTCCTTCTGCACCTCTGATGTTTGAATTTTCTCCCTATTTAGATAATAGTCTGTACTATTGTTCCTTTTATCCAAATACATTATCATACTTTTCCCAACACTTTTTTGTCCATTCTTCTAACTTATCTAAGTCCTGCTGTGATCACATTGCTTCCTCAGCACTACCTACCGCTCCACCTAGAACATAGAAATCTACAACACATTACAGGCCCCTCGGCCCACAATGTTGTGCCGACCATGTAGCCTACTCTAAAAACTGCCAAGCTCTCTATTTTACTAATCTCCATTTACCTATCTAAGAGTCTCTTAAAAGATCCTATTGTATCCACCTCCACCACCGTTACTGGCAGTGCATTCTACACATCCACCACTCTCTGTGTGAAAAATGTACCCCTGACATCCCCTACATGCCTACTTCCAAGCACCTAAAAACTATGCCCCCTTGTGTTAGCCATTTCAGCCCTGGGAAAAATCCTCTGGCTAAACACACAATCAATGTCTCTCATCATCTTATCCACTTCTATCAGGTCACCTCTCATCCTCCATCACTCCATGGGAAAAAAAGCCAGGTTTGCACAACCTATTCTCATAAGGCACACTCTCCAATCCAAGCAACATCCTTGTAAATCTCCTCTGCACTCTCTCTATAGTATCCACATCCTTCCTGTAGTGAGGTGACCAGAACTGAACACAGTACTCCAAGTGGGGTCTGACCAAGATCTTATATGGCTGTAACATTATCTCAAGGCTCTTGAACTCAATCCCACAGTTGATGAATACCAACACACCATATGCCTTCTTAACAACACTGTCAACTTGCGCAGCAGCTTTGAGTATCCTATTGACATGAACCCCAAGATTTCTCAGATCCTCCAGACTGTCATGAGTCTTAGAATTTATATTGTACTCTGTCTTCAAATTGGACCTACCAAAATGAACCACTTCATACTTATCTGGGTTGAACTCCATCTGCCACTTCTCAGCCCAGTTCTGCAACCTATTGATGTCCTGCTATCACCTCTGACAATCCTCCAGACTATTCACAACGCCCCCAACCTTTGTGTCATCAGCAAACTTATCCTTCTACTTCTTCATCCAGGTTATTTATAAAAATCACAAAGTGGAGTCCATAGGACGCTCAAAGCAGCTGTGCAGATTGATTCTATGCTTAAGAAGGCATACTGTGTATTGGCCTTCATCAATCATGGAATTGAATTTAGGGGCTGAGAGGTAATGTTGCAGCTCTATAGGACCCTGGTTAGACCCCACTTGGAGTACTGTGCTCAGTTCTGGTTACCTCACTATAGGAAGGATGTGGAAGCCATAAGAAGGGTGAAGAGGAGATTTACAAGGATGTTGCCTGGATTAGGGAGCATGCCTTTTGAGATGGTTGTCACAAGAGGACACAGGTTTAAGGTACTGGGGAGTAGGTACAGATGAGATGTCAGTGGTAAGTTTTTTACTCAGAGAGTGCTGAGTGCGTGGAATGGGCTGATGGCAACAATGGTGGAGGCGGATACGATAGGGTTTTTTAAGAGACTTTTAGCTAGGTACATGGCGCTTAGTGAAATAGAGGGCTATAGGTAAGCCTAGTAATTTCTAAGGTAGGGACATGTTCGGCACAACTTTGTGGACTGAAGGGCCTGTATTGTGCTGTAGGTTTTAGGAGGAGCCCCAGAACATATCCATAGAACAATAGAACCATAGAAAATTACAGCTCAGAAACAGGCCTTTTGGCCCTTCTTATCTGTGCCGAAACATTTCTCTGCCTCGTCCCACTGACCTGCACCTGGCCCATATCCCTCCATACATCTCTCATCCATGTATCTGTCCAAGTTTTTCTTAAATGTTAAAAGTGAGCCCACATTTACCACTTCATTTGGCAGCTCATTCCACACTCCTACCACTCTCTGTGTGAAGAAGCCCCCCTCTCATGTTCCCTTTAAACATTTCCCCCTTCACCCTTAACCCATATCTGTTTTTTTTCCCCCTAGCCTCAGTGGAAAAAGCCAGCTTGCTTTCACTCTATCTATACCCATCATAATTTTATATACCTCTATCAAGTATCCCCTCATTCTTCTACGCTCCAGAGAATAAAGTCCTAACCTATATAACTTTTCTCTGTAACTCAGTTTCTCAAGTCCCGGCAACATCCTTGTAAACCTTCTTTGCACTCTTTCAACCTTATTAATATCCTTCCTGTAATTCGGTGACCAAAACTGCACACAATATTCCAAGTTCAGCCTCACCAATGCCTTATACAATCTCACCATAACATTCCAACTCTTATACTCAATACTTTGATTTATAAAGGCCAATGTACCAAAAGCTCTCTTTACGACCCTATCTACCTGTGATGCCACTTTTAGGGAATTTTGTATCTGTATTCCCAGATCCCTCTGTTCTACTGCACTCCTCAGTGCCCTACTATTTACCTTGTATGTTCTACCTTGGTTTTTCCTTCCAAAGTGCAATACCTCACACTTGTCTGTACTAAACTCCATCTGCCATTTTTCAGCTGGTCCAGATCCCTCTGCAAGATTTGAAAACCTTCCTCACTGTCCGCTACACCTCCAATCTTTGTATCATCAGCAAATTTGCTGATCCAATTTACCACATTATCATCCAGATCATTGATATAGATGACAAATAACAATCGACCCAGCACTGATCCCTGTGGCACACCACTAGTCACAGGCCTCCACTCGGAGTAGCAATCCTCCTCTATCACTCTCTGGCTTCTCCCATTGAGCCAATGTCTAATCCAATTTACTACCTCAATCTGTGTAAGACAGGGATACCTATATCCCTATAAGACACCACTGGTCACCGAACTTCATGCAGTATACAAACCATCCACAACCACCTTTTGCCTTCTGTAGGCAAGCCAATTCTGGATCCACAAAGCAAGGTCTCCTTGGATCCCGTGCCTCCTTATTTTCTGAAAGGAGCCTTACATGGGGAACCTTGTCAAGTGCCTTACAGAAATCCATAAGCACTACATCCATTGGTCTACGTTCATCAGTATGTTTTGTCAGATGCAAAAGGATTTGGATGTCATAGAGTCAGAAACGTACAGTGGAGAAACAGGCCCATCAGTCCAGCTAGTCCATTTTGAACCCATTTAAACTGCTTATTCCCATTGACCTGAACCATGAACATAGCCCTCCATACCCCTACTATCCATGAACCTATCAAAACTTTGCTTAAAAGATGAAATTGAGCTCACATGCACCACTTGTGCTGGTAGCTCATTCGACACTCTCACGGCCCTCTGAATGAAGAAATTTCTCCTCATGTTCCTCCTGTGCAGGGTTTTGTAAAGAATAACTTGCAGTTTCAGTTAATGTTAAGGAAAGCAAATGTTAGCATCATTTTGGAAGGACTTGTATATAAGAATAAGGATGTAATACTGAGGCACTCGTCAGACTACACTTGGAGCACTGTGAGCAGTTTCAGGCCCCTTATCTAAGAAAAGGTTTGTTGTCACTGGGGAGGGTCCAGAGTAGGTTCATGAGAATAGAACATAGAATAGTACAGAACATTACTGGCCCTTTGGCCCACAATGTTGTGCCGACCTTCAAACCCTGCCTCCCATATAACCCCCCACCTTAAATTCCTCCATATACCTGTCAAGTAGTCTCTTAAACTTCACTAGTCTATCTGCCTCCACCACTGACTCAGGCAGTGCATTCCATGAACCAACCACTCTCTGAGTGAAAAACCTTCCTCTAATATCCCCCTTGAACTTCCCCCCCCCCCTTACCTTAAAGCCATGTCCTCTTGTACTGAGCAGTGGTGCCCTGGGGAAGAGGCGCTGGCTGTCCACTCTGTCTATTCCGCTTAATATCTTGTACACCTCTATCATGTCTCCTCTCATCCTCCTTCTCGCCAAAGAGTAAAGCCCTAGCTCCCTTAATCTCTGATCATAATCCATACTCTCTAAACCAGGCAGCATCCTGGTAAATCTCCTCTGTTCCCTTTCCAATGCTTCCACATCCTTCCTATACTGAGGCGACCAGAACTGGACACAGTAGTCCAAGTGTGGCCTAACTAGAGTGTTATACAGCTGCATCATTACATCGCGTCTCTTAAACTCTATCCCTCGACTTATGATAGCTAACACCCCATAAGCTTTCTTAACTACCCTATCTACCTGTGAGGCAACTTTCAGGGATCTGTGGACATGTACCCCCAGATCCCTCTGCTCCTCCACACTACCAAGTATCCTGCCATTTACTTTGTACTCTGCCTTGGAGTTTGTCCTTCCAAAGTGTACCACCTCACACTTCTCTGGGTTGAACTCCATCTGCCACTTCTCAGCCCACTTCTGCATCCTATCAATGTCTCTCTGCAATCTTCGACAATCCTCTACACTTTCTACAACACCACCAACCTTTGTGTCATCTGCAAACTTGCCAACCCACCCTTCTACCCCCACATCCAGGTCGTTAATAAAAATCACAAAAAGTAGAGGTCCCAGAACAGATCCTTGTGGGACATCACTAGTCACAACCCTCCAATCTGAATGTACTCCCTCCACCATGACCCTTCTGCAGGCAAGCCAATTCTGAATCCACCTGGCCAAACATCCCTGGATCCCATGCCTTCTGACTTTCTGAATAAGCCTACCATGTGGAACCTTGTCAAATGCCTTACTAAAATCCATATAGATCACATCCACTGCACTACCCTCATCTATATGCCTGGTCACCTCCTCAAAGAACTCTATCAGGCTTGTTAGGCATGATCTGCCCTTCACAAAGCCATGCTGACTGTCCCTGATCAGACCATTATTCTCTAAATGCCCATAGATCCTATCTCTAAGAAACTTTTCCAACAGCTTTCCCACCACAGATGTAAGGCACACTGGTCTATAATTACCTGGACTATCCCTACTGCCTTTTTTGAACAAGGGGACAACATTCGCCTCCCTCCAATCCTCCGGTACCATTCCCAATAGACAATAGACAATAGGTGCAGAAGTAGACCATTCGGCCCCTCGAGTCTGCACTGCCATTCTGAGATCATGGCAGATCATTCACTATCAATACCCAGTCCCTGCCTTGTCCCCATATCCCTTGATTCCCCTATCCATCAGATATCTATCTAGCTCCTTCTTGAAAGCATCCAGAGAATTGGCCTCCACCATCTTCCGAGGCAGTGCATTCCACACCTCCACAACTCTCTGGGAGAAGGAGCTCTTCCTCAACTCTGTTTTAAATAACCGACCTCTTATTCTCAATCCATGCCCTCTGGTACTGGACTCTCCCAACATCTGGAACATATTTCCTGCCTCAATCCTAAAATCCTTTAATTATCTTAAACGTTTCAATCAGATCCCCTCTCAATCTCCTCAATTCCAGTGTGTACAAGCCCAATCTCTCCAATCTCTCTGCGTAAGACAGCCCTGCCATCCCAGGAATCAACCTAGTGAATCTACGCTGCACTTCCTCAATTGCCAGAATGTCCTTCCTTAAACATGGAGACCAAAACTGTACACAATATTCCAGGTGTGGTCTCACCAGGGCCCTGTACAAATGCAAAAGGACATCCTTGCTCTTGTACTCAATTCCCCTTGTAATAAAGGCCAACATTTCATTTGCCCTCTTCACTGCCTGTTGCACTTGCTCATTCACCTTCATTGACTGATTCCTGTGGACAACGAGGACATAAAGATCCTAGCCAGAGGCTCAGCAATCTCTTCCCTTGCCTCATGGAGCAGCCTGAGGAACATTTCGTCAGGCCCCAGGGACTTATCCACCCTAATGTGTTTTAACAACTCCAACACCTCCTCTCCCTTAATATCAACGTACTCCGGAACATCAACCTCACTCATATTGTCCTCACTGTCATCAAGTTCCCTCTCAGTGGTGAATACTGAAGAGAAGTATTCATTGAGGACTTTGCTCACTTCCACAGCCTCCAGGCACATCTTCTCACTTTTATCTCTAATCGGTCCTATCTTCACTCCTGTTGTCCTTTTTGTTCTTCACATAATTGAAGAATGCCTTGGGGTTTTCCTTTACCCTACTCTCCAAGGCCTTCTCATGCCCCCTTCTTGCTCTTCTCAGCCCCTTCTTAAGTTCCTTTTTTGCTACCCTATATTCCTCAATAGACATATCTGATCCTTGCTTCCTAAATCTCATGTATGCTGTCTTCTTCCACCTGACTAGATTTTCCACTTCACTTGTCACCCATGGTTCCTTCACCCTACCATTCTTTATCTTCCTCACTGGGACAAATTTATCCCTAACATCCTGTAAGAGATCCCTAAACATCGACCACATGTCCATAGTACATTTCCCTGCAAAAACATCATCCCAATTCACACCCGCAAGTTCTAGCCTTATAGCCTCATAATTTGCCCTTCCCCAATTAAAAAATTTCATGTCCTCTCTGATTCTATCCTTTTCCATGATAATGCTGAAGGTCAGGGAGTGGTGATCACTGTCCCCAGATGCTCACCCACTGAGAGATCTGTGACCTGACCCGGTTCGTTACCTAATACTAGATCTAGTACGGCATTCCCCCTAGTCGGCCTGTCACCATACTGTAACAGGAATCCATCCTGGACACACTTAACAAACTCTGCCTCATCTAAACCCTCGGAACTAATCAAGTACCAATCAATATTAGGGAAGTTCAAGTCACCCATGATAACAACCCTGTTATTTTTGCAGCTTTCCCAAATCTGCCTCCCAATCTGCTCCTTGGTATCTCTGCTGCTACCAGAGGGCCTATAGAATACCCCCAGTAGAGTAACTGCTCCCTTCCTGTTCCTGACTTCCACCCATACTGACTCAAAAGAGGATCCTGCTACATTATCTCCCCCCCCTTTCCGCAGCTGTAATAGTATCCCTGACCAGTAATGCCACCCCTCCTCCCCCTTTTCCCCCTCTCTATCCCTTTTAAAGCACTGAAATCCAGGAATATTAAGAATCCATTCCTACCCTGGTGCCAGCCAAGTCTCCGTAATGGCCACTACATCATAATTCCATGTATGTATCCAAGCTCTCAGTTCATCACCTTTGTTCCTGATGCTTCTTGCATTGAAGAACATGCACTTTAGCCGTTTACTACCTTTACACCCTTTATTCTGCTTCTCTTTCCTCAAAGCCTCTCTATTTATTGGATCTGACTTTACTCCATGCACTTCTTTTACTGTCCTATCGCTCCGGGTCCCATTTCCCTTGCAAATTAGTTTAAATCCTCCTGAACCATGCAAGCAAACCTACCAGCAAGGATATTGCTCCCCCTCGAGTTCAGGTGCAACCCATCCAATCTGTACAGGTCCCACCTTCCCCAAAAGGGATCCCAATGGTCCAAAAATCTAAAACCCTACCCCTTGCACCAACTCCTCAGCCACGCATTCAACTGCCATCTCCTCCAATTCTTACCATCACTATCACGTAGCACTGGCAGCAATCCTGAGAACGCCACCCTTGAGGTCCTGTTCTAGTTCCTAGTTCCCGAAACTCACACTTCAGGACGTCATCCCTCTTCCTGCCTATATCGTTAGTCCCAACATGTATCACGACTTCTGGTTGCTTTCCCTCTCATACCAGGATGTCATGCACCTGGTCAGCGACATCCCGGACCCTGGCACCCAGGAGGCAACAAACCATATGGGTTTCCTTCTCACGTCCACAAAATCTCCTGCCTGCTCCCCTGACTATAGAGTCTCCAATGACGACAGCTCTCCTCTTCTCCGTCCCATCCTTCTGCACCACAGGGTCAGACTCAGTGCCAGAGGTCCTGCCACCATGGCTCACACCTGGTCAGTTGTCCTCACCAACAGCATCCAGGACGGTAAACTTATTTTTCAGGGGAATGGCTACAGGGGTGTTCTGCACTACCTGTCTATTCTCCTTCGCTTTCCCCCCTCGGACTGTCCGGCAGCCTAGGTGTGACTACCTCCCTGTAGCTCTCATCTATGACTGCCTCATTCTCCCTTATGAGTCGAAGGTCATCCAGCTGCTGCTCCAGATTCCTCACACGGTCTTCCAGATCGCCCAGCCGCAAGCACTTCTGGCAGATGTGACTCTGCGGGAGAGGGGAGTTCCCCCAAGAGTGCCACATCTCACAGGAGAGGCACATCACCATCTCAGGAGTCATTGTAAAGACTAACTGGGAACAAGCTCGTCCTCCGTCTCTTCTCGTTGAAGCCTCTCAAGTTAAAGCCTCAAACCTCCACTCCTTCACTGGCCCACTCACTCACTGGCCGCTTTCCACAGGCCGCTCCGCTTGAGGTAACCCTCTATTTATTTGTTTGAGCGTTTCAAACTGCTTAGTCACCTGACCTCGATTGCCCAATCAGCTGCTTTCTGCTGATTCTGGAAATGGAAGGGTTAACATATGAGGAGCATTTGATGTCTCTGGGTCTGTACTTGCTGGAACTTAGAAGAATGACTAACATGATATAGCTAACACGAGAGGGCACAGTTTTAAGGTGCTTGGAAGTAGGTGCAGAGGGGATGTCAGGGTGGGTTGCTTACGCAGAGAGTGGTGAGTGCGTGGAATGGGCTGCCAGTGACGGTGGTGGAGGTAGATACAATGGGGTCTTTTAAGAGACTCCAGAATAGGTCCGTGGAGCTTAGAAAAATAGAGGGCTATGGGTAACCCTGGGTAATTTCTAAAGTAAGTACATGTTCGGCACAGCATTGTGGGCTGAAGGGTCTGTATTGTGCTGTAGGTTTTCTGTGTTTCTAATGAGGGGGATCACAATGAAACCTATTGAAAATTGAAAGGCCAAGATAAAGTGGATGTGGAGAGGATATTTCGTAGCATATGTGAGTGTAATACTTGAAGGCACACCCTCAGAATAGATTTAGAACAGAAATGAGAGGAATCTCTTTATACAGAGATTCACAGAGGTGAATCTGTGGAATTCATTGCCATAGATGGCTGTGGAGATTTATTTGAAGTGGAAGTTGATAGGTTCTTCATTAGTCAGGGTGTCAAAGGTTACTGGAACAAGGCTGGTGAATGGGATTGTGAGAGATAATAAATCAGCCATGATGGAATGGTGGAGCAGACGATGGGCCGAATTACCTAATTTTTCTCCTATGCCTTTTGTATATTCTGCTCCTATACAAAACAAAAATAATATAACTCTTAAGCATAAAATTAATGAAAAGATAATACAGGAGTCCAAAATGTGAGTCTAACTTCGTGCGAATTTTTAAGCCAGGCATGCACTTATCATGTAGTGACATGGCGATGTATGCCATTTACATACTTTTATAGAAAGCCCACAGTGTATTATGTAAACAACAAAGAGTGCTTACTCAAACAATATATTTACAATATTACTGAAATATTAAATATACAACAGAAAGTTAAAAAATGTGCTAGATTACGCATGTCAGTGGAATGACTCCAGTTGTAATGAGTCCAAATGAAATAAAAGCAAGTGTGAAAATTCAAGCAAATTTAGAGCATAAAAACTGAATATACTGAATATCTGTCAACATAAAAGGAAATCTTAACATTTTGTTTCATCATGGAATTATATAGAGCTGGTTAGAAATAGATGAACTGATCTAAGCTTGAAGTTGGAAGGTCTTTGGACCCAGAGGGTCCTGTGGAATAGTCAATAGAAGAGTTAGAAACAATAGATGGAGTGGAAATAGAGGAGGAGAGATGTCAGAAAGGTTGATTTCGCTAACGTAAGCAATTATTGGGTCTGGGTTTTTCAGTTGAATGAGGTTGAAGGGCCTATTTGTACACCTGATCCTCAATCTCCATGACTAGGCATTTGATAAGGTTTCTCATGCAAGGCTCATTCAGTAAGTAAGGAGACCTTGCTTTGTGGATCCAGAATTCACTTGTCCAGAGAAAGCAAAGGGTGGCTGTAAATGGTTCGTATTCTGCATGAAGGTCGGAGGTGTTCCGCAGGGATCTGTTCTGGGACCCCTGCTCTTTGTCATTTTTATAACTGACCTAGATGAAGAAGTAGAAGGGTGGGTTAGTAGGTTTACTGATGACACAAAGGTTGGGGATGTTGTGGATAGTCTGGAGGGCTGTCAGACGTTACAGTGGGACATCAATAGGATGCAGAACTGGGCTGAGAAGTGGCAGATGCAGTTCAACCTAGATAAGCGTGAAGTGGTTAATTTTCAAAAGCCAAATTTGAAGAATTTATAGTATTAATGGTAAGACTTGTGGCAGTGTGGAGGGTCAGAGAGATCTTGGGGGTCCGTGTTGATAGGACACTCAAAGCTGCTGTGTAGGTTGATTGTGTTGTTAAGAAGTGTAGGGTGTGTTGACCTTCATCAACCATTGGATTGAGTTCAAGAACCATGAGGTAATGCTACAGCTATACAAGACCCTGGTCAGACCCCACTTGGAGAGCTGTGTTCAGTTCTGATCACCTCACTACAGGAAGGATATGGATACTATAGTAAGAGTGCAGGGGAGATTTACAAGGATGTTGCCTGGATTGGGAGGCATGCCTTATGAAAACAGGTTGAGTGAACTCAGCTTTTACTCCTTGGAGCGACGGAGGATGAGAGGTGACCTGATAGAGGTGTATAAGGTGATGAGAAGGATTAATCATGTGGATAGTCAGAGGTAAGTTTTTCACACAGAGAGTGGTGGGTGCATGGAATGCACTGTTGGTGATGGTGATGGAGGTGGATACAATAGGGTTTTTAAAAGACACTTAGATAGGTATATTGAGCTTAGAAAAATAGATAACTATGCAGTAGGGTAATTCTGGGCAGTTTCTAGATAGGTTGCATGGTTGGCACCAAAGGGCCTGTAATGTGCTGTAGATTTCTGTGTTCTGACTGGTGGGACAATGGAATGGGTTGTTATATTCTTCCCAACCTCTCAAGATGCAGGGGATTTGCCAGAATAGTATTCAAGTGGCAAATGTAGCAAATTCATTCAAAAAGGAGTGTAAGGAGATGGCAGAAAACTACAGGGTCAATAGTTATAGGGAAGTATTTTTTTCAGCATGTTGCACCAGACAGTCAGCCATTCTTGTCTGGCACGTGGTGTCAGGATTGGTCTCCTTTCAGATTTATCGGGTCATGATATGAACATTCCTGACTCAACGCTTGTATTTTTTACGAGAGCAAGTAGCTAGCTCGACGCTCAACCCGGCACTGATGGAAAGTGTGCTCAGGGGCAGCCTGACTTGGATTCGAACTCGGGAGCCTTCGCTCCGGAGTTCAGCACTGATGCCATTGGACAAAATGCTGGAGGAACTCAGCAGGCCAGGCAGCATCTATGGAAAAGAGTACGGTTGACGATTTGAGCCAAGATCCTTCAGCAGGACTGGAGAAAAAAAGATGAGTAGATTTAAAAGGGGGTATGGGAGGGAGAAACACAAGATGAAAGGTGGAACCAGGAAGGGGAGGGGTGAAATAGAGAGCTGGGAAGTTGATTCGTGAAAGAGATACAGAGCTGGAGAAGAGGAAATCTAATAGGTGAGGACAGAAGGCCATGGACGAAAGAAAAGAGGAGAGAAACACCAGAGGGAGGTGGTGGGCAGGCAAGGAGATAAAGTGAGAGAGGGAAAAGGATAGGAGGAATAGTGCAACATGGGGGGGGGGTGTGGGGGCAACCACCTGTCCACAATATCCTGAAAGGGGAGGGTGAGCAGTCAGAAGTCATGCTATGGATCGGGACCAACAACAAATGTAGAAAAAGGGATGAGGTCCTGAAAGCAGGGTACAGGGAGTTAGGAAGGAAGCTGAGAAGCAGGACATCAAGGATAATAATTTCGGATTGCTTCCTGTGCCATGTGATGGTGAGTATAGGAATAGAATGAGATGGAGCATAAATGTGTAGCTGAAGAATTAGAGCAGGGAGCAGGGATTCAGATTTCTGGATAATTGGAACCTCTTCTGGCGGGTGGGACCTATACACAAGGGACTGGATGCCTTGAATCCGGCGGGAACCAATATCATCATGGGCAGGTTTGCTGGAGCTATTAGGAGTGGTTTAAGCTAATGTGGCAGGGAGATAGGACCCAGTATGATAGAGCTAAGAATGAGCCAGCAGGTTTACGGGTAGATGATGTAACATGACTAGTGGTGTTCCTCAGAGGTCAGTATTAGGGCTACTACTTTTCACATATTTTGCCAATGATTTAGATAATGGAATTGATGGCTTTGTGGCAGATGATATGAAGATAATCCAGAGGCCTAATCAGCAATGTGAGCAGAGTATTACATTAAATAAGAGTACCGTATGGACAAACGGGGTGGCCATTGTTGGTGCAGCCATTGTTGGGGGTAGGCCAACGGTAAGAGTTGGAGTGTCAGGATTTGACTCAAGAGGCTTCAACGAGAAGAGGCTGAGGCTGAAGAAACAGGTTAGAAGAATTAGGTTTTCCTTTTGTTATTGCTGATTTGGTCTTCATTGTCCATTGCACAGTGCAGGCAGGATGACAGATATGCCAGTGGTATGCTCCTCTGGTAGGATGTGGAATTCATGGACCCTGATACCATGGACCCTGAATTCATGGACTCCATGGAGCTGGAGTTGGATGAGCAGAGGATTATCCAGGAGGCAGAGCAATTGACAGATGTGATTTGAGCAGGTGGTTACACCCAGAGTACAGAATTCAGGGAGTAGGTGGGTGAACACCGAGAGAGGTAAAAGGAGAAAGAAGTCAGTGCAGGGTCCCCCTGTGGCCATTCCTCTAAGGTGGAGGGGTAGATAGTGCTAAGAGGGATGACTTATCTGGACAAGGCAGCAGCAGCCAGACCCGTAGCACTGTGGTGGGCTCTGAGCCTCAGAAGGGTCGGGTGAAGTCAGGCGGAGCAATAGTCATAGGGCCCTCGATAGTTGGGGGGACAGATAGGAGATTCTGCGGCAGCAAAAAAGACACCAAGATATTGTTTTGCCTCCGGGGTGCTAGGGTCAAGGATGTTTTTGAGCATTTGCAGAATATTCTTGAAGGGGAAGGTGAGCAGCCGGAGGTCGTGTTACATTTTGGTACCAATGACATAGGCAGGAGAGGGGTAGATGTGCTGCACCTGAGGTTTAGTGAGTTAGGAAGGAGGCTGAAGAGCAGGACCTCCAAGGTGGTAATCTCCGGATTACTCCCGGTGCCACGAGCAGGGAAGGTCAGAATAGAAAGATAGTGCAGATGAATGACTGGCTGAGGAGATGGTGCTGGGGGCAGGGTTTCAAGTTCTTGGATCATTGGAACCTTTTCTGGGCAGGTGGTGACCTGTACAAGTGGGATGGGTTGCACATGAACTGGAGGGGAACCAATATCCTGGGGGGGGGGTGGTTGCTAATGCTATTGGGGAGAGTTTAAACTAGATCTGCAAGGGAATGGGAACCAAAGTGAAGAGACAGAGGATGGGGTGTTTGGTGCACAAATAGAGGTAGCTTGTAGGGAGTTTGTAAGGAAAGATAAGCAGATGATAGAGTATAGATGCACTCAGCCAGATGGTTTGAGATGTGTCTATTTTTATACAAGGAGTATCATAAACAAGATGGATGAACTTAGAGTGTGGATCAGAATGTGGAACTATGACATCATGGCCATTACAGAGACTTGGATGTCTCGGGCAGGAATGGCTGCTGAGTGTGCTGGGCTTTAGATGTGTTAAAGAACAGAAAAGGAGGCAAAAGAGGTGGGGGAGTAGCAGTGCTAATCAGGGATGGTAACACCACTTCAGAAAAGGAGGAAGTCATGGAGGGATTACATACTGAGTCAGTGATTTGAAACATAGAAACATAGAAAGCCTACAGCACAATACAGGCCCTTCAGTCCACAATGCTGAGCATGTATTTCGTTTAGAAATTATCTCGGGTTACCCATAGCCCTCTATTTTTCTAAAGCTACATGTACTTAGCCAGGAGCCTCTTAAAAGACCCTATCATATCTGCCTCCACCACCGTTGCTGGCAGCCCACTCCACGCACTCACCACTCTCTGTGTAAAAAAAAATTACCCCGACATCTCCTCTGTACCTACTTCCAAACTCCTTGAAACTCTGCCCTCTTGTGATAGCCATTTCAGCCTCTGACTATCCACTTAATAAATGCCTCTCATTATCTTATACACCTCTATCAGGTCACCTCTCATCCTCCATCGCTCCAAGGAGAAAAAGCCGAGTTCACTCAACCTATTATCATAAGGCATGCTCCTCAATCCAGGCAACACCCTTGTAAATCTCCTCTGCACCCTTTCTATGGTTTCCACATCCTTTCTGTAGTGAAGTGCTCATAACTGAGCACAGTACTCCAAGTGGGGACTGACCATGGTCCTATATAGCTGCAAAACTCCTAAACTCAATCCCACAGTTGAGGAAGGCCAATACACCTATGCCTTCTTGACCATAGAGTCAACTTGCGCAGCAGCTTCGTATGGACTCGGACCCCAAGACCCTCTGATCCTCCGCCCTGCCAAGAGTCTTACCATTAATACTATATTCTACCATATTTGACCTACCAAAATGAACCATCTCACGTTTATCTGGGTTGAACTCCATCTCCCACTTCTCAGCCCCATTTTGCAGCCTATTGATGTCCTGCTGTAACCTCTGACAGTCCACCACACTATCCACAACACCCCAACCTTTGTGTCATTAGCAAATTTACTAACCCATCCCTCCACTTCTTCATCCAGGCCATTTATAAAAATCATGAAGAGAAGGGGTCCCAGAACAGATCCCTGAGGCACACCAGTGGTCACCGACCTCCATGCAGAATATGACCTGGCTACAACCATTCTTTGCCCTCTGTGGGAAGCCAATTCTGGATTCACAAAGCAATGTCCCCTTGGATCCCTTGCCTCCTTACTTTCTCAATAAGCCTCGCATGGGTTACCTTATCAAATGTCTTGCTGAAATCTATATACACTACATCTACTGCTCTACCTTCATCAACGTGTTTAGTCACATCCTCAAAAAACTCAATCAGGCTCGTAAGGCACAAACTGCTTTTGACAAAGCCGTGCTGACTATTCCTAATCATATTATGTCTCTCCAGATGTTCATAAATCCTGCCTCTCAGGTTCTTTTCGATCAACTTACCAACCACTGAAGTAAGTCTCACTGGTCTATAATTTCCTGGGCTATCTCTACTCCCTTTCTTGAATAAGGGAACAACACCTGCAACCCTCCAATCGTCTGGAATCTCTCCTGTCCCCATTGATGATGCAGAGATCATTGCCAGAGGCTCAGCAATCTCCTCCCTTGCCTCCCACAGTAGCCTTGGGTACATCTCATCCGGTCCCAGTGACTTATCTAACTTGATGCTTTCCAAAAGCTCCAGCACATCCTCTTTCTTAATGTCTATATGCTCAAGCTTTTCAATCTGCTGTAAATCATCCCTATAATTGCCAAGATCCTTTTATGTTGTGAATACTGAAGCGAAGTATGCATTAAGTACCTCTGCTATCTCCTCCGGTTCCATACACACTTTTCCACTGTCACACTTGATAAGTCCTATTCTCTCACGTCTTATCCTCTTGCTCTTTACATACATGTATAATGCCTTGGGGTTTTTGTTAATCCTGCTTGCCAAGGCCTTCTCATGGCCCTTTTCAGCTCTCCTAATTCCATTCTTAAAATCCTTCCTGTTAGCATTATAATTTATAAAATCTCTATCATTATTTAGTTTTTTGAACCTTTCGTAAACTTTTCTTCGTGACTAGATTTTCAACCGCCTTTGTACACCACAGTTCCTGTACTCTAACATCCTTTCCCCGTCTCATTTGAACGTACCTATGCAGAACACCACGCAAATATCCCCTGAATATTTGCCACATTTCTGCCATACATTTCCCTGAGAACATCTGTTCCCAATTTAAGCTTCCAAGTTCCTGCTTGATAGCCTCATATCTCCCCTTACTCCAATTAAACGCTTTACTAATTTATTGGTTCCTATCTCTCTCCAATGCTATGGTAAATGAGATAGATTTGTGATCAATATCTCGAAAAATGCTCTCCCACTGAGAGACCTGACACCTGACCAGGTTCATTTCCCAATACCAGATCAAGTACAGGCTCTCCTCTTGTAGGTTTATCTACATATTGTGTCAAGAAACCTTCTTGAACACACCTAACAAATTTCACCCCATTTAAACCCCTTGCTCTGGGGAGATGACAATCAATATTTGAGAAATTAAAATTTCCCACCACAAAAGCCCTGTTATTATTACACCTTTCCAGAATTTGTTCCCTCTCTGCTTCTCAATGTTCCTGTTTCTATTGAATGTTCTATAAAAAACGCAGTAGAGTTATTGATCCCTTCCTGTTTCTAACTTCCATACACAGACTCAGTGGACAATCCTTCCGTGACTTTCTCCTTTTCTACACCTGTGACACTATCTCTGATCAACAGTACCACACCCCCACCTCTTTTGCCTCCCTCCCTATCCTTTCTGAAACACCTAAAGCCTGGCGCTTGAAGTAACCATTCCTACCCCTGAGCCATCCAAATCTCTGTAATGGCCACCACATCATAGCTCCAAGTACTGATCCGTGCTCTAAGCTCATCTGCTTTGTTCATGATGCTTCTTGCATTAAAATAGACACATCTCAAACCATCGGTCTGAGCGTATCCCTTTTCTATCACCTGCTTATCTTCCCTCTCGCACAATTTCCAAGCTTTCTTTATTTGTGAGCCAACCACCCCTTCCTCCATCTCTTCAGTTCAGTTCCCATCCACCAGCAATTCTAGTTTAAACTCTTCCTAATAGTCTTAGCAAACTTCCCTGCCAGGATATTGGTCCCCCTCGGATTCAAGTGCAACCTGTCCTTTTTGTACAGGTCATGCCTACCCCAAAAGAGGTCCCAATGATCCAGAAATCTGAATCCCTGTCCACCGCTCCAATCCCTCAACCACGCATTTATCCTCCATCTCACTCTATTCCTACACCTACTGTCGAGTGACAGCGCAATAATCCTGATATTACTACCTTTGAGGTCTTGCTATCTCAACTTCCTTCCTAACCCCCTGTAGTCTGTTTTCAGGACCTCCTCTTTTTTCTCACCTGTCGTTGGTACAAATATGTACCATGACCTCTGACTGTTCACTTTCCCACTTCAGGATATAGAAACATAGAAACATAGAAAATAGGTGCAGGAGTAGACCATTTGGCCCTTCAAGCCTGCACCACCATTCAGTATGATCATGGCTGATCATCCAAATCAGAACCCTGTACCTGCTTTCTCTCCATACCCCCGATCCCTTTAGCCACAAGGGCCATATCTAACTTCCTCTTAAATATAGCCAATGAACCAGCCTCAACTGTTTCCTGTTTACCTGACATCAGGGTGAACAAAGGGCACATGATACAGGCTGCTGAAGGGAGGAAGCGGTTGTAGAAGTTCACCATACCAACGAACTCCTACAGGCCTTTGACCGTGTTGGGCCGGGTGAAGTGGCGCATCGCATCTACCTTGGCGGGCAGAGGTGTTGCCCCATCTTTGGTAATCCTGTGGCCCAGGAAGTTGATGGTGTCGAGTCCGAACTGGCATTTGGCCAGGTTGATCGTGAGGCCGAAATCACTCAGACAGGAGTAGAGCTGGCAGAGATGGGACAGATGCTCATGGACACGATCAGAAACATCCTGGACCCTGGCACCTGGGAAGCAAACTACCACCTGTGTTTCTTTCTTGCATCCACAGAATTGCCTGTCTGACCCCCTTGCAGAGGGTTTTGCATCAACTGGAAAAATAAAGTGGAAAATGGCTGTTGGAATTTAATGCAGACAAGTACAAGGTTTTGCACTTCAGTAGGATCACTCAGGAGAGGTTGTAGGGCACTGAGGAGTGTGGTAAAACAAGGGGATATGCAAATACAGGTACATAATTTGTTGAAAGTGGTGTCACAGGTAGATAGGGTTGTAAAGAAAGTTTTTGGCACATTGATTTCATAAATCAATGTGTTGAGTATAGAAAATGGGATTTTATGCTGAAGTTGTATAAGATGTTGGTGAGGCCTAATTTGGAATATTGTGTGCAGTTTTGGTCAAGGTTGAAAGAGTGCCTTTAATGAAATGCTTACATCACATCTTTGTCAAACTTTCACTGATTCTATATCCTTTGAGAATCTTCTGAAAACTTTTTATGAGGCATCAATTTCATTGATTCCTAAAAAAGGAAAAGATCTATCTGAATGTGCCTCCTATAGACAAATTTCCCTATTGAATGTGGATTTTAAAATTCTCTCTCAGATTTTAGCCAATAGACTTCAGAATATTTTGCCTACTGTTATCTCAAATGATCAAACTGGATTTATTAAAAATAGGTATTCACATTTTAATATTCAAAGATTGTTAAATATTATTTATTCTCCTTCAGTCAAAGAATCTGAATATATTGTTTCTCTCGATGCAGAGAAAGCTTTTGACAGGGTGAAATAGCCTTACTTGTTTCAGGTTTTGGAGAGGTTTAATTTTGGTCCGGGATTTATTTCCTGGATCAAACCGATTTATCAAGTCCCAATGGCTGTGGTTATAACTAACAATCAAAAATCTCCTTATTTTAGATTATATAGAGAAACTTGTCAGGGTTACCCTCTTAGCCCTTTATTGTTTAATTTGGTTTTAGAACCACTTGTTATTGCTCTTAGGGATTCTAACTCTGTTCAGGGTATTAAGAGAGGGGATAAATTACATAAGGTTTCATTATACACGGATGATTTATTAGTTTACATTTCAGACCCTAGGAAATCTATTCCCTCTGTGATGTCCATATTTACTGAATTTAGTATTTTCTCTGGATATAAATTAAATTTACATAAAAGTGAATTATTTCCGATTAATAATTATTCTGATTATTATGATCAAATACCTTTTAATATTGCTAAAAATTATTTTACCTATGTTGGTATTAAAATTACTAAAATTTTTAAAGATTTATATAAGTATAATTTTCTTCCTCTAATTGAATATACAAAACAAACGCTTTCCAAACAGTCACCTATGATGATGTTTTTAATTGGTTGAATAAATGCTATAAAAATAGTAATTTTACTGAAATTTCTATATACGTTTCAAGCTGTTCCATCCTTTGTCCCGAAAACATTCTTTGATAGAATAGATTCTATGATCCTGTCATTTATCTGGAATAATAAGAGTTCTAGTAAAGCTGTATTACAAAAATTTAAAAAAAGATGGAGGATTGGCGTCACCAAACTTTAGGTTTTATTGTTGGGCAATTAATATTCATTATATTACTTTTTGGATTTACTGTATAGATAATCAGGACTGTCCTTCATGGTTGGACTTGGAGGAGAGCTCCGTAAGGGGGTTTTCTTCGGCTTCCTTACTGGGAGCTCCTCTTCGTTTTTTGTTTTCTAGGATTGGTAGACAAGATTTTAGTCCCATTGTTAGACATACATTAAAAACTTGGTTTTCAGTTTCATAGATCTTTTGATTAAATAACTTTGTACTCTAGTAATATACATCTTAACTATTTTTTTAAACCATCAATTCTGGATAAGGCCTTTTTAACATGGAAAACTAAGGGAATAATTTTGTTAGATTTGTTTCTAGAGAATTGTTTAATGTCGTTTTTTTTGCAGCTAGTGGATATCTAATGCACAATTTTTTTTTAGATATTTACAAGTTAGGAATTTTCTACGAGATTTGTTTCCAAATTATCCATTTGCTCATTTACTCAGATATTGCTCAGATGTTATTTTTCAGCTTAAACCATTTCAAAAAGGATTGATAGCCATTATATATAAACAGCTCATGAACTTACGAATGATGTCTAATGATAAGGTTAAATGTGCTTGGGAATTGGAACTTTGGAAGTCACTTTCAGATGATCAAAGGAATAAAATTTATCATTTAGTTAACAATACATTTATCTGCGCCTGTCACTCCTTGATTCAGTTCAAGGTAGTGCACAGGGCGCATATGTCAAAAGATAAACTAGTGCCTATTTTTTCTAATATAAATCCCACCTGTGACAGATGTAATGCTGAGGTGGCTACCTTAACTCATATGTTTTGGTCTTGTATAAAGTTAAATAATTTTTGGAGAGATGTTTTCAGAATGTTATCCAAAGTCATTGTTTTGGAACTACAACCTAATTCACTTACCATATAACCATATAACAATCACAGCACGGAAACAGGCCATCTCGGCCCTCCTAGTCTGTGCCGAACTCTTAATCTCACCTAGTCCCACCTACCCGCACTCAGCCCATAACCCTCCACTCCTTTCCTGTCCATATACCTATCCAATTTTACCTTAAATGACACAACTGAACTGGCCTCTACTACTTCTACAGGAAGCTCATTCCACACAGCTATCACTCTCTGAGTAAAGAAATACCCCCTCGTGTTTCCCTTAAACTTTTGCCCCCTAACTCTCAAATCATGTCCTCTCGTTTGAATCTCCCCTACTCTCAATGGAAACAGCCTATTCACGTCAACTCTATCTATCCCTCTCAAAATTTTAAATACCTCGATCAAATCCCCCCTCAACCTTCTACGCTCCAATGAATAGAGACCTAACTTGTTCAACCTTTCTCTGTAACTTAAGTGCTGAAACCCAGGTAACATCTTAGTAAATTGTCTCTGCACTCTCTCCAATTTATTGATATCTTTCCTATAATTCGGTGACCAGAACTGTACACAATATTCCAAATTCAGCCTTACCAATGCCTTGTACAATTTTAATATTACATCCCGACTTCTGTACTCAATGCTCTGATTTATAAAGGCCAGCGTTCCAAAAGCCTTCTTCACCACCCTATCTACATGAGACTCCACCTTCAGGGAACTATGCACTGTTATTCCTAGATCTCTTTGTTCCACTGCATTCCTCAATGTCCTACCATTCACCCTGTATGTTCTATTTGGATTATTCCTGCCAAAATGTAGAACCTCACACTTCTCAGCATTAAACTCCATCTGCCAATTTTCAGCCCATTCTTCTAACCGGCATAAATCTCCCTGCAAGCTTTGAAAATCCACCTCATTATCCACAACACCTCCTACCTTAGTATCATCGGCATACTTACTAATCCAATTTACCACCCCATCACCCAGATCATTTATGTATATTACAAACAACATTGGGCCCAAAACAGATCCCTGAGGCACCCCGCTAGTCACCGGCCTCCATCCCGATAAACAATTATCCACCACTACTCTCTGGCATCTCCCATCTAGCCACTGTTGAATCCATTTTATTACTCCAGCATTAATACCTAACGACTGAACCTTCTTAACTAACCTTCCATGTGGAACTTTGTCGAAGTCCAATCTTACGGCAATCTTTGGGATCACTCTGAAGGAAGCAGGAAATGTTCCTGCTTCTGCTCAACATATTATAGCTTTTTCAACTTTATTGGCTAGGAGAGCTATTTTGTTGTATTGGAAAGATTCTAATCCACCTACTGTTTTTTTTTTTGGGCTCTTCTCCATTATGTCGTGTTTAAGCTTGGCGAAAATTAGAAGTTGGACGTTTGATACATCTTTTAAATTTGAGCAAACCTGGCAACCTTTCATTCAATATGATTTAAATTTTCTTTTTTTTTTTACTTTTTAGGTAATCTTTTTTCTTCTTCTCCGTGATGTTTCAGATTTGACCAGAAGATTTTCCCCCTTTATTTTTTTGTAATAATATCATCAAATGGACTGCCCAGTCTTTTTTTTTTGTTTTAGGTTAGTTTAGTGGGTTTTCTTTTTCTTCTTAACAATAGAAATTTTGAGTCTTTTTTATGAATTGTTAAGAGGACTTGTGGTTCCTTTTATATATTAGCTCAATACCATACTATACATGATTTTGACAGTGTATATTCCTTTCTTTGTTCGTACTTTTATTGTAATATGTATTTGATATAACTTCTCCTCTGATTTGTATTTATTCTTTTTTTAATTAATAAAAAAGATTGAAAATGAAAGAGTACAGAGAACTTTACAAGGATGGTGCTGGGTCTGAAGCACCTGAATTATAAGGAAAGTTCAAATAGGTTAGGATTGTATTCTTTAGAACGTAGAAGATTGAAAGGACATTTGACAGGGTATACAAAATTATGATGGGTATAGTTACGGTAAATGCAAGCAGTCTCTTTTGCACTGAGGTTTGGTGGGACTGCAACCAGAAGTCATGGCTTAAGGATGAAAGATGAAAAGTTAGAGGGGAACATGAGGGGAAACTTCTTCATTCAGGGAGTTGTGAGACTGTGGAATGAGCTGCCAGCACAAATGCTCCATGCAAGCTCAATTTCAATGTTTAAGAGAAGCTTGGATAGGTACATGGATGGTAGGATTATGGAGGGCGATGGTCCAGTTGCAGGTTGTTGGGAGTAGACACTTTAAATGATTTCAACATGGACTAGATGGGCTGAAGGGCATGTTTCTGTGCTGTACTTCACTATGCCTCTATGGACTGTAAAAGCAAATTATGTTTGACCAACTTGATTTAATATCTTCATGAGATTAGAGGGTAAATTGATGAAGGAATACAATGGATGATATCTGTTTAGATATCAGAAGTCCCTGTGAAATGACTGGCAACTATAACTGAGGTCTGTAAAAGCAGCTTTTGAGTACTTGGAGCAGCATGGATAGGAAATCAGCCAATAAATGCAGAAGGCAGTGGTTAGTTTTCAGGTTGCAGGACAACAGTGATGTTCCCTAGTGTCACTGCTAGAGTAAATGCTGTTTTTAAAAATATTTTAAAAAACCATAGTGACATAGAAATGTCTAAATGTTTATGATTTAGACTTTTCCAGATTTGTCAACAATATTAAGCTCATAATTATGGTGAATAATCTTTGCAAACATTCAGGGATGGACTGGATAAATGGATAGACACATAGAGTAACAGGGGTAATAGCAGAAGGGGGAAACACAATGCAGTACCAGAGAGATCTGTACATAAATTTTTCGAAGTGGGAGGACATATTGAGAGACTGCTAGGAAAGCAGTGTATACTGTGGGAGGCGAGGGAGGAGATTGCTGTGCCTCTGGCAATAATCTTTGCATCATCATTGGGGACAGGAGAGGTTCCGGAGGTTTGGAGGGTGGCAGATGTTGTTCCCTGATTCAAGTAAGGGAGTAGAGCCCAGGAAATTATAGACCAGTGAGCTTTACTTCAATACTTGGAAAGGTAGAAACAGAAAAAACATAGAAAACCTACAGCACAATACAGGCCCTTCAGCCCACAAAGTTGTGCCGAAGATGTCCCTACCTTAGAAATTACTGGGATTACCCATAGCCCTCTATTTTTCTAAGCTCCATGTACCTATCCAAAAGTCTCTTAAAAGATCCTATCGTATCCGCCTCTACCACTGTTGCTGGCAGCCCATTCCACACTCTCACCACTCTCTGCGTAAAAAAAAACTTACCCCTGACATCTCCTCTGTACCTACTCCCAAGCACGTTAAAACTGTGCCCTCTTGTGGCAGCCATTTCGGCCCTGGGAAAAAGCTTCCGACTATCCACACGATCAATGCCTCTTATCATCTTATGCACCTCTACCAGGTCACCTCTCATCCTCTGTCACTCCAAGGAGAAAAGGCCGAGTCACTCAATCCATTTTTGTAAAGTATGCTCCCCAATCCAGACAGCATCCTTGTAAATCTCCTCTGCACCCTTTCTATGGTTTCCACATCCTTCCTGCAGTGCGGTGACCAGAGCTGAGCACAGTACTCTAAGTGGGGTCTGACCAGGGTTGTATATACAGTAGATGTAACATTACTTCTCGGCTCTTGAACTCAATCCCACAGTTTCTATGTTTTTAAGGACATGTTTGGCACAGCACAGGTTTTATATGTTTCTATCTTGTTTTATAGAACAAATTGAATATCACAACAGCTGTAGGACTGTGTCCATTTCTGATCTCCACACTTTAGAGCCCAAATGATGAAGTATAGATTTATTTGTATGGTTTCAGGAATGATGGAGTACATCTGCTGGGTACTCTTTGTAATGGAGAAGTTCTGCAGAGAGATTTATCGAAGATGTAAAAGATCAGAGTGGTTAAGTTGCCGGTCCAGAATTCCGGAATTGTGATCTCTGAATGTATGAGTTTGAATTTCACCTCCTTAGGTCCTCAGTAATTTAACCAATTAAATAAAAAACTTGGAATTAAAAATTCAAAAAGGATAATCTCAGGGTAACCAGGAGCTATTGAAGCTTGTAAAAACTACATCTGCCAACTGACCTGGCTTGCATATGCCTCCAGATCCATTAATATGGTTGACATTTAGTAATACAGCACAGGAAGAAGTCTTTTGGCTTGTAATGTCTATGCTGACCTGAACCTCCCACATCATGAAGATCCTGGAGAGACTTGTTTTAGAGCAGCTCCGGCCTATGGTTAGGCCACACTTAGATCCCCTCCAGTTCACCTATCAGCCCCGACTAGGAGTTGAGGATGCTATCGTCTACCTGCTGAACCGTGTCTACGCCCACCTGGACAAGCCAGCAAGCACTGTGAGGGTCATGTTTTTTGACTTCTCCAGTGCGTTCAACACCATCCGCCCTGCTCTGCTGGGTGAGAAGCTGACAGTGATGCAGGTGGATGCTTCCCTGGTGTCATGGATTATTGATTACCTGACTGGTAGACCACAGTACGTGCGCTTGCAACACTGTGTCAGACAGAGTGGTCAGCAGCACTGGGGCTCCACAGGGGACTGTCCTGTCTCCCTTTCTCTTCACCATCTACACCTCAGACTTCAACTACAACACAGAGTCATGCCATCTTCAGAAGTTTTCTGATGACTCTGCCATAGTTGGATGCATCAGCAAGGGAGATGAGGCTGAGTACAGGGCTAAGGTGGGAAACTTTGTCACATGGTGCGAGCAGAATCATCTGCAGCTTAATGTGAAAAAGACTAAGGAGCTGGTGGTGGACCTGAGGAGGGCTAAGGCATCGGTGACCCCTGTTTCCATCCAAAGGGTCAGTGTGGACATAGTGGAGGATTACAAATACCTGGGGATACGAATGGACAATAAACTGGACTGGTCAAAGAACACTGAGGCTGTCTGCAAGAAGGGTCAGAGCCGTCTCTATTTTTCTGAGGAGACTGAGGTCCTTTAACATCTGCCGGATGATGCGGAGGATGTTCTATGAGGCTGTGGTGGCCAGTTCTACTATGTTTGCTGTTGTGTGCTGGGGCAGTAGGCTGAGGGTAGCAGACACCAACAGAATCAACAAACTCATTCGTAAGGCCAGTGATGTTGTGGGGGTGGAACTGGACTCTCTGACGGTGGTGTCTGAAAAGAGGATGCTGTCCAAGTTGCATGCCATCTTGGACAATGACTCCCATCCATTCCATAATGTACTGGTTAGGCACAGGAGTACATTCAGCCAGAGACTCATTCCACCGAGATGTAACACTGAGCGTCATAGGAAGTCATTCCTGCCTGTGGCCATCAAACTTTACAACTCCTTCCTAGGAGTGTCAGACACCCTGAGCCAATAGGCTGGTCCTGGACTTATTTTCACTTGGCATGATTAAGTTGCTATTATTTAATTATTTATGGTTTTATATTGCTATATGTCTTCACTATTCTTGGTTGGTGCGGCTGTAACATAGAACATAGAATAGTACAGCACATTACAGGCCCTTCGGCCCACAATGTTGTGCCGACCCTCAAAACCTGCCTCCCATATAACCTCCCACCTTAAATTCCTCCGTATACCTGTCTAGTAGTCTCTTAAACTTCACTAGTGTATCTGCCTCCACCACTGACTCAGGCAGTGCATTCCACACACCAACCACTCTCTGAGTGAAAAACCTTCCTCTAATATCCCCCTTGAACTTCCCTCCCCTTACCTTAAAGCCATGTCCTCTTGTACTGAGCAGTGGTGCCCTGGGGAAGAGGTGCTGGCTGTCTATTCCTCTTAATATCTTGTACACATCTATCACGTCTCCTCTCATCCTCCTTCTCTCCAAAGAGTAACGAAACCCAATTTCCCTCGGGATCAATAAAGTATGTCTGTCTGTCTGTCTGTCTGAACCCCATTTGCTCTTGTTCTATATCTTTCCATCTCCTGCCTGTTCATGTGTAGGTGCTTCTTAAAAATGAGTTGTAGATGAATGCAACATAGAAACAGTCTCTTCAGCCTTACTGGTCCATCTCAACCAAGATGCTATCTAAGTTATTGGTAAATATTGCTATTGTATTTGTTTTTGTCACCTGCCCTGGTAGCACGTTCCAGCCACCCATCACTATGTGTAAAATCTTGTCTCAGATAACTTCTTGTATCTTAAGCATTTGCACTCTGGGAAAATGATTCTGACTCTCTATCTATGCCTCTCATAAATTTATAAACCTCTATCAGGTCACCCCTCAGCCTCAGACACTCCAGACAAAACAATCAAGTTTAATCAACCTCTCCTTATGGTTAATACTCTTCACTCCAGACAGTATCCTTGTGAACCACTTCTGCACCTACACCAAGGCTTTCACAGACTTCCTGTAATGGAGTGACTGGAATTGCACACAGTAATCTAAATGCAGTTGAACTAAAGTTTGATACATCTGAAGCATGAATTTTTGACTGTTCTATGCCCCAAGTGATAAAGACATTCTCTATCATCCTATCCGCTTGGGTTTCTGCTTTCAAGGACCAATGAACTTGCACCCCAAGATCTTTCTCTGGTGTCCTGGCATTCACTCATACACTCTTACATTTGACTTCTCAAAATGCAACTCCTCACACTTGTCCAGATTAGACACTGTCTGCCATTTCTCAGACTAAATATCCAACTAATCTATGTTCTGCTGTATTCTTTGACAATCTTCCTCATTCTGTACAACTCAGCTCATTTTGTAACGTCTGATAATTTACTAGTCAGCTCACCAACATTTTCACCAAGATCACAAACTATAGAGGTTCCAGCACTTATTGCTGTGGAACATCATTGGTTAGAGACATAAATTCAGGATGATACCCCTCTATCATTATTACGTCTTCTATGACCAAGCCAATTTTGTATTCAGTCTACCAATTTACTGAGGATTGCAAATGCCTTATGTCCTGCCAGCCATGGTATGGCAATCAGGCTTCTGGATATAATGGAATGATAAATTGGATGACAACCAAGAATATTTTGGAAAGGTCAAGTCTAGAGAAACCAAGTGAATTAGAATCATAGAGTACTACAACACAGAAATAGGCCCATCGGCCATCTAGACCATGCCAAACTATTATTCTATGTAGTCTCATTGACCTGCACCTGGGTAATAGCCCTCCATACCTCTCCCATCTTTGTACAATTGGACCCATGTCCACTACTTGTGCTGGCAGCTCGTTTCACACTCACACCACCCTCTGAGTGAAGATATTCCCCCTCAGGTGCCCTTTAAGTATTTCACCTTTCACCCTTAACACTTTGATCTCTAGTCCTAGTCTGACCCAGCTCAGTGGAAAATGTCTGCTTGCCTTAACCCTATCTATACCCTCATAATTTTGTACACCTTTATCAACTTTCCCCTCATTTCCCTATGCTCTAGGGAATAAGATCCTAACCTATTTAACTTTTCCATGTAAACACACTTCCTCAAGTCCTGGCAGCATCTTTGTAAATTTTCTTTGCACTCTTTCAATCTTATTGATTTCTTTACAGTTTTTTTTCTTGTGATTGCAAACCCTGTTCGACATTGGTAATGTAGAATACTGCAAGTCTGGTTCACTTGTGAAACCAGCAATGGGGGAGCTACATGGCCTCAGTTGTTTTGCAGACCAGGCTTGTTCCAGCTTCTCAGGGAAGGAGATGCCAGAGCCAGTGTGGAGGGAGCAGAAGTGTGTCAGGAATGCTGGAGTCTTGTTGGATTAGGGGTTGGCCACTCCAGTGTTCACTCAGTGGAAGATAAGTTGGATTATGCTGGTCTGTGGCTGCACTAATGTATGACGACAATTGCTACACTATCAATTGACAGGCCATCTATAAATTTGCTGATGATGCAACCATTGTTGGCAAAATTTCAGGTAGTGATGAAAAGGCGTACAGGAGCCAGATATACTAGTTAGTTGAGTGGCGTAACAGCAATAATCTTGTACTCAATATCACCAAGACAAAAGTGCTGATTGTAGACTTCAGAAAAGATAAGATGAGGAAATAGAAACCAATCCTCATAGAGGAATCAGAAGTGGAGAGAGAGAGAGCAATTTCAGATTCCCGGGTTTCAGTATCTCTGAGTACCTAACCAAACTCAACATATTGATGCAGCTCTAAAGAAAGCAAGACAGTGACTATATTTCCACAGGAGTTTGTGGAGATTTTGTTTGTCAAATAAAACTTCTGTAAATGTATGGTGGAGAGCATTCTGACTGGCTGCATCACTGTCAGGTTTAGGGGGGGCTGCTGCACAAGATTGAGGTAAGTTGCAGAAACTTATAAATTTAGTCAGCTCCATCATGGGTACCAGTTTTCATGTGACAACACATCCTTTCTGAGATATGGGGCTCAAAACTCTGACAATGCTCAAGTGTAGCCTGACTAATGTCTTATAATGCCTCAGAATTATTTTTTTTGTTTTTATATTGTATTCCCCTTGAAACACCGTCAACATTGCAGTTGGTATAAATGGGTGTTTCTCTGGTTGGCAGTCAGTGGAGGGGGTGCTGCAGGGGTCGGTGCTGGGCCCACAGCTGTTTACCATTTACATTGATGATTTGGAAGAGGGGACTGAGTGTGGCGTAGCAAAATTTGCTGATGACACTAAATTGAGTGGAAAAGCAAATTGTACAGAGGATGTGGAGAATCTGCAGTGGGATATAGATAGGTTAAGTGAGTGGGCCAAGGTCTTGCAGATGGAATACAACATTGGTAAATTTGAACTCATCTACTTTAGGAGGAATAATAGAAGAGCAGATTATTATTTAAATGGTGAAATATTGCAGCAAGCTGTCATACAGAGGGACTTAGGAGTGCTTGTTCATGAATTGCAAGAAGTTGGCTTGCAGGTACAACAGGTTATTAAGAAGGCAAACGGAATGTTGGCCCTCTTTGCTAGAGGAATTGAATTCAAGAGCAGGAAGGTGATGCTACAACTATGCAGGGTACTGGTGAGGCCGCACCTGGAGTACTGTATGCAGCTCTGGTCTCCATTGTTGAGGAAGGATATACTGGCTTTGGAGGCAGTGTAGAGGAGGTTCACCAGGTTGATTCCAGAGATGAAGGGGTTAACCTATGAGGAGAGTTTGAGCTGCCTGGGACTGTACTCTCTGGAAATTCAGAAGAATGAGAGGGGATCTTATCGAAAAATATGAAATTTTGAAAGGGATAGATGAGATAGAAGTAGGAAAGTTGTTTCCATTGGTAGGTGAGACTAGAACTAGGGGACATTGCCTCAAGCTTCAGGGGAGAAGGTTGTTTTTCCCAGAGAGTGGTGAATCTGTGGAATTCTCTGCCCAGGGAAGCGGTTGAGGCTTTTTCACTAAATATATTTAAGATACAGTTAGATAGATTTTTACACAGTAGGGGAATTAAGGGTTATGGGGAAAAGGCAGGTAGATGGAGCTGAGTTTACCGACAGATCAGCCATGATCTTAATGAATGACAGGGCGGGCTCGATGGGCTGGATGGCCTACTCCTGCTCCTATTTCTTATGTTCTTATATGCCTTCTTTACCACAGACAGCCTATATATCAAGACTTCTGGCAGTCTTGTATGAGAACTCCTAAGTCCCTCTGCACTTCTAATGTTTGAATTTTCTCCTCATTTAGATAATAGTCCACCCTTTTATTCCTTTTACCAAAATGCATTATCATACATTTCCCAACACTGTATTCCATCTGCCATTTTTTGCCCATTCTTCCAATTTGTCTAAGTCCTGCTGCAATCGCATTGCTTCCTTTGCACTACCTACCCCTCCACCTATCTTCATATCATCCACAAACTTTGCCACAAAGCAATCAATTCCATGATCTAAATCATTGACAAATAATGTGAAAAGTAATAGTGACCCAATAGTGACCTCTGAGGAAAACTACTAGTCACTGGCAGTGAACCGGAAAAGGCCCCCTTTATTCCCACTCATTGCCTCACCTGTCAGCCATTCCTCTATCCATGCCAGTGTCTTTCTTATAATGTCATAGGATTTTATCTTGTTAAGCAGCCTCATGTGTGGCACCTTATCAAATGTCTTCTGAAGATCTAAGTAAATGGCATTCATTTCCTCTCCCTTGTCCACCCTGCTTGTTACTTCCTCAAAAAACTCTAACAGAATTATCAGGCAAGATTTCTCTCTACAGAAACCATGCTGACTTTAACTTACTTTATCATTAGTCTCCAAGTACCCAGGAACCGCATCATTAATAATGGACTCCAACACTTTCCCAAACAGAGGTTAGTTTAACTTCCTTTCTTTTGCCTTCCTCCCTTCTTAAAGAGCGGAGTGACATTTTCAATTTCCCAATCCTCTAGAAGCATGCCAGAATCAAGTGATTCTTGAAAGAGCATAAGCAATGCATCTGCTGTCTCTTCAGCAACCTCTTTCAGAACTTTGGGGTGCAGTCTATCTGGTCTAGGTGACTTATCCACCTTAAGACCTTTCAGTTTGCCTAGAACTTTTTCATTTGTAATAGCAATGGCACTCACTCCTGCTCCCTGATACTCACAGACCTCTGGCACACTGTTAGTGTCTTCCACAGTGAAGACAGATGCAAAGTACCTATCTAGTGCATCTGCCATTTTGTTGTCTCCCATTAAAACCTCACCAGCATCTTTTTCCAGTGGTCCAATATCAACTCTTGCCTCCCTTTTACTCTAAATATAACTGAAATTTTTTTTGTTTGCTCTCATATTTCATCTTTTCCCTTCATATAGATTTTAGTTGCCTTTTGTTGGATTTTAAAAACTTCCCAATCATCCAACTTCCCACTCACTTTTGCTACATCAATGCCTTTCCTTGGCTTTTATGCAGTCCTTGACTTACCTTGATAGCCACAGTTGTCTACCCCTGCCATTTGAGAACTTCTTCCGTGGAGCATATCTGCCCTGCGCGTTGCAAACTATTCCCAGAAATTTCCGCCATCTCTGCTTTGCCATAATCCACATCAGTAACCCCCTCCAATCCACCTGGAAGGGCTCCTCTCTCATGCCTCTGTAATTCCCTTTATTCCATTGTGATAATGATATGTGTGTCTTATGCTTCTCTCTTTCAAACTGCAGTATGAATTCAATCATATTATGTTCACTGACTCTGAAGATTTCCTTTATCTTAAGCTCTCTAATAAAATCTGGATTATTACACAACATCCAGTCTAAGATAGCCTTACCCTGAGTAGACTCAAGCACAGGCTGCTCTAAAAAGCCATTTTGAAAGCATTCAACAAATTCCTTCTCTTGCAATTCGACACCTACCTGATTTTCCCAATCTCCTTGCATATTGAAGTCTCCATTACAATTGTGACATTATTCTTGTTATGTGCCCTTTCCAGCTCCCTTTGCAATCTCAACCACACATCTTGGTTACTATTTGGAGGCCTATATATAGCTTCCATATGTTTATTTTTACCCTTACAGTTTCTAATTCCACCCGCAGAGATTCAACATCCTTTGACCCCATGTCACCTCTTTCTAACGATGTAATTCCATTTCTTACCAACAGAGCATCTATGCCTTCCTTCCTATCCTTTCAATACAAAGCATATCCTTTGATATTAAGGTTCCAACTATGTCTTTCTTTCAATCATGACTCAGTGATGCCCACAACGTCATACTGATCAATCTCTGTGTCACAGGTTCATCCACCTTGTTACAAATACTACATGCATTTAAATACAGCACCTTCAGTCCGCATTCTTCACTGATTTGAATTTTGCCTCTCTGACATAATTCAACTCTTTGCTCTGTCTTCATTTGTGCCCAATCATTGGCTTGTCCTTCCTTACATTCATTTTACGCCCATTATCTGCTTGTAAACCTGCTGGCTCACTCTCAACTCTATCATCCTGGTTCCTGTCATCCTGCCATATTAGTTTAAACTTTCCCCACAGCTTCAGCAAACCTACCCACACGGATATTCTCCCCGTATTCCTTCATGCCCTGACTAATCAAAAATCTATCAACCTTTGTCTTAAATATACATATAGACTTGACCACCACAGCCACCTGTGACAACAAATTCCACCGATTACCACTCTCTGGCTAAAGGAATTCCTCCTCATCTCTGTTCTAAAAGGATGCCCCTCTGTTCTGAGGCTACGTCCTCTGGTCTTAGACTCCCCCACCACTGGAAACATTCTCTCCACATCCACTGACTCCTTTGAACATTCAATAGATTTCAATGAGGTTCCCCTCATTCTTTTGAATTTCAGTGAGTACAGGCCCAAGTGTCATCAAATGCTCTTCATATGTTAAGCCTTTGGATTCTGCAATCATTTTTATGAACTTCCTTTGAACCCTCTTCAATGTCAGCACATCTTTCTAAGATAAGAGGCCCAAAACTACTCATAGTACTCCAAATGAGGCCTAACCAGTGCCTTATAAAGCGTCAACATCACATACAAGAGAAAATCTGCATAGTTGATGTATTGGGCCAAGACCCTTCATCAGGATGTTATGATGAAGGGTCCTGGCCTAAAAAAATTGACTGTGCTCTTTTCTATAGATGCTGCCTAGCCTGCTGAATTCCTCCAACATTTTGTGTGTGTTGCCTCAACATTACTTCCTTGTTTTTATATTCTAGTCTTGAAATGAATGTTAACATTGCATTTGACTACATCACCACAGGGTCAATCTGCAAGTTAACCTTTAGGGAAACCTGCACAAAGACTCCCATGTCCTTTAGTAGCTCAAATTTTTGAATTTTCTCTCCACTTAGAAAATAGTCTATGCCAAAGTGCATGACCATACACTCCACAATCCTGTATTCCATCTGCCACTTTTTTCTCCTAAACTGTCTAAATCCTTCTATTGCCCCTCTACATCCTCTAAGCTACCTACCCCTCCACCTATCTTCGTTTCATCTGCAAACTTGGCTACAAAACCATCAATTCCATCATCCAAGTCACTGACATATGACATAAAAATAGCAGTCCCAACACAACTCTTGTGGAATAGCATTGGTCACCAGTAGCCAACCAGAAAAGGCTCCCTTTATTCCTTCTCTTTGCCTCCTGCCAATCAGCAATACTTTAACCATTCCAGTATCTTTCCTGTAATACCATGGGCTCTTAACTTGTTAAGCAGCCTCAGGCATGGAATCTTGTTAAAGGCCTTCTGAAAATCCAAGAACACAACATCCACCAATTCTCCGAGGAAATATCTTTGCTAGGGCATCTGCAATTTCTGCACTAGCCTCCCACAAGGTCCGAGGGTACATCTTGTCAGGCCCTTGGGATTTGTTCACCCTAATTTGCTTCAGTACAGCAAGCAAATCCCCCTCTGTAATCTATATATGGTCCATAACCTCACTGCTGTTTTGCCGCAGTTCTAGAGACTCTGTGGCCATCTCTCCAGTAAATACACATGCAAAAACTTAGATTTAAGATCTCCCTGATCTATGTCAGCTTCATGAATAGATGACTATATTGATCTTCAAGTGGACTGATTTTGTCCCTTGCTATCCTTTGGCTCTTAATGTATCTATAAGAGCCCTTGGCAAATGACAGGTTTTCACTAGCAGAAGAGCTGAGATAGGGTGGAGATTAGGGTTAGGGTTTGCAACAGATGTTCAAATTGGCATTTATTCGGGCAGAGTCGATCTGAGATCAGCAAGTCAGGGTACCAGGTCTGATTCTGATTCATTTACTGAGATTATACAGAGTAATCTTGGCCAGTTTGTCCCACAGGAAAATTCCTCTACTAGTTGTGTTTTTTGCAGTTTGATGTATGAAATTAAAGATCACCGGGATGAAGAGGAGACATTTGGAATCCCATTCAAGGTTTGTTTTTTCTTCATCTTAAATCAAGCCAGTCTTAAGCAGGCTCCTGAGCTGTTTAATTTCTGAAGTTAGAAGGAGCCAAAGTGTTTAATGTGGAGTTAGTTGGAGATTGATGGGGAGTAGGTTCCTCAGGAGAACTCCCTTTTCCCTGTCACTTTGAAAGAGCACTCTGTTAGGCCTTGATGAAAGAACTGCTAGGATTTCCGTTACTATGGAGACCCAGCCTGAGGCCCAGGAAGCAAGAGGTTTATTTAAATAAATGCGAGGTATCACTGTGACCCAGCTCATGAATAAAAAGTACAGTTTACTGTTTGAATGTAGTTGTACAGCCCATGTTTCTTCTGCTAAAATGTGACATGCCCACATGGGTGCATTTGGTCATTTGGGACATTCAACCTGAAGACAGGAATTCTGATTGGAGATGGATCAGATGCTAAGCTACCGTATTGCTGACTGCTTTAACATTGTCAGGAAGTGCTAATGAGGATTGGTATAAGAATTCCCCAGGCCGCCAACAGTCCACCAAGTAATAGTACAATAAACTGCAGGTTTAGCAATTTTTAAGTATGATACAAAGTTATTCAGCACAGAAATGGCCTCTTCATTCCATTACATTCACTTTGGTCTTTTTCCTACTCCACACAAATCCTATTTGCCTATATTGCCTATATGTACCCTTCAGTACCTTGCTTATTCCTGCCTTTCTAAATGTGTCATTCCAGGGACAGCAAGCTCAGCCTATCCAAAGTCTCCATATGACCAAAATCCTCCAATCCAGATAATGTCTTAGTGAATTTCCTCAGCACCCTCTTGAGTGCAAGCACACCTTTCATATGATATGGCAGCCTAACCAGTTTGTACAGATGTGACATACCATCCTAACTTTTATATTAGGTACCCTAACCTATCAAGACAGGTGAGTCCTGAGAAGGGACTTGGTCTGAAATGTCAACTGTTTATTTATTTCCAAAGATACTGCCTGACCTGTTGAGTTTTTCCAGCATTTTCTGCATGTTGCTTTGGATTTCCAGCAGTTGCAGAGTTTCTCCTATTTAAGTCCCTCAGACTATAAGACATAGGAGCAGAATTAGGCCGTTAAGCCCATCAACTCTGCTCTGTCATTCTATTATGGCTAATCCGGGATCCCACTCAACTCCATACAACCATCTTCTCCCCATATCCTTTGATGCCCTGACAAATCGAGAAACTATCAACTTCCGCTTTAAATATACCCAAGGACTTGGCCTCAACTGCAGTCTGTGGCAGAGCATTCCACAGATTCACTACTCTCTGGCTAAAAAATTCCTCATCACCTCTGTTCTAAAAGGTCACCCCTTAATCTTGAGGCTGTGTCCTCTAACTGTGGATACCTAAACCCCCACTCACGCAAAGAAAGCATCCTCTCCAAAACCAGCTTATAAATTCTTTTCAACTTTTGATAGGTTTCAATGAGATCCCCCTGCATTCTACAAAATTCCAGTGAATTCCACAGATTCACCACTCTCTGTGAAGAAGTTTTTCCTCATCTCGGTCCTAAAAGGCTTCCCCTTTATCCTTAAATTGTGACCCCTCATTCTGGGCAACCAGAACTCGGAACCAGAGTTTTATAGAGCTGTATCATTACATCACGTCTCTTAAACTCCATCCCTCAACTTATGAAAGCTAACATCCCATAAGCTTTCTGAACTACCCTATCTACCTGTGAGACAACTTTCAAGGATCTGTGGACATGTACCCCCAAATCCCTCTGCTCCTCCACAATACCAAGTATCCTGCCATTCACTTTGTACTCTGCCTTGGAGTTTGTCCTTCCAAAGTGTACCACCTCACACTTCTCCGGGTTGAACTCCATCTGCCACTTCTCAGCCCACTTCTGCATCCTATCAATGCCTTTCTGCAATCTTCAACAATCCTCGACACTATCTACAACACCATCAACCTTTGTGTCATCTGCAAACTTGCCAACCCACCATTCTATCTCCACATCCAGGTAGTTAATAAAGATCATGAAAAGTAGAGGTCCTAGAACAGATCCTTGTGGGACACCATTAGCCATAACCCTCCAATCTGAATGTACTCCCTCCACCACGACTCCACCATGACCCACGACCATGACCACCTACCTTCATCAATGTGTTCAGTCACATCCTCAAAAATTCAATCAGTCTCATAAGGCACGACCTGTCCTTGACAAAGCCAAGCTGCCTATTCCTCACCATATTATACCTCTCCAAATTTTCATAAATCTTGCCTCTCAGGATCTTCTCCATCAACTTACCAACCAGTGAAGTAAGACTCACTGGTCTATAATTTCCTAGACTATCTCTACTCCCTTTCTTGAATAAGGGAACTACATCTGCAACCCTTCAATCCTCTGGAACCTCTCCTATCTCCATTGATGTGCAAAGATCATTGCCAGAGGTTGAGCAATCTCCTCTCTCACCTCCCACAGTAGCCTGGGATATACCTCACCCGGTCCCGGTGACTAATTCAACTTGATGCTTTCCAAAAGCTCCAGCACACCCTCTTTCTTAATGTCTATATGCTCAAGCTTTTCAGTCTGCTGTAAGTCATCTCTACAATTGCCAAGGTCCTTTTCCATAGTGAATACTGAAGTATTCATGAAGTACCTCTGCTATCTCCTCTGGTTCAATACACACTTTTCCATTGTCATACTTGATTGACCCTATTCTCTGACATCTTATCCTCTTGTTCTTCACATACTTGTAGAATGCCTTGGGGTTTTCTTCAGACTTGCTCTCCAAGACCTTCTCATGGTCCCTTCTGGCTCTCCTAACATCATTCTGAAGCTCCTTCCTGCTTGCCTTTTAATTTTCTAGGTCTTTCTCATTACCTAGTTTTTTGAAACTTTTGTAAGCTTTTCTTTTCCTCTCGACTACATTTTTCAACAACCTTTGTACACCACGGTTCCTGTACCCTACCACCCTTTCCCTGTCTCATTGGAACTTACCTGTGCAGAACTCCATGCAAGTATCCCCTGAACATTTGCCACATTTCTGCCATACATTTCTTTGAGAACATCTGTTCCCAATTTATGCTTCCAAGTTCCTGCATGATAGCCTCATATTTCCCCTTACTCCAATTAAACCCTTTCCTTACTTGTATGTTCCTAACCCTCTCCAATGCTATGGTAAAGGAGATAGAATTGTGATCACTAGCTCCAAAATGCTCTCCCACTGAGAGACCTGACACCTGACCAGGTTCATTTCCCAATACCAGATCAAGTACAGCTTCTCCCTTGTGAGCTTATAGAACATAGAATAGTACAGCACATTACAGGCCCTTTGGCCCACAATGTTGTGCCGACCCTCAAACCCTGCCTCCCATATAACCCCCTATCTTAAATTCCTCCATATACCTGTCTAGTAGTCTCTTAAACTTCACTAGTGTATCTGCCTCCACCATTGACTCAGGCAGTGCATTCCACGCACCAACCACTCTCTGAATGAAAAACCTTCCTCTAATATCCCCCTTGAACTTCCCTCCCCTTACCTTAAAGCCATGTCCTCTCGTACTGAGCAGTGGTGCCCTGGGGAAGAGGTGCTGGCTGTCCACTCTGTCTATTCCTCTTAATATCTTGTACATCTCTATCATGTCTCCTCTCATCCTCCTTCTCTCCAAAGAGTAAAGCCCTAGATCCCTTAATCTCTGATCATAATCCATACTCTCTAATCCAGGCAGCATCCTGGTAAATCTCCTCTGTACCCTTTCCAATGCTTCCATATCCTTCCGATAGTGAGGCAACCAGAACTGGACACAGTACTCCAAGTGTGGCCTAACTAGAGTTTTATAGAGCTGCATCATTACATCATGTCTCTTAAACTCTATCCCTCGACTTACCTTGTAGCAATGGTACTTACTCCTGCTTGCTGACACTCAGACTGCTGGCACACTGCTAGTGTCTTCCACAATGAAGACTGATGAAAAGTACTCATTGAGTTTATCTGCCATTTCTTTGTCCCCCAGCTATGCTATATCCTTTCTTCAGCAATCTCTGTTGTCACTCACCAGGATGTTGCCTAAATTAGAAAGGATTAGCTATAAGGAGAGGTTGGACAACTTGGGATTATATTCTCCAGATCATTAAAGGTTGAGAGGCAACCTAAATGAAGTTTATAAAATGATGACTGGCTGAGATAGGGTAGACAGTTAAATCGTTTTTCCAGAAAAGAAATGTCAAATACTCATGAGAGGGTGAAAGTCTAAAAGAGATGTACAAGACATGAATTTTTTATTTAACCCACAGTTTGGTAGGTTCCTGGAATATTCTGCCTGAATGTGTAGCAGAAGCAGATCTGGTAGCAAAGTCTGAGGCATTTGGACAGGAAGGGAACAGAGGAAGAGGGAGCATGTATAAGCTGACATATCATGGTCAGTTCAAACATGGTGGGCTGTCGGTCGTGTTCTGCACTGGTTCTTGTGTTCAGAGGAAGGTGGAGCATATGCAAGCAAGCAGGTCATGGTACACCACTGTTTACAGATTGTCAAAGACAGAAATGCCTTCCACCACTACTTTTTTTTTCCTTTCACCAAGCCACTTTCAGATCTAATTGTTTCCTTAATTTAGTCTTCTGGACCAACCTACCATGTTGGATCTTGTCAAATGCCTAACTGAAGTCCTGTAACTTCTCATGAAATCTTAGCAAATTAGCAGAACAGGATTTAGAGTCCTAGAGGTGTACAGCATGGAAACAGGTGATTTGGCCCACCACATGTATGTTGACCAGTGGTTACCCATCACCCTGTACCTGGCACATAGTTTTCTGTGTGTAAGTGCTTTTCCTAAGGTTTCTGAATGCCATTGAAATGATCTCTTGAGCAGTACATTCCATCGGGTGAGGAAAGTCCCATCACAATCAATCCCCTTCCCCTTATCCTAGAATCAAAATCAGATTCAGGTTTTATATCACTGGCATATGTTGCGAAATTTGTTGTTTTATGGCAGGAGTACATTGCAAAACATAATAAAAAAAGAATTACAATAAGAAATATATATACATTAATTAAATTAAGCATAGCATCTTGGATGGGTGTTGGGGAGGGGGAATAACATAACAGAGGAAAGTCTCCGTTACTGTGTCTCTGGCACTGCCTGCCTCTGTGACTCAGAGGGGAAGGGGGTAGAAGAGGCACGCTGTGGTGATAGGGGATTCGTTAGTTAGGGTAACGAGGTTCTGTGGGTGAGAATGAGTTTCCCAGATGGTATATTGCCTCCTGGGTCCCAAGGTCTAGGATATCTTGGATCGAGTCCTCAGCATTCTTAAGTGGGAGGATGAAGTTATGGTCCATGTAGGTACCAATGACATAGGTAGGATGAATGACGAGGTTCGGCAAAGGGAGTTCAGGGAGTTAGGTGCTAAGTTAGAGGGCATGATCTCTAGAGTTGTGATCTCACGATTGCTTTGCATGCCACATGCTAGTGAGGCCAGAACTAGGAAGATTATACAATTTAATATGTGACTAGAAGTTGGTGTGGAAGGGAGGGTATACAATTTTTGGATCATTGGGCTCTATTCCAGGGAAGCTAGGACCTGTTCAGAAGGGACAGCTTGCACCTGAACTGGAGGTGGACTAATGTGCTATCAGGTGGATTTATTAATGCTGCATGGTGGGGTTTAAATGAGAGTTGCAGGGGAATGGGAACCAGTGAGCCAGGAGAGTTAGTGGAGAGGTTAGTGGAGAGGACAGATGTTGGTAAGAGTGCAAATTTGGAACCAAAAGGTTGCCGTGACAAAATTGAAAAGGGTGAATACAGGACTGAAGGGGTCATATCTGAATGCTGACAGTGCATGGAATAAAGTAGATGAACTTGCAGCATAGTTGTAGGTTGACAGGTATGATGTTGTAGGCATCATTAACCATGGCTGATTGTAGGCATCACTGAATCATGGTAGGGGGAGCAACCCAGTGGCCATCCCCTTCAACAGTAAGCATTTCTGAGGTCTGTTGGGGAGGGTTGACCTACCTGTGGAGAAAAAAAACAGTGGCAGTGCCTCTGGCACTGAATCTGGCCCTGTTGCTCAGAAGGGCAGGGAACAGAGGAGGATGGCAGCAGTATTAGAGGACTCTACAGTTAGGGGGACATTTAGGTGATTCTGTGGTCACTAAAAGGAAAGATGGATGGTAGCTTGCATCCTAGGTTCCAGGGTTCACAACGTTCCTGAACACATTCACAATATCCTGAAAAGGGAGAGTGAGCAGCCAAAAGTTGTGGTACATATTAGTACCAATGACATAGCTAGAAAAAGGGAGGAGTTCCTGAAAAAAGAATACAGAGTTAAGTGGGAAGCTGAGAAGCCAGACTTTAAGAGTAATAATCTTAGTAAGTGATTGCTGCCTGTGCCATGCGACCATGAAAATAGTAATAGAATGTGAATGTGTGGCTGAGGAATTGAAGCAAGGGCAGGGATTCAGATTTTTGGATCATTGGGACCTCTTCTGGGCAGATGTGACCTGTACAAAGGGACAAGTTGCACTTGAATCCGAAGGGGACCAGTATCATTGTGGGCAGGTTTGCTAAAACTGTTGGGAATGGGATGGGATCTAGTATGATAGAGTTGAGTATAAGCCAACAGGTTTACAAGTAGATGATGTAATACATAATATAAATGTAAGGAAGGTCAAGCCAATGTTTGGGTACAACTGCAGAGGCAACATTCACTAGGGCAAACAATGTAGAACTGAAGGTTCTGTATTTAAAAGCATGTAGCATTTGGAATAAGGTGGCCCAAATCGAGACTGATCAGTATGACATTGTGGGCAACATTGAATTATGGCTAAAAGAAGGTCATAGTTGGGAGACTAACATCCAAGGATATACTCTGTACAGAAAGGACAGGCAGGAAGGCAGGAGCGGTAGTGTGACTATTGGTAAAAGACGGAATTACATCTTTAGGGTCAGAGGATGTTGGATCTTTGTTAGTAGAGTTAAGAAAATGCAAAGCTAACAAAAAAAACAGTATGGGAATCATATACAGGCCTCCAAATAGTAGCCAAGATGTGGGGTTGAGTTTGTAAAGGGATTGGAAAGCGCATGCAATAAGGGTAATGTCACAATTGTAATGGACTTCTGTATGCAAGGGGACTGGGAAAATCAAGTTGGTGTCAGATCGCAAAAGATGGAATTTGTTGAATGTCTACAAGATGGCTTTTTAGAGCAGCTTGAGCCTATTCAGGGACAGGCTGTCATAGGTTGGGTTTTGTGTAATAATCCAGACTTTATTAAGGAGCTTAAGGTATATGAACCCTTAGGAGGCAGTGATCATAATATGATTGAATTCAAACTGCAATTTGAGATGGAGAAGCAGAAGTCAGATGCATCAGTATCACAATGGAATAAAAGGAATTGCAGAGGCATGAGAGAGGAGCTTGCCCAGGTGAATTGGAGGGGGATACTGGCAGGAATGATGACAGAACAGAGGTGGCTGAATTTTCTGGAACTAGTACCCCACAAGGTACAGGATAGATATGTCCCACAGAAGAAGTTGTTCTTAAATGGCAGGGACAGGCAACCATGGTTGACAAGGGAAGTTAAGGACTGCATAAGAGCCAGGGAAAGGGTATATAAGGTAGTAAAAATGAATGGGTAGTTGGATGATTTGAGAAGTTTTTTAAATCCTACAAAAAGGCAACTAAAACATTTAAAGAAGAGAAAAGATGAAATATGAGGACAGTCTAGCCAATAATATAAAGCAGAATACCGCAGGTATTTCATTTATATAAAGAGTAAAAGGGAGGTTAGAGTTAATATTGGACCACTGGAAAATGATGCTGGTGAGGAAGTAATGGGGGACAAAAAATGGCAGATGAACTTAATAAGTACTTTGCTTTAGACTTTACTGTGAAAAAGAGATTCATGAGTGTCAGGAGCAGGAGCGAATGCCATTGCTATTACAAAGAAAAAAGTGCTAGGCAAACTGAAAGGTCTTAAGGTGGATAAGTCACCTGGACCAGATGGACTACATCCCAGAGTCCTGAGAGAGGTTGCTGAAGAGATAATGGATGCATTGGTCATGATCTTTTAAGAATCTCTTGACTCTGACATGGTCCTCAAGGATGGGAAAATTGCAAATATCGGGGCGAGGGGGGGGAGAGAAGCGAAAAGAAAGGAAATTATTGGCCAGTTAGCCCAAGCTTAATGGTTGGGAAAGTGCTGGAGTCCATTATTAAGAATGAGGTTTTGGGGTACATGGAGACTAATCTGTAAAGGGAAATCTTGCCTGACAAATCTGTTTGAATTCTTTGAGGAAATAACAAGCAGGGTGGACGAAGGAGAGGCAGTGTATGTCAATTAATTAGATTTTCTGAAGGCATTTGACAAGGTGCTTCACAGGAGGCTGCTTAAAAAAATAAAATCCATTGGTGTTACAGGTAAGATAGTGGCATGCATAAAGTTTTGGCTGACAGGCAGCAGGCAGCAAGCGTGAATAAAAGGAGCCTTTTCTGCCAATGAATTGTGGTGTTCCTCAGGGGTCAGTTTTGGGACCACTACTTTTCACATTGTTTTTCAATGATTTGCATAGTGGCATTGATGGCTTTGTGGCAATGTTTGCAGATGATATAAAGATAGGTGGAGGGGTAGGTAGTGCTGTGGAAGTGGTGCGATTGCAGCAGGACTTAGACAAATTGAAAAATTGGACAAAAAAGTGGCAAATTGCATGCAGCGTTGGGAAATGCATTTTGGTAAAAGTTTCAAAAGTGCAGACTATTATCTAAATGGGGAGAAAATTCAAACATCAGAGGTGCAAAGGGACTTTGGGAGTCCTTGTCCAGGACTCCCAGAAGATTAATTCACAGGTTGAGACTGTGGTAAAGAAAGCAAATGCAATGTTGGCATTTATTTCAAGAGGAATAGAATATAAAATCAAGGAGATAATGCTGAAGCTTTATAAGGCACTGGTTAAGCTGCACTTTGAGTATTTTCAACAGTTTTGAGCCCCATATCTCTGAAAGGATGTGTTGTCGTTGGAGAGAGTCCAGAGGAGGTTCATGAGGATGATTCCGGGAATGAAGAGGTTAACATATGAGACAGCTTTTGGCCTGTACTCACTGGAATTTAGAAGGATGCATGGGGATCTCATTGAAACCTACTGAATGATGAAAGGACTAGATAAGATGGATGTGGAGAGGATGTTCCCTCTGGTCGGGGTATCCAGAACTAGAGGGCACACCCTTAAAATTGAGGGACTGTAGCGGTGTGCCACACGCAGCGCTAAAATAACGACAAGGAGTTGGTAAACTGCAGTTAAAAAAAGATTTTATTCGAACTTCGCGGCCTCACTTTAAAGCCTCCCTGATCCCACCCTCCCCGGGTGCGGTTGCTGTAGGGGGCACGTATTCACAGTCCCGCGCGGGCTTTTCCCTTTGTTGGTGAAGCTGACCTGGCGCCCTTTTGGGACTGGCCTTTATGCCGGCGCGCTGGCTATTTGTGAGCCGGTTCAAGTGTGCTAGGAAGTGGGTCGCCACATAACCCCCCCCCCCCAGAACTGGTGATACACCCCCCGATGTCCACAGTCTGGGCCAGACCCTGTTTGGGAGGTCGGCCTCTGCGCTGCGGTGCCGGAAACTCGACCGGTTGCACCAGGTCCACGTGGGCCGGTTTGAGTCGGTCCACCGTGAAAACCTCCTCTCTCCCCCCAATGTCCAGCACGAACGTGGACCCGTTGTTCCTGATCACCATAAATGGCCCCTCGTAGGGCCGTTGCAGCGGTGGCTGATGCCCGCCCCTTCGTACAAACACAAACTTACAGTTCTGCAGGCCTTTGGGTATGCAGGTCGGGCTCTGCCCATGCTGCGAAGTGGGTACGGGGGCCAGGTTGCCGAGCCTCTTGCGTAGTCTGTCCAGGACTGCTGCGGGTTCTTCCTCATGCCCCCTTGGGGCTGGTATGAACTCCCCGGGGATGACCAGGGGTGCGCCGTACACCAACTCGGCCGACGAGGTGTGCAGATCTTCTTTGGGCGCTGTGCGGATGCCGAGTAGGATCCAGGGGAGTTTGTTCACCCAGTTGGCTCCTCGCAGGCGGGCCATGAGGGCCGACTTCAGGTGACGGTGGAAACGCTCCACCAGGCCGTTCGACTGTGGGTGGTAGGCAGTGGTGTGGTGCAGCTGTGTCCCCAAAAGGCTGGCCATAGCTGACCACAGGCTGGAGGTGAACTGGGCGCCTCTGTCGGAGGTAATGTGGGCCGGTACACCAAAGCAGGACACCCAGGTGGTGATCAGTGCCCGGGCTCAAGATTCGGAGGCGGTGTCGGTGAGTGGGATCACCTCTGGCCATCTGGTGAACCGGTCCACAATAGTGAGGAGGTGCCGCGCTCCGAATGTGCTCGAAACGCCGGTGGGTTGGGTGGAACTGCTGCGGCAGAGCTTTGGTGTACCGCTGCACCTTGGCCGTCTGGCAGTGCATGCACGTTCTGGCCCATTCACTGACCTGCTTGCGGAGTCCGTGCCAAACAAACCTGCTGGAGACCATCCAGATGGTTGTCCTGATGGAGGGGTGCGCTAAGTTATGAATGGAGTCGAAAACGCGTCGCCGCCAGGTTGCCGGGACGACGGGACGGGGCTGGCCGGTGGTGACATCACAGAGTAGGCTACTCTCACCTGGGCCTACGGGAGGTCCTGGAGCTGCAAACCGGAGACTGCGGTTCTGTAACTAGGGATCTCCTCGTCTGCCTGCTGCGCCTCTGCCAGCGCCTCAAAGTCTACCCCTTGGAAAAGGACATGAATGTTAGGGCGAGAGAGCACATCCGCCATGTCATTGTCCTTACTCGAGACGTGCCGGACATCCGTCGTGTATTCAGAGATGTAGGACAGATGGCGCTGCTGGCGGGACGACCAGGGATCGGACACCTTCGTGAACATAAAGGTAAGCGGCTTGTGGTCCGTGAACGCGGTGAAGGGCCTACCTTCTAAGTACCTGAAATGCCGGATTGCCAGGTATAGCGCCAACAGTTCCCGGTCGAAAGCACTGTATTTGAGCTCGGGTGGTCGCAGGTGATTGCTGAAAAACACCAGGGGTTGCCAGCGACCCTCGATGAGTTGCTCCAGTACCCCACCGACTGCTGTGTTAGATGCGTCCACTGTGAGGGCGGTAGGGATGTCCATTCTGGGATGTACTAGCATTGTGGCGTTCGCCAAAGCTTCCTTCGTTTGAGTGAAAGCGGCGGCGGACTCCTCGTCCCAGGTAACGTCCCTGCCCGGGCCCAACATCAGGGCGAACAGGGGGCGCATGATTCGGGCAGCTGAAGGGAGGAAGCGGTGGTAGAAATTTACCATACCCACGAATTCCTGAAGGCCTTTGATTGTGGTGGGTCAGGGAAAATGGCGGACCGCGTCTACCTTTGCAGGCAGAGGCGTTGCCCTGTCTTTAGTAATCCTCTGGCCCAGGAAGTCGATGGTGTTGAGCCTGAACTGGCATTTGGCCAGGTTGATTGTTAGACCGTATTCGCTCAGTCGGGCGTAGAGTTGCCGGAGGTGGGACAGATGCTCCTGACGACTGCTGCTAGCTATGAGGATGTTGTCCAAGTAGATGAATGCGAAGTCCAGGTCGCGTCCCACCGCATCCATTAACCGCTGGAACATCTGTGTGGCATTCTTCAGGCCGAACGGCATGCGGAGGAACTCGAAAAGGCCGAATGGGGTGATGAGAGCCGTTTTGGGGACGTCGTCAGGATGCATCGGGATTTGATGGTATCCCCGGATGAGTTCCACCTTGGAGAAGATCCGTGCACCGTGCAGTTTAGCTGCAAAGTCCTGAATGTGTGGCACAGGGTAGCGGTCCGGTGTGGTAGCCTCGTTCAGCCTGCGGTAGTCGCCACATGGTCTCCAGCCCCCTGTCGCTTTGGGCACCATGTGCAGGGGGGAGGCCCATGGGCTGTCGGACCACTGTATGATCCCCAATTCCTCCATCCTCTTCAACTCCTCCTTCGCCAGTTGGAGCTTGTCCGGGGGAAGCCTTCAAGGATGGGCGTGGAGGGGTGGTCCCTGGGTCGGTACGCTGTGTCGGGGCATGGCTGCTGTGAACTGCGGTGCCAGAACCGATGGGAAATCTTCCAGGACTCTGGTGAAGTCATTGTCGGACAGCGTGATGGAGTCGAGGTATGGGGCTGGCAACTGGGCTGCACCCAGGGAGAACGTCTGGAAGGTCTTGGCGTGGACCAGTCGCCGCCTCGGCAGGTTGACCAGCAGGCTGTGAGACCGCAAAAAATCCGCACCCAGAAGTGGTTGGGCTACGGCAGCCAGAGTGAAGTCCCACGTGAACCAGCTGGAGCCGAACTGTAGCTGCACCGTACGGGTGCCGTAGGTCCTTACTGTGCTGCCATTTGTGGCCCTCAGGGTGGGAACCGGTGCCCTGTTTCGGGTGTCGTAACTCGTCGGAGGTAAGACACTGATCTTGGCACCGGTGTCGACCAAAAAACTGTGTCCCGACCACTTGTCCCACACATACAGGAGGCTATCCCGATGGCCAGCCGCCGTAGCCATCAGTGGTGACTGGCCCTGGTGTTTCCCGGGAACTTGCAGGGTGGGCGACAGCGGCTGGCTTCTGTGCCCCACCGCTGGTGGTAGAAGCACCAGTGTTCATTGGTCTCCTCACCCCTCCCTCTGGGGTTAGTGGGCTCTGCAGCCGGGCCTGGTCTGGTTTGCTGCTGGGAGTGTGGCCTGGTGATCTGTGCGACGGACGCCCCACTTACCTTCTTGGCTTTCCACAGCAAGTCCGCCCGGGCTGCCACTTTCCGGGGGTCACTGAAATCCGCGTCGGACAGCAGCAGGCGGATGTCCTCGGGCAGCTGCTCCAGGAATGCCTGCTCAAACATGAGGCAGGGCTTGTGTCCTCCAGCCAGAGACAACATCTCATTCATTAAAGCCGATGGAGGTCTGTTTCCCAAACCATCCAGGTGCAGTAAGCAGGCAGCCCGCTCGTGCTGTGAGAGTCCGAAAGTCCTTATGAGCAGGGCTTTGAATTCCGTGTATTTGCCGTCCACTGGGGGAGACTGGATGAACTCCTCAACCTGGGGCGCTGTGTCCTGGTTGAGGGAGCTCACCACGTAGTAGTAACGTGTGACATCCGAGATTATCTGCCGAACGTGGAATTGGGCTTCTGCTTGCTGGAACCATAGGTGAGGTTGCAGCGTCCAGAAGCTTGGCAGTTTCAACGAAACTGCATGAACAGATGCGGCTTCGTTCATCTTTGGCCCAAATATCGTTTGGGCTGTCGGGGTCACCAATTGTAGTGGTGTGCTACACGCAGCGCTGAAATAACAACACGGAGTCGGTAAACTGCAGTTAAAAAAAGATTTTATTCGAACTTCACGGCCTCGCTTTAAAGCCTCCCTGATCCCGCCCTCCCCAGGCGCGGATGCTGTAGGGGGCACGTATTCACAGTCCCGCGCGGGCTTTTCCCTTTGTTGGTGAAGCAGACCTGGCGCCCTTTAGGGACTGGCCTTTATGCCGGCGCACTGGCTATTTGTGAGCCGGTTCGAGTGCGCTAGAAGTGGGTCGCCACAGGACGACCTTTTAGAATAGAAGTAAGGAGACTTTTTTTTTACCAAAGAGCAATGAATATGTGGAATTCTCTGCCACAGACTGCAGTGGAGGCCAAATCCATGGATATATTTAAAGCGGAAGTTGATAGATTCCTGATTGGTCGGTGCATCAAGAGATATGGTGAGAGGGCAGGTGTATGGGGTTGAATGGGATCTGTAATCAGCCATGATGAAATGGCGAAGCAGACCCGATGGGCTGAATTGATTAATTCTGCCCCTCTGCCTTATGGCCTTATGGAAAGATTATAACTGTGTACTTAATGTCCAAGGATACACATTGTGTCAGAAGGATAGGCAGGAAGAGAGAGGGAGTGGTGATGCTCTGTTGGTAAAAAAAAAAATGAAATCAACCCATTAGAAAGAGGTGATATAGGGTTGGAAGTTGTTGAATCATTGTGGATAGAGCTAAGGAGCTGCAAGGGTAAAAAGACCCTGATGGGAGTTGAATAGAGACCCCCAAACAGAAGTAAGAATGTTGCCTACAAATTACAATGGGAGATAGAAAATGCATGCCAAAAGAGCAATGTTGCAATAATCACAGGGGATTTCAATATGCAGGTAGGTTGGGAAAATGAGGTTGATGATGGATTGCAGGAGTGGGAGATTCTGGAGTGACTAAGAGTTGGCTTTTTTGAGCAGCTCGTGGTTGAGCCCACTAGAGGATCAGCTATTCTGGACTGGGTGTTGTGCAATGAACGTGAATTGATTAGAGAGCTGAAGGTAAAAGAACCCTTTGGGGCAGGTGATTATAATATGATCAAATTCACCCTGAAGATTGAGAAGAAGAAAGTAAAGCCAGATGTATCGGTATTACAGTGGAATAAAGGGAATTACAGAGGCATGAGAGAAGAATTTCTGGATGCAATTTGGAGGACATGGGCTATAAGACCATTAGAACTTAAGACAGGAGCAGAATTAAGCCATTTGGCCCATCGAGTCTGCTCTACCATTCAATCATAGCTGATTCTTTTTTTCTCCTCCTCAACCCCATTTCCTGGCCTTCTCCCCGTAACCTTTGATGCCATGTCCAATCGAGAACCTATGGGATTCTAAAGGGATTGGACAGGCTAGATGCAGGAAAATTGTTTCCGATGTTGGGGAAGTCCAGAACGAGGAGTCACAGTTTAAGGATAAAGGGGAAGCCTTTTAGGACCGAGATGAAGAAAAACTTCTTCACACAGAGAATGGTGAATCTGTGGAAATCTTTGCCTCAGGAAACAGTTGAGGCTGGTTCATTGGCTATATTTAAGAGGAAGTTAGATATGGCCCTTGTGGCTAAAGGGATCAGGAGGTATGGAGAGAAAGCAGGTACAGGGCTTTGAGTTGGATGATCAGCCATGATCATACTGAATGGTGGTGCAGGCTCGAAGGGCAGAATGGCCTACTCCTGCACCTATTTTCTATGTTTCTATCGATCTCTGCCTTAAGTACACCCAATGACCTGGCTTCCACAGCTGCCTGCAGCAACAAATTCCAGAAATTCACAACTCTCTGGCTAAAGATGGTGGTGATCCTCATCTTGAATTTTGAATGGATGCCGCTCTATTCTGAGGCTGTTTCCTCTTGTCCTAGACTCTCCCACCATGGGAAACATCCTTTCCATATCTACTGTGTCTAGGCCTTTCAACATTCAAAAGGTTTCAATGAGATTCCCTCTCATCCTTCTGAATTCCAGTGAGTACAGACCCAGACCCATCAAACATTCCTCGTATGATAAGCCTTTCATTCCTGGAATTATCCTTGTGAACCTCCTCTGGACCCTCTCCAATGCCAGCACATCTTTTCCAAGATGAGGGGCCCAAAACTGTTCACAGTACTCAAAGTGAGGCCTCACCAGTGCCCTATAAAGCCTCAGCATCACATCTCTGTTCTTGTACATCCCAAACATGAAGAAGTATTCTAAAGGAAATATGACACAATTATGGCTAATAAGAGAATTCAAAGCCAGCAAAAAAAAAACAAAGAGAGAGCATATAACAAAGCAAAGGTTAGTGGGAAGTTAGAGGATTCAGAAGCATTTAAAAACCAACAGAAAAGCAATTTAAAACATCATTAAGAAGGTAAAGATAGAATATGAAAGTAATCTAGACAGTATATTAAAGAGGACTCCAAAAGTATCTTCAGATACATAAAGTGTAAAAGAGAGTCAAGAATGGATATCAGACCATTGGAAAATGATGCTGGAGAGGTAGTAATGGATGATGATGAAATACTGGATAAACTGAAGAATTATTTTGAATCAATCTTCACTGTGGAAGAAACTAGCAGCATGGTGGAAGTTCTATGATTGAATAGCTTGTCATATGAAGAGCATCTGATAGCTCTGGGCCTTTCTTCACTGGAAGTCAAAAGAATGAGGGGTGAACTCATTGAAACCTATCAAATGGTGAAAGAGTGGATGTGGAGAGGTTCCTTTGGTGGGAAAGTCTAAGAACACAGCCTCAGAATAGGGGGCATCCTTTTAGAATGGAGATGAGGAGGAATTTCCTTAGCCCGAGAGTGGAGGAGCTGTGGAATTCTTTGCCACAGGCAGCTGTGGAGGCCAAGTCTTTATGTATACTTAAGGGAGAGGTTAATAAGTTCTTGGTTGTTCAGGGCATGAAGGGATATGGGGAGAAGGCAGGTGATTGGTGTTGAGAGGAAAATTAGATCAGCCATGATGAAATGGTGGAGAAGACTTGATGGGTCAAATAGCTTAATTATGCTCCTATTTCTTATGGTCTTATAGTCTAAGTATGTAATCTCGGTAAATAAAAAGACAATTTAAGTCTTTTAATACAGAGTCCATCGACAGTTGAAAAGGCTGTGCTGCATTTTTCAGCCCAAATGGCATGCACAGAAACTCAAAAAAAGGCCATATGGGGTTACTGCAGCTGTTTTGGGAATATCCTCTGAACACAGTTAATTTTGTAAAAAATTAACTTTCTGGCTAAACATGCAGGAAAGTCTTGAATGTATGGAACTGGGTAATGATCAGGAGTGGTAGCCTCATTAAGGCATCGATAATCACTGTATGGATGGCAACCACCATTGGACAGTGATCATATGGAGGGGCAAAGCCCAGGGGCTATTTGACCAGCATATAATGCCGAGTCTTTCCATGTTGACAAACAGCCTTCGTAGTTGACAGCTTTTCTGAATCTAGTCTATGCATACAAGCATGGGCTGGCAGGCCTGTTGTGGGAGCACTGTGCTCGACCCCATGTTTTGTGACTATAGTGGAGAATATGGGCTTGGTGAAGTCTGGAAATTTAGCCATTGTGTAAACTCATATGTGTGGTGCTTGCACTTGACCAAGTTGTTGTGGGGAATTTACTTGTGGAGAGCAGGGTATCGACTCAAAGTCTTTGACATCCGTAAGCCAGCAGTTCTTAAAATTAATTAACAGTCCTTTGGACACAGAGGAATTCTGCACCAAGCAGAGGTCTAGCCACTTTAGCCCGAACGAAGATCAATAGGCAAAAGGAGGAAGAATGATGCATCGCTGCCTGGCTGAGGGTAGATAGACTATCAACTATTTTAGCAACCACCCTACAGTTCTTCACGGGTGCATTGGTAAGGGCTACATGAACTTGATCAGGCATGAAGAGTTCTTTAAAAATAAAACAGGGATGGTGATTTCCTAGGAGAGACAGCATGTGGTCCATTAGCTCTGAAGCCTTACCATCACCGAGAGCATGCAGGAAAGCAAATGTTTGGTATGTTCAGACTCTGACAGTCTGGAAGTCTATAAAAGATGAGTTTTCCGCGAGTGGTATTTATCATGTTCAGGTGGGAGTTCTAGCAGACTCACCACACTCGCAGCCATGGAGCTGCTGAGCTATACTACGACATAGAAATATTTGGTGATGTTGGCAGAGATTTCTTGAAGTGCGAATTGAGACTCAGCTTGTATGAACCAAGTGACATAATTTTGCTCTCAAAACTTCCGCAATTTCTAAGTGACTGTGTTGGCTGACATGTTTAATAACTCTGAAATCGTCTTAGAGCATCAGGGTCACCAATGTAAGTTTTTGCAAATAAAACGGCAAAGGCGTTTTATGTTTCAGGAAAACTGCAGCAACTTATTTATTGTACATCAAAAAACTGAAAGCGTGCTTAAAACACTGTAAGTAATCATGTCATCACGTCAGACCACCCTCTTAAAGTGAAACCCCAACTCAACGATAATGGTTGTAAATTATGTAGATTTATCCCAATTACGTTAACCTACAGTTTAAACCGTCCCAAACAACCCTAGCCAACCTGCCTACATGGATATTGGACCCCTGTCAAGTTCAGATGTAACCTGTCCCTTTGAACAGGTCATACCTTTCCCAGAAGAAATCCCAATGATACAAAAATCTGAACCCCTGCCCCCTGCACCAGTTCCTCAGCCCAGATTCACCTGCCATAGCATTCTATTCTTATCCTCATTGGCATGAGACACAGGCAGCAATCCAGAGATTACTACCCTGGAGGTCCGCTTTTTCAGTTTTCTACCTAGCTCCCTAAAATCTCTCTTCAGGGCCTTTTCTACATGTGCCATTGGTGCTAAAATATACCAAGACTTCTAGCTACACACACAAAATGTCAGAGGAGCTCAGCAGAACAGGCAGATCTATGGAAAAGAGTACATTCGACATTTTGGCCCAAGACCCTTAATCAGAACTGACTTCTGGCTGCTTATCCTTCCCCTTGAGAAATGATCTGAAACCTAAGACCATTAGGCCATAGAAGCAGAATTAGGCCATTTGGCCCATCGAGTCGGCTTTACCATTTCATCATGGGTAATCCATTTTTTTCTCTCAGACCCAGACTTCTGCCTTCTCCCTGTATCCCTTCATGCCCTGAAACATACCTGACTTTAGCAACTAGGAGGCAACATACCATCCGGGAGTCTCTATCGCATAGATCTCATATCTGTTCCTCTAACTATGGAATCTCTTATTAACACTGTAGTCCTCTTCACCCCTCTGCTCTTCTGAGCCACAGCATTAGACGGTCACTGTGGCTCCTCTCTGGTAGGTCATCCCCCTCAAAAGTATTAAAGTTGTGTACTTATTATTGAGAGGAATGGTCACAGGTATAGAACATAGAAATTTACAGCACATTTCAGGCCCTTCAGCCCACAATGCTGTTCTGACCATGTATCTTGCTCTAGAAACTGCCTAGAATTTCCCTAGTGCATAACCCTCTATTTTTCAAAGCACCATGTAACCATCTAAGTGTCTCTTAAAAAAACTCTATTGTATCCACTTTCACTACCGCCACTGGCAGTGCATTCCATACATCCATCACCACTGACATCTCCTCGGTACCTATTTCCATGCACCTTAAAACTATGCCTTTTTGTGCTAGCCATTTCAGCTCTGGGAAAAAGCCTATGGCTGTCCACACAATCAATGCCACTCATCATCTTATACACCTCTCTCAGGTCACCTCTCAACCTTCGTCGCTCCAAGGAGAAAAGGCCAAGTTCACTCAACTTATTCTCAAAAGATATGCCCTCCAATCCAGGCAACATCCTTGTAAATCTCCTCTGCACTCTCTCTATAGTATCCACATCCTTCCTGTAATGAGGTGACCAGAACTGAACACAGTACTCCAAGTGGGGTCTGTCAAAGGTCTTATATAAGACCATAAGACTTGTGGGCAAAATTAGGCCACCTGGCCCATCAAGTCTGCTCTGCCAATCAATCATGGCTAATCAGTTTTCTTCTCCTCCTCAACTCCAGACCCCCGACTTCTCCCCGTAACCTTTGATGCCATATCCATTCAAGAACTATCAATCTCTTCCTTAAATACATCCAATGACCTGCCCTCCACAGACAGTCAGACAGACGTACTTTATTGATCCCGAGGGAAACTGGGTTTCATTACAGCCGCACCACCAAGAATAATGAAGAAATATAGCAATATAAAACCATAGATAATTAAATAATAATAAGTTAATCATGCTAAGTGGAAAAAATAAGTTCAGGACCCGCCTATTGGCTCAGGGTGTCTGACACTCTGAGGGAGGAGTTGTAAAGTTTGATGGCCACAGGTAGGAATGACTTCCTATGATGCTCAGTGTTACATCTCGGTGGAATGAGTCTCTGGCTGAATGTACTCCTGTGCCTAACCAGTACATTATGGAGTGGATGGGAGTCATTGTCCAAGATGGCATGCAACTTGGACAGCATCCTCGTTTCAGACACCACCGTCAGAGAGTCCAGTTCCACCCCCACAACATCACTGGCCTTACGAATGAATTTGTTGATTCTGTTGGTGTCTGCTACTCTCAGCCTGCTGCCCCAGCACACAACAGCAAACATATAGCACTGGCCACCACAGACTCAGAGAACATCCTCAGCATCGTCCGGCAGATATTAAAGGACCTCAGTCTCCTCAGGAAATAGAGACTGCTCTGACCCTTCTTGTAGACAACCTCAGTGTTCTTTGACCAGTCCAGTTTATTGTCAATTCGTATCCCCAGGTATTTGTAATCCTCCACCATGTCCACACTGACCCCTTGGATGGAAACAGGGGTCACCGGTGCCTTAGCCCTCCTCAGGTCCACCACCAGCTCCTTAGTCTTTTTCACATTAAGCTGCAGATGATTCTGCTCGCACCATGTGACAAAGTTTCCCACCTTAGCCCTGTACTCAGCCTCATCTCCCTTGCTGATGCATCCAACTATGGCAGAGTCATCAGAAAACTTCTGAAGATGGCAAGACTCTGTGTTGTAGTTGAAGTCCGAGGTGTAGATGGTGAAGAGAAAGGGAGACAGGACAGTCCCCTGTGGAGCCCCAGTGCTGCTGAGCACTCTGTCTGACACACCGTGTTGCAAGCGCACGTACTGTGGTCTGCCAGTCAGGTAATCAATAATCCATGACACCAGGGAAGCATCCACCTGCATCACTGTCAGCTTCTCACCCAGCAGAGCAGGGCGGATGGTGTTGAACGCACTGGAGAAGTCAAAAAACATGACCCTCACAGTGCTCGCCGGCTTGTCCAGGTGGGCGTAGACACGGTTCAGCAGGTAGATGATGGCATCCTCAACTCTTAGTGGAGGCTGATAGGCAAACTGGAGGGGGTCTAAGTGTGGCCTAACCATAGGCCGGAGCTGCTCTAGAACAAGTCTCTCCAGGGTCTTCATGATGTGGGAGGTCAATGCCACTGATCTGTAGTCATTGGAGCCACTGGGGTGCAGCGTCTGCGGTACAGGGACAAGGCAGGACGTCTTCCACAGCACAGGAACCCTCTGGAGACTCAGGCTCAGGTTGAAGACATGGTGAAGTACTCCTCATAGCTGGAGGGCACAGGCTTTGAGCACCCTGGGGCTGACACCATCCAGGCCTGCAGCCTTGCTTGGGTGGAGACATTTCAGCTGTCTTCTCACCTGTTCAACTGTATGTTCAGCTGCATGTGGCAACACATTCCACAAATTCACCTCCCTTTGGCTAAAGAAATTTCTCTGCATCTCTGTTTTGAGAGGGTGCCCCTCTATCCCGAGGCTGTGCCCTCTTGTCCTAGACTCTCCCACAATGGGAAAAATCCTTTCCATATCTACTGTGTCTAGGCCTTTCAACATTCAAAAGGTTTCAATGAGATTGCCCCTCATTGTTCTGTATTCCAGTGAGTACAGACCCAGAGCCATCAAACATTCCTCATATTATAACCCTTTCATTCCTGCAGTCATCGCTGTGAACCTACTCTGGACCCCCTCCAAAGCCAGCATATCTTTTCTAAGATGAGGGGCTCAAAACTGTTCACTACACTCAAAGTGAGGCCTCAGCAGTGCCTTATAAAGCCTCAGCATCACATCCTTGCTCTTGTATTCTAGACCTCTTGAAATGAATGCTAACATGGCATTTGCCTTCCTCACCACCAACTCAACCTGCAAGTGAACCTTTAGGGTGTTTTGCACACGGACTCCCAAGTTCCTTTGCATCTCAGATTTCTTGGATTTTCTCCCTGTTTAGAAACTAGTCTGCACATTTATTTCTACTACCAAAGTTCGTGACCATGCATTTTCCAACATTGTATTTCATTGGCAACTTTCTTGCCCCTTCTCCAAATTTAAGTCCTTCTGCATCCTACCCATTTCCTCAACACTGCCTGACCCTCCAACAACCTTCATATCATCTGCAAACTTGGCATCAAAGCCATCTATTTCATCATCTAACTGTATCTAAATGTGCGTAGTATAAGAAATAAGGTGTTGTTGAAATAATATTGTTGCAACATTACAGATTGCCAGGTATGATGTGAGCCATCACTGAATCGTGGCTGAAGGATGGTTGTAATTGGGAACTGAATTCCCAGGTTACACATTATATCAGAAGGATAGGAAGGTACGCAGAGTGGATGATGTGGCTCAACTTGTAAAGAATGGCATCAAATCAGTATAAAAATGTGACAGAGGATCAGAAGATGTTGTATCCTTGTGGATTGATTTTCGAAACTGCAAGGTTTCTAAGAATATGAGAGTCATATAACACTACAGCACAGAAATAGGCCCATTCATGCTGAACTATTAATCTGCCTAGTCCAGGGGTTCCGAACCTTTTATATGCCATCGACCAATACCGTTAAGCAAGTTGCAAGTACCTGGCCTAGCCTCACTGACCCACACCTGGACCATGGCCCTTCATAAAGTAACTCTTCCATCCATGTGCTTTGCCAAACTTCTCTTAAAAGTTGCAATCAAGCCCTCATCTATCACTTTCACTGGCAATTCATTCCATACTCCCACCATTCTCTGAGTGAAGAGGTTCCCCCTCATGTTCCCCTTAAATATTTCAACCTTTGTATAAGGTGATGAGAGGCATTGATCGTGTGGATGGTCAGAGGCTTTTTCTCAGGGCTGAAATGGCTAGCATGAGAGGACACAGTTTTAGGGTGCTAGGAGGTGGGTACAGAGGAGATGTCAGGGTAAGTTTTTTTTACATAGAGAGTGGTGAGTGCGTGGAATGGGCTGCCAGTGACGGTAGTGGAGGCAGATATGATAGGGTCTTTTAAGAGACTTCTGAATAGGTACATGGAGCTTAGAAAAATAGAGACTATGGGTAACCCTCAGTAATTTCTAATGTAAGTACATGTTCGGCACAGTATTGTGGGCCGAAGAGCCTGTATTGTGCTGTAGGTTTTTCTATGTTTCTATGTTTCATTCACCCTTAACTCATAACCTTTAATTCTCGTATCACCTAACCTCAGTGGAAAAAGCCTGCTTGCATTTAGCCTGTCTATACCCCTCATAATACATATACATCTGTAAAATCCCCCCTCATTCTCCTACACTCCAGGGAATAAAGTCTGAACCTATTTAACTTTTCCCTATAATTCCAGCCCCAAAATCTTGGCAAAATGCTTATAAATTTTCTCTGCTCTCTTTCAATCTTACTGACATCTTTCCTGCAGCTAGGTGACTAAAACTGCACACAATATTCAAAATTAGGCCTTGTCTACGTCTTATGCAATTTCAAGATAACATCTCAATTCCTGCACTTGATAATTTATGAAGCTTTATCTACCTGTGATCCCAATTTGAAGGAATTGTATATCTGTATTCCCATATTCCTTTGTTGTATCGTACTCCTCAATGCCCTACTGTTCACTGTATAACACTTACCCTGGTTGGTCCCTACATTTTTCAAGCTGGTCCAGATCCCGCTGCAGTTATCGATGGCCTTCCTTGCTGTCCACTATGCCCCCAGTCTTGAAGTCATCCAGAAACTTGTTCCAGTTTACTAATTATCATCTAGGCTATTGATATAGATGACAAGTAACACTGAGCCCTGCACTAATTCCTGTGGCACTTCGCTAGTCATAGGCTTCCAGTGAGAGAGGCAGCCATCTACGACCACTCTCTGGCTTCTCCCACAAAGCCAATGCCTTATCCAGTTTGCTACCTCATCTTGAATGCCAAGTGACTGAACCTTCTTGACCAACCTTCCATGCTAGACTTTGCCAAAGTCCTTGCTAAAGTCCAATTAGACAACATCCACCTGTATTGCCTTCATAAGCTTTCCTGGTAAGTTCCTTGAAAAAAAAACTCTATAAAATCAGTTAGACACAACCCACCGTGCACAAAGCTGTGTTGATGATCTCTAATCAGTCCCTGTCTATCCAAATACCTTTCTAAGTGTCCAAGGGAACACTTCATCAGGCCTTGGGGAATTATCAAGTTTAAGTTCAAGTTCAAGTTCAAGTTTAATTATCATTCAACCATACATGAATATACACAAACACAACTGTCAAGGTGCAAAACACACTCCTAACAGCACCATGCACACTGTACGTGGCACAGAGCACAAGTATCCTCAATACAACAAACACCTCCTCCTCTGTAATCTGTATATGATCCATGATGTCACAGTTGCTTTACCTGACTTCTGTAGACTCTATGTCCATCTTTTGAGTAAAGTACAGGTACAAGACTGTGGGTGTCACAGTAGTGTAGTTGTCAGTGTGACATTACTTGAGCTTGGGACATCCCAAAGTTCAATTCTGACACCATTTTGTAAGAAATGTGTGTACATTTTCTCTGTGGAATGCATGGGTTTCCACGGGTGCTCTGGTTTCTTCCACAGTCCAAAGACATACTGGGTAGATTAATTGGTCATCTTAAATTGTCCCATGATTAGGTTAAGGTTAATTAGGCTGTGGAGTTGCTGGGAAGGCATGGCTCAAAGGAACTGAGGTTTCTACGCTATATCGTATCACTAAATAAATTAAATTAAAATTCCATTTAGATCTCCCCCATCTCCTTCAGCTCCACACATGTATTACCATTCTGATCTTCCAGAGGACCAATTTTATATTCAGATTCAAATTCAAGTACATTTATTATCAAAGAATGTATTGTTACGTACCCCGTAACTGGGTGTCTGACCAGCAGAGAAAGAAGAATCCGTTGGAGTCTGGTGGTACCAAACTAAAGGTGTTTATTAGTAAACTACACAATACAATATCAAAAATGCAAATATACATATAAAACAAGTTAGCAGTAATAAACCTAAAAGTGTAGGAATAATAATAATTAATAATAAACAAGCTCTATCGATGTCTAGGGGTAAATGAATTGTCATAGGAAAGTATAGAGTTCAGTTCATAAATGCTGAGGTGGTTATGGTTGTTGTATTGAAATCGTTGGGGAGAGAGAGAGAGCGAGTGGGATGTAACAGCAACACCAGCCAAACCTTCCGTTGCTTTCTTAATCCATCGTATCGTTGTGGCCATTCAGTTATGACCCCTCTGTCGTTCAGCTAGACAGTTCTTCTGTGGTGGACTCGTCACTCTGGCATGACGCACACACAAGTCCCCACCAGCCCTGCTGTAACACTGTGAGCTTTACTGACCGATCTCCTGGTTTGGTCTCTGAAGCCCCCACCTTTCTGTGGGTTCCCAATACTCGGTCAGTGTCCACTGGTGTGTCTGAAGGGTGTCTCTCCAGACCTGTCTTTTATCCCCACTCACAGGGTCTCAGCTATCCATCAACTCTGAATGACCGTGTGCATCAAATCAGGCCACTCCTGCTATCTCCTGAGGAATGTTAACGAGCAAAGTAAAGTCCTTGTAGTGGAAGGTAAATAATCCAGAAAGAGTCATAATACAGTAAATCAACAGTCTCTTATCTATAGCAGATGTTCTTGCCTGGGCTTTATCTCTCTCTCTCATGAGCAGCATAACAACAGCAATAGTTCGTAGTTCTCGGGGGGGGGGGGGGTTGGGAATGGTTAACTCTGCACCCTATTGTCCATCAGGTCTGTTCATCACTCATAACAGTATAAATTACGCAACCTTGAGATGTGTTTGCTCACAGAGTGAGAAACCTGAAAGAACCCAATTTAAAAAAAAGAATAAAAATAAAAATAAAAGAATAACACTCAATGAGCAAGAGAAAGGGACAAAAGCACAAATCATGCAAACAATTGAAGTGCACAACAACATTCCAAACCAAAATTAAGTCCTCAAATCCAGAACACAGATCAGCCTGGAGTAGGCCCAAAGCCTTGCTTATCAGTTCATCATATTAGCAGGCTCAGCACTCACTAAATTTACTTCTTGCTATCCTTTTGCTATTAATATATTTGTAGAGGTCCTTAGGATTCTCCTTCACTTTGTCTGTCCTTCTTATTTTCTTCTTAAATGCTCTCTTGCATTTTTCTTATACTCCTCACATTGCTCCTGCCTGTTTATACTAGCCGTGCACCTTTTTATATAACCATATAACAATTACAACACGGAAACAGGCCATCTCAGCCCTTCTAGTCCGTGCCAAACGCTTACTCTCATCTAGTCCCACCGACCTGCACTCAGCCCATAACCCTCCATTCCTTTCCTGTCCATATACTTATCTAATTTTACTTTAAATGACAATATCGAACCTGCCTCTACCACTTCTACTGGAAGTTCACTCCACACAGCTACCACTCTCTGAGTAAAGAAATTCCCCCTTGTGTTACCCCTAAACTTTTGCCCCCTAACTCTCAACTCATGTCCTCTTGTTTGAATCTCCCCTACTCTCAATGGAAAAAGCCTATCAACATCAACTTTATCTATCCCCCTCATAATTTTAAATGCCTCTATCAAGTCCCCCCTCAACCTTCTACGCTCCGAAGAATAAAGACCTAACTTGTTCAACCTTTCTCTGTAACTTAGGTGCTGAAACCCAGGTAACATTCTAGTAAACACCAGGAAATCTGCAGATGCTGGAAATTCAAGAAACACACACAAAATGCTGGTAGAACTTATTATTAATACTTATTATTCATGGAAACGGCCTCAGGGGTGCTCTGCTCATTCTGTCTGATCCCCTTCCCTCTCCTGACAGTCACCCAGCTACCTGTCTCCTGACTCCTTTTTTTCTTAACCATGGCCTTAATAACGCTCAGATACCAAGGTTCCCTAACCCTGTTATTGTTGCCTTATTCTGACATGAACATACAAACTCTGTACTCTCAATATTTCACTTTGGAAGTCCTCCCACTTCCTGAGCATACCTTTACCAGAAATCAACCTGTCCCAATCTACACTTGCCAGATCCTTTCTGACGCCATCAAAATTGGCCTTTCTCTAATTGAGATTATCAACCTGAGGATAAGACCTATCCTTCTCCATAATTAACTTGAAACTCATGGCTTTATAATCACTGGATGCAAAGCGTTCCCTGACACAAACTTCTGTCACCTGCTCTGTAACTTTCCCCAATAGAAGATCTAGTATTGCATTCTCTCTAGTTGGGACTTGTATGTTCTGATTAAGAAAGCTTCCTTGAACACTTTTGACAAACTCTTTCCTATCCAGCCCTTTTATAGTATGGGAGTCCCAGTTAATGTGCAGAAAGTTAAAATCAACTACATTCACAGCCTTATGTTTCTTGCAACAGTCTGTGATCTCTACAAATTTGCTCCTCTAAATCCCACTGACTGTTGGGTGGACTATAATGTAATCCCATTAACATGGTCATCCTTTTCTTATTCCTCAGTACCACCCAAGTAACCTTATTAGATGAGATCTCCCATCTGTCCTGACTACTGTGACATTTTCCCTGACTAGTAATGCCATTCCTCCTCCTTTAATCCCTCCTGCTCTTTCACATCAATAACAACAGAACCCTGGAATATTGAGCTGTCAGTCCTGCCCCTCCTGCAACCAAGTTTCACTAATGGTTACAATGTCATAATTCCAGGTGTTTATCCATGCGCTGAGATCACCCAACTTTTCTACAATACTCCTTGCATTGAAATACACACAACTCAAAACATTAGTCCCACCATGCTCAACCTTTTGATTCCTGACTTTCCCCACAACTGCATCACTGTCTGCTTTGGTGCTACATAAGAACTAGAAATAGGAGCAGGAGTGGGCCACCTGGCCCATCGACTCAGCTCCAGCATTCAGTAAGATCCCCTGCAATTCTAGTTTAGTGAGATACTGTAGTCAGCAGTGTCTTATTCTCACAATCAAGATATCTAATACAACAGGGCATTAATTTTAAGGTGAGAAGGAGTAAGTTAAAAAGAGATGTGTAGGGTAAGTTCCTCACACAGAGTGTGGTAGATGCATAGAATTTGCAGCCTGAGGTGGTGGTAAAGGTAAATAAGTTAGAGGCTTTTAGATTGGCACAGGAATATGCAGAGACTGGAGGGATATGGATGTTGTATAGGCAAAGGATTAGTCTATTTAGTCATTTAATTACCAGCTTAAATAGCTTGACACAACATTGTGAACCAAGGAACCTATTTATGTGCGGAACTGTTCTGAGTTCTATAGTCTAGTTTATGTCACCCTGCTATAGGAAAGATACCATTAAACTGAAAAGAGTGCAGAGAATATGTTGAGTGAACTCGGCCTTTTATCCTTGGAGTGACAGAGGATGAGAGGTAACCTGATAGAGGTGTATAAGATGATGAGAGACATTGATCATGTGGATAGTCAAAGACTTTTTCCCAGGGCTGAACTGGCTAGAGAGGGCACAGTTTTAAGGTGCTTGGAAGTAGGTACAGAGGAGATGTCAGGGTAAATTTTTTTACGCAGAGAATGGAGAGTGGAATGAGTTGCCGGTGACGGTGGTGGAGGTGGATATGATAGGGTCTTTTAAGAGACTCCTGGATAGCAACATGGAGCTCAGAAAAATAGAGGGCTATGGGTAACCCTAGGTAATTTCTAAGGTAAGGACATGTTCGGCACAGCTTTGTGGGCCGAAGAGCCTGTATCGTGCTATAGGTTTTCTATGTTTCTAGTATTTACAAGAATGTTACTGGGACTCAAGAGATTCAATTATGGAGAAAGTCTGAGCATTTTTTTCATTGGAGTGTAGGAAAATGAAGGGTGACCTTATAGAGGTGAATAAAATCATGAGAGTAATAGATAGGGTGACAGTCTTTCCAGGGTTGGAAAATCATGAACTAGAAGGCAGAGGTTTAAGGTGAGAGGCGAGAGTTTGAACAGCAACCTAAGAGGCAACATTTTCACCCAGAGTGGTCAGTATATGAAACAAGCTACCAGAGGAAATGTTTGAAACAGGCACATTAGCACATTTAAAAGGCACTTGGACAGATATGTCGATAGCAAATATTTAGAAAGATATGGGTCAAAATAGCCAAATGGAACTAGCTTGATTGGGAATCATGGCTAGCACGGACCTGTTGGGCTGAAGGGCCTGTTTCCCTGTTTTATGACTCTATGACCATGTGAAGGAATAGAGAGACATAATCAGAACAGCAGCACAGCTAGTGATTCTGCTGCTTCTCGCACCAGTGGCCCAGCTTAGATCCTGCTCTCAACTGCTCTCCCATGTTTGTTTCTTCTGTGTGCTCTAGTTTCCTCTGACATCCCAAAGATACATGAGCTGTTACCTTAACTGGCAAGTTAGTCTGAGTGTGTAGGTGATAGGTAGACTGGGGGAGATGTTCGTAGGAATGTGGGGAGAATGAAATTGAATTTATGTACGATTAATATAAATTAATGTTTAATGGTCAGTGCTGGCTCAGTGATTTGAGAGCCTGTTCTGTACTGATCACCTATGTTCACAGATCAAAAGTAGCAGAAGAGGAAAATAATTAAAGAGACATATGGAATGCTTTGCTTTATTGGCCAAAGCTCAGAGTATAAGGACAGGGAGGCTGACCTGTGTCTCACCTCCTTTTCCCTTGAAGCTCAAGGTGAGTGTATTGTAATTAAGGCTCCTCAGGCCATCTCCGTGTTTTTCTTTGCTGTGACTTGGAGCTTTCGACCATATTCGGCTTCTCTGTAAGAAGTCAGTGGGTCTCAGGAAGTTTGAATAAAGTTCATTGTCTGTAAATCTCCATGTCATCACCTTGGCAACTAGGCTGAGCAGAACCTGAGACAGTGAGTACACCAATCATTTTGAGCATGCTGGAACCAAAAATATTTTGCTAACAGCTTGAAGTTTTCTCCTCGTGCTGAGGGGCTGTCTGGCTAGAGTTAGTGAGCAACAGCTGGTTCCCATTCCTTTCAGAGGTAGTTGTAAGATTTCATTTATTTGTTAGCTGTGCCCTCTAACCCTGATCTGTGGTCTTATTCAGCTGGCCACAGCCAAAGTGTTAAACCTCCTTCCTGTCACAGCTGAGCCTTGTGCCTGCTCGGTTGGGAAGAACTGACAATAGTGGAGACTAGTCACAGACAGCACACAGTGGGGAGAAGACAACAGCACTTTGGGTAAAGCTGGCATCAAATAGGAGAGTGTGTTTATTTAGAAACGTAGAAAATAGGTGCAGGAGTAGGCCATTCGGCCCTTCGAGCCTGCACCACCATTCAGTATGATCATGGCTAATCAACTCAAAACCCTGTACCTGCTTTCTCTCCATACCTCCTGATCCCTTTAGCCACAAGGGCCATATCTAACTTCCTCTTAAATATAGCCAATGAACTGGCCTCAACTGTTTCCTGTGGCAGAGAATTCCACAGATTCACCACTCTCTGTGTGAAGAAGTTTTTCCTCATCTCGGTTAATTTGTTTTCCTCATTTGTTAATGGGATGTAGATATCAAGGCCAGCATTTATTGCCTATCCCTACCTACCCTAACTACTATGCTAGAAAACTGCCTTCTGGAACTATGCAGTCCTGGTGAAGGTGCTCCCGCAATGCTGGAGCAGTTTCAGGATTTAGACACAGCAGCAAAAAAATGACTAGCAATATTTTTCTAAGTCAGGATGCTCATGCCTAGCAGGGGACTTTACACAACTGGAGTCTGTTGGAGAGGCTCCAGGGGAGATCCATGAGAATAATTCCAGGAATGAAAGAGTTAATAAATGAGGAGTGTTAGATAGCTTGGGCCTGTATTTGCTGGAGTCTAGAAGAATGAAGGGAGATCTCATTTATGCCTATCTAACATTGAATAGCCAGAATAGAGTGAATGTGGAGGGGGAGTCTACGACCGGAGACCACAGCCTCAGAATGGAGGGACATCCATTTCAAGCAGAAATGAGAAGGAATTTCTTTAGCTAGAAGGTGCTGAATCTATTGAATTTATTAACACGAATGGCTGTGGAGGCCAAGTTATTGGGTATATTTAAACCAGAGGTTGATAGGCTGTTGATTAGTCAGGGTGTGAAAGGTTATGGGAAGAAGGCAGGAGAATGGGATTTAAATGGATAATAAATCAGCCATGATGGAATATTGGAACAGACTCAATGGGCCAAATGACCTAATTCTACTCTTATGTCATATGGTCTTATGGGAACCTGGAGGTGGTGGAGTTCCCAGGTACTGCTTGGTCTCATCCTTCTTAGTGGTACAGGTCATGCACTTGGGAAGTGCAGTTCCTAGTATGATAACCCTTTTATTCTCAGAGTCATTCTTGTGAATCTCCTCTGAATCCTATTCAATGCCACCACATCTATTTGTAGATGAGGGGCTCAAAGCTGTTCACAATACTCAAGGTGAGGCCTCACCAGTGCCTTATAAAGCCTCAGATTCACACCCTTGCTCTTGCATTCTAGACCTCTTGAAATGAATGCTAACATGGTATTTACCTTCCTCACCACCAACTCAACCTGCAAGTTATCTTTCAGGGTGTTCTGCACAAAGACTCCCAAGTCCCTTTGCATCTCAGATTCCTGCATTTTTTTCTGCCCATTTAGAAAATAGTCCGCACATTTATTTCTACTACCAAAGTGCATGACCATGCATAATCGAACATTGTATTGCATATTCCAACATTGTATTTCATTTACCACTCTCTTGGGCATTCTCCTAATCTGTCTAAGTAATTCTGTAGCCTACCTATTTCCTTAACACTACCTGCCCCTCTACCAATCTTTGTATCGTGCAAACTTGGCAGCAAAGCCATCTATTCCATCATCTAAATCACTGATATACAGCATGAAAAGAAGCGGTCCCAACACTGACCCCTGTGAAACACCACTAGTCATTGGCAGATAACCAGATCCTTTTATTCCTGCTTGCTGCTTCCAACCAATCAGCCATTGCTCTAACCATGTCAGTAACTTTACTGCAATAGCATAGGCTCTTAACATGGTAAACAGCCTCATGTGTGGCACCTTGTCAAAGGCCTTTTGGAAGTCCAAATATATGGCATCACCTTTATCTATCCTACTTCTAATCTCCTCAAAGAATTCCAATAGGTTCGCCAGGCAAAATTTTCCCTTAAGGAAACCGTGCTGACTTTGTCTTATCTTGTCATGTGTCTCCAAGTACTCCATAACTTCATCCTTAACAATTGACTCCAACATCTTCCCAACCACTGAGGTCTGGCTAATTGGGGTCTATAATTTCCTTTCTGCTGCCTTCCTCCTTTCTTAAAGAGTGGGGTGACATTTGTAAATTTTCAGTCCTCTGGCATATGCCAGAGTCCAGTGATTTTTGAAAGATCATTGCTAATGCCTCCACAATCTCTACCGCTACCTCTTTCAGAACATTAGGGTACAGTTCATCTGGCCCAGGTGACTTATGTACTCTTAGGTCTTTCAGTTTTTTGAACACCTTCTCCCTTGTAATAGTAACTGCACTCACTTCTCTTCCCTCATACCCTTCAATATCTGGAACACTGCTAGTGTCTTCCTTAGTGAAGACTAATGCAAAATACTCATTTAGTTCATCTGCAGTCTCCTCGTCCCCTGTTATTATTACTCTGGCCTCATTTTCTTGCAGTCCTATATCCACTCTCATCTCTCTGTTATTTTTTTACATACTTGAAAAGATTTTATGCTTCAATTTGATATTGTTTGCTAGTTTGCTTTCATGTGTCATCTTTTCCCTCCTAATGAGTCTTTTAGTTGCTCTCTATAGGGTTTTAAGAGCTTCCCAACCCCCTGTCTTCCTACTAATTTTTGCTTTGTTGTATGCCCTCTCTTTTGCTTTTACATTAGCTTTGACTTCTGTTGTTAGCCATGGTTGTATTATTTTACCATTTGAGTACTTTGTTTTTGGATTACATCTATCTTGCACCTTCCTCATTTTTCCCAGAAACTCACACCATTGCTGCTCTGCTGACATCCCTGCCAGCATCTCCTTCCAACTTAATTTGGCCAACTCTTCTCTCATATCACTGTAATTTCCCTTACTCCACTGAAATACTGCTACCTCAGACTTTACTTTGTCCCTATCAAATTTCAAGTTGAACACAGTCATATTGTGATCACTGGTTCCTAAGGGTTCTTTTACCTCATGCTCCTTAATCACCTCTGGTTCACTAAATAACATCTAATCCAGTATAGCTGATCTCCTTGTATGGTCCATAACAAACTGCTCTAAAAAGCCATCTCGTAGGCATTCAACAAACTCACTCTGTTGAGAGTCTTTTCTAATTTTCCCATTTGACTTGCATGTTGAAATCTCATAACATTGCTCTTTTGACATGCCCTGTCTATTTCCCATTGTAATCTGTGATCCACATCCCAGCAACTGTTGGAAGACCTGTATATAACTTCCATCAATGTCCTTTTACCTTTGCAGTTTCTTAATTCAACCCACAAGGATTCTTCCTATCCTTTGTTACGTCTTTCTTCTGATTTGATGCCATTCTTTACCAGCAGAGCCATGCCACCCTCTCTGCCTACCTTCCTATCCCTCTGATATAACGTGTAACCTTGGACATCCAGCTCCCAACTACAACCATCCTTCAGCCATGATTCAGTGATGGCGACAACATCATATCTGACAATCTGTTATCGTGCAACAAAATCATCCACCTTATTTCTTATACTCCATGAACCAAGATATACCACTTTGAGTATTGTATTTGCTACCTTTTTGATTCTGCATCCCTAATACACTGATACTCACCCTGCTGACTGCAATGTTGCCCTTTCATTCGCCTGCCCATCCTGACAGTCTGACTGTATGCTATCTTTGCTTTTTTACCATCTGTCCTATCCTGAGTCCCTTCACTCCAGTTCCCACCCTCCTGGCAAATTAGTTTAAACCCTCCCCAACAGCTCTAACAAACCTACCTGCAAGAATATGGTCCCCACCAGGTTCAGGTGCAACCCATTAATTTGTTTTTACAGGTCATACCGCCCCCAGAAGAGATCCCAATGATCCAAGAATCTGAAACCCTGCCCCCTGCACCAGCTTCTCAGCCACGCATTTATATGCCAAATCATCCTGTTTCTACCCTAACTGACATGTGGCACAGGCAGCAATCCAGAGATTACCACTCGGGAGGTCCTGTTTCTCACATTTCTACCTAGCTCTAAATTCTCTTTCAGGACCTCATTGCTTTTCCTTCCTATGTCATTAGTACCAATATGTACCAAGACATCTGGCTGCTCTCCCTCCCTCTCCAAAATGTTGTGGACACGATCTGAGACATCCTTGACCCTGGCACCTGGGAGGCAGCATACCATCTGGGTGTCCCATTCACATCCACAGAATCTCCTGTCTGTTCCCTGACTATTAAGTCTCTTATCACTACCACTCCCCTCTTCTCCCTCTTTTCCTTCTCCACAGCAGACCTATGCTCAGTGCCAGTAACCCATTCTCCGTGGCATTCCCCTGGGAGGTTACCCCCCCATAACAGTAATAAAAGTGGTATACATATTTTTGAGGGGAATGGCCACAAGGGTGCTCTGTGCTAACTGCCTATTCACACTTCCATTTCTCCTGACAGTCACACAGCTGCTCTCCTCCTGCAACTTCAGGGTGACTACTTCCCTGTAACTCTGATCGATTATCTCCTCACTCTTCCATACAAGCTAAGTTCATCCAGTTGCTGCTCCAGATCCCTACATGGTTTTCAAGGAGCTTCAGCTGAATGCACTTCACACAAATGTAATTCCCTGGGAGTCTCTGGGTCTTCCAGGACTCTGACATCTGCCATGAAGGACACACAATGGCCATTTACTACACTAGGTACAGTAAGAGAGAAAAAGGAGGGAATCTTAGCAGAAGCTTACCTAGAACCAATGCCTCTCTGAACCAAAGCCTTCAACAGAATGGGCCAGTAATGCTGTTTTATAGTTGGTATATACCGTATCCAAAATGCTCCACTGTATCACAGGATATCTAGCGCTTGTAACCACAGCATGTTTGCAGCTAAAGCCTCTGTGTGACCCTCTGTATACTGCTGGTGAGGAGCTTAGTAATGTCAAGGGCAAATGCTTACATTAACACTTGTTTTCCACTTGTAGAAGTCATTGTTTACTTTTCATTCATTTATTTCACAGGATGTGGATGTCACTGACAATGTCCACATTTATTGACTATCCCTACATGTCCCAGAGCCAATTATGCCCAGTAGCATTTTCTTGATTATTTCTGCCTAAAGGGATGATGAATAGAACCAGAGCATTAAAGAGCAGTTTTGTTATGGTGAAGCCTCCATAGGTCAAGGTCGACCATAGATGTTGCGTCCTAGCTGTCTAGATATGCAAGCCTGGGCAGTGTGCTATGGAGAGCAAGCTGTTGCCTTGTGCAGGAATCTCCTCATCTCCATGCATCTGATGAACCCAAAGGAACAATAGAAACTGATACAGTTTGATACCAGTGGCATCACAGGAGTTGCCAGTCAACATTGAATCCAACGTATGACGGCCTTAAGACTCCAGCTCCAGATTTTTTCCTCAGGGCTTACTCCTGGGTATAGCTGCAAGGCAGCAGAGGTTTCATATCAGAAGTTTCCTTCTCCCAGATGAGCTGCCAACCATGGCTGATGAGCCCCATCTGCCTGAAGTGACTGGTTTTAAGGTGCTAGTAGCTGCTGTTAGTAGAAACGGTTCTGTCGGGCTTAGTAGCTGAGCAACGCGTGAAGTCCAGGAGCTGGATTTGGTTATCAGAGACTATTTGAGGCAGATGCCATAGGGAGCATATAAAAGGAGCCATTCCCACCCCTGGGTGTAACAAACTTAAGGAACCAACTTTGTTATAGTGTTGTTTAAAATCAGAGGAAGGACACACTGAATGAGTGAGAAGTTATTGTGGCACACTCAGTCAGATTTTCAATCTCTTGCCTATATGCTGACTTGTCACTACCTTTGACTTGGCCAATGATAGTGATGTCATCAGCAAACTTAAATATGAGATTAGCACTGTGCTTAGCCACACAGTCAATGTGAGTACAATGTGAATACAGTAGGGGGCCAAGCAAACAGTGTTGTGGTACACCTATGCTGATGGAGATTATGGAGGAGATGTTCAAAGCAAGTTTATCATCAAAGTACATATACTGTATGTCACTGTATACAACCCAGAGATTTGTTTTTTTACTGGCATACACAATATATCCAAGAAACACAACAGAATCAATGAAAGATCACACCCAACAGGATAGGCAAACAACCAAAGTGCAAAGGTTATCAAACTGTGCAAATACAAAAGAGAAAAAAATAATAACTAAATAAGCAATAAATATTGAAAATATGAGATGAAGAGTCCTTGAAAGTGAGCCCATAGGTTGTGGGAACATTTCAATGATGGAGCAAGTGAAGTTGAGTGAAGTTATCCCCTTTAGTTTAAGAGCCTGATGGTTGAGGGATAATAATTGTTCCTGTACCAGTCCTGAGGATCTTGTACCTTTTCCCCGATGACAGCAGCAAGAAAAGATCATGACCTAGGTGGTAGGTGTCCCTGATGATGGCTGTTGCTTTCCTGTGAAAACGCTTCATGTAGATGTACTCAGTGGTGGGGAGCACTTCACTCATGATGGCCAGGCGGCACCTATGGAAAAGAATACAGTCGACATTTCGGGCCAAAACCTTTCGGTAGGACTGCTGAAGGGTTTTGGCCCAAAACATTGTCTGTACTCTTTTCCATAGATGCCACCTGGCCTTCTGAGTTCCTCCAGCGTTTTGTGTGTGTTGCTTGGATTTCCAGCATCTGCAGATCTTCTCCTGTTTGTTATCCATGATGTACTAAGCCATACCATTACTTTTTTGTAGGACTTTCCGTTCAAGGGCATTGGTGTTTCCATACCAGGCTGTGATGCTGCCCATTTATATACTCTCCACCACACATCTAGAGAAGCTTGTCCAAGTTTTAACTGCCATGCCAAATCTTTGCAAACTCCTAAGGAAGTAGGGGCACTGTTGTGCTTTATTAATAATTGTACTTACATGCTTGGCCTGGGACAGGTCCTCTGAAATGATAACATCAATGACTTGAAATAAGAAGTACAACTAAATACTTTTATTAATATCACTTTTTCTGTTAAAACAATATTTACGGTAAACAATCACCACAAACAATGAAGAGCCGAGTGAAGACAAGGCTGAGTTAAGGGTTGTAGCATACGGGTGTGAGACAAAATTGGGTCGAATTTGAGGCATGTTTGAGGAGAAGTCAGTGTATATTCGGAATAAAGTTGGGTTGAGCAGAGTGATGCAAAGATGGAGCAGAGGAGAGTCACCTAAACAGACCGAGTTTTCATTGATATTAGCCCTGGGCCAATTTTCAAAGGTTGGGTACGGGTCACATGGTGGCAGAGTCCAGGCCCTGAGTGTATTGAAGTAACAGGGCTCTTGCCCAAGAACAAGGAATGACCCAATATTTGGATAATTTAAACGCCAAGCCAGATGGATTGAAAAGGCAAGGTATTGGAACCAAAGGCAGGGGTTGGATCAGTTGTGCTCGCCGCTCCATGACGTTTGCTTTGCTCTTTGCTGCACTGAGGCTGACGATGTGGCCTGCTCTGGCTGTTCTGGGCTTTGTGCCTGCGGAGTCTGTGATACTTACTCTGTGATGTGCTGAACTGAGGCTTGGGATGTGGACCTTCTCTGGCTACTATGAGCTTTGTGTCTGAGGATGTGCTTTCTTTCTAAATGTGATTTGCTTACTTTAATTGTTTTCATTATTTATTTTTACTTTCTCTGCACATTGGGTGTTTGTTGGTCTTTTTTGTGAGTTCTTTTGGGTTTCTTGTTTTTTGGCTGCCGGTAAGGCAACAAATCTCAAAGTTGTATAATAAATACATACTTTGATTAAAAAAATGTATTTTGAACTTTGAACTTTGAATGCCTCTGACCTGGCTCTCAGCAGTTTGCAGATCTCCTGGTGCAAATCCGCAGATGAGTCCTTGAACAGGGCCCAGTCCATCAACTCAAGCAATCCCATATCCGTTCTGCCCCTTGCAACCACCTCTTTGTTGTCCCAATCTCTGGAGCTTGGTTCTTTAGCCTCTGCCCGTGTGCAGGTAGGAGAAGGACAGCCAAATGATCTAAAGTCCTCATCCAGGTATCAGAGGTGGGGAGGGTCAGCACTTTAAATTCCTTGGTGTTATCATTTTAGAGGATCTGTCCTGGATTCAGCACATAAGTGCCATTACGAAGAAAACACTTCTACTTTTTAGGTGTTTGTGAAGATTTGGCATGACATCTAAAACTTTGACAAACGTGTATAGATGTGTCATGGAGAGTTTATTGACTGCTTTATCATGGCCTTGTATGGTAACACCAATGCCCTTGAGTGGAAAATCCTACAAAAATAGTGGATACAGCCCAGTCCATCACAGATGAAGTGCTCCACACCATTCAGGACATATACACGCAGCACTGTCACAGGAAAGCAGCATCCATTATCAAGGACCCCTACCACCCAGGCCATGTTCTCCTTTTGCTGCTGCCATCAGGAAGAAGGTACAGGAGTTTCATGACCCGCAGCACCAGGTTCAGGAACAGCTATTACCCCTCAACCATCAGGCTCTTGAACCAGAGCAGATAACTTCACTATATTTGCCCCATGATTGAATTGCTCCCACAACCTGTGGACTCACTTTCAAGGATGCTTCTTCTCATGTTTCTTAACTTTTGCATTTGTCTTTTGCACACTGGTTGAACACTCATTTGGTGTGGTCTTTCATTGATTCAATTATGGTTGTAATTCTTTTCTGGATTTATTAAGTATATCAAGGAGAAAGTGAAACTCAGGGTTGTATATGGTGACATATATGTACTTTGATAATAAATTTACTTTGAACTTGCATTTGAACCTACTAATGCTCCTCTGGTTTTCTCCTCCTGAAGTCAATAATCAGCTGTTGTTGCCAATCTGAATTGACTAGGGGCTGTATATGAGGAAACTCAGTTCTAAAGACCTGTGCTGACCAACTCTCCAGCTAGTTGATCAGCACAGGTCTTTGGAACTGAGCTGGATACTTTCTGTGGATTCACCCTCCTGAAGGATGCTTTCATGTTGGCCACAAAGATTGAAATCACAGGATCATTGGAGGCTGTGTGAAGGCTCCTCCATGTTTTGATGGTCAAAGCCAGCATAAAAATCGGAACTAAGCCTTGTTGTCACCTACATCACTTGGTTTTACTTTTGTAGGAAGTGATAGCATCTCAGCCCTGCTACATCGTTTAGTGTTTCACTTTTAGTTCAGAATTGCCACTTCACCCGTGAGATGGCTTTCCAGAGATTGTACCTAGACCTCTTGTATTTTACTAGGTTGCCAGACCTGAAAGTCCTTGATGTGACCATCAGCAGATTGTGGATCTCACAGTTTATCTAGGCTTTTGATTGGGGAACACTCAGAAATTTTTTGAGGGGACACACTTGTCTGCGACCATTTTATAAAGTCCACGACAACCGTGGTGTCGTTGTTCAAATCCTTCGATGAGTCCTTGAACAAGGCCGAGAGCACCGACTAAATGCAATCCCTTAGCTGCTCCTCTGCCTCTTGTGATGACCTCTTTGTTGTCCTTATCTCTGGAGCTTGCTCTTCAGCCTTCACCTGTATGCAGGTAGGAAGAGGACAGCCAAGTGTTCAGATCAGTCATTGCTGAGTCTGGAAACGTTACTCAGCTGGCTCCATATACAACAGTCAGTAAACAAGATCAGGAAAGTAGGGGGCCAGCTCCATAACTACTATATGCCAGGGGAAAGTTGGTGGTCTTTTGGGGTGTTGGGAAATAAGTGGACTTCTGTAATACACTGGTTCATAATTGGTAGGCTGATAATTCTAGGTATAAAATGTTATATTTTGTCTGTAGTTTAGTGGAGTGTCACAGTACTGTGTCTTTCGAGGAGTGGAATGTTGTAGTAAATTACCTGTTCATTGATAGCTACTCCCCCATGGAAGGCTGGGGTTGGTCCATCTAAGGAGTATTGCAGCCCCTCCTAGCTTCCATTTAGCTGATGATGTCACAGTACTGGTAGAGTTTAGATCTAGTGCACAGTAACCATGCACTCTTTTCTCATTCTCTGGGTTGCTGTGGACCAAGAAGTCAAGGGTGCCATGAAAATGGTACACAGTGTGGGTGTGCTGTAGTAAATAGCACAGTTATAGCACTATCACCAATAGTTGATAGTGTCCTGCATAGGAGGCTGATAGATTTTGGACATCAAGGAAATCAAAAGATAATGGTATTTCAAAGCAAGAAGGCATTAAAATAGATCATCATACGTGAACTTCATGAATGGTGAAGCACACACAAGGCTAGGTGCTTACTCCTGTTTCTTGTGTTCTTTATCCCCCTCACCTCCACCCCTTTAATCATAAATATTACTCCCTAGTTCAGAATATATCAGAGAAACCATTTTCTCAATATTCAACCAGACTCCTATGCTTTGTGAAGATGCTCTTCTTGTTCTCAACCCCAATGAGTATTAGTTGCACTCCTCAATCTTTCTCCATATCTCCACCCCTGTCTCTGCTTTTCTTAGACATGTACAGTGCACTGACATACCATTGTTTCTTTAACTCTGTACCCCACTCTCTCACTTTCTTGCCATCTCCTAGGCTCTTTATTGGGACACTTTGAGTACGTTAGAGTCAAAGTTGAGTTCATTGTCATATGCACAAGTTTGTGTGTGCACATGTGCAATGAAAAGCTTACAGACACATACTGTAGTATCACATACGTGGCATTCACAAGAAAAACATACATCAAACATTCTACAAAATTTTACAAGAAAACACAATTAGAACCAAGCAAGTCCATTTTAATGCAAAATACACAAATTGGTCATAGTTTTGCTGAACTGTAGTGTTTAGAGTTTTGCCAGTTGATTCAAGAACCAAATGGCCAACTGATTTTTGTGCTGCTTTCTCCAATGACAATGTTACTTCGCTCTTATCCTATAACAAGCAATCATTTCCCTCTTTATTTATACATCCAATTGTCATTCTGCTTCCTGCAACCTTTCAGATATTGTGTTCCAGTCCAAAGTTCTCTGTGAAGAAAATCACTTCCCTTCCTTTCTACACGGATCCCCTTCACTCTGACCACCAGCTCTCTGCCACGGGAAGCAGTTCCTCCTTACTTAATTTCTCAGGATCAAAGATATTCCCAGTTCCCTTATTCTCTCCAAACATTTAGAGATATTCATCCTGGTGTCATTTGGGTCAATCCCTCCCACCGTTTCTCAAGGATTGATATTCATTCCAAGAGCAGAAGTCAGAACACAACAACATTTAGATCAATGACCTTACGGGTAAGTTTGCTAGAGATGTTGGGGAAGTTTATACTAGTTTGGTAGGGGGATGATAATCAGAGTGATAGGTCAGAAGATAGAACAGTTTACATAAAGGTAGATGCAATATGTTCAGAGATGGTGAGGAAGGATAGGTAGTGGAAGGGGCATAACTGCAATCAGTTGAATGTATTGCAATGTGTCTACTTTATCAGAAACAAGGGCAATGAACTTAGAGCATTGATCAATACATGGAACTGCGACATTGTGGCCATTGCGGAGATTTGCTGTCAGCGGGGCAGGAATGGCTGTTGTATGTTCAGGGATTTAGACGTTTCAAAAGCAACAGGGAGGAGGTTAATAGAGCTGGGGGAATGGTATCACAACTGCAGAAAGGGAGGACCTCTACTGAGTCAGTGTGGATGTGGGTCAGAAATTAAAAAGGGAGCAATCACTTTATTGGGTATATTTTATAGACCCCCCCCCCCCAAATAGCAATAGAGACACTAAGGAACAGATCAGGAGACAGATTTTGGAAAGGTGCAAAAATAATAGGGTTGCTGCCATGGGAGACTTCAACTTTCTTAACATTGATTGGAACCTCCTTAGTGTAAAAGATCTTGATTGGGCAGGGTTTGTTAGGTGTGTCCAAGAAGGATTCCTGACATGATATATGAACAGGCCGACTAAAGGAGAGGCCATAATGGATCTATAACCATATAACCATATAACAATTACAGCACGGAAACAGGCCATCTCGGCCCTTCTAGTCTGTGCCGAACGCTTACTCTCACCTAGTCCCACCGACTTGCACTCAGCCCATAATAGCTGAGTGAAAGGAATAGCCCTGCACTATTCCTTTCCTGTCCGTAATACTATCTAATTTTACTTTAAATGACAATATCAAACTTGCCTCTACCACTTCTACTGGAAGCTTATTCCACATGGCTACCACTCTCTGAGTAAAGAAATTCCCCCTCGTGTTACCCCTAACTTTTTACCCCCCAACTCATGTCTCCCCACTCGCAATGGAAAAAGCTATCCATGTCAACTCTATCTATCTCCCTCATAATTTTAAATACCTCGATCAAGTCCCCCCCTCAACCTTTTACGCTCCAAAGAATAAAGACCTAACTTGTTCAACCTTTCTCTGTAACTTAGGTGCTGAAACCCAGGTAACATTCTAGTAAATCTTCTCTGTACTGTCTTTATTTTGTTGACTTCTTTCCTATAATTTGGTGACCAGAACTGTACACAATACTCCAAATTTGGCCTTACCAATGCCTTATACAATTTTAACATTACATCCCACCTCCTATACTCAATGCTCTGATTTATAAAGGCCAGCATACCAAAAGCTTTCTTCACCATCCTATCCACATGAGATTCCACCTTCAGGGAGCTATGCACCATTATTCCTAGATTACTCTGTTCTACAGCATTCCTCAATGCCCTACCATTTACCATGTATGTCCTATTTGGATTATTCCTTCCAAAATGTAGCACCTCACACTTATCAGCATTAAACTCCATCTGACATCTTTCAGCCCACTCTTCTAACTGGCCTAAATCTCTCTGCAAACTTTGAAAACCTACTTCATTATCCACAACACCACCTATGTACTGTAATATTAGACAATGAATCAGGTCAAGTGACAGGTCTGTTAGGTTAGCATTTCATATACAGTGACCACAACTCCTTGAACTTCAGCATCGCCTTGGACAGAGATAGAAGCAGATGGTATGGGGAAGTATTTAATTGGGGGACAGTGAGTTATGATGCTATTAGACAAGAACTTGGAAGCATAAATAGGGAACAGATGTTCTCAGGGAAACGTATAATGGAAATGTGGAGGTTGCTTAGAGAGCACTTGCAGGGGATTCTGGATAGGTTTGTCCCTTTGAGCAGAGAAAGGATGGCAGGGTGAAGGAACAATTGTTGACAAAAGAAGTGGAGCATCTAGTCAAGAGGAAGAAGAAAGCTTACTTAAGACATAGGAAGCAAAGACCAGAAAAAAGTCCTTGAGAGTTAAAAGGTAACCAGGAATAAGCTTAAGAAGGGACTTGGTACAGTTAGGAGGAGACATGAGGCCTTGGTGAGTAGGATTAGGAAAGCCCATGGTGTTCTACATGTATATGAAGAAGGGGGGATGAATAGAGTGAGGGTAGGATCAAGCAGTAAAAGAGGAATCATGTGCTTGGAGTTGGAGGAGGTGTGGGCAGGTCCTTAATACTTTCCTCAGTATTCACCAGTGAGAGGGACCTTGAAGTATGTGAGGTCAGTGTAAGTTTGACTAATACCGTATGTGGAATATGTCAAGTTAAGCAAGAGGATATGCTGGAAATTTTGAAAATCAGGATAGATAATTCCTCTGGGCTGGATGGGATGTGTGGGAGGAATTGAGGGAGTGAGGGACGAGATTGCCTCGCCTTTGGCAATGATCTTTGCATCCTCACTGCCACAGGAATAGTGAAGAAGTTTAGAGAGTTTCAAATGTTATCCCTTTGTTCAAGAGAGGTAATAAGGATAATTCTGGGAATTATAGACCAGTGAGTCTTATATCAGTGGTAGACAAATTGTTGTAGAGGATGCTTAGAGACAGGATGAACAATCATTTGGAGAAGCTCCATCTGATTAGGGATGGGTTTTTGCGAGGGGCAGGTCTTGCCTCCTGAGCCTCACTGACTTCTTTGAGGATCTGACAAACAAGGTAGAGGTAGATGAAGGTAGAGGTATGGGTGTGGTGTATATGGGTTTTAGTAAGGTGTTTGATAAGGTTCCCCATGGTAAGCTCATTCTGAAAGTCAGGAGGCATGGAATCCCAAGAAATTTGGTTGTGTGGATTCTTCCTCACAGAAGGCAGGGGTGGGTGGGAGGAAGTGGATAGTAGATGGAACATAAACTTCCTGGAGGTTGTTGACAGAGATCTGTTCTGGGACCCCTGCTCTTCATGATATGACTCAATTAAATTGCATGTTTTCTACTTGGTGCTCGCATGAACTTCCAATGCCCTGTATGTTGCGGCTGTAAGTTCATATCCAGGCACTTTGTAAATATGAAAGTTTCTGCCTGTATCACCCTGTCAGCCAGTGAGTGTCAGAACCCACCACTCTCTGAGTGAAAAATTATTTTCTCATCTCCCTTCTAATCCCAGTTAAAATCTGCTCCCAGTTATGTCTGGAGAGGGAAATCAGTCTATACTCTTTACTCTTTCTAGACTTCTCAGAATTTTATAAACACAACCATCTCTCCTTTCAGGGCCTCCTGTGTAACAGAAACAACTCCAATCCAACCAATCTGCTTTCACACTTACACTCCTTCAACCCTGACAACATCTTCATAAATTTTCTCTACATCTGTGCTGTAGCTTTCCTGTAATGCAGTGACCAGAACAGTGCACAGTTCATAAGCTATGATCTGACTAGTATTTTGTGTAATTTTAATATAACCTCTTGGAGTCATAGAAAAGTATAACACAAAAGCAGTCCCTTTGGCCCCTCTAGTCTATGCCGAACCATTTATATTGCCTATTTCCTGCACTCGAACCATAGCCCTCCGTAACCCTCCCATCCCTGTACCTATCCGAACTTATCTTAAACGTTGAAATCAAGCTCACATGTACCACTTGCACTGGCAGCTCATTCCACACTCTCACTACCCTCTGAGTAAAAAAGTTTTCCCTTGTGTTCTCCTTAAACTTTTTACCCTTAACCCATGACCTGTAGCTGTAGTCCCACCCAGCCTGCTTGCATTTACCCCATCTATACCCCTCATTATTTTGTGTACTTCAATCAAATCACCTCTCAATATTCTACATTCCAAAGAATAAAGTCCTAAGCTATTAAATCTTTCCTTATAACTCAGGTCCCCCAGACTCGGCAAAATCCTTGTAAATTTTCTCTCCACTTTTTCAACCTTATTTATATCTTTTCTGTAGGTAGGTGACCAAAACTGCATCCAATACTCCAAATTAGGCCTCACCAATGTCTTACCCAACTTCAATATAACCTCCATGTCCTTACTCAGTACATTGATGCTGAAAGCCAATGTGGTTTTTAGACTCCATCTAATTGTGTTGCCACTTTCAATTAATTATTTGTTCTTCTGTTTTTTTTTCATTCTTTGCCCAGCTAATAAAAGCAAACATCTCATTTGACTTTAGATCCACACCAATTGACTATTCTGTTCCTTTAGCAATCTACTGTAGGAAAGGTGGATGAGCTTAGGGCATGGATCAGCATGTCTAATTATGACATTGTAGCCATGAGGGAGTCTTGGTTGCAGGAGAGGTAGAACTGGCAGTTCAATATTCCAGGCTTCCATTGTTTTAAACATGATAGAGTGGGGGGAATTAAAGGGAGAGGGGATACGTCATGGCAGTGCTCAGATAAGGCAGGTTGAAGAGCTCATCTAATGAGGCTTTATAGGTAGAAATGAGCAATAAGAAAGGTATGACCACATTAATGGAATTATATTATAGAACGCCCAACAGTCCACAGGATTCAGAGGAGCAAATTTGCAGAGAGATTGCAGACTGCTGCAAGAAACACAAGGTTGTGATGGTAGGTGATTTTAACTTTCCACATATTGTAGAAGGGCTGGATGGGAAAAGGTTTGTAAAATTAGTTCAGGAAAGTTTCTTTAACCAGCACTTAGAGGTCCCAACCAATGTGTATGCAATACTTGATAGAAACATAGAAACCTAGAAAACCTATAGCACAATACAGGCCCTTCAGCCCACAAAGCTGAGCCGAACTTGTCCTTACCTGAGAAACTACCTAGGGTTACCCATAGCCCTCTATTTTTCTAAGCTCCATATAACCGTCCAGGAATCTCTTAAAAGACCTCTTCATATCTGCCTCCACCACGTTGCCCATTCCACACATTCACCACTCTCTGTGTAGAAAACTTACCCCTGATATCTCTTCTGTACCTACTTCCAAGCACCTTAAAACTGTATCCTCTCATGCTAGCCATTTCAGCCATGGGAAAAAGCCTCTGACTATCCACACGATCTCCTGTTAGGGAATGAGACAGGGTAGGTTACAGCAGTTTGTGCAGGGGAACACTTTGCATCTAGTAATCATAGTGCCATTAGTTTCATGGTAACTATAGAAAAGGACAGGCCTGGTCCTTTGGTTGAGATTCTAATTAGAGATATAAGTATGGATCTGGCAAGCAAGGTGTACTTGGTAAGTGGGCCTTCAAATGTGAAATATTGAGAGCATGGAGTCTATATGTTCCTATCGGAATAAAAGGCAAGGATAATAAGTTTAGGGAATCTTGGTTTTCAAGAGCTATTGAGGCTATGGTTAACAAAAAAGAAGAAAGTGCATAGCAGGTATAGGCAGGTAGGAACAAGTACAAGAAATGCAAGAAAATACTTAAGAAAGAAATCAGGAGGGCTAAAAGAAGGCATAAAGTTGCTCTAATAGACAAGGTATATAAACTTACAAGGGGTACAGATAGGGTAAATGCAAGTAGGCTTTTTCCACTAAGGTTGGATGGGACTGCAACCAGAGGTCATAGGTTAAGAATGGAAGGTAAGAAGTTTAAGGGGAACAAGAGTGAAACTTCTACAATCAAAGGATTGTGAGTGTGTGGAATGAGCTGCCAGCATAAGTGGTCCATGAAAGTTCAATTTCAATGTTAAGGAGAAGTTTGGATAGGTACACCCTATCCTTATTATATGCAGGGGATATGTTCCTCGTAGTTGACGCATAATGTGAATAATTATTTAAATAGAGAAAATAGGGATGTGTTCCAGAGGGCTTTCTAAATATGTTTTATCTGTAACTTATTCACATTTTCATACCAATACAACATAAAAACAGTACCACAAGGCAACATTGGTATTATATTTCATCGATTTAAGGTAATATTCAATGTAATAAATCATAGAAAGTTAACATATGAGGGTGTATAGTACACACCAACAGCGGCAGGTATGTTCGCTCCAGGAGATGAGTGGTTGTTGTGGTGTTGGGCACTTTACATGGATGAGGTAGATGGTTGTGGGTCATCAGAATCATCAAGCACAGCAAGGAGTGATGGAAGACTCACAGAATTCTTAGAACTGCTGGCAGCAGGAGTTGTCACCGGTTTGAAGAAAGTGGTGAGGGTTGTTTGCTGGGTAGCATTTTGTTTTTCAGCATAAATTTGCTTGTAGGGAAGAAGGGTTGATGGCAGAGAACGACTGAAATGCTGACTTCGTTCTAAACTTGGGTCCATGTCCATCGCCATTTGTGCCAAGTGTTCTGACTTCCACCATTCCCTCACTGTTGGTAAACTCCTGGGATTTTCAAAATCATCTGTTGCTTTCAGCATCTGAGAGATCGTTAGCTATCAAAAAAAAATACTCCTTGAATGTGGTTCACACCTTGGTCGAGTGGTTGAATCAGCGATGTTGTTGTTAGGTGGCAGGAGCCATGGACAGACATGTCGGAGTGGGAGTGGTCTGTGGAATTGGAGTGTGTGGCCACAGGGAGATCCCGCCACTGCTGGAGGACTGAGCGCCGGTGTTCGGCGAAACGGTGTTCGCCGGTGTATGGCGACTTACACATTAGGGAGACCCGCCACAGACTGGGAGACAAGTCTGTCCATGGCCTTCTCTACCGTCAAGATGAGGCCACACACAGGTTGATGGAGCAATACATTATCTCCCGCCTAGGTAGCTTCCTTCCTGCCGGCATGAACATCCAACTCACTGACCTCCGTTGATACCCCTGCCCCCCCCCCCCCCCCTTATCCCCATCCCTATCTATTATTTTAGTCTGGTTCTCTTTCTCTCTCTTTTTCCCCCCTCACTATAATCTCCCCCCAGCCCTACCTTTCTTTCTCTTTTATTTCCCATAATTCTCCACCTTCCCCCTAGCCCATTTCCCTCCAGCCCATCAGTTCCCAGCTCTCTACTTTATCCCTCCCCCCACTTCTTATCCCCCCTCGACCATCCCATGTTACTTCTCTCCTGATGAAGGGTTTCAGCCCGAAACGTCGTCACTACCTCCTCCCATAGATGCTGTCTGGCCTGCTGAGTTCTGCCAGCATTTCGTGTCTTTTTATTTATTTCCAGCATCTGCAGATTCACTTGTGTTGCCTTGTACTTATCTAGTCCAGCAGTGTACCACAGGGATGACAAGTCTGTGTTCAGTGGTGTACCACAGTGACTGGAAGTCTGTGACTAGTGCTGTACAACAGGGATTGTTTATACAGAGATGGGAAGTCTATGTCCTGTTGTGTACCACAGTGATTGCAACTCTATGACCAGTGCTATACCATAAAGTTTGGAAGTCTCTGACCAACAGTGCACCAGAGTTGTTGGAAGTCTATGTCCAATGGTAGGTCAAATATGATGACAGAATATAGTATTAATGGTAAGACTCTTGGCTGTGTGGAGGATCAGAAGGATCTTGAGGTCTGAGTCCATAGGACACTCAAGGCTGCTGCACAGGTTGACTCTGTGGTTAAGAAAGCATACAGTGCATTGGCCTTCATCAATCATGGGATTGAATTTAGGAGCTGAGAGGTAATGTTGCAGCTATATAGGACAGTTTTGGTTGTCTCACTATGGTAAGGATGTAGAAACCATAGAAAGGGTGCAGAGGAGATTTACAAGGATGTTAAAAAGCAAACACGAGGAAATCTGCAGATGCTGGAAATTCAAGCAACACAGACAAAATGGTGGTGGAACGCTGCAGGCCAGGCAGCATCCATAGGGAGAAGCACTGTTGACGTTTCGGGCTGAGATGTCAACAGCGCTTCTCCTTATAGATGCTGCCTGGCCTGCTGTGTTCCACCAGCATTTTGTGTGTGTTGTTTACAAGGATGTTGTCTGGATCGGGGAGCATGCCTTATGAGAGTAGGTTGAGTGGACTCAGCCTTTTTTCCTTGGAGCGATAGAGAATGAGAGGAATAGTAGTGGCACATCTTGATGGCAGTAATAGGATTAGGCCGAGCCAGCATGGATTTACCAAGGGCAAATCATGCTTGACTAATCTGTTGGAGTTTTTTGAGGGTGTAACAAGGATGTTAGACGAGGGTAAGCCAGTGGATGTTGTGTACCTAGATTTTCAGAAGGCATTCGATAAGGTGCCACATAGGAGATTGGTGAGTAAAATCAGAGCTCATGGCATTGGGGGCAGGGTTTCAACATGGATAGAAAACTGGTTGGCAGATAGAAAGCAAAGGGTAGCAGTGAATGGGTGTTTCTCGGACTGGCTGGAGGTGACTAGTGGGGTACCACAGGGCTCTGTATTGGGACCACAGCTCTTTACGATTTACGTCAACGATTTAGATGAGGGCATTGAAAACTATATCAGCAAGTTTGCTGAAGATACAAAACTGGGTGGCAGTGTGACATGTGAAGAGGACGTTAGGAGAATACAGGGAGACTTGGATAGGCTGGGTGAGTGGGCAGATACTTGGCAGATGTCATTCAATGTGAATAAATGTGAAGTTATCCACTTTGGAAGCAGGAACAAGAGGGCAGAGTATTGTCTGAACGGTGTAGAGTTAGGTAAGGGAGAAATGCAAAGAGACCTAGGAGTCCTAGTTCATCAGTCAATGAAGGTGAATGAGCAAGTGCAACAGACAGTGAAGAGGGCAAATGGAATGTTGGCCTTTATTACAAGGGGAATTGAATACAAGAGCAAGGATGTCCTTTTGCATTCGTACAGGGCCCTGGTGAGACCACACCTGGAATATTGTGTACAGTTTTGGTCTCCAGGTTTAAGGAAAGACATTCTGGCAATTGAGGAAGTGCAGCGTAGATTCACTAGGTTGATTCCTGGGATGGCAGGGCTGTCTTACGCAGAGAGATTGGAGAGACTGGGCTTGTACACACTGAAATTGAGGAGATTGAGAGGGGATCTGATTGAAACGTTTAAGATAATTAAAGGATTTGATAGGATTGAGGCAGGAAATATGTTCCAGATGTTGGGAGAGTCCAGTACCAGAGGGCATGGATTGAGAATAAGAGGTCAGATATTTAAAATAGAGTTGAGGAAGAACTTCTTCTCCCAGAGAGTTGTGGAGGTGTGGAATGCACTGCCTCGGAAGATGGTGGAGGCCAATTCTCTGGATGCTTTCAAGAAGGAGCTAGATAGATATCTGATGGATAGGGGAATCAAGGGATATGGGGACAAGGCAGGGACTGGGTGTTGATAGTGAATGATCAGCCATGATCTCAGAATGGCGGTACAGACTTGAGGGGCCGAATGGTCTACTTCTGCACCTATTGTCTATTGTCTATTGACCTGATAGAGGTGTATAAAATGATGAGAGGCATTGATTGTGTAGATCGTCAGTGGCTTTTTCCCAGGGCTGAAATGGCTAGCATGAGAGGGCACAATTTTAAGGTGCTTGGAAGTAGGTACAGAAGAGATATGAGGGGCAAGTTTTTTGCGCAGAGACTGGTGAGTACGTGGAATGGGCTACCGGCAACGGTGGTGGAGGCAGATAGGGTCATTTAAGAGACTCCTGGATAGGTACATGAAGCTCAGAAAAATAGAGGGCTATGGGTAACCCTAGGTAATTTCTCAGGTAAGGACATGTTCAGCACATCCTTGTGGGCCAAAGGGCCTGTATTGTGCTGTAGGTTTTCTATGTTTCTGTGATATATTACATGGATTGGAAGTCTATATCTTTCAGCGTACCACAGGGATTGGAATTCTATAACTAGTGCTATACCACAGTCTTTGGAAGTCTATGTCCAGGAGTGTATCATAGTGATTGGAAGTCTATGGCCAGGAGTGAATCACAGAGTTTAGAAGTCTATGTAAAACAATGTACCACAGGGTTCGAGAGTCTCTGACCAGTGCTATACCACAGAATTTGGAAGTCTATGACCAGCTGTATACCACAGTTATTGGAAGTCTATGTGCAGTGGTATTCGAACTAGACTGAGCCCTTAGGTCCGCTGCCTGGAGCAGCCGGTGTAGGCACAATCCTTTGTCTCATTAGCACAGCAGCTGGATCTCTTCACTAAGAGAGATGAATGAACGTCATGGGAGAGCAAGGAAATTGAGCCTGACCATCACCTTGAGCTTTCTAGTCTATCTGGAACACAATTTAAATTTTCTAAGCAACCCCTAAGACTTGCTCTAGGACCCTATGGACATTAGGTCTTCCAGTCCCTGTGGTACACTGCTATTCATAGACTTCTAGACCCTGTGATACACCACTGGTCATAGACTTCCAATCCCTGTGCTACACTCCTAGACATATTGGGCTGGACTGCTCAAGCATTTCGCTGTGCGGGGATCCAGGTCCCAGAGTGAGGCACTAGCTGGTGATTGGAAAATTTAAATTCTGGTCCCAGAGAGATTGGAAATCCCAAGGCAAAGGTTGTCCGGATTTCACTCGCTCTCCCATGATGTTCATTTATCTCTCTTGGTGAACTGCTCGAGCTGCTGTGCTATTGAGACAAAGGTGTGGGCTTACACTGGCTGCACTGGGGAGTGTGTCTAGTTCAGAATACTGTCACTTGCTTCTATTGTTTGCATGATTGTCTTGTTTTTCTTTCTGTTTCTCTGTGTATGTGACTTTAGGTCTTGCTTTTTTTAATTGGGTTCTTCAACTTTCTTGCTTTTGTGGCTGCCTGTAAGCAGACAAATTTCAAGGTGGATAATTTATACATTACATGATAATAAATGTACTTTGGATTACTTTGAATTAATGTGGTACACTACTTGACATAGAATTCCAATCTCTGTGATGTACCACTGCGCATAGACTTCTAATGATTTAGTAATGACAAAAAAATGCCACTGGCACCATGTTACTGGTACTGAGCGTGGGTCTGTGGTGCAGAAGGGAAAGTGGGAGCAGCAGTGATAGGGGACTCAGTAATCAAGGGAAAGGGAAAGGAGATTCTTGAACGTGAATGGGACACCTAGATGGTATGTTACCTCCTAAGTACCAGCGTCAGGACAATTTTGGATTGCGTCCATAACATTTTGGAGAGAGAGAGAGAGAGCAGCCAGATGTCTTGGTACATATTGGTACTCTTAAAGTAGGAAGGAAAAACAAAGAGGTCCTGAAAAGAGAATTTAGAGAGCTAGCTAGAAAGCTGAGAGGCAGGAACTCCTGCCTGTGCCACATGTCAGTGGGGGTAGAAACAGGATGACCTAGCAGATAAATATGTGGCTGAGAAGCTGGTGGAAGGGGGCAAGGCTTTAGTTTCTTAGATCATTGGGATCTCTTCTGGGGGAGGTATGCCTTGTTCAAAAATGATGGTTGCATCTAAATCTGAGGGGAACCAATATTCTTGTGGGCAGGTTTGTTAGAGCTGTTGGGGAGGGTTTAGGCTAATTTGGCAGTGGGGTAGAAATCAGAGTGAAGGGACAGGGTAGGATGAATTGTAAAAAAAGTAAAGGTAGTCAGACTGTCAGGAAGGGTAGGCAGATGATAGGACATAATTGCAGCCAGCAGGATGAGTATCAGTGCATTAGGGGTGCAGAATCATAAAGGTAGAAAGGTATTCAAAGGTATTCAAAGGTATTCAAAAGGTATTCAAAGTGTTAGATCTCAGTGCATGGACTATAAGAAATAAGGTGGATGATTTTGTTGCACTATTACAGATGGCCAGGCATGATGTTGTGGCCATCACTGAACCGTGGCTGAAGTTGGGATGTGGAGAAATTTCTTTAGCCAAAGGGTGGCGAATTTGTGGAATTTTTTGCACATGCAGCTGTGGAGGCCAGGTTGTTGGGTGTACTTAAGGCAGAGATTGATAGGTTCTTGATTGGACATGGCATCAAAGATTACGGAGAGAAGGCCAGAAACTGGGGTTGAGGAGGAGAAAAAAAGAGTCAGCCATGATTGAATAGTGGAGCAGACTTGATGGGCTAGATGGCCTAATTCTGCTATCTCTTTTGTTCTTATAGTCTTATGAATGTCTAAGGTTACGCATTGTATTGAAGGGACAGGAAGGTCAACAGAGGGGGTGACATGACTCTACTTGTGAAAAATTGCATCAAATCAGTAGAAAGATGTGACAAACAATAAGAAAATGTTGAATCCTTCTGGGTTGAGTTAAGAAACTGCAAGGGCAGAAGGATCCTGTTGGCAGTTACATACAAGCCTTCCAACAGTAGCTGGGTTGTGGACCACAGATTATATGAAATAGAAAAGGTGTATCAAAATGGCAATGTTATGATGGATTGGGAGATTTTAGCATGCAGGTCAATTGGGAAAATCAGGTAGGAAATGGATCCCAAGAGAATGAGTTTGTTGAATGAGATGGCTTTTTAGAGCAGTTTGTTGTTAAGCCTAGTAGGGGATCAGCTATTCTAGATTGGGTGTTATGTAATGAAGTGGAGGTGATTAGGGAGTTTAAGGTAAAATGACGGAGGATGAGAGGTGACCTGATAGAGGTGTATAAAATGTTGAGAGGTGTTGATCGTGTGGATAGTCAGAGGCTTTTTCCCAGGGCTGAAATGGTTGTCACAAGAGGACACAGGTTTAAGGTGCTGGGGAGTAGGTACAGAGGAGATGTCAGGGGTAAGTTTTTTACTCAGAGAGTGGTGAGTGCGTGGTATGGGCTGTTGGCAAAGATGGTGGAGGCGGATACAATAGGGTCTTTAAAGAGACTTTTGGATAGGTACATGGAGCTTAGAAAAATAGAGGGCTATAGGTCAGCCTAGTAATTTCTAGAGTAGGGACATGTTCGGCACAACTTTGTGGGCTGAAGGCCCTGTATTGTGCTGTAGGTTTTCTATGTTTCTATGTCCCTTAGGAGGGAATGATCACAACATGACTGAATTCACCTTGGAATTTGATAGGGGAAAAAATATAGTCTAATGTAGCAGTATTTCATTGGAGTGAAGGAAATTACAATGATATGAGAGAGGAGTTGGGCAAAGTAAATTGAAGGAATGCTGGCAGGGATATCAGCAGAGCAGCAATGTCACGAGTGTCTAGGAAAAATGAGGAAGGTGTAGGATAGATGTATTCTAAAAACAAAGAAAAACTGAAATGGCAAAATAGTATAACTGTGACAAAGGAAGTAAAAGCTAATGTAAAAGCAAAAGAGAGGGCATACAGCAATGCAACAATTAGTTGAAAGACAGAGGATTGGGAACCTTTTAAAAACCTACAGAGAACAACTGAAATAATTACTAGGAGGGAAAAGATGAAATATGAAATCAAGCTAGCAAACAATATGAAAGTGGATAGTAAAAGCTTTTTTGAATATGTAAAAAAAAAAGAGATGAAAGTTGATATAGGACTGTAGAAATGAGGCTGAGGAAATAATCACAGGGGCAAGGAGATGCAGATGAACTAAATGAGTATCTTGCATCAGTTTTCTCTATGGAAAACACTAGCAGATGTTAGGTATTTTGCTAGAAGTGCCAGATATTGAAGGGTGTGAGGGAAGAGACGTGAGAACAGTTACTATTACAAGGGAGAAGGTGCTCAAAAAGCGGAAAGGCCTAAGGGTACATAAGTCACCCAGGCCAGATGATCTGCACCCCGGCGTTCTGTAAGAGGTAGCATTAGTAATGATCTTTCAAAAATCTTTGAACTCTGGCATGGTGTCAGAGGACCGGAAAATTGCAAGTGCCACTCCACTCTTTAAAAAAGAAGAAAGGCAGCAGAAAGGAAATTATAGACCAGTCAGCCTGACCTCAGTGGTTGGGAAGATGTTGGAGTCCATTGTTAAGGACGAGGTGATGGAGTACTTGGTGACACAGAACAAGATATGACAAAGTCAGCGTAGTTTCCTTAAGGGAAAATCTTGCCTGACGAACCTGTTGGAATTTTTTGAGGAGATTACAAGTAAAATAGATAAAGGAGATGCAATAGATGCTGTATATTTGGACGTTCAGAAGGCTTTTGACAAGGTTCCAAACATAAAGTTGCTTACCAAGTTAAGAGCCTATGGTATTACAGAAAAGTTGCTGACATGGTTAGAGCATTGACTGATTGGTAGGAGGCAGCAAGTGGGAATAAGAGGGTCCGTTTCTGGTTGGCTGCCAGTGACTAGTGGTGTTCCGCAGGGGTCGGTGTTGAGACTGCGTCTTTTTAAGCTGTATATCAATGATTTAGGTGATGGAATAGATGGCTGTGTTACCAAGTTTGCAGATGTTACAAAGATTGGTGGAGGGGCAGGCATTGCTGAGGAAACAGGTAGGCTGCAGAAGGACTTAGACAGATTAGGAGAATGGCTAAGAGAGTAGCAAATGAAATACAATGTTGAACAACACACGGTTATGCACTTTGGTATAAGAAATAAATGTGCAGACTATTTTCTAAACAGGAAGAAAATCCAAAAATCCGAGATGCAAGGGAACACAGGAGTCACTGTGCCGGACACTCTAAAGGTTAACTTTCAGGTAGTGTCAGTGGTGAGGAAGACAAATGCAATATTAGCATTCAGTTGAAGAGGTCTAGAATACAAACGCAGGGATGTGAAGCTGAGGCTTTATAAGGCACTGGTGAGTATTGTGAACAGTTTTGGGCTCCTCATCTTAGAAAAGATGTGCTGGTATTGGAAAGGATTCAGAGGAGGTTCACAAGAATGATTCTGGGATTGAAAGGATTATCATACGAGGAACATTTGATGGCTGTACTCAGTGGAATTTAGAAAGATGAGGGGGGATCTCATTGAAAAATCTTGAATTTTAGATGGAGTAGATGTGAAAAGGATGTTTCTCATGATGTGGGAGTCTAGGACAAGAGGGCACAGCCTCAGAGTCAGAGGGCTGACTATTTCAAATAGAGATGTGGAGAAATTTCTTTATCCAGAGAGAGGTGATTTTTTGGAATTTATTAGCATAGGCAGCTAAGGATGCCAGGTCATTGGGTGTACTTAAGGCAAAGCTTGATATGTTCTTGATTGGACATTGCATTAATGGCTACAGGGAGAAGGCCGGGGAGTGGAGCTGAGTAGGGGGATAAAGGATCAGCCATTATTGAATGGCAGAGCAGACTTGATGGTCTTATGTTCTTATGGTCTACATCATTGGAGGTAGGCTTCCAATTCCTGTAGTACACTGCTGGACATAGACTTCTAATCCCTGTAGTACACCACTGCATGTAGACTTCCACTTATTGTGATACACCCCTGGACATAGACTTCCAATCACTGTGTTACACTCCTGGGCATAGACTTTCTATTGCTGCAATATATCACTGCACATAGACTTCTAATCATTGTGGTATAGCACTGGACATAGACTTCCAATCATTGTGACTCACCGCTGAACATAGACTTCCAAACCCTATGGTATACTGCTGATCATAGACCTCAAATTACTGTGGTATAGCACTGGTGATAGACTTCCAATCACTGAGATACACCGCTATAAGTAAACTTCTAATCCCTGTGATATACTACTGGACATATACTCCCAATCCCAATGGTACATTGCTTGATATAGGCTTCCAATCCCTGTGGTATACAACTGGTCATAGATTTCTGATCACTGTGGTACACTTCTCCATCTCTGAAATTTTCTTCCTCCAACCAACTCCATAATTCCTTTCCCTCCTTAAACTCCTTAACTCCCTTCCCACCTCCAACTCTCTAAATTTATTCCCTCTTCCAGTTCCTTAACTGCCCTCCCTTCTCTAAATCTGAAACTTCCTTCCCTCTACCAACTCTGTAATTCCCTTCCCTCAACTAACTCCATAACCCTCTTCCCTCCTTGAACTGTGTAACTCTTCCCCTCCTCCAAATCTCCAACTCCCTTCCCTCATACAATGATCTACGTATTACTTTGAAAAAATCTTGTTGGCATTTTGTGAATTCCACCCTATTTAAGCTGCTTGTACTAAAGTAATCTCAGTCAATGCTAGAAGAGTGGGTTAATCCTGAATTATTATTATTTCATCTTGGCATGATGGCTGAATGGTCTCCTTTAGTGCTGTATTTTTTCTGATAATTATTCAGTGAGCTGTAATTGCAGTTGGCTTTGTTCATCAATAACAACATTTGGCAAACTCCTATTAGAAATGTGGCCGAAGAAACAGGAGAGTGTGTCTTTGGCAATTGAAATCCTTTTCGGAGTTTCAAATCTCTCCACTGAGCAGGGAGATTTACAGTCACATTTCTCACATTCCTTCATTTGTGCAGCAGATGAGAGTAGCTCCAAGGAGGGGCCTCTGGGGGCAACTGTGAACAGGAGGGGTCCATGGTTTACAGAACGGTAAACTCTTCACTAACTGCTGCCCAGAACAAAAATCTCAACATCTGCAGCTGGGAAACAGTAGCAGTGTCTAAGAATGACTCCCTGAAAGCCCGAAGTATCCCATGGTTGGACGAGAATGCAGCAGAAGCTCTTTACATGGTTAGTGCCAGCTGAATTTAGAAGTGTATTCTTGTACTAATGCCTGTACTTGGCTGGAACTCCAGTGCCTGAGAAACAACAATCATTTCAAATGCTCTATTAACAGACCTTTTTTTCTCCTGTCCTGATGAAGGGTCTCAGCCTGAAATGTCAACCTTTTTCCTTAGATGCTGCAGGCCTGCTGAGTTCTTTCAGAATATTATGTGTGTTGCTTGGGTTTTCAGCATCTGCAAATGTTCTCTTGTTTGTAATTGGACCACTTTTGTCCTCCATTTTGAGTTACTGTTGACATTACTTAAGGTTTATTGAGTCACAAATACCCATAATCCAAAATCTATCTATATTAATACTATTTCTCACATTAAGTCCATAGCCTTCTGTGCTTTGCTGTTTCAAGTGCCCGCCTTGATATATCCTAGCCATTGTGGAAATGCCTGCCCCTATCACTACACATGCAAGTTCATTCCAGATTTCAGTCACACTCTAGGTGTAAAAATTATTTCCCCAAATCTCTGCTAAATCTCTTATTCTGACTCTAAACAAAGCCATCTGGTTATAAATATCTTCGTTGAGAGAAAAGTTGCTTATCACCCTGTCCATATGTTTTATAATTCTGGAGAACTCAATGAGGTCTCTTCTCAGTCTCCTCTACTCTTAGAAAAAGACCATAAGACAAAGGAGCAGAAGTCGGCCATTTGGCCCATCGAGTCTGCTCTGTCATTTTATCATGAGCTGAGCCATTTTCCCATTGAGTCCCACTCCCCCGTCTTCTCACCATAACCTTTGATGCCCTGGCTACTCAGATACCTCTCAATCTCTGCCTTAAATACACCCAATGACTTGACCTCCACTGCCACCCATGGCAACAAATTCCACAGATTCACCACCCTCTGGCTAAAAAAATTTCTTCATATCTCTGTTCAGAATGGGCGCCCTTCAATCCTTAAGTCATGCCCTCTCGTACTAGACTCCCCCACCATGGGAAAGAACTTTGCCACATCCACTCTGTCCATGCCTTTCAACATTCGAAATGTTTCTATGAGGTCCCCCCTCATTCTTCTAAACTCTAAGGAGTACAGTCCAAGAGTGGTCAAACGTTCCTCATATGTTAACCCTCTCATTCCCGGAATCATTCTAGCGAATCTAGAATTCACTAGAATGATTCCGGGAGTCATTCCGGGACCTCTCCAATGTCAGCACATCCTTTCTTAAATAAGGAGCCCAAAACTGCACACAGTATTCCACGTGAGGTCTTACCAGTGCCTTATTGAGCCTCAACATCACATCCCTGCTCCTATACTCTACTCCTCTAGAAATGAATGCCACCATTGCATTTGCCTTCTTCACCACCGACTCAACCTGGAGGTTAACCTTAAGGGTATCCTGCATGAGGACTCCCAAGTCCCGTTGCATCTCAGAACTTTGAATTCTCTCCCAATTTAAGTAATAGTCTGCCCGTTTATTTCTTCTACCAAAGTGCACGACCAAAAACTTTCCAACATCGTATTTCATTTGCCACTTCTTTGCCCATTCTCCCAATCTGCCCAAGTCTCTCTGCAGACCCTCTGTTTCCTCAGCACTACCGGCCCCTCCACCTATCTTTGTATCATCAGCAAACTTATCCACAAAGCCATCTATTCAGTAATCCAAATCATTGATATACAATGTAAAAAGAAGCGGCCCCAACACTGATCCCTGTGGAATACCACCGGTAACCGGCAGCCAATCTGAATGGGATCCCTTTATTCCCAGTCTCTGTTTCCTGCCACTCAGCCAATGCTCTATCCACGTATGTAACTTGCCCATAATTCCATGGGCTATCTTTTTTAGCAGCCTCATGTACGGCACCTTGTCAAAGGCCTTCTGAAAATCAAAATACACAACATCCACTGCATCTCCCTTGTCTAGCCTACTTGTAATTTCCTCAAAAAAATTGCAATAGGTTTGTCAGGCAGGATTTTCCTTTAAAGAAACCATGCTGAATTCTGCCTATCTTGTCATATGCCTCCAGGTACTCCGTAACCTCATCCTTGACAATCGACTCCAACAACTTCCCAAACACCGATGTCAAGCTAACAGGTCTATAATTTCCTTTTTGCTTCCTTACCCCCTTCTTAAATAGTGGAGTGACATTTTCAGTCTTCCAGTCCTCTGGAATCATACCAGAACCTATTGACTTTTGAGAGATCATTGCTAATGCCTCCACAATCTCCACAGCGACTTCCTTCAGAACACGAGGGTGTATTCCATCTGGTCTGGGAGATTTATCTACCCTTAGACTATTTAGCTTCCTGAGTACTTTCTCTGTCGTAATTGTGACTGCGCACACTTCTCTTCCCTGACACCCTTGAGTGTCCGGTATAATGCTGATGTATTCCTCAGTGAAGGCTGATGCAAAATACTTGTTCGGTTCCTCCACCATCACCTTAACTCACATTGAGATTTCTCCAGCATCATTTTCTATTGGTCCTATGTCTACTCTCACCTGTCTATTACTCTTTATATACTTGAAAAAGCTTTTAGTATCCTCTTTGATATTATTTACTATCTTCCTTTCATCGTTCATCTTTTCCTTCTTAATGAAACATAGAAACATAGAAAATAGGTGCAGGAGTAGGCCAATTGGCCCTTCGAGCCTGCACAGCCATTCAGTATGATCATGGCTGATCATCCAACTCAGAACCCTGTACCTGCTTTCCCTCCATACCCCCGATCCCTTTAGCCACAAGGGCCATGTCTAACTTCCTCTTAAATTTAGCCAATGATCCGGCCTCAACTGTTTCCTGTGGCAGAGAATTCCACAGATTCACCATTCTCTGTGTGAAGAAGTTTTTCCACATCTCAGACCTAAAAGGCTTCCCCTTTATCCTTAAACTGTGACCCCTCGTTCTGGACTTCCCCAACATCTGAAACAATCTTCCTGCATCTAGCCTGTCCAATCCCTTTAGGATTTTATACGTTTCAATAAGATCCCCCCTCAATCTTCTAAATTCCAGTGAGTATAAGCCTAGTCAATCCAGTCTTTCTTCATATGAAAGTCCTGCCATCCCAGGAATCAATCTGGTGAACCTTCTTTGTACTCCCTCTATGGCAAGAATGTCTTTCCTCAGATTAGGGGACCAAAACTGCACACAATACTCTAGGTACGGTCTCACCAAGGCCTTGTACAACTGCAGTAGAACCTCCCTGCTCCTGTTCTCAAATCCTTTTACCATGAATGCCAACATACCATTTGCCTTTTTCACCGCCTGCTGTACCTGCATGCCCACCTTCAATGACTGGTGTACAATGACACCCAGGTCTCGTTGCATCTCCCCTTTTCCTAATCGGCCACCGTTCAGATAATAATCTGTTTTCCTGTTCTTGCAACCAAAGTGGATAACCTCACATTTATCCACATTAAATTGCATCTGCCATGAATTTGCCCACTCATCTAACCTATCCAAGTCACCCTGCATCCTCCCCACAGCTAACACTACGGCCCAGCTTCGTGTCATCAGCAAACCTGAAGATGCTGCATCGTCTAAATCATTAATATATATTGTAAACAACTGGGGTCCCAGCACTGAGCCTTGCGGTACCCCACTAGTCACTGCCTGCCATTCTGAAAAGGTCCCGTTTACTACCACCCTTTGCTTCCTGTCTGCCAACCAATTCTCTATCCACATCAATGCCATACCCCCAATACCGTGTGCTTTAAGTTTGCACACTAATCTCCTGTGTGGGACCTTGTCAAAAGCCTTTTGAAAATCTAAATATACCACATCCACTGGCTCTCCCCTATCCACTCTACTAGTTACATCTTCAAAAAATTCTATAAGATTCGTCAGACATGATTTTCCTTTCACAAATCCATGCTGACTTTGTCCGATGATTTCACCTCTTTCCAAATGTGCTGTTATCACATCTTTGATAACTGACTCTAGCATTTTCCCCACCACCGATGTCAGACTAATCAGTCTATAATTCCCCGGTTTCTCTCTCCCTCCTTTTTTAAAAAGTGGGGTTACATTAGCCACCCTCCAATCCTCAGGAACTAATCCAGAATCTAAGGAGTTTTGAAAAATTATCACTAATGCATCCACTATTTCTTGGGCTACTTCCTTAAGCACTCTGGGATGCAGACCATCTGGCCCTGTGGATTTATCTGCCTTTAACTCCTTCAATTTACCTAACACCACTTCCCTACTAACATGTATTTCCCTCAATTCCTCCATCTCACTAGACCAGAGGTCGGCAACCCGCGGCTCCGGAGCCGCATGCGGCTCTTCCATCTCTGTGATGCGGCTCCCCGTGGTTTGTTAGTTTTTGAAATGTAATTCGAAATTTGAAGATTATGGTGATCTTGTATAATCTAAAAACTTTGTGGAGACCCCATTTCCTGGCACATCCGAACCGGCTCACAATTAGCCACTGTTCCGGCTAAGGGAGATAGCCTACGGGGGTTTGTGAGTATGAGTCTTTTGGAGCATCCGCGCCCACGGGGACGGGTTGAGGGAGGCTTTAAAACAAGGCTGTTTAGTTCGAATAAAGCCACCTTTGACTGCAGTGTCTTTATTTTTAGCGCTGCGTGTAGCACACCGCTACAACGTGTTTTTTATCGCTATTAATATACATCACCACTGCCAATGCCTGACACCCGCCAGTGCGCGCTTTCTTTTAATTCTTCGATCCAAGGTAGGCTAACTATGGAGTAACCTTCAACCTAACATCTTTTTTTCGGAGTTCAAAATGTTTTTGTTGCATGCAGAAATGTAATTTCGTTTTCTCTGCAGGAGTTCATCAATTTCATAAATGCAACACATTATAGTTTGTTTATACATAGCATAAAGGCAAAAAAAAACCATTGTATGCAGTGTTATTTCATTTTAAATGTCAAACGGGTTTTGTGGCTCCCAGTGTTTTCTTTTCTGTGGGAAATGGGTCCATATTGGCTCTTTCAGTGGTAAACGTTGCCGACCCCTGCACTAGACCCTCGGTCCCTTACTATTTCCGGAAGATTATTTATGTCCTCCTTAGTGAAGACAGAACCAAAGTAGTTATTCAATTGGTCTGCCATGTCCTTGTTCCCTATGATCAATTCACCTGTTTCTGACTGTAAAGGACCTACATTTGTCTTGACCAATCTTTTTCTTTTCACGTATCTATAAAAGCTTTTACAGTCAGTTTTTATGTTCTCTGCCAGCTTTCTCTCATAATCTTTTTTCCCTTTCCTAATTAAGCCCTTTGTCCTCCTCTGCTGGTCTCTGAATTTCTCGCAGTCCTCAGGTGTGCTGCTTTTTTTTGCTAATTTATATGTTTCTTCTTTGGACTTAATACTATCCCTATTTCCCCTTGTCAGCCATGTATTCTTTTGCCAAATGACCTTCTTAGTTTCCTTTTGTAAGCTTTTAAAAACTTCCCAATCCTCTGTCTTCTCACTAATTTTTGCTTCCTTGTATGCCCTCTCCTTTGCTTTTACTTTGGCTTTGATTTCTCTTGTCAGCCACAGTTGCATCCTTTTTCCATTCAAAAATGTCTTCTTTTTTGGAATATATCTGTTTTGTATCTTCCTCACTTCTCGCATAAACTCCAGCCACTGCTGCTCTGCCATCCTTCCCGCTAGTGTCCCTTTCCAGTCAACTTTGGCCAGTTCCTCTCTCATGTCACTGTAATTTCCTTTACTCCACTGAAATACCGACACATTGGATTTCGGCTTCTCTTTCTCAAATTTCACAGTGTACTCAATCATGTAATGATCACTGTCTCCTAAGGGTTCCTTCACCTCAATCTCTCTAATCACCTCTGATTCATTACACAATACCCAATCCAGTACAGCCGATCCCCTAGTGGGCTCAACAACAAGCTGTTCTAAAAAAGCCATCTCGTAGACATTCTACAAATTCTCTCTCTTGAGATCCAGTGCTGACCTGATTTTTCAAATCCACTCGCATGTTAAAATCCCCCACAATTATCATAACACTGCCCTTCTGGCAAGCCTTTTCTATTTCCTGTTGTAATTTGTAGTCCACATCACTGCAGCTGTTTGGAGGTCTATTAGGAGGCCGCAAACACCAGAGGGCATATGTACAAAATTAAGGGAGGGAAGTTTAGGGGAGACATCAGGGGTAAGTTTTTTACACAGAGGGTTGTGAGTGCCTGGAATGACTTGCCAGGGATGGTGGTGGAGGCTAAAACATTAGGGGTATTTAAGAGCCTCTTGGACAGGCACATGGATGAAAGAAAAATGGAGGGTTATGGGGTAATGTGGGTTTAGTACTTTTTTAAAGGGTTATATGGGAAAGCACAACATGGAGGGCTGAAGGGCCTGTACTGTGCTGTAGTGTTCTATGGTTCTATGGTTCTAACTGCCATCCTTTTACCCCTGAGATTTCTTAGCTCAACCCATAAAGATTCTGCACCTTCCGATCCTATGTCACCTCTTTCTAATGACTTAATATCATTTCTTACCAATAAAGCCACGCCACCCCCTCTGCCAACCTGCCTTTCCTTCTGATACACTGTGTATCCTTGGACGTTCAGCTCCCAGAGACTTGCATCCTTTAGCCACATCTCAGTGATGGCCGCAATATTATACCTGCCAATCTGTAGCTGTACGACAATATCATCCACCTTATTCCTTATGCTGCGTGCATTTAAGTATAACACCTTAAGTCCAGTATTTGGTGGTACTTGTTTTGATTGCACTGCAACTCATCCCAATGGCCTGTCCTTCCTGACATCTCTACTGCTCACTATCTTAGATTTATTTCTGTATTCCCCCTCCTCCGCTCTATCATTCCGGTTCCCATCCCCCTGCTAAATTAGTTTAAACCCTCCCTAACAGCTCTATTAAACATTCCCGCCAGGATATTGGTCCCTTTCAGGTTCAGGTGTAATCCTTCCTTTTTCAACAGGTCATACTTCCCCCAGAAGAGATCCAGGTATACAAAATTATGAAGAATATTATTAGGGTAAATGCAAACAAGCTTTTTCAATGAAGGTTATTTGGGATTACAGCTAGAGGTCAAGGGTTAGGTGTGAAAAATGAAAAATTTAAGGGGAAGCCTCTGCACTCAGGGGGTGGTGAGAGTGTGGAACAAGCTGCCAGTGCAAGTGATGCATGTGAGCTCGATATCAAAGCTTAAGAGAAGTTTGGATAGGTACATGGATAGCAGTGGTATGGAGGACTATGGTCCTGGTGCAGGTCAATAGGAGTAGATGGGCCAAAGAGCCTGTTAATATGCCATACTTTTCTTTGACTCCATAAAACCACCAATTAACATGTCATCTATGAAACTGCTAATCATACTCTGACATTCATAGCCAAAGCGTTAAGCTATATAACAATCAGGTATGTTCACTTCGTTGGTATATGCAGTGCATCACTGGCTACAGTCTAGTTTCTGAGGAGTCCATACACCATTGTGAATTAGTGTGTGGTCCATCCCCAGTAAGGATCAGTGTGTATGTGGGGCTGACCCCCAGTGGGACAGTGCATGTGTGACTGTTCCCGTGTGTGTGTGTGTGGATACTATGTAGTAGTTATATATATTATAGGTAAGGCCTCACTGAAGTGATGTGTACAGCTCTGATCATTGTTATAAGAAAGGTGTTTCAATTGGAATGAGTGCAGAAAAGACTTATGAAGTTGTTGTCAGGTCAAGAGAACCTGAGTTATAGGGAGCGGTTGACCAGACTAGGTCCTATTACTTGGAGCTTAGGAGAATGAGGCGACAAACTGAATTGTGATCTGCACCACCTGGAAAAAGTGGTTTGAAAAATGGCAGATGGAAATTAATGCAGAAAAATTTGAGGTGTTGCACTTTGGGAAAACAAACCAGAACTCAGTGAGTGGTTGGGCACTAAGGAATGTGGAAAAACAGAATAGCCTGGGAATACAAATATATAGCATCTTGAAAGTGGTGTTACTGATAGATAGGGTCATAGAAAGAGCTTTTGACACATCGGCCTTCATAAATAACAGTATTGAGTACATGTTGGGATGTTATGTTGAAGTTGTATAAGACATTAGAGAGACCATATTTGGAGTATTGTGTGCAGTTTTGGTCACCTACCTTCAGGAAATGTGTTGGGTCCATTATTAAGGACAAGGTTTTGGTATATTTGGAGACTAATGATAAAATAAGTCAAAGTCAGCATGGTGTCTGTTAAGGGAGATCTTGCCTGACAAATCTGTTAGAATTCTTGGAGGAAATAACAAGCTGGGTGGACATAGGAGAGAAAGTTATAACCATATAACCATATAACAATCACAGCACGGAAACAGGCCATCTTGGCTCTCCTAGTCCATGCCGAACCCTTAGTCTCACCTAGTCCCACCTACCCACACTCAGCCCATAACCCTCCACTCCTTTCCTGTCCATATACCTATCCAATTTTACCTTAAATGACACAACTGAACTGGCCTCTACTACTTCTACAGGAAGCTCATTCCACACAGCTATCACTCTCTGAGTAAAGAAATACCCCCTCGTGTTTCCCTTAAACTTCTGCCCCCTAACTCTCAAATCATGTCCTCTAGTTTGAATCTCCCCTACTCTCAATGGAAACAGCCTGTTCACGTCAACTTTATCTATCCATCTCAAAATTTTAAATACCTCGATCAAATCCCCCCTCAACCTTCTACGCTCCAATGAATAGAGACCTAACTTGTTCAACCTTTCTCTGTAACTTAATTGCTGAAACCCAGGTAACATCCTAGTAAATCGTCTCTGCACTCTCTCTAATTTATTGATATCTTTCCTATAATTCGGTGACCAGAACTGCACACAATATTCCAAATTTGGCCTTACCAATGCCTTGTACAACTTTAGCATTACATCCCAACTTCTGTACTCAATGCTTTGATTTATAAAGGCCAGTGTTCCAAAAGCCCTCTTCACCACCCTATCTACATGAGACTCCACTTTCAGGGAACTATGCACAGTTATTCCTAGATCTCTCTGTTCCTCTGCATTCCTCAATGCCCTATCATTTACTCTGTATGTTCTATTTGGATTATTCCTGCCAAAATGTAGAATCTCATACTTCTCAGCATTAAACTCCATCTGCCAACGTTCAGCCCATTCTTCTAACCAGCATAAATCTCCCTGCAAGCTTTGAAAACCCACCTCATTATCCACAACACCTCCTACCTTAGTATCATCGGCATACTTACTAATCCAATTTACCACCCCATCATCCAGTTCATTTATGTATATTACAAACAACATTGGGCCCAAAACAGATCCCTGAGGCACCCCGCTAGTCACCGGCCTCCATCCCGATAAACAATTATCCACCACTACTCTCTGGCATCTCCCATCTAGCCACTGTTGAATCCATTTTATTACTCCAGCATTAATACCTAACGACTGAACCTTCTTAACTAACCTTCCATGTGGAACTTTGTCGAAGGCTTTGCTGAAGTCCATATAGACTACATCCACTGCCTTACCCTCGTCAACATTCCTCGTAACTTCTTCAAAAGTTGATGTAATTTACTTAGATTTTCAGAAGGCATTTGATAATGTGCCTCACATGAGTCTGCTTAAAAGGATAAAATCTTATGACGTTACAGGAAAGATACTGGCATAGATAGGGGAAGGGCTGACAGGTAGGAGGGAGCATGTGGGAATAAAGGGGACCTTTTCTGGTTGGCTGCCAGTGACTAAGTGGTGTTTCTCGGGTCAGTATTAGGACTGCTACTTTTCACATTATTTGTCAGTGATTTGGATAATGGAATTGATGGCTTTGTGGCAAAGTTTGCGGATGATATGAAGATAGGTGGAGGGGTAGGTAGTGCTAAGGAAGCAATGCGATTGCAGCAGGACTTGGACAAATTGGAAGAATGGGCAAAAAAGTGGCAGATGGAATACAGTGTTGGGAAATGTATGATGATGCATTTTGGTAAAAGGAACAATGCTGCAGACTATTATCTAAATGTGGAGAAAATTCAACACAAGATGTGCAAAGGGAGTTGGGAGTCCTCTTGCAAGACTCCCAGAAGATTAATTCACAGGTTGAATTTGTGGTAAAAAAGGCAAATGCAATGTTGGCATTTATTTCAAGGGGAATAGAATATAAAAGCAAAGAGATAATGCTGAGCCCTTTATAAGACACAAGTCAGGCCACACTTGGAGTATTGTCAAGAGTTTTGGGCCCCAATATCTCAGAAATGATGTGTTATCATTGGAGAGAATCCAGGGGAGGTTCATGTGGATGATTCTGGAAGTGAAGGGGTTAAGATATAAGGAACAGTTGGCAGCTTTGGGCCTGTACTCACTGGAAATTAGAAAAATGCAGGGGATCTCATTGAAATCTACCAATGTGGAGAGGATGTTTCCTGTGGTGGGGATATCCAGAACTGGAGGGCATAGCTTTAAATTGAGGGACCTTTTAAACAGGTAAGGAGGATTTTTTTTTAGCCAAAGAGTAGTGAATCTGTGAAATACTCTGCCACAGACTCAGCGGAGGCTCAGTCTGTAGGTATATTCAAAATGGAATTTAATAGATTCCTGATTGGTCGGGACATGGGGTTGATTGGGATCTGGGATCAGCCATGATGAAATGGTGGAGCAGACTCGAGGAGCTGAATGGCCTAATTCTGTTCTTATGTCTTATGATCTTATGGACTTCAGGATCTGAGGTGTTGGAAAAGATTGAATAGGTTAGGACTTTATTCCCTGGAGCATAGGAGAATGAGGGGAAATTTAACAAAATTATGAGGATATAGATTGAGTTATTGCAAAGTTCAAACTTATTATTAGAGTATGTATACGATATACAACCTTGAGAATTATCTCCTTGCAGGCACCCACAAAACAAAGAATTCATGAAAAACAATATACGAAAATGACTTGACAAACATCCAATGTGTAAGAGAATAAATTGTGCAAATAGCAAAAAAAAGAAACAAACAATGCATTGAACCTAAGCTGTGTGATCCCTCAAAGTGAGTCAATCGGCTGCAAAGACAGTTCAGCGCTGAGGCAAGTGAAGCCGATCAAGAAGCCTGTTGAATGCAGGGTAACAAGTGGTCCTAAATCTGGCTCTTCTCATCCGATGATAGTAGCGAGAAGAGAGGGAGACCGGTCAGTTGCAGACAGATGGTGCTGAACATTGGTTCATTTTCCCCTCTTGGGCCTCAACGTTTTAATCTGCTTCAACACAAGTAGGTGTTTTCTGTTGAGGTTGTGTGAGCCTAGAACTAAAGTTCAAAGTAGATTTATTATTAAAGGCATATATGTCATCATATCGAAACTTGAAATTCATTTTCTTGTGAAAATACTCAATAAATGCAATAACCATAATAGAATCAATGAAAGATCGCATCAATGGGGGTGTGTAGATGTGCTCATTACTGGGGAGGGCTTAGTCATGATGGATTGAGAATGGTGAATCTGCGGAAATAAAGTCTTTATGTAGAAGTTGATAAATTCTTCATTGGTTAGGGCATGAAAGGATAAGAGGAGAAGCCAGGAGATTGGGGCTGAGAAGAAAATTGGATCAGCCATATGAAATGGCAATTCAACTCTTTGGGCCAAATGGCTTAATTTTCTCCTATATCTTATGGTCTTTTGGACAGGGCTGTATCCACTACTTTCTGTAGGATTTTCCATTCAAGGGCATTGGTGTTTCCATACGAGGAAACAATGCAGCCAGCAAGTATACTCTCCACCACACATTGGTGGAAGTTTGTCCAACTTTTAGATGTCATGCCAAATCTTTGCAAAATCCTAAGGAAATAGGAGCACTGCTGTGCTTTTTTTGTAATTACACTTACTTGCTGGGCCCTGAACAGGTCCTCTGAAATGATAACAGTGAGCAATTTAAAATTGCTGACCCTCTCCACCAGTGATCCTCTGATGAGGACTGGCTCATGGTCCTTTGGTTTCCTCACCTGAAGTCAATAATAAGCTCCTTGGTCTTGCTGACATTGAATGAAAGGTTGTTGTTGTGGCACCACTGAGCCATATTTTCAATCTCCCTCCTTAATGGTGATCCATCGCCACCCTTGATTCACCCTATGAGAGTGGTTTCATCAGCAAACTTGAATATGGCATTGGAGCTGAGCTTAGCCGTAAGTGTAAATTGAGCAGAGCAGGGGGCTAAGCAAGGTGCCTTGTGGTGCACCTGTTCTGATGGAGATTTTGGAGGAGATGTTGTTGCCAATCCAAACTGACTGAGGTCTGCAAGTGAGGAAATCAAGGATCGAATTACACAAGAAGGTATTGAGGCTAAGGTCTTGAAGTTTATCGATGAATTTGAGGGGATGATAGTATTGAATGCTAAGCTGTAGTTAATGAAGAGTGTCTGATGAATGCATCTTTGCTATCCCTAATCAGATGGCATTTGTTGTGGACCTGTTGAGCTGGTAGTCAAATTGGAGAGGATCAAGGCACTTCTCAGGCAGGAGTTGATATGTTTCAACAACCTCTCAAAACGCTTCATAACTATAGATGGAAGTGCTACTGAATGTACATCATTAAGGCAAGTTTCCACAGTCTTTTTGGAGACCGGTATAAGAGAAGTCTGCTTGAATCAGGCAGGTACCTCACTGCCAAAATGAGAGGTTAAAGATCTCAGTAAACACTCCAGCCTTTTGATCAGCACAGGTCTTTAGCACTTGGCCAGTACTCCATCTGGGCTGGATGCTTTTCATGGATTCACCCTCCTGAAGGTTGCTTGCAAGTCAGACTTAGGGACTGAAATCACAGGAGCATTGGGGCTGTAGGAGTTTGCAATGATTCCTCCATGTTTTGACAGTCAAACCAAGCATAGAAGGCATTGAGCTCATCTAGAAGTGAAGCGTTGTTGTCACCTACAGTATAACACTTTATTTCACTTTGTAAGAAGTGACAGCATTCAAACTGTTGTTGTATCCTTAATTGATTCACATTTAGTCTGAAATTACCACTTCACCCTTGAGATGGCTTTCTAAAGATCATATTTTACTTGGTCACAAGACCTGAATGTCACCGATAGGGCCTTCAGCAGATTGCCAATCTCATTGTTCATCTAGGGCTTCTGGATGGGGAAGATTGTGAAGACATACTCATCTATGACTGTTGTTATAAAATCAATGAAAACTGTGGTGTATTCATTCAGATCCATAGATAAGTTCTTGAACACGACCAAGCCCACTGACAAAAGGTCATAGGTTCAGGATGAAAGATGAAATGTTTAAGGGGAACCTGAGGGGAACTTCTTCACTCAGAGTGTGGTGCAGGTGTGGAACAAGCTGCCAGCAAAAGTGGTGGATGCGGGTTCTGTTATGTTTTATAATTCCAAAATGATAAAATGAATCGAAAGAAAAATACGGAGTTGGGAATAACGTGTCTAGTTTTGTTTTTACTTCAGTGAGGTGTGCGTTTATGTACTGGGAGAAGGCTGAGGAGGGAAAAAAGGATCACTCATGATTGAATAGTGGAGCAGACTCAATGGGCCAAATTCTGCTGCTATGCCTTATGGCTTATAGAATTGTCCCTGCCCACACTGTTAAGACTCCACTGGCCACATGTTGATATTGTCTAAGAATGTGTGACATTTGAGCAAAGTTTTGTGGAGTTGGAGAGATCAATACAGCCAGTGATTTCTGACAGAGTGGCACAAATGGAAGCCTGTAAAGTGAGCAGGAGAGGGACTTGTTCCAGTGTCGAGACAGTGACTAAACAGGCGTCAGTGAAGCTCACTCTGAAGCGCAAGACAAAATGAGGAACATGATTAAAAATACCATTAACTTTAGATAGTAGAGCGGAGAACTGCTGGCAGGAAATGCAGTGAACACAGTCCCAGTATAGAAACACAGCAACTGCTATCTCAATGCAGCAACTGCAGTTTCACTCTGGAAGTCTCCATGCAGCAAATGCGGTGGCTGCAGTCTTATTTTGCAAATTGCAATGAGTGCAGTTTAATGGAAGCAAATGTAGTGAGTTGAATTATATGCAGAATTGAGTGTTGGAGGACTTATCTCTGACTTGTATTTTAACCCTGCCTCATTGTTCTGACCTATGGCCCTCACCAGCAACTGAGGCCATGTAGCTGGCAGCATTATTAGTATAGAAGGATCAACAGCCTCATTACAGAGAGACCTATTGCTTTGTTTTCATCCTGCAACTGGATTAGTGCCACATGTGCAATCCCACATGTTCTTTTGTTCCTGCTTCGTTTGCACACAGTTGGTTGGAAAAGACAGGCAAACTATTTTAAACTCACAGATCCCAAGTACGGAGCTGCCAAGTATGAACTGGGCTTGGCAGGCAATGAAACACTCACTGACACTTATCAGAACCAGTTGTTAGAAATCAGTTCCCTTTTCTGTTCAATGTCCTTTGATGGAAGGTCAGTGGGGGAGTGAACTCATCATACAAGGGTGCCTAGGATGAGCAAAAATCCTTGTTAGTGCCCCTGCCTGGGGTAGAGGAAGTCTGAAAGGGCAAGATGTTCTGCTGCAAAACAAGTTCTGTAGTATGTGTCAGTGTCTTTGTTTGTACAATCAGTATACCTGCATTAGGTGTTCATGTCGAAGTGGAGCAGTGTGCCCCTTTATTGTGGTCATGAGGTTGCTTAAAGGTGATGTGAGGGGCCAGAGGGTGGTAGGTGCCTGGAAAGGTTACTAGGGCTAATAGTGGAAGCAGGCAGAAAATGTGTTTTCTACCCCTCTGAACCATCACAGTCCTGCTGGTGAAAGACCTTAAGACCAGAAGACATTGAAGCAGAATTAGGCCATTCAGCCCACTGAGTCTGCTCCACCATTCCAACATAGCTATCCCGGATCCCACTCAACCCTATATACCTGCCTTCTCACCATATCCGTTGACGTCCTGATCAATCAGGAAATGATCAACTTCCACCTTAAGTATATGCATGGACTTGGCCTCCACCACAGTCTGTGGCAGAACATTCCACAGATTTACCTCTCTGGCTAAAAAACTTCCTCCTTACCTCTGTTCTAAAAGGTTGCAACTCAATTTTGAGGCTGTGCCTTCTAGTTCTGGATATCCCCACCATAGGAAACATCCTCAAAATGCAGGATGAACTCAGCAGGCCAGGCAGCATCTATGAAAAAAAGCACAGTCAACGTTTTGGCCTCCAGCACTTTGTGCTTGTTGTTCGGATTTCCAGCATCTGCAGATTTCATGCTGGTGTTGGACCTTGGCTACCAATCTGAACCATCACAGTCCTGATGGTGAAGGACCTTGGCTGCCACTCTGAACCATAAGACATAGAAGTAGGATTAGGCTATTTGGTGCATCGTGTCTGCTCCACCATTTAATCGTGGCTGATCCTTTTTTTCCCCTTCCACAGCCCCACTACCCAACCTTCCCCCTGTTAACTTTGATGCCATGTCCAATCAAGAACATATCAAGCTCTGCCTTAAATACTCCACATGACATGGCCACCACAGTTGCTTGTGGTAACGAATTCCATAAATTCAATACCCTCTGACTAAAGAAGTTTCTCTGCATCTCTGTTTTTAATGAATGTCCCTCTATCCTAAGGATGTGCCCTCTTGTCCTAGACTCCCCCACCAGGGGAAACATCCCTTCCACATTTACTCTTTCAATATTTGAAAGGTTTCAATGAGATCCCCCTTTATCCTTCTAAATTCCAGCAAGTACAAACCCAAAGCTATCGAACGTTCCTCATATGACAACCCTTTCATTCCCAGAATCATTCTTGCAAACCTTCTTTGAACCCTCTGATGCCAGTGCATCTTCTCTTAGATGAGTAACCCAGAACTGTTCACAATTCTCAAGGTGAGATCTCACCAGTGCCTTATAGAGCCTCAGCATCACATTTCTGTTCTTGTATTCAAGACCTTTTGAAATGATTACTAACGTAAGAACATAAGAAATAGGAGCAGGAGTAGGCCATTTGGCCCATCGAGCCTGCTCACCCATTAAAGGAGATCATGGCTGATCTGGCCATGGACTCATCTCTACAACATTGCATTGGCCTTCATCACCACTGACTCTCTGTGTAAGTTAACCTTTAGGATGTTCTACACAAGAACTCCCAAGTCCTTTTACATCTCAAATTTTTTGACATGTCCCCATTTAGAAAATAGTCTGCATATTTATTTCTTCTACCAAAGTGTATGACCACCATGTGTTTTCCAGCATTGTATTTCATTTGCCACTTTCTTGCCCATTCTCCTAATCTAAGTCCTTATGCAGCCTATCTGTTACCTCAATACTACCTGCCCCTCCACCAATCTTCATATCATCTGCAATCTTGGCAACAAAGCCATCTATTCTATCATCTAAATCATTTATATACAGCATAAAAAGAAGCAGTCCCAACACTGACCCTTGCAGAACACCACTAATCATTGGCAGCCAACTAGAAAAGGATCCTTTTATTCCCACTCACTGCCTCCTACCAATCAGCCAATGCTCTATCCATGCCAGTAACTTTCCTGTAATGTCATAGGTTCTTAACTTGGTAAGCAGCCTCATGTGTGGAACCTTGTCAAAGGCCTTCTGAATGTCCAAATATACAATATCGACTGCACGCCCTTCATCTACCCTACTTGTAATCTCAAGGAATTCCAACAGGTTTGTCAGGCAAGATTTTCACTTAAGGAAACCATGCTGACTTTGTCCTACCTTGTCTTGTGTCACCAAGTACTCCGTAACTTCATCCTTAATGATTGACTCCAACATCTTCCCAACCACTGAGGTCAGGCTAACTGGTCTATAATTTCCTTTCTGCTGCCTTCCTCCTTTCTTAATGAATTGGGTGACATTTACAGTTTTCCGGTCCTCTGGCACCATGCCAGAGTCCAATGATTTTTGAAAGATTATTACTAATACTGCCACAATCTCTAACACTGCCTCTTTCAGAACTCACTAGTGTAGTTCCTCTGGTCCGAGTGACTTTAGGTCTTTCAGCTTTTGAGCACCTTCTCCCTTGTAATAGTAACTGCACCTACTTCTCTTCCTTCACACACTGCAGCATCTGGCACACTGTTATTGTCTTCTACCATGAATACTGATACAAATACTCACTTAGTTCACCTGCCACCTCCTTGTCCCCCATTATTATTTCTCTGGCCTCATTTCCTAGTGGTCCTATATCCACTTTCACCTCTCTTTTATTTTTTACATACTTGAAAAAGCTTTTACTGTCACTTTGATAGTGTTTGCTAGCTTGCTTTCATATTTCATCTTTTCCCTCCTAATGTTTCTTTTAGATGCTCTCTGAGGGTTTTTAAAAGCTTCGCAATTCTGTGTTACCACTAATTTTGGTGTTATTGTATGCCCTCTCTTTTGCTTTTACATTAGCTTTGCTTTACCTTGTCAGCCAGAGTTGTACTATTTTGCCATTTGAGTATTATATTGCTTTAGGAATACATCTATTCTGCACCTTCCTTATTTTTCCCAGAAACTCACACCATTGCTGCTCTGCTGTCATCCCTGCCAGCATCTCCTTTCAATTTACTTTGACCAGCTCCTCTCTTGTACCACTGTAATTTCCTTTACTCCACTGAAATACTGATGTGACAGACTTTACTTTTTCCCTATCAAATTTCAAGTTGAACTCAATCATTTTGTGATCACTGACTCCTAAGGGTTCTTTTATCTTAAGCTCCCTAATCACCTCCAGTTCATTATATAACACCCAATCCAGTATTGCTGATACCCTTGTAGCCTCAATGACAAACTGCTCTAAGAAGCCATCTCATGGACGTTCAAGAAATTCACTCTCTTGAGATCCATTACCAACCTAATTTTCCCAATGGACCTACATGGGTCACAGTGCTGATAGAGAAGATACCATAGTTGACAATTTGAACCATCAGAGTCCTGTTGGTGAAAGACCTTGATTGCCACTCTGAATATCACAGACCTGCAAAGGGGACGATATTGCTCTGTTGGTAAAAAAATGAAATCAAATTATTAGAAAGAGGTGACATAGGGTCAGAAGATGTTGAATCATTCTGGATAGGGCTAAGGAACTGCAAAGGTAAAAAGATGCTGATGGAACAGACCCCCAAAGTAGTAAAGATGTGGTCTACAAATTACAATGGATGATAGAAATGCGTGTGAAAAGGGCAATTTTACCAATAGTCATGCAGAGCTTCAATGTGGTGGTAGATTTGGAAAATCAGGTTGGTAAGCTAGCCAATAATATTAATAAGGATACCAAAAGTTTCTTCAGATACACAAAGCATAGAAGAGAGGAGAGAGTGGATATCAGGCTGCTGGAAACAATGCTGGAGAGGTAATACTGGGAGACAAGGAAATAGCAGATAAGTAAATAAGTATTTTGCGTCAGTCCTCACGATGGAACACTCTAGCAGTATGGTGGAATTTCCTGGTGTCAGAGGACATGAAGTGTGTGAAGTGACTTGGGAGTCTTTGTGCAGAACACCCTAAAGGTTAACTTGCAGGTAGAGTCGGTGCTGAGGAAGGCAAATACAAGGTTAGCATTCTCTTCAAGCGGTCTAGAGTACAAGAGCAAGGATGGGATGCTGAGATTTTATAAGGCACTGGTGAATTTGTATTTGAATTTATTTAAATCTTACATCCATCCCTCAATGTGAGGGAGCAAAAATCTTTGCATTATGACTCCATCATAATGTATAAATATGTGCATTTATAAGATTAATGATTTGAAGAAAGAAAGTGTCCTGTAGAGTGTTGGTCTTGGCTTCAATGCTGCAGTACCATTTGCCAGATGGAATCAGCTGAAACACTTTATGGTTGGGGTGACTGATTCTGATGATCTTCCAAGCCTTCTTTCTGCACCTGCTACTATAAATGCCCTCAATGGAGGGAAGTTCATCTTCCCAGATGCAGGGGCTATCCTTGGGTATTGCCTCACCTTGTGAACAGTTTTGGTCTCGTCATCTGAGAATAGATACTGTATGCTGGCATTGGAGGAGGTTCAGAGGACATTTCCAAGGATGATCAGGGGAATGAAAGGGTTATCATACGAGGAATGTTTGATGGCTCTGGGTCTGTACTTGCTAGAGTTTAGAAGGAAGATGGGGGATCTCATTGAGACCTTTTGAATATTGAAAGGCAAAGATAGAGTAGATGTGGAAAGGATGTTTCCCATGGTGGGGAAGTCTAGTACAAGAGGCCACAGCCTCAGGATAGAGGGACCCATTTAAAATAGAGATGTGAGACATTTCTTTAGCCAGAGGGTGGTGAATTTGTGGTATTTTTTACCACAGGCAGCTGTGGAGGCCAGGTCGTTGGGTGTATTTAAGGCACAGCTTGATCAGTTCTTGATGGACACAGTATCAAAGGTTACGAGGAGAAGGCCGGGGATCTGGGCAAAAAGGATCAGTCGTGACTGAATGGTGGAACAGACTTGATGGGCCAAATGGCCTAATTCCGCTTCTATGTCTTATGGTCCCATGGTCTTATCATAACTACTGGAAGGTCATTGGGAAACTGAAAGGTCTGAAGGTAGATAAGTCACCTGGATCAGATAGTGTAGACCCCAGAGTTCTGAAAGTGTAGCTGAAGAGAACATGGAGGCATTATGAATGATCTTTCTGGAATGGTTCCTGAAGACCATAATATTGCAAATGTCACTCCATTCTTCAAGAAGGGAAAGAGGCAGAAGAAAAGAAACTATAGGCCAGTTAGTCTGACTTCACTGGTTGGAAGATGTTGGAGTTGATTATTAAGGATGAGGTCTCAGGACACTTGGAGGTGCATGATAAAATAGGCTACAGTCAGCATGATTTCTTCACTGTTTTCTCAAGGAAAAATCTTGCCTGACAAACCTGTTGGAAATCCTAAGAAATAACAAGCAAGACATACAAAGGAGAATCGGCTGATGTTCTGTACATGGATTTTCAGAAGCCCTTTGACAAGATGCCACACATGAAGCTGCTTAACAAGCTACAAGCCCATGATATTACAGGAAAGATTTTAGCATAGATAAAGCAGTAGCTGATTGGCAGGAGACAAATAGTGGGAATAAAGTGAGCCTTTTCTGGTTGGATGCCAATGACGAGTGATGCTCCACAGGGTCTGTGTTGGGACCGATTCTTTTTATGTTATATGTCAATGATTTGGATGATGGAATTGATGGCTTTGTTACAAAGTTTGTAGATAATATGAAGATAGCTGGAGGGACAGGTAGTTTTGAGGAAGTAGAGAGGCTACAGAAAGACAGACAGATTAGGAGAATGGGCAAAGAAATAGCAGATGGAATACAGTGATGAGAAGTGTACGGTCATGCACTTTGGTAGAAGAAATGAAAAAGTTGACTATTTGCTAAATGAAGAGAAAATAGCAAAAAAAAAAAAATTGAGGTGCAAAGGGACTTGGAGTCCATGTGCAGCATGTCCTAAAGGTTAATTTTCAGGATGAGTCAGTGTGAGGAAACCAAATGTGTTTTTAACATTCATTTCAAGAGAACTAGAATAGAGCTTTGACCAGAAACCAATCCAGACATCAGAAGTTTGGAGAGAAGCAGACTTCAATCAGGTAAATGCAATGTTAGCATTCATTTCAAGAGGACTAGAATATAAATCAAAGATGTGACGTTGAGGCTATATAAAGCTCTGGTAAGGCCTCACTTGGAGAATTGTGAGCAGTTTGAGTCCCTTACCTTAGAAAGGATGTGTTGAAACTAGAGAGGGTTCAAAGGAGGTTTATGAAAATGATTCCAGGATTGAATGGCTTGTCATATGAAGTGTGTCTGATGGCTCTGTTGACTAGAATTCAGAAGAATGACGGATGACCTGATTGAAACCTTTTGAAAAGTGAAAGGCCTTGATAGAGTTGATGTGGAGAGGATGTTTCCTCTGGTGGGAGAGTCTAAGACCAGAGGGCCAGGCTTCAGAATAGTGAATTCTGCTCCTATATCTTATGCTTATGGTAATCCTTAACCTCATTACCATTCAAGGATCTATAAATCTCTTGCTTAAATACAGCAATAAATAAATTCCACAAATTCACCACCCTTTGGCCCTTGTCCCTTTCAGTTTTAAAAGGACATCTATTTTCATACTCAATAGGTTTCAATATGATCCCACTATTTGTGCTGCACTTTCTGATTTCTGTTACTGTTTTACCTTGTACTGCCTCAATGTACCATGAAATGATTTGATCTGTATTTACAATTTGCACAATAAGCTTTTCACTGTACCGCCGTATATGTGACAGTAATAAGCCAATTTTAATTCCAATCACAAACTCCATCAACCCAGAGATATCAAATGTTCCTCATAGATTAAGCCTTTCTTTCCTGGGGTCATTTTTGTGAACCTCCTCTGCAATCTCCTCTGGAACCCCTTCAGGGCTATCACAGCTCCTCCTAGATATAACACCCAAATATTCCAAATGTGCTTGACCAATTCCTTATAAAACTTCAACAGTGCATCCTATGAAAAAAAGCTTATCACAGACTCCAACACTCAAGTTTGACACCATCAAGGTCAAAATACATAATTGGAACCCCATTTAGCAGCTGAAGCCCTCTATATCTCTACCATCACCACACAGTAGGTGCAGTGTTTACAAGGTACACAGTAGTCACTTGCTCAGCTATTGAGATGTCAACTCCCAAACTCACCACCTCTACCACACAAAGCATGAAGGCAGCTAGTAAAGGAAGCACCTTCACCTTCAGCTTTCCCTCCAAGTCACAAACTATACTGAATCATTGGTATATCAACATTCCTTCAACGTGCTTGGGTTTAATTGTGGAACTTCCTTGCCAGCAGTACTGTGGGAGCAGCTTCGCCATGGGTACTGTAGTGGTTAAGGGAGATGCTTCACATCATCTTCTCAAGAACAGTTATGGATTGGCAATAAATGTTCAGCTTCCTTAGTAAACAGAATGTGATTGTATGCGTGGTCACGTTAACAGTACCCAACCTATGGACAGAACATGGCTGCATACATGGTCATAGAGTCATAGAACACTACAGCACAGAAACAGGCCCTTTGGCCCATCTAGTCCATGTTGAACTGTTAATTTGCCTGATCCCATGAACCTGTATCCAGACCATAGGCATCGATCGCCCTACCATCCATGTACCTATCAAACATTGAAATCAAACCCACATCCACCACTTCTGCTGGCAGCTTGTTCCACACTTTCACCACCCTCTGAGTCAAGAATCTTCCCTTCATGTTCCCCATAAATATTTCCCTTTTCACTCTAAATACATGACCTCTAATTGTAGTTTCACCCAACTCAGTGAAATTGGCAATGGCACCTTCTCCACAATCTCCAGCAGTACTGGTGCACCACAAGGCTGTGTCCTTAGCCCCTGCTCTACTGGTGTTATACTTATTGACTGTGTGGATAAGCACAGCTCCTATGCCATATTTAAGTTTGCTGATGACACCACTGTTGTTGGCCAAATCAATGGTGGTGATGAATCAGGAGGGAGACTGAAAAATCTGGCTGAGTGGTGCCACATCAACAATCTTTCACCCAATGTCAGCAAGACCAAGGAGCTGATTATTGAATTCAGGAGGAGGAAAACAGAGATCCACGAACCAGTTCTCATCAGAGAATAAAAGGTGAATAGCATCAGTAACATTAAATTCCTCAGTGTTATCATTTCAGAGGATCTGTTGTGGGCCCAACACTAAAGTCCAATTACAAAGAAAACATGGCAGCACCTCTACTTCCTTAGGAGTTTGTGAAGATCTAGCATGACATCTAAAACTCTGACAAACTTTTATAGATGTGAGGTGGAGAGTATATTGGCTGGCTGCATCACAGCCTGGTATGGAAACACCAATGTTCTTGAATGGAAAATCCTACAAGAAATAATGGGTACAGCCCAGTCCATCACAGGTAAAGCCCTCCTACTATTGAGCACATGTTAATGGAAAGCTGTTGCAGAAAATCAGCATCCATCATCAGGGAACCCCACTATCCAGCTCATACTCTCTTCTTGCTGCTGCCATCAGGACAAAAGGTACAGGAGCCTCAGACTCATGTCACCAGGTTCAGGAACAGTTATTACACCATTTAGCCATCAGGCTCTTGAACCAGAGGGGATAACTTCATTTAACTTCACTTAAACTATCACTGAAATGTTCCCACAACCCTATGGACTCTCAAGGACTCTTCATCTCATGTTTTCAATATTTATTGCTTATTTGTTTATTATTACTAATATGATCATTATTTTTCTTTTCTTCTTGTATTTCAACATTGGTTGTCCACCCTGTTGATCTGGTGTTTCATTGATTCTGTTTTGTTTCTTGGATTTACTGAGTACGCCCATAAGAAAATGAATCTCAGGGTTGTATATGGTGACACGTGTACTTTGATAATAAATTTAACCATATAACAATTACAGCACAGAAACAGGCCATCTTGGCCCTTCTAGTCTGTGCCAAATGCTTACTCTCACCTAGTCCCACTGGCCCGCGCTCAGCCCATAACCCTCCATTCCTTTCCTGTCCATATACCTATCCAATTTTACTTTAAATAACAATACCAAACTTGCCTCTACCACTTCTACTGGAAGCTGGTTCCACACAGCTACCCCTCTCTGAGTAAAGAAATTCCCCCTTGTGTTACCCTTAAACTTTTGCCCCCTAACTCTCAAATCATGTCCTCTTGTTTGAATCTCCCCTACTCTCAATGGAAAAAGCCTATCCACGTCAACTCAATATATCCCCTCATAATTTTAAATACCTCTATCAAGTCCCCCCTCAACCTTCTATGCTCCAAAGAATAAAGACCTAACTCGTTCAACCTTTCCCTGTAACTCAGGTGCTGAAACCCAGGTAACATTCTAGTAAATCTTCTCCATACTCTCTCTATTTTGTTGACATCTTTCCTATAATTCAGTGACCAGAACTGTACACAATACTCCAAATTCAGCCTTACCAATGCCTTGTACAATTTTAACATTACATCCCAACTCCTATGCTCTGATTTATAAGGGCCAGCATACCAAAAGCTTTCTTCACCACCCTATCCACATGAGATTCCACCCTCAGGGAACTTGCACCAATATTCCAATATTCCTAGATCACTCTGTCCTACTGCATTCTTCAATGCCCTACCATTTACCATGTACGTCCTATTTGGATTTCTCCTACCAAAATGTAGCACCTCACACTTATCAGCATTAAACTCCATCTGCCATCGTTCAGCCCACTCTTCTAACTGGCCTAAATCTCTCTGCAAGCTTTGAAAACCTACTTCATTATCCACAACACCACCTACCTTAGTATCATCTGCATACTTACTAATCCAATTTACCACCCCATCATCCAGATCATGGGGTGAACATTGAGTTTACTTTGAATGTTGAATTGTGAATAGAGTCACATTAAACAAGACCTGGCATATGGACATCTTGACAAACTGGCAAACTATGGACATTGTCCTCTAATACTATTAAATTTGAATGTCCAACAATTGTTCCTATGAATGGCAGACCGGTTCCCCCTCTCTCTCCACCTTCAATGATTGTTCAAATACTGTGGTTGCCATACTGACTGACTCTTTTGTACTTTTGAACTTATGGACCAAATAGATGGGTATGTCTGTAAAATCGGAACCCGTTCATTATCTGGGGATAACTTGTATCCTGCCCAGGTTATGTCAGCTAGTACCCAATTAACTAGTCAGGGAAAGATTTTGAGTGTTTGTGTAAAAACAGATTCTTGCACTGAGCTTGGCTTCAGAGCAGACTCATCGTTCACTGATTGAAATCATCTTGGTTAACCACTTCAGCACCACAGCGCTATATATAGAATGAGAGAGTCCTACAGGGTGGTATGAGCTGCTTAACTTAGTTCTCATCTGACATATTCGGCTTCTGATGCGGTCCACAATGCAATCAGAAACACATGGTGCTGTAACCATCCACATTCTCCACGGGGGAGCTGATCATATGTGCCTTGGTAGAAGCAGTCACTTTTAAAGGAACAATCCTGAGTCCTCCACCAGTTTCTGACTTTTGGCCACCATGCCTAAGACCACACCTATCAGGACAGACAATATCTAATGTACAAAATGAAACAAAATGTGGAATACAAAAAGAAAGAGAAAATATATTAATAATACTAAATTAATAAGCCTTTGTACCTGGACCTCTGTACTTCCCTCTGCTATTGGATCCTCGACTTCCTAACTGGAAGACCACAATCTGTGTGGATTAGTGATAATATCTCCTCCTCAATAATGATCAATGCTGGTGCGCCTCAGGGCTGTGAGCTTAGCCCACTGCTCTACTCTCACTATACCCATGACTGTGTGACTAGGCATAGGTCAAATACCATCTATAAATTTACTGATGATACAACCATTGCTGGTGGAATCACAGGTGGTGATGAGAGGATGTACGGGAGTGATCTATACCAACTAGTGGAGTAGCGTCACAGCAACAAGCTGGCACTCAACGTCAGTAAGACAAAAGAGCTGATTGTGGACTTCAGGAAGGGTAAGACGAAGGAACACATACCAATCCTCATAGAGGGTTCAGAAGTGCAAAGAGAGAGCAGTTTCAAGTTCCTGGGTGTCAAGATCTCTGAGGATCTAACCTGGTCCCAACATATCGATGCAGCTATAAAGAAGGCAAGACAATGATTATACTACATTAGGAGTTTGAAGAGATTTGGTATGTCAACAAGAACACTCAAAAACTTCTATAGATGTACCATGGAGAGCATGACAGGCCGCATCACTGTTTGGAATAGTGGGGGGCGGGGCTACCACACAGGACCAAAAGAAGCTGCGGAGGGTCGTATATTTAGTCAGCTCCATCCTGGGCACTAGCCTACAAAGTACACAGGACATCTTCAAGGAGCGGTGTCTTAGAAAGGCAGTGTCCATCATTAAGGACCTCCAGCACCCAGGGCATGCACTTTTCTCACTGTTACCATCAGGTAGGAGGTACAGAAGCCTGAAGGCACACACTCAGCGATTCAGGAACAGCTTCTTCCCTTCTGTCATCCAATTCCTAAATGAACATTGAACCCATGAACGCAACCTCACATTTTTAAATATATATACTTTTTCTGTTTTTGTACTGTTTTTAATCTATTCAACAACATACTGTATTAGATTTATTTATTTTTCTTCTATATTATGTATTGCATTGAACTGCTGCTGCTCAGTTAACAAATTTCATGGACACATGCTGGTGATAATAAAACCTGATTCTGATTTTGATTCTGCTAAGTAATAAATATCATGAACATGAGATGAAAAGTTCTTGAAAGTGAATCCATAGGTTGTGGTAACAGTTCAGTGATGGGGTGAGTGAAGTTGAGTGAAGTTATCCCCATTAGTTCAAGAGCCTGATGGTTCAGGGGTTTTAGCTGTTCATGAACCTGATGGTGTGAATCCTGAGGCTCCTGTACCACTAATCTGATGGCAGCAGCAAAAAGAGAGCATTGGCTGGGTGGTGGGGGTCCCTGATGATGAATGCTTCTTTCCTGTGACAGCACTCCATGCAGATGTGCTCAATGCTGGGGAGAGCTTTTCCCATGATAGACTGGGCCTATCATTACAGAATTAATATCATTAATTGTATCATTACTACATTGTAGAATTTTCCATTTGAGAGCATTGGTGTTTCCATACCAGACTGTGATGCAGCCAGTTAATATACTCTCCATTACACATCTGCACATCTAAGGAGGCCTTCTGTTACCTTGGCCCAAACTCTAGAATTCCCTCTAGCAGTGATATAGATAGAAAAGGTGAGGAGGTACTGAAGAGGGAATTTAGGGAGCAAGGTAGAAAGCTGAAAAACAGGATCTCCAGAGTAGAAATCTCTGGATTGCTACCCTGCCACATGCCAGCGGGGTTAAGGGTAGGATGGTTTGGCTGAGGAGGTGGTGCAAGGGGCAGGGGTTCAGATTTATGGATCACTGGGATCTTTCAGGAGAAGGTATGACCTGTACAAAAGGGATGGGTTACACCTGAACACCAAGGGGGACTAATATCCTAGTGGGCAGGTTTGCTAGATCTGTTTGGAAGGGTTTGCTTAGGAGCATGGGAACCAGAGTGACAGTGCTGAGGATGAGGTGTTTGGTTTACAAAGAGAGGCAGTGTGTAGTGAAACTCCTAGCAAGGAAAGGCTGATGATTGGACAAAATTGCAGTCAACAGGATGAGTTGCAATGTAAAAGGTGGACAAAATTGAAAAGGGTGAATATAGGACTGATGGTGTCATATCTGAATGCATGGAGTATACGGAATAAGGTAGATGAACTTGTAGCACAGTTGCAGATTGGAATATATGATGCTGTGGGTATCACTGAATAATGGTTAATGGCTGAAAGAAGTTAATAGCTGAGAGCTTAATGTCCAAGGGTACACACTGTATCGAAATGACAGGCTGATAGGCAGAGAGGTTGGCTTGGCATTAGACACAGGTGACATAGGGTCGGAAGGTGTTGAATCATGTGAGTAGAGCTAAGGAAGTGCAGGGGTAAAAAGACCTTGATGGAATTTATATATAGACCTCCAAAAAGTAGTATAGATGTGGTCCACAAATTACAATAGGAGATAGAAAATTCATGCCAAAAGGATAATGTTATGTTAGTCATGGGAGATTTAAATGTGCAGGCAGATTGGTAAAATCAGCTTGATACTGGATCCCAAGAGGGGGCTTTTCTAGAATGCCTATGAGATGGCCTTTCAGAGCAGCTGATGGTTGAGTCCACTTGGGAAAAGACAATTCTTGATTTCATTTTGTGCAATGAACCAGAATTGATTAGAGACCTTAAGGACAAGTGATCATAATATTATAAAATTCACCCTGCAATTTGAGAAGGAGAAGCTAGTCAGATGTATCAGTATTACAGTGGAGTAAATCGAATTACAGAGACATGAGAGAGGAGCTGCCAAAATTGATTGGAAAGAACACTTTCAGGGATGACAGCAGAACAGCAATGGCTGGAATTTCTGGAAGAAATTCGGAAGGCGCAAGATATATACATCCCAAAGAGGAAAAAAATTTCTAAAGGCAAAATGGCACAATCACAGTTAACAAGAGAAGTCAAAGCGAATATAAGAATATAAGAGCCAAAGAGAGGGCATATGGTAGAGCAAAAATTACTGAAAAGTTAGAGGATTGGGAAGCTTTTAAAAACTAACAGAAGACAATTAAAAAGTTATGAAGGAGGAAAACATGGAAATTGAAAGTAAGGTAACCAATAATATTAAAGCAGATACCAAATGTTTCCTGAGATACATAAAGTGTAAAGGAGTGGATGTTGGACCACTGGAAAAATGATGCTGGAGAGGTAATAATGGGGTCAAAGGAATGGCAGATGAGCTGAATAGGTATTTTGCATTAGTCTCCACTGTGGGAAAACACTAGCAGTATGGTGGAAGTTCAAAGAGTTTTGGGGGCAGAAATGTATGAAGTTGCCATGACTAGGGAGAAAGTTCTTTGGAAAATTATAGGTCTGAAGTAGATAGGTCATGTGGACCCGATGGTATACACCCAAGGGTTCTGAAAGAGGTAGTTGAAGAGATTATGGAGATACCTTTCTAGAATCAATTGATTCTTGCATGGTTTCAGAGGAATGGAAAATTGCAAATGTCACTCCACTCTTCAAGAAGGGAGAGAGGCAGAAGAAAGGTAATTATAGGTGAGTTAGTCTGATGGTTGGGTGGATGTTGGAGTGATTGTTAAGAATGTGGTTTCAGAGTACTTGGAGGCACATGATAAAAAAGCCCATAGTTAGTATAGTGTTCATAAGGGAAAATGTTGTCTGACAAATCTTTGAAGAAATAACAAGCAGGATAGACAAAGGAGAATTGGTGGATATTGCATCTTGGGTTTTCAGAAGGCCTTTCACAAGATGCCATAGATGAAGCTGCTTAACAAGTTAAAGAGTTAAGTTATTACAGGAACGATACTAGCATGGATAAAGTAGTGGCTGATTGGCAGGAAGCAATGAATGGGAATAAAGGGAGCCTTTTCTGGTTCTCTGCCAGTGTCTAGTGGTGTTCCACAGGGGTCTGTGTTGGGACTGCTTCTTTTTACGTTATATGTCAATTACTTGAATAAAGGATTTGATGGCTTTGTGGCAAAGCTTGCAGACGATATGAAGATAGTTGAAGGTGTCGGCAGTTTTGAGGAAGTTCAGATGCTACAGAAGGATTAGGAGACTGGGCAAATAAGTGGCAAATGGAACATAGTGTCAGGAAGTGTATGGTCATGCATTTTGGTAGAAGAAATAAAATATTTTGTAAACTGAGTGAAAATACAAAAAAACTGAGATGCAAAGGGACTTGGGAGTACTTGTGTGGGATTCTCTAAAGGTTAATTTGCAGGTTGAGTCAGTGGTGAGGAAGGCAAATGTGATGTTAGCATTCATTTCAAGAAGACTAGAGTATAAAAGCAAGAGTGTAATGTTGGGGCTTTATAAAGCTCTGGTGAGTCATCACCTGGGTATTGTGAGCGGTTTTGTGCCCCTTATCTAAGAAAGGATGTGCTGACATTGGAGAGGGTTCAAAAGAGGTTCACAAAATTGATCCCAGGGCTGAAGGGTTTGTCTTGTGAAAAGCTTTTGATGGCATGGTGTCTACTCACTGAAATTTAAAAGAATTGATATGTTGCAAGGCCTTGATAGAGTAGATGTGGAGAGGATGTTTCTTATGATGGGAGATTTTAAGATCAGAGGACACAGCCTCAGAATAGAAGGGTGTCCTTTTAGAATGGAGATGAGGAAAAATTCTTTTTCCAGAGAGTGGTGAATCTGTGGAATTTGTTGCCACAAATGCCTGTGGAGACCAAGTCATTGGGTATATTTAAGGCAGAGGTTGATCGATTCTAGATTAGTCAGGGTATGAAGGGATACAACCCACTTGGTGGCACAATAATATCAGTGCCGGACTCCAGAGCGAAGGTTCCCGAGTCTGAATCCAAGTTGGGTTGAGCGTCGAGTTAGCAACTCGGCCTCATAAAAACAAGAATAGCTTGCTACGGAACCACCATAATGACGGTGCCCCGATAACTCCATTGCCAAGTTAAGGGCTATTCTTAAAAACACAAAATGCTGGCAGAACTCAGCAGGCCAGACAGCATCTATGGGAGGAGGTAGTGACGATGTTTCAGGCCGAAACCCTTCATCAGGAGAGAAGGGCTATTCTTCTTCTTCTTGAAGGGATACAAGGAGAAGATAAGAGATTGGGGCTGAGAGGAAAATTGGATCAGCCAAACTCAATGGGCCAAATGCCCTAATTCTGCTCCAACAGTATATCTTATGGTCTCCCCAACTGCTTACCTTCTCTCATTATATGGCATTTCCTAAATCCCATGTTCTTACCAAATAGTAATATCTTGGTGAAGCTTCGTATCCTCAGGCAAGTTCTTTCTATGCCCATGGGCACCATTGTAATGTGGTGTTCAGCATGATGCTGTTATAGCTCTGGGCGTTGGAGTTCACAGTTCAATTCAGATGCCATTTGTAAGGAGTCTGTACGTCCCATGAATGCATAGGCTTCCTTTAGGTGCTCTAATTTCCTACTGCAGTCAAAAGATGTACTGATTAGTAGGTTAAAAGGTCATAGTGACTTTTTCCTTGATTAGACTGGGATTAAATTGGGGTTTGCTGAGTGGCATGACTCGAAGGGCCATCAAGGCCTCACCATAAATAAATATTTTTTGAACTGGCAGCTGTCAGAGACATGGCAGCATTTACTCCTTGATCTTGGCTCCCTTTGTGAAGATGGACCAATGAAATACTATGAACTCAGGATGTTCTCCAAGCTAACTTAGACCCAGTGGTGATGAAGAAATCATAATTTACTGAGCCAGGGTAGAGTTGGCACTGATTTTAGATCATACAGTCATAGAAAAGTACAGAACAGAAACAGACCCTTTGGCCCATCTAGTCAGTGCTGAACCATTTAAACTGCCTAATCCCCATCAACCTGTACCAGGACCATAGCTGTCCATATTCCTAGAATCCAGGTACCTGTCCAAACTTCTCTTAAACACTTAAATTGAGCTTGCATGCACCACTTGTCCTGGCAGCTCATTCCACAGTTTCACAGCCTTCTGAGTGAAGAAGCTTACTCATGTTCCCCTTAAACTTCTTGTTTTTCACCCTTAACCTGTCACCTCTGGTTGTAGTCCCACTATACCTCAGTAAAAGGTATGTTTGCTTTTACCCTACCTATTCCCCTCATAATTTTGTTTAGCTCTATCATATCTCCTCTCAATCTTCTACATTCTAAGGAATAAAGCCCTAAACTATTCAATCTTTTCTTACAACTCAGGTTCTCCAGACTTGAAACCATCCTTGTAAATTTTCTCTGTACTCTTTCACCCTTATTTACATCTTTTCTGGAAGTAGATGACTAAAACTGCACACAATACTTCAAATTAGGCCTTGTCAATGTCTTGTACATCTTCAACATAACATTCCATCTCCTGTGCTCCTGGCACTGAGTCTGCCTCTCTGACTCAGAAGGGAAGCAGTTAGAAGAGACATGCTGTGGTGATAGGGGATTCATTGGTTAGGGGTAAAAATAAGAGGTTCTTTGGGCAAGAACAAGACTACCAGATGGTATGTTGCCTCCCTGGTTCCAGGGGTCCGGGATATCTTGGATCAACTCCTCAGTTATCTTCAGTGGGAGGATGAACAGCCAGAAGTCATGGTCTATGTAGGCACCAATCACATGGGTAGGACAGTGACGAAGATGTAATGATGAAGCTTTAGAAAGAACTAATGAGGCCTCACATTCAGTATTGTGAGCAGTTTTGGGCCCCTAATCTTAGAAAGGATGTGCTGAAACTGATTGGATTAAAATGATTTTCATGAAAATGATTTCAGGATTGAATGGCTTGTCACATTTACTAGAATGTTACCTGGGTTTCAGCACCTAAGTTACAGGGAAAGATTGAACAAGTTGGGTCTTTATTCTTTGGAGCGAAGAAGGTTGAGGGGGGACTTGATAGAGGTATTTAAAATTATGAGGGGGATAGATAGAGTTGACGTGGATAGGCTTTTTCCATTGAGAGTAGGGGAGATTCAAACAAGAGGACATGAGTTGAGATTTAGGGGGCAAAATTTTAAGAGTAACATGAGGGGGAATTTCTTTACTCAGAGAGTGGTATCTGTGTGGAATGAGCTTCCAGTAGAAGTGGTAGAGGCCGATTCAGTATTGCCATTTAAAGCAAAATTGTATAGGTATATGGACAGGAAAGGAACGGAGGGTTATGGGCTGAGTGCGGGTCAGTGGGATTAGGTGAGAGTGAGTGTTCGGCATGAACTAGAAGGGCCGAGATGGCCTGTTTCTGTACTGTAAGTGTTATATGGTTATATGGTATGATAGTTCAATTTGTTGTAAGAAACACCAGTGTGGACTATTATCTAAATAGGGAGAAGGTGCATTTATCAAAGGTCCAGAAGGACTTAGGAGTCCTTGTTCAAGACTCCCAGAAGTTTAATTTATAGGTTGAGTCTGTGGTAAAGAAGGCAAATGCAATTTGGCATTTATTTCAAGGGGAATAGAACATAAAAATAATGAGATAATGCTGAGGTTTTATAAGACACTGGTCAGGCTACACCTGGAGTATTGTCAAGTTTTGGGCCCCATATCTCAGAAAGGAAGTCTTGTCATTGGAGAGAGTCCAGAGGAGGTTCACAAGGATGATTCTGGGAATGAAGGAGTTAACATACAAGGGGTGTTAGGCAGCTTTGATCCTGTACTCCCAGGAATTTAGAAGAAAGCATGGGTATCTCATTGAAGCCTACCTAATGTTGAAAGGACTAGATATGTTGGATGTGGAGAGGATGTTTTCTGTGGTGGAGGTATCCAGAACTAGAGGGCACAGCCTCAAAATTGAGGAACGACCTTGTAGAACAGATGTAAGGAGGAATTTCTTTAGCCAAAGAGTGGGAATCTGTGGAATGCTCTGCCACAGACCACAGTGGAGGTAGAGGTTGTGGGTATATTTAAGGTGGAAATTGATCGTTCCCTGATCAGTCAGGGAGTCAAAGGATTTGGCGAGAAGGCAGTTCTATGGGGTTAAGTGGAATTCAGGATCAGCCATGACGGCATGGCACAGCAGACTTGATGGGCTGAGTGGTCTAATTCTGCTCCTATTTCTTATGGTATACACACCAGAGTTCTAAAAGTGTGGCTGAAGAGATCATGGAGGCATCAGTAATGATCTTTCAAAAATCACTAGATTCTGGAAGGTCACTCCACTCCTCAAGACGGGAGAGAGGCAGAAGAAGGGAAACTATTGACCACTTAGTCTGACCTCAGTGGTTGGGAGGATGTTGGAGTTGATTATTAAGGATGAAGTCTCAGGGTACTTGGAAACACATAGTAAAATAGGCTGTAGTCAGCATAGTTTCCTCAAGAGAAAATCTTCCTTGACAAATCGATTGGAATTCTTTGAAGCAGTAACAAGCAAAATAGACAAAGTAGAATTGGTTCATGTTGTGTACTTGAATTTTCAGAAGGCCTTTGACAAGGTGCCACACATGAGGCTGCTTAAGTTACAACCATTAGTATTACAGGAAAGACTCTAGCATGGATAAAGCAGTGGCAAATTGGTAGGAGGCCAAGAATGGGAATAAAGAGCCTTTTCTGACTGGTTGCCGGTGGTTAGTGGTGTTCCACAGGGGTCTGTGTTGGGAGCAATTCTTTTAACATTGCTTCTCAATGATTTGGATGATGGAATTAATCGCATTGTTGTAAAGTTTACAGACGATATGAAGATTAGTGGAGTGGCAGGTGGTTTTGAGAAAGTAGAAAGGCTATAGAATGACTTAGACAGATTTGGAAAATGGGTAAAATTGGCAGATAGAATACAGTGTCAGGAAATGTATGGTCATGCACTATTGTAGAAGGAATGAAAGGGGTAACTATTTTCTACATGGAGTGAAACTACAGAAAACAGAAGTGCAGAGGGACTTGGGAGTCCTTGTGCAGTATTCCTTAAAGTTTATTTTGTAGGTTGAGTCTGTGGTGAGGAAGGCAAATGTGATGTTAGCATTCATTTCAAGAAGACTAGAGTATAAAAGCAAGGACATAATATTGAAACTTCATTAAGTGCTGATGAGGCCTCACTTGGAGTATTGTGAGTAGTTTTGGGCCCATTATCTTCGAAAGGACCTGCAGAAATTGGAGAGGGTTCAAAGGAGGTTCACAAAAATGATTTCAGGATTGAATGGCTTGTCATATGGAGAACTTCTGATGGCTCTGGGTCTGTATTCATGAGGTGTAACCACATTGGAACCTATTGGACGGTGAAAGGCATTGAAAGAGTGGATGTGGAGTGGGTGCTTCCTGTGGTGGGAGAACCTAAGACCAGAGGACACAGCATCAGAATAGAAGGGTGTCCTTTTAGAATGGAGATGAGGAAGAATTTCTTTAGCCAGAGAGTGATGAATCTGTGGAATTTTTTTTGCCACAGGCAGCTGTGAATTCTAGACGTACAAAAAAGCTGGATGAACTCAGCAGGTCGGGCAGCATCCAGCTTTTTTGTACATCTTGATTTGACCACAGCATCTGCAGTGTACTTTGTGTTAGCTGTGAATTCTAAACCTTTATGTATATTTAAGACTGGTTGATAGATTTTTGATTGGCCAGAGCATGAAGGGATATGGGTGAGAAGGCAGGAGATTGGGGCAGAGGGGAAAATTAGGTCAACCATGATGAAATGGCAGAGCAGACTTGATGGGCTAAATGGCCTAATTCTGCTCCGAAATCTTATGGTCTTTTGATCTTATGGACACAGGCTCAGAAGAGAGGGGTGCCCTTTTAGAATGAAGATGAAGAGGAAATTCTTGAGCCAGAAAGTGGAGAATCTGTGGAATTCTTTCCCATAAGCAGCTGTGGATGCCAAGTCCTTATGTATATTTAATGTAGAGGTTGATAAATTCTTGATTGGGCAGGGCATGAAGGATTAAAGGAAGTAGGCAAGAGATTGGGGCAGAGAGGAAAATAGAATAAATCATGATGAAATGGTGGAACAGACTCAATGGGCCAAATGGCTTAATTCTGCTTCTATATCTTATAGTCTTATCATCTTATGTACTCAGAAGTTTAATTTATGAAGGCCAATGTGTCAAAAGCTTTCTTTTTGAACTTATCTACCTGTGACACCACTTTCAATGAGTTATGGACCTGTATTCCCAGATCCTTTTGTTCTACTGCATTCCTCAGTGCCCGGCCATTCACTGTGTAAGACCTACACTGTATAGTCCTCGCACTTATCTACATTAAATTCCATTTGCCATTTTTCAGCCTAATTTTCCAACTGGTCCAGATTCTGCGTCAAGCCATGATAGCCTTTCTTGCTGTCCTCTACACCCCCAGTTGTGGTGTCACCTGCAAATTTGCTGATCCAGTTAACCACATTACCATCTGGATCGTTGATATAGATAACAAACAACAACAGTTCCAACACCGATCCCTGCAACACTCCACTTGTCACAGACCTCCAGTCAGAGAGGCAACCATCTACCACCACTGTTTGGCTTCTCTCGCAAAGCCAATGTCTAATCCAATTTACTACCTCATCTTGAATAGCAAGTGACTGAACTTTTTTGATCAAGCTGCCATGTGGGATCTTATCAGATGCCTTACCAAAGCCCATGTAGACAAGATCCACTATCTTACCTTCATCAGCTTTCCTGGTAAATTCCTCAAAAAACTCGATAAAGTTGGTTCGACATGATGTACCACACATGAAGCCATGCAGATGATCCTTAATCAGCCCATGTCTATCCAAATACTTATATATCCAGAATAGTTTCTAATAACTTGCCCACTACAGATGTCAACCTCACCAGCCTAAAATTTCCTGGTCAATTTTTAGACTTTCTTGAACAGTGGAACAACATTGGCTATCCTCTAATTCTCAGGTACCTCACCTGTTACTAAGGACAATTTAAGTATCTCTGCTAAGGCCCTGACAATTTCTGCATTTGGCTCCCACAGTGTCTGAATGAACAACTGGGGTGGAGGGGGGAGGGTTCTGGAGATTTATCCACCCTAGTTTTCCTCAGGACAATAAACTCTTGTTTGGAATGTGTGTAAGATTCATGAAGTTGAAGCAGCTTTGCCTCACTTCTATAGATGTCTGTCTGTCTCCTGAGTAAATACAGATGTAAAACAATTATCTCCACCATCTTTTGTCTCCATTCTGATCTTCCAGAGGTCCCATTTTGTCTATTGCAATCTTTTTGCACTTAACGTATCTGTGGAATCCCTTAGGATTCTCCTTCACCTTGTCTGCTCGGGCAACCTCATGCCTTCTTTTAACCCTCCTGAATTCTTTCTTAGGTGGTCTCTTGCATGTCATCAGCACCCCATTTGTTCCTACCTGCCTGTACTTGCTACACACCCTTTTTTTCTTAATCAGGGCCTCAATATCTTTTGGAAAACTATGGTTTCCTGCACCTGTTACCTTTACATGCTTCTGACTCTCAAAATCTCACTTTTGAGGGCCTCCCACTAACCAAGTACACTTTTGCCAGAAAACAGCCTGTCCCAATCCACGTTGCCAGATCCTTTCTGATACCATCAAAACTGGCCTTTCTCCAATCTAGAATCTCAACCCACGGACCAGACCTATCTTTTTGCATATTTATTTTGAAACTTATGGCATTGTGATAACTAGATGAAAATTGTACCCCTACACAAAAACTTCTGTCACCTGCCATGTCTCATTCCTTAATAGCAGATCAAGTATCACACACATTCTCTTTGGGACTTGTACATGCTGATTAAGGAAACTTTCCTGAACACATTTGACAAACTCCATTCCATCTAGTCCTTTTACAGGATGGGAATCCCAGTCAGAATGTGTAAAGTTAAAATCACCAACTATAACATCTTTATGTTTCTTGCACCAGTCTGCAATGTCTACAAATTTGTTCCTCTAAATTCAGTAGAAAGATGTGACATAGGATCAGAAGATGTTGAATCCATGTAGGTTGATTTAAGACACCGCAAAGGTAAAAAGATGCTGATGGCAGTTATATTCAGGCCTCCCAACAGTGGCTGGGAGGTGGACCACAAATTACATGAGGAAATAGAAAAGGTGATTCAAAACAGCAATGTTATGGTATTCATAGGAGATTTTAACATGCAGGTCGATTGGGAAAATCAGCTCAGTAACGGATCTTAAGAGAGTGAGTTTGTTGATGGCTTTTAGAACCATGGAACCATAGAACATTACAACACAGAAACAGGCCTTTTGGCTCTTCTTGGCTGTGCCGAACCATTTTTCTGCCTACTCCCACTGACCTGCACCTGGACCATATCCCTGCATACACCTCTCATCCATGTACCTGTCCAAGTTTTTCTTAAATGTTAAAAGTTATCCCACATTTACCACTTCATCTGGCAGCTCATTCCACACTCCCACCACTCTCTGTGTGAAGAAGCCCCCCTCCCAATGTTCCCTTTAAACTTTTCCCCCTTCACCCTTAACCCATGACCTCTGGTTTTTTTCCTCCCCTAGCCTCAGTGGAAAAAACCTGCTTGCATTCACTCTATCTATATCCATCATAATTTTATATACCTCTATCAAATCACCCCTCATTCTTCTATGCTCCAGGGAATAAAGTCCTAACCTATTCAACCCTTCTCGGTAACTCAGTTTCTCAAGTCCTGGCAACATCCTTGTAAACCTTCTGTACACTCTTTCAACCTTATTAATATTCTTCCTGTAATTCTGTGACCAAAACTGCACACAATACTCCAAATTCAGCCTCACCAATGCCTTATACAACCTCATCATAACATTCCAATTCTTATACTCAATACTTTGATTTATAAAGGCCAATGTACCAAAAGCTCTCTTTACGACCCTATCTACCTGTGACACCACTTTTAGGGAATTTTGTATCTGTATTCCTAGATCCCTCTGTTCTACTGCACTCCTCAGTGCCCTACCATTTACCTTGTATGTTCTACCTTGGTTTTTCCTTCCAAAGTGCAATACCTCACACTTGTCTGTATTGAACTCCATCTGCCATTTTTCAGCCCATTTTTCCAGTTGGTCCAGATCCCTCTGCAAGCTTTGAAAACCTTCCTCACTGTCCAATACACCTCCAATCTTTGTATCATCAGCAAATTTGCTGATCCAATTTACCACATTATCATCCAGATCATTGATATAGATGACAAATAACAATGGACCCAGCACTGATCCCTGTGGCACACCACTAGTCACAGGCCTCCACTCAGAGAAGCAATCCTCCACTACCACTCTCTGACTTCTACCATTGAGCCAATGTCTAATCCAATTTACTACCTCACCATGTATACCTAGCGACTGAATCTTCCTAACGAACCTCCCATGCGGGAACTTGTCAAAGGCCTTACTGAAGTCCATGTAGACAACATCCACTGCTTTACCCTCATCAACTATATTTGTTAAACGTGACCTACCACGCACAAAGCCATGTTGATTCTCCCTAATAAGTCCCTGTCTATCTAAATGCTTGTAGATCCTATCTCTTAGTACTCCTTCCAATCATTTACCTACTACCAATGTCAAATTTACTGGCCTATAATTTCCCAGATTACTTTTAGAGCCTTTTTTAAACAATGGAACAACATGAGCTATCCTCCACTCCTCCGGCACCTCACCCGTAGATACCGACATTTTAAATGTATCTGCCAGGGCCCCTGCAATTTCATAACTAGTCTCCTTTAAGGTCCGAGGGAATACCCTGTCAGGTCCTGGGGATTTATCTACTCTGATTTTCCTCAAGATAGCAAGCACCTCCTCCTCTTCAACTTGTATAGGTTCCATGACTTCACTACTTGTTTGCCTTATTTCCATTGACTCCATGCCAGTTTCCTTAGAAAATACAGATGCAAAAATACCATTTAAGATCACCCCCATTTCTTTTGGTTCTTTACATAGCTGACCACTCTGATCTTCAAGAGGACCAATTTTATCCCTTACTATCCTTTTGCTCTTAATATACCTGTAGAAGCTCTTTGGATTATCCTTCACCCTGACTGCCAAACCTACCTCATGTCTTCTTTTCAGAGCAGTTTGTCGTTGAGGCTACTAGGGGATCAGCTATACTGGACTGGGTGTTAATGAACTGATGGTGATTAGGGAGCTTAAGGTAAAAGAACCTTTAGAAACCAGTGATCACAATATGATTGAGTTCAACTTGAAATTTGAAAGGGAGAAAGTAAAGTCTGATGTAGCAGTATTACAATGGTTTGAGAGAGGACAATAGACAATAGGTGCAGAAGTAGACCATTCGGCCCCTCGAGTCTGCACCGCCATTCTGAGATCATGGCTGATCATTCACTATCAATACCCAGTCCCTGCCTTGTCCCCATATCCCTTGATTCCCCTATCCATCAGATATCTATCCAGCTCCTTCTTGAAAGCATCCAGAGAATTGGCCTCCACCATCTTCTGAGGCAGTGCATTCCACACCTCCACAACTCTCTGGGAGAAGAAGCTCTTCCTCAACTCTGTTTTAAATAACTGACCTCTTATTCTCAATCCATGCCCTCTGGTACTGGACTCTCCCAACATCTGGAACATATTTCCTGCCTCAATCCTATCAAATCCTTTAATTATCTTAAACGTTTCAATCAGATCCCCTCTCAATCTCCTCAATTCCAGCGTGTACAAGCCCAATCTCTCCAATCTCTCTGCGTAAGACAGCCCTGCCATCCCAGGAATCAACCTAGTGAATCTACGCTGCACTTCCTCAATTGCCAGAATGTCTTTCCTTAAACCTGGAGACCAAAACTGTACACAATATTCCAGGTGTGGTCTCACCAGGGCCCTGTACAAATGCAAAAGAACAACCTTGCTCTTGTATTCAATTCCCCTTGTAACAAAGGCCAACATTCCATTTGCCCTCTTCACTGCCTGTTGCACTTGCTCATTCACCTTCATTGACTGGTGAACTAGGACTCCTAGGTCTCTTTGCATTTCTCCCTTACCTAACTCGACACTGTTCAGACAATACTCTGCCCTCTTGTTCCAGCTTCCAAAGTGGATAACTTCACATTTATTCACATTGAATGACATCTGCCAAGCATCTGCCCACTCACTCAGCCTATCCAAGTCTCCCTGTATTCTCCCAACGTCCTCTTCGCATGTCACACTGCCACCCAGTTTAGTATCGTCAGCAAACTTGCTGATATAGTTTTCAATGCCCTCATCTAAATCATTGACATAAATTGTAAAGAGCTGTGGTCCCAATACAGAGCCCTGTGGTACCCCACTAGTCACCTCCAGCCAGTCCGAGAAACACCCATTCACTGCTACCCTTTGCTTTCTATCTGCCAACCAGTTTTCTATCCATGTTGAAACCCTGCCCCCAATGCCATGAGCTCTGATTTTACTCACCAATCTCCTATGTGGCACCTTATCGAATGCCTTCTGAAAATCTAGGTACACAACATCCACTGGCTTACCCTCGTCTAACATCCTTGTTACACCCTCAAAAAACTCCAACAGATTAGTCAAGCATGATTTGCCCTTGGTAAATCCATGCTGGCTCGGCCTAATCCTATTTCTGCCATCTAGATGTGCCACTATTTCGTCCTTAATAATGGACTCAAGCATCTTCCCCACGACTGACGTTAGGCTAACAGGGCGATAGTTCTCCGTTTTCTCCTTCCCTCCCTTCTTGAAAAGTGGGACAACATTAGCCAAAGTTGGCCAAAGTAAACTGGAAGGCATCTAACTGTTTATTGTCTATTACCTTCCTTTCTTTTCCTTCCTTTGATACATCACCTTCCTATATTGAGATCCAATACTCTCCACTGGTATCTTCCATTAGCCTAAATCTTTCCCTGCTGCAATCAGCTATACTGACAATTTATACAGTCCGGTATTGGCAAACGTCATATTTGTCCAAATGATCAAGAAAGTGAATGCAGCCTTGTGCACCCTTTTTCACATGAGGCTGAGTCACTAAACCCAACTCCCAATTTTTATTCTTCACCTTCCTCCAGTGTCAAAGTCAACTTTGTCATATGTACAGGTTCAAGGGAAAACTTACTAGTAGCAGCATCATAGGTACAGAGCATCAGAAAAGCAGCATTTACAAGAAAAACATCAATATAAATTATACAAAATTAAATAATAAAGAACAATTAGAACAAAAGAAATACATTTTGGTGCAAAGTGATCATAGTGTTATTATACTGAGGTAATAATCAGTGCTGTGCTGGTTTGTTCAAGAACCAAGTGTTGAAAGGAATTAACTGTTCTGATACCTGGTGGTGTGAGATTTCAGGTTATTGTACCTCCTGCCCATTGGGAGCTGTGACAAAATGGCATGACTTAGATGGTGAGGATCTTTGATGATAAATGTTGCTTTCATGTATGTATTTCTGATGGTGGTGAAAGGATATAAATGTGATGTACTAAGCTGAGTCCACTTCTCTCTTAATCTTATTATCTTCCTGTGGATTTGAATTACTGTTCAAACTATGTTGCAACCACATCTAGATTCAAGATTGTGTAATGTTATTTCCAGTACACAAGTGTAAAGAACAAAATAATTGTTACTCCAGATATGATGCTGTGCAAAAAACCCCACAAAAGATAAAGTCAAGTCAAGTCAAGTCAAATTTTATTGTCATTTTGACCATAACTGCTGGTACAGTGCATAGTAAAAATGAGAAAATGTTTTTCAGGACCATGGTGTTACATGACAGTACAAAAAATTAGACTGAACTACATAATAAAAAAAAACACAGAGAAAGCTACACTAGACTACAGACCTACACTGGACTGCATAAAGTGCACAAAAACAGTGCAGGCATTACAATAAATAATAAACAGGACAGTAGGGCAAGGTGTCAGTCCAGGCTTCGGGTATTGAGGAGTCTGATAGCTTGTGGGAAGAAACTGTTATATAGTCTGGTCATGAGAGCCCGAATGCTTTGGAGCCATTTCCCAGAAGGCAGGAGGGAGAAGAGATTGTATGAGGGGTGCATAGGGTCCTTCATAATGCTGTTTCCTTTGCGGGTGCAGTGTGTAGCGTAAATGCCCATGATGGCAGGAAGAGAGACCCTGATGATCTTCTCAGCTGACCTCACTAACCACTACAGGGTCTTGTGATCAAAGATGGTGCAATTTCTGAACCAGGCAGTGATGCAGCTGCTCAGGATGCTCTCAATACAACCCCTGTAGAATGTGATGAGGATGGGGGTTGGGAGATGGACTTTCCTCAGCCTTTGCAAAAAGTGGAGAAGCTGCTGGGCTTTCTTTGCTATGGAGCTGGTGTTGAGAGAACAGGTGAGATTCTCTGTCAGGTGAACACCAAGAAATTTGGTGCTCTTTACGATCTCTACCGAGAATAAGTGTGTACAGGTGTTGATCAGCCTCACCAATTGTGGAAAGTAACTGTTTTTTGAGTCTGGTGGCCCTCATATGGATGTTATGTAGTCTCCTCCCTGATGGGAGTGGGACAAACAATTGATGAGCAGGGTGGGTGGAATCCTTCATGATATTACTGGCTCGTTTGTGGCACCTTTCAGTGGATATGTCATTGATGGAGGGCTGCCTGGTGCCAGTGATGCTTTGGGCACTTTTGACAACACATTGTAAAGCTTTCCTGTACACAACAGTACAGTTTCCATGCCATGCAGTGACGCAGCTTGTTAAGATGCTCTCCTCTGTGCATCTGTAGAATGACATGAGTATAGATGTACATAAACAAGAGGAAATCTGAAGATACTGGAAATCCGAGCAACACACGCAAAATGCTGGATGAACTCAGCAGGCCAGGCAGCATCTATGGAAAAGAGTATAGTCGACGCTTTGGGCTGAAACCTTTCAGCAGGACTTACAGATGTACGTAATCCAACTCTCTTCAGCCTCCTCAGAAAGTAGACATTCTGATGAACTTTATTTTCTGTGTAGGATGCGTCCAGGAACGATGAGAGTTTTTGTATGATGTGCACTCCAAAAAGTTTGAAACTGCTTGAAGTTTCCACTGCTGTGCCACCAACGTAAGGGTGGGGGTGTTGGAGTGGTGTGAGCTTCCTGAAGTTGATAGCCCATAGATCCTCAGACTTTTATTTCTTCACCAATCGGCTTCACATCTCAAAGATTGAAAGCGCATTTATTAACAAAAAAAAGTATAAATGATACACCTTAAAACTTATCTCCTCACTGGCAGCCACAAAGCAAGCAACCCGATTAACCTAATTTTAAAAAATGACCAAAAACCACTGCAAAGAGAAAGAGAGAGATATAAAAAAACACATGCAATTAATTGAAACAAGCTAACAGCATTCTGAACCAGACTGAGTCCACTCCTGGATCAGCTGGAATAGACCTAAATCTGCTCCCGAAGCAGCCGGAGTAGGCCCATTTCATCACACCAGCAGGGTAAAAATGCACAGCAGCCTGATCAGTTCACAGCCTCGGTGCCACACAGAGAGAAATGAACATTCATGGGAGAATGAGTAAAATCAGTCCAACCCTCACCTCTGTTCCCAACACTCCAGCTTCCATGCTGGCATTTAAATTGTCCACGTTCCAGGTAGTGCCTTGCTCTAGGACCCGGATTCCAGCACAGCGACAAATCTAGACCGCACACATTAAAGCCATTCTTGATCTCACCAAATCGGCTCAGCGCTTGGAGCAATCCAACCTATCAACTGGGTTGTCAAAACTCTCCTTATTGACTCCTCTCCCAAAACGCTCACTCCATCTCCAGCAACAATACCGCCAACTTTGTCTGTGGCGGAGCTCGAACATGTTGTGCCTCGGAATACCCCAGCATGGCTCATCCCTGAAACAGCCTCCTCACCATCTGCGGTGTTGGTTCACCATAATTTGCTTCAGAAAAGATGTTAAAAATGATTTATTTGGTTGAATCTCTTGCCTTACGGTCTACCAGTAAGCTGTTGCACATCTTTGATAGCACTTTCTTAAACTGGAAGTTAATATGTTTATTTGCATTTTCTCTTATGTTCTAATTTAGGAGTTGATTCAGCCCAGTGTCTGTCTCTTAGCTCTCAGAACAGTTCTATCAAACAAGTTCTCCTACCTATTTTCTTAAAGCCTATTCTCTCTCAACTTCGAGGGATAATGTACTACAGCCAATAAACCTACAAGCTTGCACATCTCCAAGAAAGGAGACCAGAGAGAGAAACCCATATGGTGATAGGGAGAGCATGAAAACACCACACAGCTTGTAGATCATTGAGAAATGCTTCTCTGAAATCTATGAAGACTACATTAAATAATGATTTAGTCATTTAAGATAGAAATGAGGGAAGAAATTCTTTTCTCACTGGTCGTAAATCTTGGACAAATGAGAATACTGGTGTTTAAAACAAAAAAAAAATACACAGAAAGCTGGAACTCAGTAGGTTGAACAGTGTCTGTGGAGGTCTGAGACCCTGCCTCAGGGGTGGTCCTGAGGGCTGAGATTGTGCCTCAGGGATGGTCCTGAGGACTCAGTTCCTGCCTCAGCAGTGGTCCTAATATTTTACCTCAGGGGACATCATGAGGATTGAGATCCTGCCTTAGGGGTGGTCCTGATATCCTGCCTCAGGGGCCATTATGACTGAGATCCTGCCTTAGAGGAAGTAATGAGGACTGAACTCCTGCCTCAGGGGAGGTCCTGAGGGCTGGGATCCTGTTTCAGGGGTGGTCCTGAGGGCTGAGATCCTGCCTTAGAGGAGGTAATGAGGACTGAACTCCTGCCTCAGGGGAGGTCCTGAGGGCTGAGATCCTGCCTCAGCTGAGTTCATGAGGGCTTAGATTCTTCCTTGCAGAGGGATGGTGTGCAGATGGAACAAGATGGGGAAGGGAGAGACGGAGGAGGAATTAGGAATGGTGAAGAATGAAAGAAGAAATCTAAATGAACAGGTGAGTATGTGAGGGAGAAGAACACAGGATGTTTGGCTATTCAAACTTGCAAAGTTCAATGTTCATGCTGTTGGGATAGATAAGATAGAGACAGGAAAGTTTTTTCCACTGGTAGGTGAGACTAGAACTAGGGGGCATAGCCTCAAGATTTGTGGAAGTTGATTTAGGACGGAGATGAAGAGGAGCTGCTTTTCCCAGAGAGTGGTGATTCTGTGGAATTTTCTGCCTAGTGAAGCAGTGGAGGCTGCCTCAGTAAATATATTTAAGTCAAGGTTGGATAGAATCTTGCATAGTAGAGGAATTAAGGACTATAGAGAAAAGGCAGGTAGGTGGAGCTGAGTCCATGGCCAGATCAGCCATGATCTTATTGAATGCTGGAGCAGGCTCGACGGGCCAGATGGCCTACTCCTGCTCCTGTTTCTTATGTTCTTATGAGTTGTAGGTTAACCCCTGAGCTGTTCTTCCGATAAGTGTTTGTTTTTGGGTTAGGGTTAGAGTGATCAGCATAGAAGAAAAGGATGAAACTCCTGTTTCTGTGCTATATAACAATCTGATTGAGGTTTATAAAATTTTGAGGGGTAGGCTGGAGAAAATGAGCACTTTGTTATAACTAGGAAACCCCTGGAGGTTTGGATAACAGTGAAATTTGAAACCGTGGGCACCCTTCCTCAACCCCACAATTGAGAAACCCTTAGTAATGAAATTAATCCCTGAAATCCTGATCATAGAAATTTTGAATTATTAGCTTACAAATCTCAGAGGTGTTTGTGTTGTAAGGGGTTTCCTGATTATCAGGGATGTCCCATTTTTAGGAGGCACAGGGACTTCAGACTCTGGAATCTAGAACACACAATCAGCAGTTTGAGCAGTGACTGTGGGGAGGAATTGTTGATGTAATGAGCTGAAACTGCATCAAAATTCTACTTCTCCCAACAGCTGTTGCTCAACCCAGTGGTTTCTTCCAGTGTGTTGCTTCTCATTTTAGTGGTTTTTCAGTTCTCAGACAATGACCTGGTTATAGGTAATTAACTGCTTCTTGGGACTGCTGATTATTGTCTTAGTTAATTGAATTTAATTAACTTTATTACTTACATCCTTTGCATACATGAGGAGTAAAAATCTTTGTCTCTATCTAAATGTGCAATTTATAGTAATGTTTAATAAACAGTATGTACAACAGGACAGTCAATATAACATAGAAATACAGTTGTGTCAGCATGATTAATCAGTCTGATGGCCTGGTGGAAGAAGCTGTCCCAGAGCCTGTTGGCCCTGGCTTTTATGCTGCAGTACCGTTTCCCAGATGGTGGCAGCTGGAACAGTTTATGGTTGGGGTGACTGTGGTCCCCAATAATCCTTCGGACCCACAGAAAGAAAATGATAAGAACATAAGCAGAATTAGACTATTTAAATCACTGAGTCTGCGTTGACTCAGGCAGGGTGCTGGGCCAAAGTTTGGTGTGTTTGAATCACTGTTGGATCACATGAGAACAAATCTGGAATAAGTCTGTTCAGCTGCAGGATTGTTGAAAGCTGAGTGGATTCAAGGGTCACATGGTTGAACATGTTCACACACCTTCGATTCATTTCCTTTCCTGGAGAATTTATCTACTCCCAGTTCTCTCAGATTTAACTGTTGGGCTGCCTGTCTGGATATGAGTTCCATTCCAACTGTCTTGTGAAGCAGACTGCTACTGGGTTCAGTTACACAGACAATTCAGCATTCCCTCAGGGTGGCCTCTCATACAGAGCTGCCCCCCTCAGTAAACCTGCTCCCACCAATAAAACAATATTACTCAGCACTGACCCTCACCAGTACGATACTCCTCAGCACTGACCCTCACCAGTACGATACTCCTCAGCACTGACCCTCACCAGTACGACACTCCTCAGCACTGACCCTCACCAGTACGATACTCCTCAGCACTGACCCTCAACAGTATGACACTCCTCAGGACTGACCCTCACCAGTACGATACTCCTCAGCACTGACCCTCAACAGTATGACACTCCTCAGGACTGACCCTCACCAGTACGATACTCCTCAGCACTGACCCTCAACAGTACGATACTCCTCAGCACTGACCCTCACCAGTACGACACTCCTCAGCACTGACCCTCACCAGTACGACACTCCTCAGCACTGACCCTCAACAATATGACACTCCTCAGCACTGACCCTCACCAGTACGATACTCCTCAGCACTGACCCTCACCAGTACGATACTCCTCAGCACTGACACTCACCAGTACGATACTCCCCAGCACTGACCCTCACCAGTACGATACTCCTCAGCACTGACACTCAACATTATGACACTCATCAGCTCTGACACTCATCTGTACGACACTCCTCAGCACTGACCCTCAACGGTATGGTAGTCCTCAGCACTGACCCTCAACAGTACGATACTCCTCAGCTCTGACACTCATCTGTACGACACTCCTCAGCACTGACCCTCACCAGTACGATACTCCTCAGCTCTGACACTCAACATTATGACACTCATCAGCTCTGACACTCATCTGTACGACACTCCTCAGCACTGACCCTCAACGGTATGGTAGTCCTCAGCACTGACCCTCAACAGTACGATACTCCTCAGCACTGACCCTCACCAGTACGACACTCATCAGCTCTGACACTCAACATTATGACACTCATCAGCTCTGACACTCATCTGTACGACACTCCTCAGCACTGACCCTCAACGGTATGGTAGTCCTCAGCACTGACCCTCAACAGTACGATACTCCTCAGCTCTGACACTCATCTGTACGACACTCCTCAGCACTGACCCTCACCAGTACGATACTCCTCAGCTCTGACACTCAACATTATGACACTCATCAGCTCTGACACTCATCTGTACGACACTCCTCAGCACTGACCCTCAACGGTATGGTAGTCCTCAGCACTGACCCTCAACAGTACGATACTCCTCAGCACTGACCCTCACCAGTACGATACTCCTCAGCACTGACACTCAACATTATGACACTCATCAGCTCTGACACTCATCTGTACGACACTCCTCAGCACTGACCCTCAACGGTATGGTAGTCCTCAGCACTGACCCTCAACAGTACGATACTCCTCAGCTCTGACACTCATCTGTACGACACTCCTCAGCACTGACCCTCACCAGTACGATACTCCTCAGCTCTGACACTCATCTGTACGACACTCCTCAGCACTGACCCTCACCAGTACGATACTCCTCAGCACTGACCCTCACCAGTACGATACTCCTCAGCACTGACCCTCACCAGTACGATACTCCTCAGCACTGACACTCAACAATACGACACTCCTCAGCACTGACCCTCAACAGTACGATACTCCTCAGCACTGACCCTCACCAGTACGACACTCATCAGCTCTGACACTCAACATTATGACACTCATCAGCTCTGACACTCATCTGTACGACACTCCTCAGCACTGACCCTCAACGGTATGGTAGTCCTCAGCACTGACCCTCAACAGTACGATACTCCTCAGCTCTGACACTCATCTGTACGACACTCCTCAGCACTGACCCTCACCAGTACGATACTCCTCAGCTCTGACACTCAACATTATGACACTCATCAGCTCTGACACTCATCTGTACGACACTCCTCAGCACTGACCCTCAACGGTATGGTAGTCCTCAGCACTGACCCTCAACAGTACGATACTCCTCAGCACTGACCCTCACCAGTACGATACTCCTCAGCACTGACACTCAACATTATGACACTCATCAGCTCTGACACTCATCTGTACGACACTCCTCAGCACTGACCCTCAACGGTATGGTAGTCCTCAGCACTGACCCTCAACAGTACGATACTCCTCAGCTCTGACACTCATCTGTACGACACTCCTCAGCACTGACCCTCACCAGTACGATACTCCTCAGCTCTGACACTCATCTGTACGACACTCCTCAGCACTGACCCTCACCAGTACGATACTCCTCAGCACTGACCCTCACCAGTACGATACTCCTCAGCACTGACCCTCACCAGTACGATACTCCTCAGCACTGACCCTCACCAGTACGATACTCCTCAGCACTGACCCTCACCAGTACGATACTCCTCAGCACTGACCCCCAACATTATGACACACCTCAGTATGACACTCCACAACACTGAGCCTCACCAGTACAATACTCCTCAGCACTGACCCTCAACAGTATGACACTCATCAGCACTGACCCTCAACAGTACGATACTCCTCAGCACTGACCCTCAACAATATGACACTCCTCAGCACTGACCAGCAACAGTACGACACTCCTCAGCACTGACACTCAACAATATGACACTCCTCAGCACTGACCCTCAACAGTACGATACTCCTCAGCACTGACCCTCAACAGTACGATACTCCTCAGCACTGACACTCAACAGTACGATACTCCTCAGCACTGACACTCAACGGTACGATACTCCTCAGCACTGACACTCAACAATATGACACTCCTCAGCACTGACACTCAACAATATGACACTCATCAGCACTGACACTCAACAGTACGACACTCCTCAGGACTGACCAGCAACAATATGACACTCCTCAGCACTGACACTCAACAATATGACACTCCTCAGCACTGACCCTCAACAGTATGACACTCCTCAGCACTGACACTCAACAGTATGATACTCCTCAGCACTGACACTCAACAATACGACACTCCTCAGCACTGACCCTCAACAGTACGATACTCCTCAGCACTGACCCTCAACAATATGACACTCCTCAGCACTGACACTCAACAATACGACACTCCTCAGCACTGACACTCAACAATACGACACTCCTCAGCACTGACACTCAACAGTATGACACTCCTCAGCACTGACCCTCAACAGTATGACACTCCTCAGCACTGACCCTCAACAGTACGATACTCCTCAGCACTGACCCTCAACAGTACGATACTCCTCAGCACTGACCCTCAACATTATGACACTCATCAGCTCTGACACTCATCTGTACGACACTCCTCAGCACTGACACTCAACGGTATGGTAGTCCTCAGCACTGACCCTCAACAGTACGATACTCCTCAGCACTGACCCTCACCAGTACGATACTCCTCAGCACTGACCCTCAACAGTACGATACTCCTCAGCACTGACCCTCACCAGTACGATACTCCTCAGCACTGACCCTCACCAGTACGATACTCCTCAGCACTGACCCTCACCAGTACGATACTCCTCAGCACTGACCCTCACCAGTACGATACTCCTCAGCACTGACACTCAACAATACGACACTCCTCAGCACTGACCCTCAACAGTACGATACTCCTCAGCACTGACCCTCACCAGTACGACACTCATCAGCTCTGACACTCAACATTATGACACTCATCAGCTCTGACACTCATCTGTACGACACTCCTCAGCACTGACCCTCAACGGTATGGTAGTCCTCAGCACTGACCCTCAACAGTACGATACTCCTCAGCTCTGACACTCATCTGTACGACACTCCTCAGCACTGACCCTCAACGGTATGGTAGTCCTCAGCACTGACCCTCAACAGTACGATACTCCTCAGCACTGACCCTCACCAGTACGATACTCCTCAGCACTGACACTCAACATTATGACACTCATCAGCTCTGACACTCATCTGTACGACACTCCTCAGCACTGACCCTCAACGGTATGGTAGTCCTCAGCACTGACCCTCAACAGTACGATACTCCTCAGCTCTGACACTCATCTGTACGACACTCCTCAGCACTGACCCTCACCAGTACGATACTCCTCAGCTCTGACACTCATCTGTACGACACTCCTCAGCACTGACCCTCACCAGTACGATACTCCTCAGCACTGACACTCATCTGTACGACACTCCTCAGCACTGACCCTCAACAGTACGATACTCCTCAGCACTGACCCTCACCAGCACGACACTCCTCAGCACTGACCCTCACCAGTACGATACTCCTCAGCACTGACCCTCACCAGTACGATACTCCTCAGCACTGACCCTCACCAGTACGATACTCCTCAGCACTGACCCTCACCAGTACGATACTCCTCAGCACTGACCCTCACCAGTACGATACTCCTCAGCACTGACCCTCAACATTATGACACACCTCAGTATGACACTCCACAACACTGAGCCTCACCAGTACAATACTCCTCAGCACTGACCCTCAACAGTATGACACTCATCAGCACTGACCCTCAACAGTACGATACTCCTCAGCACTGACCCTCAACAATATGACACTCCTCAGCACTGACCAGCAACAGTACGACACTCCTCAGCACTGACACTCAACAATATGACACTCCTCAGCACTGACCCTCAACAGTACGATACTCCTCAGCACTGACCCTCAACAGTACGATACTCCTCAGCACTGACACTCAACAGTACGATACTCCTCAGCACTGACACTCAACAATATGACACTCCTCAGCACTGACACTCAACAGTACGATACTCCTCAGCACTGACACTCACCAGTACGATACTCCTCAGCACTGACACTCAACGGTACGATACTCCTCAGCACTGACACTCAACAATATGACACTCCTCAGCACTGACACTCAACAATATGACACTCATCAGCACTGACACTCAACAGTACGACACTCCTCAGGACTGACCAGCAACAATATGACACTCCTCAGCACTGACACTCAACAATATGACACTCCTCAGCACTGACCCTCAACAGTATGACACTCCTCAGCACTGACACTCAACAATATGACACTCATCAGCACTGACACTCAACAGTACGACACTCCTCAGGACTGACCAGCAACAATATGACACTCCTCAGCACTGACACTCAACAGTATGACACTCCTCAGCACTGACACTCAACAATACGACACTCCTCAGCACTGACCCTCAACAGTACGATACTCCTCAGCACTGACCCTCAACAATATGACACTCCTCAGCACTGACACTCAACAATACGACACTCCTCAGGACTGACCAGCAACAATATGACACTCCTCAGCACTGACACTCAACAATATGACACTCCTCAGCACTGACACTCAACAGTATGACACTCCTCAGCACTGACCCTCAACAGTATGACACTCCTCAGCACTGACCCTCAACAGTACGATACTCCTCAGCACTGACCCTCAACAGTACGATACTCCTCAGCACTGACCCTCAACAGTATGACACTCCTCAGCACTGACCCTCAACAGTATGACACTCCTCAGCACTGACACTCAACAGTACGATACTCCTCAGCACTGACCCTCAACAGTACGATACTCCTCAGCACTGACCCTCAACAGTACGATACTCCTCAGCACTGACCCTCAACAATACGACACTCCTCAGCACTGACCCTCAACAGTACGATACTCCTCAGCACTGACCCTCAACAGTATGATACTCCTCAGCACTGACCCTCAACAGTACGATACTCCTCAGCACTGACCCTCAACAGTATGACACTCCTCAGCACTGACCCTCAACAGTATGACACTCCTCAGCTCTGACACTCAACAATATGACACTCCTCAGCACTGACCAGCAACAATATGACACTCCTCAGCACTGACACTCAACAATATGACACTCCTCAGCACTGACCCTCAACAGTATGACACTCCTCAGCACTGACCCTCAACAGTATGACACTCCTCAGCACTGACCCTCAACAGTATGACACTCCTCAGCACTGACCAGCAACAATACGACACTCCCCAGCACTGACCCTCAACAGTACGATACTCCTCAGCACTGACCCTCACCAGTACGACACTCCTCAGCACTGACCCTCAACAATATGACACTCCTCAGGACTGACCAGCAACAATATGACACTCCTCAGGACTGACCAGCAACAATACGACACTCCTCAGCACTGACCAGCAACAATACGACACTCCCCAGCACTGACCCTCACCAGCACGACACTCCTCAGCACTGACCCTCACCAGTACGACACTCCTCAGCACTGACACTCAACAATACGATACTCCTCAGCACTGACCCTCACCATTATGACACCCCTCAGCACTGACACTCCTCAGCACTGACCCTCAACGGTACGACACTCCTCAGCACTGACCCTCAACGGTACGACACTCCTCAGCACTGACCCTCAACAGTACGACACTCCTCAGCACAGACCCTCAACGGTACGACATTCCTCAGCACTGACCCTCAACAGTACGATACTCCTCAGCACTGACCCTCACCAGTACGATACTCCTCAGCACTGACCCTCACCAGTACGATACTCCTCAGCACTGACCCTCACCAGTACGATACTCCTCAGCACTGACCCTCAACAGTACGATACTCCTCAGCACTGACCCTCAACGGTACGATACTCCTCAGCACTGACCCTCAACGGTACGACACTCCTCAGCACTGACCCTCACCAGTACGATACTCCTCAGCACTGACCCTCAACAGTACGATACTCCTCAGCACTGACCCTCATCTGTACGAAACTCCTCAGCACTGACCCTCACCAGTACGATACTCCTCAGCACTGACCCTCAACAGTACGATACTCCTCAGCTCTGACACTCATCTGTACGACACTCCTCAGCACTGACCCTCAACAGTACGATACTCCTCAGCACTGACACTCAACAATATGACACTCCTCAGCACTGACCCTCAACAGTACGATACTCCTCAGCACTGACCCTCAACAGTACGATACTCCTCAGCACTGACCCTCAACAGTACGACACTCCTCAGCACTGACCCTCAACAGTACGATACTCCTCAGCACTGACCCTTTACAGTACGATACTCCTCAGCACTGACACTCAACGGTACGATACTCCTCAGCACTGACACTCAACAATATGACACTCCTCAGCACTGACCCTCAACAATATGACACTCCTCAGCACTGACACTCAACAATATGACACTCCTCAGCACTGACACTCAACAGTATGATACTCCTCAGCACTGACACTCAACAGTATGATACTCCTCAGCACTGACACTCAACAATATGACACTCCTCAGCACTGACACTCAACAATACGACACTCCTCAGCACTGACTCTCAACAGTACGATACTCCTCAGCACTGACCCTCAACAGTACGATACTCCTCAGCACTGACCCACAACAATATGACACTCCTCAGCACTGACACTCAACAATACGACACTCCTCAGGACTGACCAGCAACAATATGACACTCCTCAGCACTGACACTCAACAATATGACACTCCTCAGCACTGACACTCAACAATATGACACTCCTCAGCACTGACACTCAACAATACGACACTCCTCAGCACTGACACTCAACAATACGACACTCCTCAGCACTGACCCTCAACAGTACGATACTCCTCAGCACTGACCCTCAACAGTACGATACTCCTCAGCACTGACCCTCAACAGTACGATATTCCTCAGCACTGACCCTCAACAGTATGACACTCCTCAGCACTGACCCTCAACAGTATGACACTCATCAGCACTGACACTCAACAATATGACACTCCTCAGCACTGACCCTCAACAGTATGACACTCCTCAGCACTGACACTCAACAATATGACACTCCTCAGCACTGACCAGCAACAATATGACACTCCTCAGCACTGACCCTCAACAGTATGACACTCCTCAGCACTGACCAGCAACAATACGACACTCCCCAGCACTGACCCTCAACAGTACGATACTCCTCAGCACTGACCCTCACCAGTACGACACTCCTCAGCACTGACCCTCAACAATATGACACTCCTCAGGACTGACCAGCAACAATACGACACTCCTCAGCACTGACCAGCAACAATACGACACTCCCCAGCACTGACCCTCAACAGTACGATACTCCTCAGCACTGACCCTCACCAGCACGACACTCCTCAGCACTGACCCTCACCAGTACGACACTCCTCAGCACTGACACTCAACAATACGACACTCCTCAGCACTGACCCTCAACGGTATGGTACTCCTCAGCACTGACCCTCAACAGTACGATATTCCTCAGCACTGACCCTCAACAGTATGACACTCCTCAGCACTGACACTCAACAATATGACACTCCTCAGCACTGACCAGCAACAGTATGACACTCCTCAGGACTGACACTCAACAATATGACACTCCTCAGCACTGACCAGCAACAATATGACACTCCTCAGCACTGACCCTCAACAATATGACACTCCTCAGGACTGACCAGCAACAATATGACACTCCTCAGCACTGACCAGCAACAATACGACACTCCCCAGCACTGACCCTCAACAGTACGATACTCCTCAGCACTGACCTTCACCAGTACGACACTCCTCAGCACTGACCCTCAACAATATGACACTCCTCAGGACTGACCAGCAACAATATGACACTCCTCAGCACTGACCAGCAACAATACGACACTCCCCAGCACTGACCCTCAACAGTACGATACTCCTCAGCACTGACCTTCACCAGTACGACACTCCTCAGCACTGACCCTCAACAATATGACACTCCTCAGGACTGACCAGCAACAATACGACACTCCTCAGCACTGACCAGCAACAATACGACACTCCCCAGCACTGACCCTCAACAGTACGATACTCCTCAGCACTGACCCTCAACAGCACGACACTCCTCAGCACTGACCCTCACCAGTACGACACTCCTCAGCACTGACACTCAACAATACGACACTCCTCAGCACTGACCCTCAATGGTATGGTACTCCTCAGCACTGACCCTCAACAGTACGACACTCCTCAGCACTGACCCTCAACGGTATGGTACTCCTCAGCACTGACCCTCAATAGTACGATACTCCTCAGCACTGACCCTCAACAGTATGACACTCCTCAGCACTGACCAGCAACAGTATGACACTCCCCAGCACTGACCCTCAACAGTATGACACTCATCAGCACTGACACTCAACAATATGACACTCCTCAGCACTGACCAGCAACAGTATGACACTCATCAGCACTGACACTCAACAATATGACACTCCTCAGCACTGACCAGCAACAATATGACACTCCTCAGGACTGACACTCAACAATATGACACTCCTCAGCACTGACACTCAACAGTACGATACTCCTCAGCACTGACACTCAACAATATGACACTCCTCAGGACTGACACTCAACAGTATGACACTCCTCAGCACTGACCCTCAACAGTATGACACTCATCAGCACTGACACTCAACAATATGACACTCCTCAGCACTGACCCTCAACAGTACGATACTCCTCAGCACTGACCAACAGTATGACACTCCTCAGCACTGACACTCAACAATATGACACTCCTCAGCACTGACCCTCAACAGTATGACACTCATCAGCACTGACACTCAACAATATGACACTCCTCAGCACTGACCCTCAACAGTATGACACTCCTCAGCACTGACACTCAACAGTACGATACTCCTCAGCACTGACCCTCAACAATATGACACTCCTCAGCACTGACACTCAACAATACGACACTCCTCAGGACTGACCAGCAACAATATGACACTCCTCAGCACTGACACTCAACAATATGACACTCCTCAGCACTGACACTCAACAATACGACACTCCTCAGCACTGACACTCAACAATACGATACTCCTCAGCACTGACCCTCAACAGTATGACACTCCTCAGCACTGACCCTCAACAATATGACACTCCTCAGCACTGACCAGCAACAATACGACACTCCCCAGCACTGACCCTCAACAGTACGATACTCCTCAGCACTGACCCTCACCAGTACGACACTCCTCAGCACTGACCCTCAACAATATGACACTCCTCAGGACTGACCAGCAACAATACGACACTCCTCAGCACTGACCAGCAACAATACGACACTCCCCAGCACTGACCCTCAACAGTACGATACTCCTCAGCACTGACCCTCACCAGCACGACACTCCTCAGCACTGACCCTCACCAGTACGACACTCCTCAGCACTGACACTCAACAATACGACACTCCTCAGCACTGACCCTCAACGGTATGGTACTCCTCAGCACTGACCCTCAACAGTACGATACTCCTCAGCACTGACCCTCAACAGTATGACACTCCTCAGCACTGACACTCAACAATATGACACTCCTCAGCACTGACCAGCAACAGTATGACACTCCTCAGGACTGACACTCAACAATATGACACTCCTCAGCACTGACCAGCAACAATATGACACTCCTCAGCACTGACCCTCAACAATATGACACTCCTCAGGACTGACCAGCAACAATATGACACTCCTCAGCACTGACCAGCAACAATACGACACTCCCCAGCACTGACCCTCAACAGTACGATACTCCTCAGCACTGACCCTCACCAGTACGACACTCCTCAGCACTGACCCTCAACAATATGACACTCCTCAGGACTGACCAGCAACAATACGACACTCCTCAGCACTGACCAGCAACAATACGACACTCCCCAGCACTGACCCTCAACAGTACGATACTCCTCAGCACTGACCCTCACCAGCACGACACTCCTCAGCACTGACCCTCACCAGTACGACACTCCTCAGCACTGACACTCAACAATACGACACTCCTCAGCACTGACCCTCAATGGTATGGTACTCCTCAGCACTGACCCTCAACAGTACGACACTCCTCAGCACTGACCCTCAACGGTATGGTACTCCTCAGCACTGACCCTCAATAGTACGATACTCCTCAGCACTGACCCTCAACAGTATGACACTCCTCAGCACTGACACTCAACAATATGACACTCCTCAGCACTGACCAGCAACAGTATGACACTCCTCAGGACTGACACTCAACAAAATGACACTCCTCAGCACTGACACTCAACAGTACGATACTCCTCAGCACTGACACTCAACAATATGACACTCCTCAGGACTGACACTCAACAGTATGACACTCCTCAGCACTGACCCTCAACAGTATGACACTCATCAGCACTGACACTCAACAATATGACACTCCTCAGCACTGACCCTCAACAGTACGATACTCCTCAGCACTGACCAACAGTATGACACTCCTCAGCACTGACACTCAACAATACGACACTCCTCAGCACTGACCCTCAACAGTATGACACTCATCAGCACTGACACTCAACAATATGACACTCCTCAGCACTGACCCTCAACAGTATGACACTCCTCAGCACTGACACTCAACAGTACGATACTCCTCAGCACTGACACTCAACAATATGACACTCCTCAGGACTGACACTCAACAATATGACACTCCTCAGGACTGACACTCAACAATACGACACTCCTCAGCACTGACACTCAACAATATGACACTCCTCAGGACTGACCAGCAACAATATGACACTCCTCAGCACTGACCCTCAACAGTATGACAGTCCTCAGCAGGGACACTCAACAATACGATACTCCTCAGCACTGACCCTCAACAATATGACACTCCTCAGCACTGACCCTCAACAGTATGACACTCATCAGCACTGACACTCAACAATATGACACTCCTCAGCACTGACCCTCAACAGTATGACACTCATCAGCACTGACACTCAACAATATGACACTCCTCAGCACTGACCAGCAACAGTATGACACTCCTCAGGACTGACACTCAACAATATGACACTCCTCAGCACTGACCCTCAACAGTATGACACTCCTCAGCACTGACACTCAACAATATGACTCTCCTCAGCACTGACCCTCAACAGTATGACACTCATCAGCACTGACACTCAACAATATGACACTCCTCAGCACTGACCGGCAACAGTATGACACTCCTCAGGACTGACCCTCAACAGTACGATACTCCTCAGCACTGACCCTCAACAGTATGACACTCCTCAGCACTGACACTCAACAGTACGATACTCCTCAGCACTGACCCTCAACAGTATGACACTCCTCAGCACTGACACTCAACAATATGACACTCCTCAGCACTGACCAGCAACAGTATGACACTCATCAGCACTGACACTCAACAATATGACACTCCTCAGCACTGACCAGCAACAATATGACACTCCTCAGGACTGACACTCAACAATATGACACTCCTCAGCACTGACACTCAACAGTACGATACTCCTCAGCACTGACACTCAACAATATGACACTCCTCAGGACTGACACTCAACAGTATGACACTCCTCAGCACTGACCCTCAACAGTATGACACTCATCAGCACTGACACTCAACAATATGACACTCCTCAGCACTGACCAGCAACAATATGACACTCCTCAGCACTCACCCTCACCAGTACGACACTCCTCAGCACTGACCCTCAACAATATGACACTCCTCAGGACTGACCAGCAACAATACGACACTCCTCAGCACTGACCAGCAACAATACGACACTCCCCAGCACTGACCCTCAACAGTACGATACTCCTCAGCACTGACCCTCACCAGCACGACACTCCTCAGCACTGACCCTCACCAGTACGACACTCCTCAGCACTGACACTCAACAATAAGACACTCCTCAGCACTGACCCTCAATGGTATGGTACTCCTCAGCACTGACCCTCAACAGTACGACACTCCTCAGCACTGACCCTCAACGGTATGGTACTCCTCAGCACTGACCCTCAATAGTACGATACTCCTCAGCACTGACCCTCAACAGTATGACACTCCTCAGCACTGACACTCAACAATATGACACTCCTCAGCACTGACCAGCAACAGTATGACACTCCTCAGGACTGACACTCAACAATATGACACTCCTCAGCACTGACACTCAACAGTACGATACTCCTCAGCACTGACACTCAACAATATGACACTCCTCAGGACTGACACTCAACAGTATGACACTCCTCAGCACTGACCCTCAACAGTATGACACTCATCAGCACTGACACTCAACAATATGACACTCCTCAGCACTGACCCTCAACAGTACGATACTCCTCAGCACTGACCAACAGTATGACACTCCTCAGCACTGACACTCAACAATATGACACTCCTCAGCACTGACCCTCAACAGTATGACACTCATCAGCACTGACACTCAACAATATGACACTCCTCAGCACAGACCCTCAACAGTATGACACTCCTCAGCACTGACACTCAACAGTACGATACTCCTCAGCACTGACACTCAACAATATGACAGTCCTCAGCAGGGACACTCAACAATACGATACTCCTCAGCACTGACACTCAACAATATGACACTCCTCAGCACTGACCCTCAACAGTATGACACTCATCAGCACTGACACTCAACAATATGACACTCCTCAGCACTGACCCTCAACAGTATGACACTCATCAGCACTGACACTCAACAATATGACACTCCTCAGCACTGACCAGCAACAGTATGACACTCCTCAGGACTGACACTCAACAATATGACTCTCCTCAGCACTGACCCTCAACAGTATGACACTCATCAGCACTGACACTCAACAATATGACACTCCTCAGCACTGACCAGCAACAGTATGACACTCCTCAGCACTGACACTCAACAGTACGATACTCCTCAGCACTGACCCTAAACAGTATGACACTCCTCAGCACTGACACTCAACAGTATGACACTCCTCAGCACTGATACTCAACAGTATGACACTCATCAGCACTGACACTCAACAATATGACACTCCTCAGCACTGACCCTCAACAGTATGACACTCCTCAGCACTGACACTCAACAGTACGATACTCCTCAGCACTGACCCTCAACAGTATGACACTCCTCAGCACTGACACTCAACAATATGACACTCCTCAGCACTGACCCTCAACAGTATGACACTCCTCAGCACTGACACTCAACAGTATGACACTCCTCAGCACTGACCCTCAACAGTACGACACTCCTCAGCACTGACCCTCAACAGTACGATACTCCTCAGCACTGACACTCAACAGTACGATACTCCTCAGCACTGACCCTCAACAGTACGATACTCCTCAGCACTGACCCTCACCAGCACGACACTCCTCAGCACTGACCCTCACCAGTACGACACTCCTCAGCACTGACACTCAATAATACGACACTCCTCAGCACTGACCCTCAACGGTATGGTACTCCTCAGCACTGACCCTCAACAGTACGATACTCCTCAGCACTGACCCTCAACAGTATGACACTCCTCAGCACTGACACTCAACAATATGACACTCCTCAGCACTGACCAGCAACAGTATGACACTCCTCAGGACTGACACTCAACAATATGACACTCCTCAGCACTGACCCTCAACAGTACGATACTCCTCAGCACTGACCCTCAACAGTATGACACTCCTCAGCACTGACACTCAACAATATGACACTCCTCAGCACTGACCAGCAACAGTATGACACTCCTCAGGACTGACACTCAACAATATGACACTCCTCAGCACTGACACTCAACAGTACGATACTCCTCAGCACTGACACTCAACAATATGACACTCCTCAGGACTGACACTCAACAATACGACACTCCTCAGGACTGACCAGCAACAATATGACACTCCTCAGGACTGACCAGCAACAATATGACACTCCTCAGCACTGACACTCAACAATATGACACTCCTCAGCACTGACACTCAACAATACGATACTCCTCAGCACTGACCAGCAACAATATGACACTCCTCAGGACTGACCAGCAACAATATGACACTCCTCAGCACTGACCAGCAACAATATGACACTCCTCAGCACTGACCCTCAACAATACGATACTCCTCAGCACTGACCAGCAACAATATGACACTCCTCAGCACTGACCCTCAACAATATGACACTCCTCAGGACTGACCAGCAACAATATGACACTCCTCAGCACTGACCAGCAACAATACGACACTCCCCAGCACTGACCCTCAACAGTACGATACTCCTCAGCACTGACCTTCACCAGTACGACACTCCTCAGCACTGACCCTCAACAATATGACACTCCTCAGGACTGACCAGCAACAATACGACACTCCTCAGCACTGACCAGCAACAATACGACACTCCCCAGCACTGACCCTCAACAGTACGATACTCCTCAGCACTGACCCTCACCAGCACGACACTCCTCAGCACTGACCCTCACCAGTACGACACTCCTCAGCACTGACACTCAACAATACGACACTCCTCAGCACTGACCCTCAATGGTATGGTACTCCTCAGCACTGACCCTCAACAGTACGACACTCCTCAGCACTGACCCTCAACGGTATGGTACTCCTCAGCACTGACCCTCAATAGTACGATACTCCTCAGCACTGACCCTCAACAGTATGACACTCCTCAGCACTGACACTCAACAATATGACACTCCTCAGCACTGACCAGCAACAGTATGACACTCATCAGCACTGACACTCAACAATATGACACTCCTCAGCACTGACCAGCAACAATATGACACTCCTCAGGACTGACACTCAACAATATGACACTCCTCAGCACTGACACTCAACAGTACGATACTCCTCAGCACTGACACTCAACAATATGACACTCCTCAGGACTGACACTCAACAGTATGACACTCCTCAGCACTGACCCTCAACAGTATGACACTCATCAGCACTGACACTCAACAATATGACACTCCTCAGCACTGACCCTCAACAGTACGATACTCCTCAGCACTGACCAACAGTATGACACTCCTCAGCACTGACACTCAACAATATGACACTCCTCAGCACTGACCCTCAACAGTATGACACTCATCAGCACTGATACTCAACAATATGACACTCCTCAGCACTGACCCTCAACAGTATGACACTCCTCAGCACTGACACTCAACAGTACGATACTCCTCAGCACTGACCCTCAACAATACGACACTCCTCAGGACTGACCAGCAACAATATGACACTCCTCAGCACTGACACTCAACAATATGACACTCCTCAGCACTGACACTCAACAATACGACACTCCTCAGCACTGACACTCAACAATACGATACTCCTCAGCACTGACCCTCAACAGTATGACACTCCTCAGCACTGACCCTCAACAATATGACACTCCTCAGCACTGACCAGCAACAATACGACACTCCCCAGCACTGACCCTCAACAGTACGATACTCCTCAGCACTGACCCTCACCAGTACGACACTCCTCAGCACTGACCCTCAACAATATGACACTCCTCAGGACTGACCAGCAACAATACGACACTCCTCAGCACTGACCAGCAACAATACGACACTCCCCAGCACTGACCCTCAACGGTATGGTACTCCTCAGCACTGACCCTCAACAGTACGATACTCCTCAGCACTGACCCTCAACAGTATGACACTCCTCAGCACTGACACTCTACAATATGACACTCCTCAGCACTGACCAGCAACAGTATGACACTCCTCAGGACTGACACTCAACAATATGACACTCCTCAGCACTGACCCTCAACAATATGACACTCCTCAGGACTGACCAGCAACAATATGACACTCCTCAGCACTGACCAGCAACAATACGACACTCCCCAGCACTGACCCTCAACAGTACGATACTCCTCAGCACTGACCCTCACCAGTACGACACTCCTCAGCACTGACCCTCAACAATATGACACTCCTCAGGACTGACCAGCAACAATACGACACTCCTCAGCACTGACCAGCAACAATACGACACTCCCCAGCACTGACCCTCAACAGTACGATACTCCTCAGCACTGACCCTCACCAGCACGACACTCCTCAGCACTGACCCTCACCAGTACGACACTCCTCAGCACTGACACTCAACAATACGACACTCCTCAGCACTGACCCTCAATGGTATGGTACTCCTCAGCACTGACCCTCAACAGTACGACACTCCTCAGCACTGACCCTCAACGGTATGGTACTCCTCAGCACTGACCCTCAACAGTACGATACTCCTCAGCACTGACCCTCAACAGTATGACACTCCTCAGCACTGACACTCTACAATATGACACTCCTCAGCACTGACCAGCAACAGTATGACACTCCTCAGGACTGACACTCAACAATATGACACTCCTCAGCACTGACCAGCAACAATATGACACTCCTCAGCACTGACCCTCAACAATATGACACTCCTCAGGACTGACCAGCAACAATATGACACTCCTCAGCACTGACCAGCAACAATACGACACTCCCCAGCACTGACCCTCAACAGTACGATACTCCTCAGCACTGACCCTCACCAGTACGACACTCCTCAGCACTGACCCTCAACAATATGACACTCCTCAGGACTGACCAGCAACAATACGACACTCCTCAGCACTGACCAGCAACAATACGACACTCCCCAGCACTGACCCTCAACAGTACGATACTCCTCAGCACTGACCCTCACCAGCACGACACTCCTCAGCACTGACCCTCACCAGTACGACACTCCTCAGCACTGACACTCAACAATACGACACTCCTCAGCACTGACCCTCAATGGTATGGTACTCCTCAGCACTGACCCTCAACAGTACGACACTCCTCAGCACTGACCCTCAACGGTATGGTACTCCTCAGCACTGACCCTCAATAGTACGATACTCCTCAGCACTGACCCTCAACAGTATGACACTCCTCAGCACTGACACTCAACAATATGACACTCCTCAGCACTGACCAGCAACAGTATGACACTCCTCAGGACTGACACTCAACAATATGACACTCCTCAGCACTGACACTCAACAGTACGATACTCCTCAGCACTGACACTCAACAATATGACACTCCTCAGGACTGACACTCAACAGTATGACACTCCTCAGCACTGACCCTCAACAGTATGACACTCATCAGCACTGACACTCAACAATATGACACTCCTCAGCACTGACCCTCAACAGTACGATACTCCTCAGCACTGACCAACAGTATGACACTCCTCAGCACTGACACTCAACAATATGACACTCCTCAGCACTGACCCTCAACAGTATGACACTCATCAGCACTGACACTCAACAATATGACACTCCTCAGCACTGACCCTCAACAGTATGACACTCCTCAGCACTGACACTCAACAGTACGATACTCCTCAGCACTGACACTCAACAATATGACACTCCTCAGGACTGACACTCAACAATATGACACTCCTCAGGACTGACACTCAACAATACGACACTCCTCAGCACTGACACTCAACAATATGACACTCCTCAGGACTGACCAGCAACAATATGACACTCCTCAGCACTGACCCTCAACAGTATGACAGTCCTCAGCAGGGACACTCAACAATACGATACTCCTCAGCACTGACCCTTAACAATATGACACTCCTCAGCACTGACCCTCAACAGTATGACACTCATCAGCACTGACACTCAACAATATGACACTCCTCAGCACTGACCCTCAACAGTATGACACTCATCAGCACTGACACTCAACAATATGACACTCCTCAGCACTGACCAGCAACAGTATGACACTCCTCAGGACTGACACTCAACAATATGACACTCCTCAGCACTGACCCTCAACAGTATGACACTCCTCAGCACTGACACTCAACAATATGACACTCCTCAGCACTGACCCTCAACAGTATGACACTCATCAGCACTGACACTCAACAATATGACACTCCTCAGCACTGACCAGCAACAGTATGACACTCCTCAGGACTGACCCTCAACAGTACGATACTCCTCAGCACTGACCCTCAACAGTATGACACTCCTCAGCACTGACACTCAACAGTACGATACTCCTCAGCACTGACCCTCAACAGTATGACACTCCTCAGCACTGACACTCAACAGTATGACACTCCTCAGCACTGACACTCAACAGTATGACACTCATCAGCACTGACACTCAACAATATGACACTCCTCAGCACTGACCCTCAACAGTATGACACTCCTCAGCACTGACACTCAACAGTACGATACTCCTCAGCACTGACCCTCAACAGTATGACACTCCTCAGCACTGACACTCAACAATATGACACTCCTCAGCACTGACCCTCAACAGTATGACACTCCTCAGCACTGACCCTCAACAGTATGACACTCCTCAGCACTGACACTCAACAATATGACACTCCTCAGCACTGACCCTCAACAGTATGACACTCCTCAGCACTGACACTCAACAATATGACACTCCGCAGCACCGACACCACTCAACAATACGATACTCCTCAGCACTGACCCTCAACAATACGACACTCATCAGCACTGACCCTCCTTACCTTAGAATGACCTAGTGAGAGTGTGTGTGTGTGTATGAGCTTGTGTGTATCAGTGTGAGTGTGTATGTATGAGTGTATGTGAGTGAGTGTGTGTGTGTGTGTATATGTGTGTCTGTTTGAGTGTCTGTATATGTTGTATGTGTGTAGGTGTGTGTGTGTGCATGAGGGTGTATGTATGAGCCATGTGTTTGAGTGTCTGTATATATTGTATGAGTGTATGTGAGTGTGTCTGTATATGTGTATGAACGCATGCGTGTATGTGTATGAGCATGTGTGAGTGTATAAGTATGTGTATTTGTGTGTGTGTGTACATGTATATGAGTGTGTGTATACAAGCATGTGTGTATGAGTGTGTGAATGTATGTGTGTGAGTGTGTGCATGAAGGTGTGTGTATGTGTGTATGAGCATGTATGTATGAATGTGTGTGAGTGTGTATGAGTGTGTGAATGTATGAGTGTGTGTGCGTTTGAGTATGTATGAGCATGTGTGTAAATGTGCATGTGTATGAGCGTGTGTATGAGTGTCTGTATATGTTGTGTATGAGTGTATGTGTATGAACATGTGTGTGTTAACGTGCCTGTGTGAGTGTGTGTGTGCATGTATGAGTGTGTGTATGAGCGTGTGTGTATGAATATGTGTGTATGTTTGTGTATGAGTGTGTGAATGTGTGTGTGTGTGTGTGAGCATGTGTGTATGAGCGTGTGTGTGAATGTGTATATGAGTGTGAGTGTGAGTGTGTGTCCGTGTGTGTGTGTGTGTGGGGCATGAGTGCATGTTTGTGTATGAGTGTGTGTGTGTATGTGTACGTATGTGTGTGTGCCGGAATGAGGTTAGTGGGAGAGAGACTTAGAGAGTGAGTGACGGGCCCTGAGCCTCTCTTGACATCATTCCCCAGCAAATGAGTGAGGCTCTCAATCTTTGAGGCGAGAGCAAACCAATAGACCATATCATGTTCCTACCATTCATTTTCCTCCTCAGTTTTACTCAACCTTCATTCACTGACATGAGCACAAACTGATGACAAAAGGTTTAATGCATGAAAAATAAATCTGGTTTTGATTATAACTTCAACAGGAAATGAAGTAACTAAACTTCCTCGAGAAAGCCTTGAGACCATATCAGCTCAGGTCCAAGGGGCCAATGCTAGCTTTGCCTTTGCCTCCTTATGCCTTCTCCAAATCCCCATCCACTGCCTCTACTACCTTCTGCTCCAAATCCCCTCTCCTGCCTTAATTCCCACTTTCATTCCACTACTTCCACCCCTCCTATCTCCCTTGACCCCCTCAATTCCCTCTTCTGCTCCTTCTCCTGCTTTGTTTCCTCTTCATTCTTTTTGTGTACTGTTGACCCTGCCTGGCCTCTCCAGAAATGATCATATTATTACTCCCAGGTGACTAATTTCTATTTTTATAATCTGTCTGGCATGGTTCTCTAGAACACAAACAAGTCTGTCTGTTTCTCCCTCTTGCTTTCCCCTGTGACTCTCCTCCTGATTTGCCACCTTAGCCTTCATCCCTCCTTTTGTCACCTGTAATATTCCTCTGACACTTTCTGCCTCCTTCCTGTGCCTCTCTGACAAACCCCTCCCTGACCCTGCCACAATCCACCAATCCAAACAGAAAGTGAACGCTTTGTTTATCTTGGACAGGTGCTGATAGGTAGCTGAACTTTGAGAGAGATTTTTTTACTCAGTAATTTATGAGATTTTTCCACTAATAAGGCGCTTTAATTGTACAGCTGCTTCTAACTAAAACATGCCAGAGCTGAGCTTTGATCATTTTTCATTCTTTCTCACTCTCTTTCACACTCCTTCAGTGTGTGATGGTAACCACAATGTTGTACGTAATGGATACAAGTCACCATGGTGAAGCATGTAGTGGATACAGGTCACGGTGAATTATATCATGGATAAGAGACATGGTCATGTTGAAGTATGTAATCGGTACAGGTCACGGTGAAGTACGGAGAAGATACAGGTCACCATGATGAATAATATTGTGGATACAGGTCATGGTGAATTATGTACTGGACAAAATAATTAGGGCTGAAGTACGTACTGGATACAGGTCACCACAGTGAAAGTTGTAGGGTATACAGGTCATCTGAAAGTATATAGTGAATACAGTTCACCATGGTGATGTATGTCCTGGATACAGGTTATAATGCATTATGCAGGGCTAGGCAACCATGACTGACAAGGGAAGTTAAGGACTGCATAAAAGCCAAGGAAAGGGTATATAATGTAGCAAAAGTGAGTGGGAAGTTGGATGATTGGAAAGTTTTTAAAATCCAATAAAAGGCAACTAAAAAAGCTATAAGAAAGGAAAAGGTGAAATAGAAACATAGCAAACCTACAGCACAATACAGGCCCTTCAGCCCATAAAGCTGTGCCGAACATGTCCTTACCTTAGAATGACCTAGGCTTACCCGTAGCCCTCTATTTTTCTAAGCTCCATGTATCCTTGCAGGAGTCTCTGAGAAGACTCTTTCATTTCCACCTCCACCACCACTACTGGCAGCCCATTCCACGCTCTCACCACTCTCTGCATAAAAAACTTACCCTTGACATCTCCTCTGTACCTACTGCCAAGCATCTTGAAACTATGACCTCTTGTGCTAGCCGTTTCAGCCCTGGGAAAAGCCTCTCATTATCTTGTACAGCTCTATCAGGTCACCTCTCATCCTCCATTGCTCCAAGGAGAAAAGGCCGAGTTCACTCAACCTGTTCTCATAAGGCATGCTCCCCAATCCAGGCAACATCCTTGTAAATCTCCTCTGCAGCATTTCTATGGTTTCCATGTCCTTCCTATAGTGAGGCGACCAGAATTGAGCACAGTACTCCAAATGGGGTCTGACCAGGGTCCTATATAGCTGCAACATTATCTTTCAGCTCTTAAGCTCAATCCCACGATTGATGAAGGCCAATGCACCGTATGCCTCCTTAACCAGAGAGCCAACTTACGTAGCAGCTTTGAGTGTGCTATGAACTCGGACCCCAAGATCCCTCTGATCCTCCACACTGCCAAGAGTCTTACCGTTAATACTATATTCTGGCATCATATTTGACCTACCAAAATGAACCACCATCTCAGTTATCTGGGTTGAACTCCATCTGCCACTTCTCAGCCTAGTTTGCTTCCTATCAATGTCCCGTTGTAACCTCTGACAGCCCTCCACACTATCCACAGCACCCCCAACCTTTGTGTTATCAACAAACTTACTAACTCATCCCTCCACTTCCTCATCTAGGTCATTTATAAAAATCACGAAGAGTAAGGGTCCCAGAACAGATCCCTGAGGCACACCACTGGTCACTGACCTCCATGCAGAATATGACCTGTCTACAATCACTCTTTGCCTTCTGTGGACAAGGCAGTTCTGGATCCAGAAAGCAATTTCCCCTGGATCCCATGTTTCTTTACTTTCTCAATAAGCCTTGCATGGGGTACCTTATCAAATTCCTTGCTGAAATCCATATACACTACATCTACGGCTCTACCTTTAGCAATGTCTTTAGTCACATCCTCAGAAACTTCAGTCAGGCTCGTAAGGCACGACCTGCCCTTGACAAAGCCATGCTGACTATTCCTAATCATATTATGCCTCTCCAAACGTTCATAAATCCTGCCTCTCAGGATCTTCTCCATCAACTTACCAACCACTGAAGTAAAACTCAAATAACCATATAACAATTACAGCACGGAAACAGGCCATGTTGGCCCTTCTAGTCTGTGCCGTACGCTTACTTTCACCCAGTCCCACTGACCCGCACTCAGCCCATAACCCTCCATTCCTTTCCTGTCCGTATACCTATACAATTTTGCTTTAAGTTACAATACCAAACTTGCCTCTACCACTTCTACTGGAAGCTCATTCCACACAGCTACCACTCTCTGAGTAAAGAAATTCCCCCTCATGTTACCCTTAAACTTTTGCCCCCTGTCTCAACTCATGTCCTCTTGTTTGAATCTCCCCTATTCTCAATGGAAAAAGCCTATCCATGTCAACTCTATCTATCCCCCTCATAATTTTAAATATCTCTATCAAGTCCCCGCTCAACCTTCTATGCTCCAAAGAATAAAGACCTAACTTGTACAACCTTTCCCTGTAACTTAGGTTCTGAAACCCAGGCAACATTCTAGTAAATCTCTGTACTCTCTCTATTTTGTTGATATCTTTCCTATAATTCAGTGACTAGAACTGTACACAATACTCCAAATTCGGCCTTACCAATGCCTTGTACAATTTTAACATTACATCCCAACTCCTATACTCAATGTTCTGATTTATAAAGGCCAACATACCAAAAGCTTTCTTCACTACCCTATCCACATGAGATTCCACCTTCAGGGAACTATGCTCCAATATTCCTAGATCACTCTGTTCTACTGCATTCTTCAATGCCCTACCATTTACCATGTATGTCCTATTTGGATTATTCCTACCAAAATGTAGCACCTCACACTTATCAGCATTAAGCTGCATCTGTCATCGTTCAGCCCACTCTTCTAACTGGCCTAAGTCTCTCTGCAAACTTTGAAAACCTACTTCATCATCCACAACGCCACCTACCTTAGTACTATCTGCATACTTACTAATCCCATTTACCACCCCATCATCCAGATCATTAATCTATATGACAAACAACATTGGACCGAATACTGATCCCTGTGGCACACCACTAGTCACCGGCCTCCAACATGACGAACAGTTATCCACCACTACTCTCTGGCATCTCCCATCCAGCCACTGTTGAATCAATTTTACTACTTCAATATTAGTACCTAACGATTGAACCTTCCTAACTAACCTTCCATGCGGAACCTTGTCAAAGGCCTTACTGAAGTCCATATAGACAACATCCACTGCTTTACCCTTATCAACTTTCCTTGTAACCTCTTCAAAAATTCACTAAGATTTGTCAAACATGACCTTCCACGCACAAATCCATGTTGACTGTTCCTAATCAGACCCTGTCTATCCAGATAATTATATATACCATCTCTAAGAATACTTTGCATTAATTTACCCACCACTGATGTCAAATATGAGGGCAAACTAGCCAGTCGTATAAAGCAGGATGCTAAAAGTTTTTTCAGCTATATAAAGAGTAAAAAGGAAGTGAGAGTTGATATCAGACCGCTGAAAAATTATGCTGGTGAGGTTGTAATGGAGGCAAAAGAAATGGCAGATGAACTTAATGAGTACTTTGCATCTTCTTCACCCTAAGACACTGGCAGAGTGCTAGAGATCTGTGAGTAACAGGGAGCAGGAGTGAGTGCCATTGCTCTTACAAAGGAAAAAGTGCCAGGCAAACTGAAAGGACTTAAGGTGGATAAGCCACCTCAACCCGATAGAATACATCACAAAGTCCTGAAAGAGTTTGCTGAAGAGATAACAGATGCATTGGTCATGATCTTTCAAGAATCAGATGATTCTGGCACAGTCCCGGAGGACTGGAAGATTGCAAGTATCAATGCACTCTTTAAGAAACGAGGAAGGCAAAAGAAAGGAAATTACAGACCAGTTAGCCTAACAGTGGTTGTAAAAGTGTTGGAGGAGATCTCAGGGTAGTTGGAGACAAATGGTAAAATAAGTCAAAGTTCATATGGTTTCTGTAGAGGGAAATTTTGCCTGACAAATCTGTTAGAATTCTTCGAGGAAGTAACCATCAGGGTGGACAAAGGAGAGGCATTTACTTGGATTTTCAGAAGACATTAGATAAGGTGCCACACATGAGGCTGTTTAACAAGATAAAATCCTGTGGCATTACAGGAAGGATACCGGCAAGGATAGAGGAATGGCTGACAGGCAGGAGGCAGCGAGTGGAAATAAAGGGGACCTTTACTGGTTGGTTGCCAGTGACTAGTGGTGTTCCTTGGGGGTCAGGGACCGCTACTTTTTACATTGTTTGTCAATGATTTGGATAATGAAATTGATGGCTTTGTGGCAAAGTTTGCGGATGATACAAAGATAGGTGGATGGGTAGGTAGTGCTGAGGAAGCGATGCAATTGCAGTAGGACTTAGACAAATTGGAAGAATGGGCAAAAATGGCAAATGGAATCCAGTGTTGAGAAATGTATGATGATGCATTTTGGTAAGAGGAACAATAGTACAGACCATTATCTAAATATGGAGAAGGTTCAAATATCAGAGGTACAGAGGGACTTAGGAGTCCTCGTGCAAGGCCCCCAGAAAGTTAGTTCACAGGTTGATTCTGTGGTGAAGAAGGCAGATGCAATGTTGGCACTTATTTCAAGAATAATAGAATGCTAAGTCAAAGATATAATGCTGAGGCTGAGGCTTTATTGGACACTTGACAGGCTGCACAGAGCATTGTCAACTGTTTTGTGCCCCATATCTCAGAAATGATGTTTTGCCATTGGAGTGAGTCCAGAAGAAGTTCACAAGGATGACTCCAGGAATAAAGGGTTTAACATATCAGGCGCATTTGGCAGCTTTGGCCCTGTACTCACTGGAATTTAGAAGACCGATTTGGATAGGGCAGCTTGGATGGGATAGACTAGTTGGACTGAAGGTTAAATTTCCATCCTGTACATCTTTTTGATTTTAGGTTCTTAATACAGATTGTAAACAACTGGACACTCACTGGTCACAGCCAGACTGTCACATATCTCTTTCTCTGTTTACCCCGTCTGTCTTATGCATCCTCAGTCATGCCATTACATCAGTCCCCGTCCAGTAACGATGGGTGACCTCACTGAAACCTATCAAATGGTGAAAGGCCTTTTAAGAGTATGTTTCCTATGACGGGAGAGTCTTAGACCAGAAAACAGTCTCAGAATAGAGGGGCATCCTTTTAGTATGAAGATGAGGAAGAATTTCTTAAGCCAGAGAGTGGTGAATCTGTGGAATGCTTTGAAACAGGCAGCTGTGGAGGCCAAGTCTTTATGTATATTTAAAGCAGAAGTTGATAGATTCTTGATTGGTCAGGGCATGAAGGGGTACGGAGAGATGGCAGGAGATTGAGCTGAGAGGAATACTAGATCAGCCATGCTGAAGTGACAGAGCAGATTCGATGGCCAAATGACCTAATTCTGCTCCTATATCTTATGGTCTTAATGGCTTATGGTCTTATATACTGATTTTGTTTAGTAACCTCCATGCGGTACCATATTGCAGCTTTTTGCAATACCAACAGAATAAAATTCAGCTGTCCCTTATCTGCTAGTTACCTTTCAAATAATTGCAACAGTTTTGTGATACATTTTCTCTTTGATAAATCCACGTCAAAAACTATTATGGGCGGAATGACCTGTTTTCATCCTTTCTGTGACATAGAAATCCCACAGGTAGTCCTGTTAAGGAGAGTGAAAATACAGGGATCTGTAGGCCAACTACATTGACATGAATGAGGGGAAATAAAGCAGCCATGATGGAAGAGTGGAGCAAACTCAATACACTGAATAGACTAATTCTGCTCTTAGGTCTACTGGTCTTATGAGTGACACTGCATCAGTTATTTGAGGTGAGAGGGGAGAAATTTAGTAGGAAACTGAGGGAAACTTCTTCACATAGAGGGTGGTGCACATGTGGAACGAGCTGCCAGAGAATGTAGGTAAAGCAGATACAATAGTGACATTTAAGATTTTGAATGAATGTATGGATGTAAAGGTTCAGAGGGGCATGGGCTAAAGACAGGTATAAAGGACTAGCTGAGGTCAGTATGGTTTCCTGATAGTCTTTCCCTAGTTGGGTACAGTTAAACAGATGAATGGAAGGTTTGCAGATGAAGTTGACATGAATGTTCTTTGAAGAGGAGTTTATGACAGGAATATTGGGACACTGGCAGATGGGATCCAGGGAGATGAGATGCAGTTGTTGGAAGAGGTGATGAAATGGGATCAGTGGTAAGAGTTTAAGGCCAAGGAGTGATTAATATGAGAGTTCAAAGTTCAGATTTCAGAGCTCAGGCAATAGCGATGGGTTTGATTTTTTTTAGTGAATGTATTGTTGGTCCTTCCATTTATGTTGAAGAACATAATGGATTTTAAACCTGGAACATGAAAATCAATGACTGTTGTGTCGGCAAGTTACAGACATGCCGTGATTCCACAGTATAAGATAACTGACAGAATTACCCATCCCCCGGACCACTGTTGCAGCTTTCTATTCAACACCAGGCCATTCAGGTCTCAGAGGGGCTGGGGTTGGGGAAGTGGTGAGGGGGTGTGACCGAGCACGGTATTAGTAAATGCAAACACATCAACCATTCCACAGAAACACTAATTGCTCTGTCTGATTATAGGACTGTATAAAATTTCCTCTCTGACAAGAATTACTCTCTCCTAACTAGAAACAGATGGCCCACCATTTGTAAGTGACTCCAACACTCAGATATGCAGCCTGCTTAAACCCACTTGAAACTCCCATCTGGACAACATTGTTCACAGTCAGAACAGGTCCAGATCTTGTGTTGGAATGCCACAACCACAGTCCAGGCCCAGAGTGGCAGGGATCGCACATTTTATTTCATTCTGAGGCCAGAGATTGCAGTGAGTGGATGCCAGTGTCCAGTAGCAGGATAAAGGTGCAGAGCACAGAGGGGGTTTGTGGAGAGCAGACTAATTGTGTCTGTGTGAATGTACAGGGTGCAGTGAGTGCAGTAGAAATTCAAAATCGTTATCTTCTAGTGAGGCTGACAGAAGTTTAAGGCAGGAGAAGCAGGAGATTTCATGGGAATTTGTGGAGGAAAGGAGTTTCAGATGCAGTATCTCCTACATGCTGCCAGACAAGGGGATGGAATCAGACACAATTACTGTGTTTAGGAGACCCCTGAATAGTCAAAACAGGAAGGATACAGTCCTATTGCAGCAAATGGGATTGGTGTAGATAGGCAAAACATTGACAGATGGGAATGCAGGGCTAAAGGAGCATGCACCAAGACTGTTCACCGAGGCCATGGAAGGACAGTTCACAAATACTGTGTGGGAACCATTCAGTGCGATTGTGCGGGGACCATTCACCAAGACCATGTAGAGACTGCTCACAGTAACCTTCTGGGAAGCATTCACCAAGACCATAGAGGGACTGTTCACCGAGTCCGTGGCAGGATTGTTCACAGGAAAAGTGTGGGAACTGTTCACAGAGGCTGTGTGGGAACCATTCAAAGATACAGTACAGGAACCATTCAAAGAGACTGCGGAGACCATTCACCGAGACTGAAGGGGTGGTTAACAGAGACCATGTGGGGAACGTTCAAATAGACCATGGAGGGATGTTTGCAATGACCGTGTGGAGACTATTCACCAAGACTGTGAGGACTGTTCACAGAGATGTGCACAGACCATTCACCGAGACTGTGCAGGACTGTTCACCAAGACTGTATGAGGACCTTTCACTGACCCTGAGAGGGAACTGTTTACGGAGACTGTAAGGGGACTATCTTTACTGAGACTGTGAAGGCACTGTTCACTGAGACTGTGAGTGGACTGTTCACTGATACTGTGAGGAGACTTTTCACTGTGACTGCGGGGACTGTTCACTGAGACTGTGAGTGGACTGTTCACTGAGACTTTGCAGGTACTGTTCACTGAGTGTGCGGAGACTGTTCTGTGAGACTGTGAGTGGATTGTTCACTGACACTGTGAGGGGACCATTCACAGAGACTATGTTGGGACTCTTCACAGAGACTGTGTGGGGACTGTTTACTTGGACTGTCAAGGGACTTTTCACTGCGACTTTGCGGGGACTGTTAACAGAGACTGTAAGTGGACTTTTCACAGAGACTGTGAGGGTGTTGCAAGGTTGTGGCTGGGGATGAACCCAAGTGCAGGACACAGGCGCGGAGGCAGAGTCGTGAGGCGTTAGTACTGTTGCGATCGTGGAACAGGTATCGAGGGGAGTCTTTACACAGAGACAAGGTTTATGTAGAATATCCAGGAAATGAAGTGGAGCTTAGAACTGACAGTCCTAAGGAATCAGGAAATGAGGTTTACACACACTAGAGTTGACCAACGAACTGGTAATGCATGGCTGTGATGTCAGAGTTTTATCCTATGTTCGCTAATGAGAACCAGGTGTGCTATAATTAATGGAACTAGCAATCATTGGGAATCAGTCGACAGGAATTAAGGCACATTCAGTGAGATAATGGCCAGAGGGGACTGAGTCACAGAGAATGTGCAGAGACTGTTCTCTGAGGCTACGTCCACACTGGGCCGTATAATTTTGAAAATGCTGGTTTCGCGTAAAAACGATAGGAGTCCACACTAGGTGTTTTTAAAAATATCTCTGTCCACATTAAAACAGATATTTTGGTGAATCTCCTCCTACTGCACATGCGCAGGACACATCTACTGAAAACAAGTGACATGTTTGATGTCGAATCTCGCTGTGAAAGACTTGGTGCGCGCTTGTTCAGTTACAGACTAGAAAAACTTAAACGACAGACAATTGTTGGCTCTTGTGCAGGAGGAATTAAAACTAAAAAAAAACAAATACCGGAGCATATGGAGGCAACTGACAGGGAGTTCACGGACAGTATGTCCCGGGTGACGACGATCATTGAAAAACTGATGAACTCTGTTTCATTAATAAAGCCCCTTGTTAAATGTATAAAACATGTCTGCATCAGTATTATCTTGTATTTCCATACAATGTTACATTAGGCTGTTACTCATCTATTGTCAGAGAAGTAATTGCATAAATAGGTAACCCACCTTCATATGAGCAAGGACAGAAAACAGGGCAAAGTGAGTATACTTATTTATTCAATAAGTTATGGGTCAAAGTATTTGGTGAGTACATTTCTAACTCTTCCGGCTTCAGTCTCATTGCTGTCTGTTCTGAAATTGTTAGGTTGTGTTCAAGAAAAAAATGAAATGGCGCGCTGCCGTCACCATCTGTTCTGGCATGTCATGACAGCGTTTTTAGATTTCTCCGGTTACCCCGTCCACACTGCTCCGGCCAATCCGGCATTTTCAAAATTACACACTCTGGAGAGTGTTTCTGAAAATCTCCGTTTTCTGGGGATGAAAACGTCATTTTAGTGTGGACAGAGGGTAAAAATGAAGAGAAGAAGCTTCAGTTATGGATTTATCCAGTGTAGTGTGGTCGTAGCCTGAGGTTGTAAGGGGTCTGTTCACTGAGACTCTTGAGGGACTGTTGATTGAGACTGTGAGGGAACTGTTCACTGGGACAGTGAGGCAACTTCATTGTGCAGGGACTGTTCACTGAGACTAGAAGGGAACTGTTCACTGAGACTGTAAGAGGACTGTTCACTGACACTGTGAGGGGACTGAACACTGAGACTGTAAGGGGTCAGTCACTGAGACTGTGAGGGGAATATTCACAGAGAATATTCACTAAGACTGTAAGGGGTCTGCTCATTGAGTTTGTTGAGATTGTTCACTGAGATTGTAAGGGGACAGTTCACAGAAACTGTGAGCGGACTATTCACCGTGACTGTAAGGAGACTGTTCACTGAGACTGGGCGGGGACTGTTCATTGAGACCTTCTACAAGCACCATGAACAAAGGAGAGCCAGTGGATGTCATTTTCTTGGATTTTCAGAAGGCATTTCATACGATGTCACACATGAGACTGCTCAACAAGATAAAAGCCTGTGGCATTATAGGAAAGATACTGGCATGGATAGAGGAATAGCTGACAGGCAGGAGGCAGCAAGTGGGAATAACAGGGGCCTATTCTGGTTGGCTGCCAGTGACTAGTAGTGTTCCTCAGTATTGGGACAACTACTTTTCACATTGTTTGCCATTGATTTGGACAATGGAATTGATGGCTTTTGGCAAAGTTTGCGGATGATATGAAGATAGGTGGAGGGGTAGGTACTGCTGCAATCTGTTTGCAGCAGGACTTAGATAAATTGGAAGAATGGACAAAAAATTGGCAGATGGAATACAGTGTTGGGAAATGTATGATAATATATTTTGGTAAAAGGAACAATAGTGCAGACTATTATCTAAATGTGGAGAAGATTCAAACATCAGAAGTGCAGAGGGGCTTAGGAGTCCTTGTGCAAGACTTCTAGAAGTTTAATTAACATGTTCAGTCTGTGGTAGAGAAGGCAAATTCAATATTAGCATTTATTTCAATGGGAATAGAATATAAAAGCAAGGAGATAATGCTGAGGCTTTATGAAGCGCTAGTCAGGCCACACAGAATATTGTCAATAATTTTGGGCCCCATATCTCAAAGGATGTGAGAGTCTCTGGAGGAGGTTCACAAGGATAATTCTGGGAATGAAGGGGTTAACATATGAGGAGCTTCTGACAACTTTGACCCTGTACTCACTGGAATTTAGAAGAATGCATGGGGATTTCATTGAGAGTTACCAAATGTTGAAAGGACTCGATAAGGTGGATGCGGATAGGATGTTGCCTCTGGTGAGGGTATGCAAAACTCAAGGACACAGCCTCAAAATTGAGGGGCAAGCTTTTAGAAGGAGTAATTTTTTTTAGCCAGAGAGTAGTGAATCTGTGTAATACTCTGTCACAGACTGCAGTGGAGGCCAAGTCCGTAGGTATATTTAAGGCAGAAATTGATTGTATCCTGATTGGTCAGGGTATCAAAGGATGTGGCGAGAAGGCAGGTGTATGGGTCTGAGTGGGATCCGGGATGAGACATGATGGAATGGCAGAGCAGACTTGATGGGCTGAATGGCCTAATTCTGGTCCTCTGTCTTATGGATCGTTCACAATGACTGTGCATGGACCGTTCACGGAGACTGTGCCAGGATCATTAACAGAGACCATAGGAGGATCACTTACTGTGATCGTGGAGCACCATTCACCGAGACTGTGGAGGGTCTTTTCACTGAGACTGTGCCTGGACTGTTCACCGAGTCTGTGGCAGGATTGTTCACAGAGAACGTGCACTGTTTGTTCACCGAGACTGTGCGTGGACCATTCACCAGGACAGAGTCTGTTCTCTTGGACTCGGTGGGGACTGTTCATCGAGACTGTGTGTGCACTTTCAGCAAGACTGTACTGTGACCATTCACCTATCTTCATGTCATCTGCAAACTTTGCAACAAAGCTATCAAAGCTATCATCCAAGCCATTGACATATAACATAAAAAGAATCAGTCCCAACACAGACCACTTGTTGCTGGCATCCAGTCAGAAAAAAATTTCCTTTAATCCCATTCTTTGCATCCTGCCAATCAGCTACTGGTTTATACATGGAAGTATTTTTCCTGTAATACCATGGGCTCATAGCTTATAAAGCAAACTCGTGTGGCATCTTGTTAAAGGCCTTCTGAAAATCCAAGTACATATCATCAACTGATTCTCCTTTGTCTATCAAAATTCAAAGTAAAATTTATTATCAGAGTACATACATGTCACCACATACAACCCTGAGATTCTTTTTCTGTGGGCATGCTCAGCAAGTCTCTCAAGCAGTAACTGCTAACTGTAAACATCAGGAACTGTCAACTGTAAATAAACAGTACAAATGCAGACAAATAAATAGCAATAAATAACGAGCATGAAGTAACAATATTACAGTGTGTAGTTATCCCCTTTTGTCCAAGAGCCTGATGGCTGAGGGGTAGTAACTGTTCTTGAACCTGATGGTGCGAGTCCTGAGGCCCCTATACCTTCTACCTGATGGCAGCAACAAGAAGAGAGCATGGCCTGGGTGGTGAGGATCTTTGATTGATGCTGCTTTACTATGGTAGCATTTCATGTTGATGTGCTCAATAGCTGAGAAGGATTTATCTGTGATGTTCTGGGCTGAATCCACCATCTTTTATAGGATTTTCCTCAAAGGTGTTGGTGTTCCCATACCAGGCTGTAATGCAGCCAGTCAGCACACTTTTCACCACACGTCTATAGATGTTTACCAAGGTTTTCGATGACATGTCAAACCTCTGCAGACTCCTGAGGAAGTAGAGTACTGTCATGTTTATTTCACAATAATATTTATATGAAGGGTCCAGGATAGGTCCTCTGAGATAGTGACATCCAAGAATTTAAAGTTACTTATCCTCTCCACTTCTGATTCTCCGATGATTACTGGCTCATGGACCTCTGTTTTCCCTCTCCTGAATTCTACAATCAGTTCCTTGGTCTTATTGACATTGAATGGGAGGTTCTTGTTATTACACTACTCAGCCAAGTTTTCAATCTCCCTGTTGTATGCTGATTCATCACCCCCTTTGATACAGATCACAACAGTGATGTCGTCAGCTAACTTGTGTATGGTTTTGGAGTTGTACTTTGCCATATAGGCATAAGTGTAAAGCAAGCAGAGCAGGGGGCTAAGCACACATTCCTGCGGTGCTCCTGTGCTGATGGAGATTGTGGAGAAGATGTTTTTGCCCATTCAGATTGACTGGAGTCTACGAGCGAGGAAATCCAGGATCCAATTGCACAAGAGGGTATTGAGGCCTAGGTCTTGGAGATTACTGATTAGTTTTGAGGGGAAGATGGTGTTAAATATGGAGCTGCAACTGATACAGAGCATTCTGATGTATCCTGCATGTTATTTCTTCAAAGAATTCCAACAGATTTGACAGGCAAGATTTTCCCCTGAGGAAACCATGCTGATTAAGGCCTATTTTATCATGTACCTCCAAGCACCCTGAAACCACATCCTTAACAATCACCTCCAACATCTTCCCAACCAATGAGGGCAGACTGTGATCTCCTTTCTTCTGCTTCTCTACCTTCTTGAAGAGTGGGGTGATATTTGCAATTTTCCAATCTTCAGGAACCATTCAAAAATCAACTGATTCTTAAAAGAATATTACTAATGCCTCCACAATCTAGTCAGCCACCTCTTTCAGAACCCAGGGGTGTACATCATCTGGTCAGAATATGGATAGACATAGACTGATCTGGGACACTCAGCATGACTTCATGTCTGGTAGGTCATGTCTAACCAATCTTATAAAGTTTTTCAAAAAGTTACCAGGAAAGTGGATGAAGGCAAGGCAGTGGATGTTGACTACGTGAAGTTTAGCAAGACCTTTGATAAGGTCCTGCATGGGAGGCTGGTCATGAAGGTTTAGTCACTCGGCATTCAGGATGAAGTAGTAAATTGGATTAGACATCGGCTTTGTGGGAGAAGCCAGAGAGTGGTAGTAGATGGTTACCTTTCTGACTGGGGGCCTGTGACTAGTGGTGTGCTGCAGGGATACTTACGTTGGGCCCTTTGTTGTTTGCCATCTGTATCAATGATCTGGATGATAATGTGGTTAACTGGATCAGCAAATTTCCAGATAACACCAAGATTGGAGGTGTAGTGTCAGCGAGGAAGACTATCATGGCTTGCAGAGGGATCTGCATCGGCTGGGAAAAAGGGGTGAAAAATGCAGATGGAATATAATGCAGAAAAGTGAAAGATTTTTTCACTTCAGTAGGACCAACCAGGGCAGGTCTTAAACAGTGAATGGCCGGGCACTGAGGAGTGGGGTAGAACAAAGGGATCTGGGAATACAGGTCCATAATTTGTTGAAAGGGTTGTCAGAGGTAGATAGGGTCATAAAGAAAGCTTTAGACAGATTGGCCTTCGTAAATCAATGTACTGAGTACTGAAGATGGGATTTTATGTTGAAGTTGTATAAGACGTTGGTGAGGCTGTATTTGGAGTATGTGTACAGTTTTGGTCATCTACTACAAGAAAGATGTAAACAAGGTTGAAAGAGCGCAGAGAAAATTTACAAGGATGTTGCTGGGTCTGAAGGAACTGAGATACAAGGAAAGATTGAATAGGTTAGGAATAGATCATGGAAAAGGATAGAATCAGAGAGGACAGGAAAATTTTTAGGGTAGTTAAGAAAGCTTATGGGGTGTTAGCTTTCATAAGTTGAGGGATAGAGTTTAAGAGTCGCCAGGTAATGATGCTGCTCTATAAAACTCTGGTTAGGCCACACTTGGAGTACTGTGTCCAGTTCTGATCGCCTTACTATAGGATGGGTGTGGAAGTATTGGAAAGGGTACAGAGGAGATTTACCAGGATGCTACCTGGTTTCGAGAGTATGCATTATGATCAGAGATTAAGGGAGCTAGGGCTTTACTCCTTGGAGAGAAGGAGGATGAGAGGAGACGTGATAGAGGTATACAAGATATTAAGAGGAATAGTTAGAGTGGACAGCCAGTGCCTCTTCCCCAGGGCACCACTGCTTAATACAAGAGGACATGGTTTTAAGATAAGGGGTGGGAAGTTCAAGGGGGGGATATTAGGGGAAGGCTTTTTACTCAGAGAGTGGTTGGTGCGTGGAATGCACTGCCTAAGTCACTGGTAGAGGCAGACACACTAGTGAAATTTAAGAGACTACTAGACAGGTATATGGAGGAATTTAAGGTGGGGAGAATATATGGGAGGCAGGGTTTAAGGGTCGGCATAACATTGTGGGCCGAGGGGCCTGTACTGTGCTGTACTATTCTATGTTTCTATGTAGGTTAGGACTGTATTCATTAAAGCATAGAAGATTCGGAGGAGATTTGATTGCAGTATACAAATTATGAGGAATATGGATAGGTTAAATGCAAGCAAGCTTTTTCCACTAATGTTGGATGGGACTATAACCAGGGGTCACAGGTTAAGGGTGAAAGGTGAGGGCTTTAAGGGAACATGAGGGAAAACTTTTTCACTCAGAGGGTAGTGAGTTTGTGAAAAGAGCTGCCAGCACAAGTATAACATGTGAGGTCAATTTCAATATTTAAGAAAAGCTTGGATAGGTACATGGTTAGAAGGGATATGGAGGGCTATGGTGCCAGTGAAAGTCATTGGGAGTAGGCAGTTTAAATGGTTTTGGAATGGACTAAATGGGCCGAAGGGCCAGTTTCTGTCCAGTACTTCTCTATGACTCTTTGACTCTATGGTCCAGGTAATTAATCTACCTTCAGACTTTTCAGTCTCCCAAGAACCTTCTCCATAATAACGGCAACTTCACACACCTCTGACCCCTGAGACTCTGGAAGTTCCACTTTACTGCTCTGTCTTCAACAGTGAAGACTGGTGGTAAATAATTTCTCAGATTGTTACTTCCTGTCCACCTACTTCCCTCATGTCACATTTCCTGTACAACAATCCCTGTCCATACACTTCTCTCGTATCACATTTCTGCTACAACACTCCACGCCCACTCACTACTCTCGTGTCACATTTCCTATACCAGGGGTCAGCAACCTTTACCACTGAAAGAGCCACTTGGACCCGTTTCCCACAGAAAAGAAAACACTGGGAGCCGCAAAACCCGTTTGACATTTAAAATGAAATAACACTGCATACAACGTTTTTTTTGCCTTTATGCTATGTATAAACAAATTATAATGTGTTGCATTTATGAAATTGATGAACTCCTGCAGAGAAAACGAAATTACATTTCTGCATGCAACAAAAACATTTTGAACTCCGAAAAAAAGACGTTGGGTTGAAAGTTACTTTAAAGTAAAATACTCAATGTCTATTTGAGTCCTTCTTGTATTTATGAAAAACGCCGAACTTAAATTTTCCGCCAGCAGCAAACCAAAAATAACATCAGCCAGCTGTCAGCCTGAAAAATAAAAGGACTATTTCACTGAACAATGAAAAAATATGAATACACATAAAATAATAGGCAATTAAAATATTTATCATACTTGGTTAATGGGATTTCTGCTCCTGGACCTCAGCGCACAGCGTCTGCACATCAGGGCTGTATGACGTCACCTTCATCTTTACACAGGATCGCAAGCTGTCATCTGTGAGGCGTGCGCGATGTTTGTTTTTAATAAAGTTCATGTTGGAGAACACCTGCTCACTTACATATGTGGATCCAAAGATCGACAGGACTCAAAGCGCATACTTTTTAATGTTTACATAAATGTTTCGAACACAAGTTTGTCCGGTTTTGGAAGGTTTTCAATATCACTCCATTTGTGTTTCTGAGCAAGAACGGGCAACATCTTCAAGGTCTGCTGTCAAGCGTCTAAACTTGGACACCCATATGTCTTTGTCGGCTATGTCGGCCAGTTCCATCTCAAGATCAGGTTGACTCACACCTGCCAATGCAGTCGTATTCAGTAGGGAAGGATCGATGCTTAAGGGAGTGACCGGGAAGGATAATGTGTTTTTTTCCTCTCTGAACTCACAGAAGCGTTTCCCAAACGATGTTTGCATTGCGATGATTGCAGAATGTAAATACTCCGAAATTATCATGTCGTGACCTTGTTTGAACTCTCTCAAATTGGGGAAGTGAGACAAAGTGCCTTTCTGTAAATCTCTGGCAAGCACTGTCAACTTGCGCTCGAATGCCAAAACATCCTCCAACATGTGCAGGGCTGTACGTCCTTACCCCTGAAGAGCTGTGTTCAGCGTGTTCAGGTGCGCTGTCATGTCTACCATGAAGTGTAGCTTTTCCAGCCACTCTGGCTGTTCCAGCTCAGGAAAGGTGAGCCCTTTGCTGCCCAGGAAAGTTTTCACTTCTTCCAGACACGCGACAAAGCGTTTCAGCACCTTCCGTCTGGACAGCCAGCGATAAAAACACGTTGTAGCGGTGTCAGTAAACTGCAGTCAAAGATAGCTTTATTCGAACTAAACAGCCTTGCTTTTAAGCCTCTCTCAACCCAGCCCCCATGGACGCAGATGCTGCAAAAGACGCGTACTCACAAACCCCCGTAGGCTATCTCCCTTAGCCGGAATGCTGGCTAATTGTGAGCCGTTTCGGATGTCGCCACACTTAGATTGTACAAGATCACCATAATCTTCAAATTTAGAATTACATTTCAAAAGCTAACAAACTAACATAAAATACATTTTAATTAAATACTGACCAATTATTTCCCAAAGCCACAGGGAGCCGCAGCACAGAGGTGAAAGAGCCACAAATGGCTCGGGAGCCGCAGGTTGCCGACCCCCGTCCTATACTATACTCCCTGTCCAGTCACTTCCCTCAAGTCACATTTCCTGTACTGTACTCCATGTCCACTCACTTCCCTCATGTCATACTTCCTGTACTATACTCCATATCCACTCACTTCCCTCGTGAATCACCCCGATGATTTATTTACTGATGAGTTGTTATCTTCAAACTTTCTGTATAATCACTCAAAGAGTTGAACTGCACGTGCATGTAACGAGAGCCGTATAACTCATCTCCTTCTACCTTAGGCCATGAACTTATCAATCACCGTTGCTGTGGACACTTTCTGGAGGTCCAAGATCTGTATGCTCCATGACTGCTAGACTAAGTGTATAAATGTAGGAAGGGACTATGTTGAAAAATAAATGTGCTAGGTTTTCTAAAATTGACTCCTTCTACCTTAGGCCATAAACTTATCAATCACCCCTCGTAAATTGAAAATAACATGATGATGGCTTAAATCAGGAATGTTGATGAATTTGATAGCGCTAATGAAGGTTGGAGTCGTTTATCAAGAGGGTTGAACTTATTGTAATGCGAATTGTAATTTGCCTTCCTCACCACTGATTCTACCTGCAACTTTATGGTGTTCTGCACAAGGACTCCCAAGTCCCTCTGCATCTCAGATTCTGGATTTTCTCTGCATTTAGAAAATAGTCTGTACATATTTCTTCTACCAAAGTGCATAGCCATGGCATTTTCCAACATTGTATTTCATTTGCCACTTGCTATAGTAGATGAATAGCATACTTTTTAATGCCTTCACAACCTCTACCACAACCTCTTTCAGAACCCTAGGCTATACGTGTGGTCTGGTTAATCTTTCGGTCTTTCAGCTTTTTGAACACCTTCTTTGTAATAGTAACTGCACTCACTTCTCTTTGCTCACACCCTTCAATACCTGGCAAATCGCTAGTGTCTTTCACAGTACAAAATACTCATTCAGTTCCTCTGCCATCTCTTTATCCCCTGTTATTATTTCTCCAGCTTCATTTTCTAGTGGTCCGATATCCACTCTCATCTCTCTTATTATTTTTAACGTACTTGAAAAAGTTTTTTCTATCTTCCTTGATATTGTTTGCTAGTCTGCTTTCATATTTCATCTTTTCCCTCCTAATGATTCTTTACTTGCTTTCTGTACATTCTCCTTAATTTCATTAGGCAGAATTCACCCAGATTGTTAAGGGTTAAATTCACCATGGATGTTACGTGTTACATTGTAGATTATTACTTTACTTTATTATCACCAAACAATTGGTACTAGAGCATACAATCATCACAGCAATATTTGATTCAGCACTTTGTGCTCCCTGGAGTACAAATCGAAGTAAATATAATAAAAATTTAGATTATAAATCATAATTAGAAAATAGAAAAGATAGTGCAAATCAGGTCCGGATATTTGGAAGGTACAGCCCAGATCCGAGTCAGGATCTGTTCAGCGGTCTTATCACAGTTGGAAAGAAGTTGTTCCCAAATCTGGCTGTACGAATCTATAAGCTCCTGAACCTTCTCCCAGAGGGATGAGGGACAAAAAGTGTGTTGGCTGGGTGGGTCATGTCCTTGATTATCCTGGCAGCACTGCTCCGACAGCGTGCAGTGTAAAGTGAGTCCAAGGATGGAAGATTGGTTTGTGTGATGTGCTGGGCCATGTTCACCATCTTCTGCAGCTTTTTCTGGTCTTGGTCAGGACAACTCCATACCAGGTTGTGAAGCACCCTAGAAGTATGCTTTCTACGGTGCATCTATAAAAATTAGTGAGGGTTTTAGGGGACAGGTCAAATTTCTTCAGCTTTCTCAGGAAGTAAAGGCGCTGGTGGGCCTTCTTGGCAGTGGACTCTGCTTGGTTAGACCAGATCAGGACATTTGTGATATTCACACCGAGGAACTTAAAGCTTTTGACCTGTTCCACCTGCGCACCACCGATGTAGATGGGGTCGTGCAGTCCGCTACTCTTTCTGAAGTCAACAACCAATTCCTTCGTCTTGCTGACGTTGAGGGATAGGTTATTGTCTTTGCACGATGCCACCAGGTTCTTAATTTCCTCTCTGTACTCTGACTCCGACCCAAGATACGGCCTACAATTGTGGTGTCATCAGCAAACTTATATATTGAGTTGGATGGAAACTTGGCTACACAATCATGGGTGTACAGTGAGTACAGCAGGGGGCTGAGTGCACAGCCTTGTGGGGCACCGGTGCTCAGAGTGATTGCAGAGGAGAGCTAGTCCCCTATTTTTACAGCCTGAGTCCTGTCTGTGAGCAAATTGAAGATCCAGCTGCAGATCTGAGTGCTAAGACCCAGGTTCCGGAGCTTAGGAATCAGTTTATTTGGAATGATGGTATTAAAGGCAGAGCTGTAGTCAATGAAAAGTAGCCTTACATATGCATCTAAGGAGGAATGTAGTGCCAGAGAGATGGCATCTGCCATTGACCTGTTGCTCCGGTAGGCGAATTGCAAAGCGTCAGGGTTGACCGGTAGGTTATGGTTGATGTGTGCCATAACCAATTGCTCAAAGCACTTCATAGCAATTGATGTCAGAGCCACAGGTTGGTAGTCATTCAGACATGCCACCTTGCTTTTCTTCGGCACTAGGATTATCGTTGCCTTCTTAAAACACGAGGGGATCTTAGACTGAAGCAGGGAGCAGTTGAAGATGTCAGCTAACACTCCAGCTAGCTCGCTTGCACAGGCCCGGAGAACCCGTCCCGGGACGCCAGCTGGGCCCGTCGCCTTCCTTGGATTTATCTTCAGGAAGGCTCTTCTAACGTCTTCCTCGGTGATGATGAATCTTGATGCCACCAGGTCCGGTTCATCCAGAGGGGGCAGGACGCTCCTTTTCTGTTCGAATCTTGCATTGGATACGTTAAGTTCGTCAGGAAGAGAAGCGCTACAGTTATTGATATTCCCAGCCTTTTCTTTGTGCCCAGAGATCGCACTTAGACCCTGCCATAGTCTGCTGGCATCCCTCTGGTTAGCCTGGGCTTCCAACTTGGCTTGATATTGCCTCTTGGCGCCCTTAATGGCTTTCCAGAGTTCACGCCTGGATTCCCTGTAGCGACGGGTATCCCTGGACCTAAAAGCCACAGCTCTAGCCTTCAAAAGAGACTGGACCTCATAATTCATCCAAGGTTTCCGGTTAGGGAATACCCGGATCATCTTGCGAGACACACAGTTAGCTAACTGTCAGCTAACAGTCAGCTAAATGCACTCTGTGCATTTCCAGATGAAGTCCGTGATAGCTGAGGCATACTCATTGAGGTTAGCTGCTGAGTCCTTGAATACTAACCAGTCCACCGATTCAAAGCAGTCACGGAGGACCTCATCCGTTTCCTCTGTCCAACGCGACACCACTTTTGACACCGTGACCTCCCGCTTCAGTTTCTGTTTGTAAGCCAGGAGGAGGAGTGTGGCCTGATGGTCCGATTTTCCGAAGTGGGGTCGTTGGATGGAACGGTAGGCATCCTTGACTGCTGTGTAGCAGTGGTCCAGTATACTCGGGCCTCTAGTGGAGCAGGAGACATGTTGGTATAACTTTGGCAGCGCTTTTTCTGAGGTTGGCCTGGTTAAAATCCCTGGCTGTAATAAGCAAAGCCTCCGGATACCTGGTCTCAAGTTCACTGATGTTGGCACACAGTGTATTCACAGCACACTCCACGTCCGCCTGGGGGGAATGTAGACCGCTGTCAGTATGACCGAGGTGAATTCCCATAGCAGATAATAAGGACGACACTTCACCAACAGAATTTCCAGGTCCGGACTGCAGGAGCTTGTCAGTGCCACTGTGTCCGAGCACCACGCAGTGTTGATCAGTAGGCAGACTCCACCTCCCTTTGTCTTGCCCAAAGACGCCATGCGGTCCATCCGATGGATCGAAAATCCGTCTGGTCGGATGGCACAGTCGGGGGTGGCAGGGGAGAGCCAGGTCTCTGTGAAACAGAACACACAGCAGTTCTGCATCTCCCTGCAGTAGGTGAGTCTCCCTTTAAGATCATCCACCTTGTTCTCTATGGCTTGCACATTAGCTAGTAGGATGGTGGGCAGAGGGACCCTAAAACCCCTTCTCTTCAATCTGACCAGTAGTCCAGCTCTTTTCCCATGCTTCCTCGGTAAATAATGCATCTTTCCAGGTCTCCATCGATGCAGTGAGTTGTTGGCAGCTCTTTGAGGTTGGTAGACGCGTCCCGCGGGGATTGATTGGTGGGTCGTGTTGTTGGGCGCTACAGGTCGGGCCAAATGACGGGGGAGGCTCTGCTGCCACTCCCAACTGCCAGGGGCTCAGGCTGTTGATCGGGTCGGGCCCCGAAGCTGACACTTAATCCCGAAGGGCTGGGTTGCCGGCTGAAACAAGTCTGTGGACTGAGTCACGGTTGCAGAGGTCTCTGCTCCAGCCGAGCCCCAGGCTCGATGTCCAAGGTCGGCAGCGGAGGTCTCACTTCCAGCAGCTGTGGATGGCCACCAACGGACCAGGCCTCGCTGATCGGGTTCAGGCCTGGTCCGGAGTTGAAGCAATTCTGGCACGTTGATGATCTCCAGCTGGATTAATGGCTTCGCCAGGGAGTTGTTGATCTTGCTAGATGTAGCAAATTGGAGGTTTAGAAGGGTTTCTCAGGTATACGATAGTGTAGAGGGCAGTTTGCTCGGGAGAGCACGCGCAGAGTCGCCAGATACCTGCGCCATCTTAAACACACCTTACACCTATTAAGTTTTGGGGGCAGGCTTTTTTTCTGATATATATACGCCATCTCGATATGTTTGTGATGGAATAAAGTGTATGGTAGAAGTAATTACACTGGTGTTGATTTTTGTTGACACTCCTACGCTGGTGACCCCGACAATCCTCCGGACGATTCCGGAGTGATATTGTTCATTTTAGAATAATGACTGCAAATGCCATTGCCCTCAAGCTGCCAGAATTTTGGCAGGAACATGGCACAGTTTTGTTTGTTTGAGTTCCTTCAAGTGCCATTTGGGCTGAAGAACGTGGCCCAGACCTTTCAGTGCCTCATGGGCAGTATGCTCAGGGATTTGCCATTCCTGTTTGTTTACCTAGATGACATTGTGGGAGCCAGCTCTTCTAGGGATGAACATCTTTTACACTTGAGAATGTTTTTTGAATGCTTTAGTCAGCATTGTCTTATTGTCAATTGGGTGAAGTGCCAGCTTGGATTGTCCATGGTCGATTTCCTCAGCATTGCGTCAATACAGCAGGGACAGTTCTCCTGCCGCCTAAAGTCAAAGCTGTTAAGCACTTCCCTCAGCCAGTCACCGTTAACACCCTGCAGGAGTTTTTGGGCATGGTGAACTTTTATCTCCATTTTGTCCCCAAAGCGGCTCAGCTCATGTGCCCCCTCTAAAATGCCCTGACAAGCACATTGAGGACTGGATAGAGGAAATGTCCACATCATTCTCGGACACCAAGCAGGCATTGTCTAATGCAAATGTTGCTAGTGCATCCGCTCCCAGATGTGCCATTAGCTCTCAACCATGGATGCGTCGGATTGCATGGTTAGTGGAGAAGTGGCAGTGGCCGTGCCTCTGGCGCAGAGTCTGGCTCTGTGGCTCAGAAAGGTGGGGAAGGGAAGAGGAAGGAAGTAGTGATAGTGGACTCTATAGTTAAGGGGTCATACAGGCGATTCTGTGGATGCAAGAAAGAAACTCGGATGGTAGCTTGCCTCCCAGGTGCCAGGTTCTGGGATGTTTTGGATAGCGTCCACGATATCCTGCAGTGGGAGGGAGAACAGCCAGAGGTTGTGGTACATATTGGTACCAATGACATAGGCAGGAAAAGGGAAGAGGTCCTGAAGAAAGACTACAGGGAGTTAGGAAGGAAGCTGAGAAACAGGACTGCAAAGGTCGTAATCTTGAGATTACTGCCTGTGCCACGTGACAGTGAGTATAGGAATAGAATGAGGTGGAGGATAAATGTGTAGCTGAAGGATTGGAGCAGGGATTCAGATTTCTGAATCATTAGGACCTCTTTTGGGGCAGGTGTGGCCTGTACAAAAAGGGACTGGTTGCACTTGAATCCAAGAGGAACCAATATGCTGGTGGGGAGATTTGCTAAGGATGCTGGGGAGAGTTTAAACTAGAATTGTTGGGGGGTGGGGACTGAACTGAAGAGACTGGGGAAGAGGGGGTTAGCTCACAAATAGAGAAAGGTTGTAGACAGTGTGAGAGGGAGGATAGGCAGGTGATAGAGAAGGGATGCGCTCAGACCAAAGGCTTGAGATGTGTCTATTTTAGTGCAAGGAGTGTTGTGAACAAAGCAGATGAACTTAGAGCATGGATCAGTACTTGGAGATATGATATGCTGGCCATTAGAGGGACTTGGATGGCTCAGGGACAGGATTGGTTACTTCAAGTGCCGGGTTTTAGATGTTTCAGAAAGGACAGGGAGGGAAGCAAAAGAGGTGACGGCATGGCACTGTTGATCAGAGATAGTGTCACAGCTGCAGAAAAGGTGGACACTATGGAAGGATTGTCTATGTAGTCTCTGTGGGTGGAGGTTAGGAACAGGAAGGGGTCAATATCTTTACTGGGTGTTATAGGCCACCTAATGGTAACAGGGATATCGAGGAGCAGATAGGGAAACAGATCCTGGAAAGGTGTAATAAAAACAGAGTTGTCATGATGGGAAATATTAATTTCCCAAATATTGATTGGCATCTCCCAAGAGTGAGGGGATTAGATGGGGTGGAGTTTGTTAGGTGTGTTCAGGAAGGTTTCTTGACACAGTGTGTAGATAAACCTACAAGAGGAGAGGCTGTACTTGATTCAGTATTGGGAAATGAACCTGGTCAGGTGTCGGGTCTCTCAGTGGGAGAGCATTTTGGAGATAGTGATCATAATTCTATCTCCATTACCATAGCATTGGAGAGAGATAGGAACAGAGAAGTTAGAAAAGCGTTTAATTGGAGTAAGGGGAACTATGAGACTATCAGGCAGGAAATTGGAGGCTTAAATTGGAAACAGATGTTCTCAGGGAAAAGTACAGAAGAAATGTGGTAAATATTCAGGGGATATTTGTGTAGAGCTCTGTACAGGTATGATCCAATGAGACAGGGAAGTTATGGTAGGGTACAGGAACCGTGGTGTACAAAGGCTGAAATAAATCTAGTCAAGAAGAAAAAAAAGCTTACTAAAGGTTCAGAGAGCCTTGTAATGTTAGAGATCTAGAAGATTATTAGGCTACTAGGAAGGAGCTTAAGAAGGAAATTAGGAGAGCCAGAGGGGCCATGAGAAGGCCTTGGTGGGCAGAATTAAGGAAAACCCCAAGGCATTCTACAAGTATGTGAAGAGCAAGAGGACAAGACGTGAAAGAATAGGACTTATTAAATGTGACAGTGGGAAAGTGTATATGGAACTGGAGGAAATAACAGAGGTACTTAATAAATACTTTACTTCAGTATTCACTATGGAAAAGGATCTTAGTGATTGTAGTGATGACTTGTAGCAGACTGAAAAGCTTGAGCATGTAGATATTAAGAAAGAGGATGTGCTGGAGCTTTTGGAAAGCATCAAGTTGGATAAGTCACCGGGACTGGACGAAATGTACCCCAGGCTGCTGTGCGAGGCAAGGGGGGAAATTGATGAGTCTCTAGCTATGATCTTTGCATCATCAATGGGGACGAGAGAGGTTCCTGAGGATTGGAGGGTTGCGGATGTTGTTCCTTTATTCAAGAAAGGGAGTAGAGATAGCTGAGGAAATTATGGACCAACCAGTGAGTCTAACCTCCGTGGTTGGTAAGTTGTTGGAGATGATCCTGAGAAGCAGGATTTATGAACATTTGGAGAAGTATAATATGATTAGGAGTAGTCAGCATGGCTGGGTAAGTTGTATCTTACGAGCCTGATTGAATTTTTTGAGGATGTGACTAAACACATTGATGAAGGAAGAGTAGTAGATGTAGTGTATATGGATTTCAGCAAAGCTCTTGATAAGGTACCCCATGCAAGGCTTATTGAGAAAGTAAGGAGGCATGGAATCCATGGGGACATTGCTTTGTGGATCCAGAGCTGACTTGCCCACAGAAGACAAAGAGTGGTTGTAGACGAGTCATATTCTGCATGGAGGTTGGTCACTTGAGTGCCTCAAGGATCTGTTTTGGGACCCTTACTCTTCAAGATTTTTATGTGACCTGGATGAGGAAGTGGAGGGATGGGTTAGTAAGTTTGCTGATGACACAAAGGTCGGAGGTGTTATGGATAGTGTGGAGGGCTGTCAGAGGTTACAGTGGGACATTGATATGATGCAGAACTGATATGATATGATGAGATATGATGAGAAGTGGCAGATGGAGTTCAACCCCGATAAGTGTGAAGTGGTTCATTTTGGTAGGACAAATATGATGGCAGAACATAGGATTAATATAGGAAAGCGGCCAGTGAGTGAGTGGGCCAGTGAAGGAGTGGAGATTTGAGGCTTTGATTCGAGAGGCTTCGACGAGAAGAGTACTGAGGACGAGCTTCACTCCAAGTGAGGTAAGGCCGGGTAGGTTCCTTTCAAAGGAGAACGTTTCAAAAGTTGAGGCAAGTATTGGGTAGGTCATAGCAGCTGAGATCGGCCCTGTGGTTTGTTCATCCTACAGCATGTGGGAAATCAGGGATACTTCCAGTGTCCCTGACGACTATGTGTGCAGGAAGTGTGTCCAATTGCAGCTTCTGGCAGACCGCATTGAGCATCTGGAGTTGCGATTGGATTCATACTGGAGCATCCGCGATGCTGAGAAAGTCGAGAATAGCACGTTCAGTGAGTTGGCCACACCGCAGGTAAAGGCTACACAGGCAGAAAGGGAAGGGGTGGCCACTAGACAGCGTAGCAGTAGGCAGGTAGTGCAGGAGTCCCCTGAGGTCATCTCCCTCCTAAACAGATATACTGTATTGGATACTGTTGGGGAAGGTCTCATCAGGGGAAGGCAGCAGCAGCCGAGTTCATTGCACCATGGGTGGCTCTGCGGCACAGGAGGGAAAGAAAAGGAGTGGGAGAGCTGTAGTGATAGGAGATTCGATTGTAAGGGGAAAAGACAGGTGTTTCTGCGGCCGCAAACGAGACTGCAGGATGGTATGTTGCCTCCCTGGTACAAGGGTCAAGGATGTCTCTGAGCGGCTGCAGGACATTCTGGAATGGGAGGGTGAACAGCCAGTGGTTGTGGTACCAATGATATAGGTAAAAAACGGGATGAGGTCCTACAAGGTGAATTTAGGGAGTTAGGAGAGAAACTAAAAAGTAGGACCACAAAGGTAATAATCTCTGGATTACTATCAGTGCCACGTGCTAGTCAGAGTAGAAATAGGAGGATATTTCAGATGAATACGTGGCTTGAAAAATGGTGCAAGGGGGAGGGATTCAAATTTCTGGGGCATTGGAACCAGTTCTCGGGGAGGTGGGACCAGTATAAACAGGACGGTCTGCACCTGGGCTGGACTGGAACCAATGTCCTAGGGGGAGTGTTTGCTACAGCTGTTCAGGAGGCTTTAAACTAATGTGGCAGGGGGATGGGAACAAGTGCAGAGAGACAGAGGGGTGTAAAATGAGGGTAGAAGCAAAAAGTAGTAAGGTGAAAAGTAAAAGTGGCAGGCAGGTAAATCCAGGGCAAAAAGAGCCACTTTTCAACATAATTGCGTAAGGGCTAAGAGTGCTGTAAAAACAAGTTTGAAGGCTTTGTGTGTCAATGCAAGGAGCATTCATAACAAGGTGGATGAATTGAATGTGCAGATAGTTATTAATGAATATGATATAGTTGGGATTACAGAGACATGGCTCCAGGGTGACGAAGGATGGGAGCTGAACATCCAGGGATATTCGATATTCAGGAGGAATAGACAGGAAAGAAAAGGAGGTGGGGTAGCATTGCTGGTTAGAGAGGAGAGTAACACAATAGAAAGGAAGGATATTAGCCTGGAGGATGTGGAATTGATATGGGTAAAGCTGCATAACACTAAGGGGCAGAAAACGCTGGTGGGAGTTGTGTACAGGCCACCTAACAGTAGTAGTGAGGTTGGGGATGGCATTAAACAGGAAATTAGAAACGTGTGCAATAAATGAACAGTAGTTATAATTGGTGACTTCAATCTACATATAGATTGGGTGAACCAAATTGGTAAGGGTGCTGAAGAAGAGGATTTCTTGGAATGTATGCGGGATGGTTTTCTGAACCAATATGTCGAGGAACCAACTAGAGAGCAGGCCATTCTAGATTGGATATTGAGTAATAAGGAAGGGTTAATTAGCAATCTTGTCGTGCGAGGCCCATTGGGTAAGAGTGACCATAATATGGTGGAGTTCTTCATTAAGATGGAGAGTGACATAGTTAATTCAGAAACAAAGGTTCTGAACTTAAAGAAGGGTAACTTTGAAGGTATGAGACGTGAATTAGCTAAGATAGACTGGCAAATGATACTTAAAGGGTTGACTGTGGATATGCAATGGCAAGCATTTAAAGATCGCATAGATGAACTACAACAATTGTTCATCCCAGTTTGGCAAAAGAATAAACCAGGGAAGGTAGTGCATCCGTGGCTGACAAAGGAAATTAGGGATAGTATCAAGTCCAAAGAAGAAACATATAAATTAGCAAAAAAAAAAGCGGCCCACCTGAGGACTGGGAGAAATTCAGAGACCAGCAGAGGAGGACAAAGGGCTTAATTAGGAAAGGGAAAAAAGATTATGAGAGAAAGCTGGCAGGGAACATAAAAATTGACTGTAAAAGCTTTTATAGATACGTGAAAAGAAAAAGATTGGTCAAGACAAATGTAGGTCCTTTACAGTCAGAAACAGGTGAATTGATCATAGGGAACAAAAACATGACAGACCAATTGAATAACTACTTTGGTTCTGTTTCACTAAGGAGGACATAAATAATCTTCCGGAAATAGTAAGGGACCGAGGGTCTAGTGAGATGGAGGAATTGAGGGAAATACATGTTAGTAGGGAAGTGGTGTTAGGTAAATTGAAGGGATTAAAGGCAGATAAATCCCCAAGGCCAGATGGTCTGCATCCCAGAGTGCTTAAGGAAGTAGCCCAAGTGGATGCATTAGTGATAATTTTTCAAAACTCCTTAGATTCTGGATTAGTTCCTGAGGATTGGAGGGTGGCTAATGTAACCCCACTTTTTAAAAAAGGAGGGAGAGAGAAACTGGGGAATTATAGACTGGTTAGTCTGACATCGGTGGTGGGGAAAATGCTAGAGTCGGTTATCAAAGATGTGATAGCAGCACATTTGGAAAGAGGTGAAATCATTGGACAAAGTCAGCATGGATTTGTGAAAGGAAAATCATGTCTGACGAATCTTACAGAATTTTTTGAAGATGTAACTAGTAGAGTGGATAGGGGAGAGCCAGTGGATGTGGTATATTTAGATTTTCAAAAGGCTTTTGACAAGGTCCCACACAGGAGATTAGTGTGCAAACTTAAAGCACACAGTATTGGGGGTATGGTATTGATGTGGATAGAGAATTGATTGGCAGACGGGAAGCAAAGAGTGGGAATAAATGGGACCTTTTCAGAATGGCAGGCAGTGACTAGTGGGGTACCGCAAGGCTCAGTGCTGGGACCCCAGTTGTTTACAATATATATTAATGATTTAGACGAGGGAATTAAATGCAGCATCTCCAAGTTTGTGGATGACACGAAGCTGGGCGGCGGTGTTAGCTGTGAGGAGGATGCTAAAAGGATGCAGGGTGACTTGGATAGGTTAGGTGAGTGGGCAAATGTATGGCAGATGCAATTTAATGTGGATAAATGTGAGGTTATCCACTTTGGTTGAAAGAACAGGAAAACAGTTTATTATCTGGACGGTGGCCGATTAGGAAAAGGGGAGGTGCAACGAGACCTGGGTGTCATTGTACACCAGTCATTGAAGGTGGGCATGCAGGTACAGCAGGCGGTGAAAAAGGCAAATGGTATGTTGGCATTCATATCAAGAGGATTTGAGTACAGGAGCAGGGAGGTTCTACTGCAGTTGTACAAGGCCTTGGTGAGACCGCAGCTGGAGTATTGTGTGCAGTTTTGGTCCCCTAATCTGAGGAAAGACATTCTTGCCATAGAGGGAGTACAAAGAAGGTTCACCAGATTGATTCCTGGGATGGCAGGACTTTCATATGAAGAAAAACTGGATCGACTAGGCTTATACTTGCTGGAATTTAGAAGATTGAGGGGGGATCTTATTGAAACGTATAAAATTCTAAAGGGATTGGACAGGCTAGATGCAGGAAGATTGTTTCAGATGTTGGGGAAGTCCAGAACGAGGGGTCACAGTTTAAGGATAAAGGGGAAGCCTTTAGGACCGAGTTGAGGAAAAACCTCTTCACACAGAGAGTGGTGAATCTGTGGAATTCTCTGCCACAGGAAACAGTTGAGGCCGTTTCATTGTCTATATTTAAGAGGAAGTTAGATATGGCCCTTGTGGCTAAAGGGATCGGGAGTATGGAAGGAAAGCAGGTACAGGGTTCTGATTTGGATGATCAGTCATGATCATACTGAATGGCGGTGCAGGCTCGAAGGGCCAAATAGCCTACTCCTGCACCTATTTTCTATGTTTCTATGTTAATGTTAAGACTCTTGGCAGTGTGGAGGATCAGAGGGATCTTGGGTTCCGAGTCCACAGGACGCTCAAAGCAGCTGTGCAGGTGACTCTGTGGTTAAGAAGGTGTATTGGCCTTCAGCAATCATGGAACTGAATTTAGGAGCAGTGATACAGAACCCTGGTCAGACCCCACTTGGAGTCCTGTGCTCTGTTCTGGTCACCTCACTACAGGAAGGATGTGGAAGCCATAGAAAGGGCGCAGAGGAGATTTACAAGGATGTTGCCTAGATTGGGGAGCATGCCTAATGAGAATAGATTGAGTGAACTTGGCCTTTTCTACTTGGAGTGAAGGAGGATGAGAGGTGACCTGATAGAGGTGTACAAGATGATGAGAGGCATTGATTGTGTGGATAGTCAGAGGCTTTTTCCCAGAGCTGAAATGGTTGCCACTAAAGGACACAGGTTTAAGATGCTGGGGAGTAGGTACAGAGGAGATGTCAGGGGTGTCAGAGAGTGGTGAGTGCATGGAATGGGCTGCCGGCAATGGTGATGGAGGCGGATACGATAGGGTCTTTTAGATAGGTACATGGAGCTTAGTAAAATAGGGGGCTATAGGTAAGCCTAGTAATTGGCCAACTCCTGTCTCATACCAGTGTAATTTCCCTTACTCCACTGAAATACTGCTATATCAAACTTTCCTTTCCTTATCAAATTTTAAGCTGAACTCAATCATGTTGTGATCGCTGGTTTCTAAGGGTTCTTTTGCCTTGATCTCCATAATTGCCTCCGGGTCATTACATAACACCCAGTCCAGTATAGCTGATCCCCTAGTAGCCTCAACGACAAACTGCTCTAAAAAGCCATCTCATAGGCATTCACTCTCTTGAGATCCATTACTAATCTGATTTTCTCAATTGACCTGCGTGTTAAAATCTCCCATGACTACCATAACATTACCCTTTTGACTTGCCTTTTCTGTTTCCTATTGTAACCTGTGGTCCACCTCCCAGCCACTGTTGGGAGTCCTGTGTATAACTGCCATCAATGTCCTTTTACCCTTGCAGTTTCTTAACTCAACCCAGAAGGATTCAACATTTTTCTATCCTATATCACATCTTTCTACTGATTTGATGCCATTCTTCACCAGTGGAGCCACACCACCACCTCTGCCTACCTTCCTATCCCTCCAATATGATGTGTAACCTTAGACATTCAGTTCCTTCAGCCACGATTCAGTGATGGCCACAACATCATACCTGGCAATCTGTAATGTTGCAACAAGATCATCCACCATATTTCTTATAATACGTGTATTTAGATACACCTTGAGTACTGTATTTGTTGTCCTTTCTGACTCTGCATCCCTAATGAATTGATACTCAGCCTGTTGGCTGCAACTAAGTCCCATCACTGACTGCCCTCCTTGACAATCTGATTGCACGCTATCTTCACTTTTTTACCATCCGTCCTTTCCTGAGTCACTTCACTCTGGTTCCCACACCCCTGCCAAGTTAGTTTAAACCCTCCCCAACAACTCTAACAAACCTGCCCTCGAGAATATTGGCCCTCCTTGGGTTCAGGTGCAACCATCACTTTTGAACAAGTCCTACCTCCCTCAGAAGAGATCCGAATGAACCAAGAACCTGAAGCCCTGCTCCCTGCAACAGCTTCTCTGCCACGCATTTATATGCCAAATCATCCTGTTTCTACTGTCACTGGCGCATGGCACAGTCAGCAATCCAGAAATTACTACCTAGGAGGTCCTGTTTCTCAGCTTTCTACCTAGCTCTCTAAAATCTCTTTTCAGGATCTCATTGCTCTTCCTTCCTATGTCATTGGTAACAATATATACCAAGACATCTGGCTGCCTCCCATGTTGTGGGGAAGCATAACCTTGTGGCTGACTGCCTTTCCTGGCCCTTCACTGGCACTGTTCATTTGGGTGTAGATTACGCCCAGACGGCGGCAGATCAGGTTTCAGATTCAGGCGTGCAGATGCTGAGTTCAGCAGACACAGGGTTGAAAATGGTGAACACTACCTTCAGTGACAGTGGCATTTCGCTATGCGTGAAGTGTCAGGCCAGTTGTTCCAGTAAGCTGGTGGAGGCACATTTCTGATGCTGTCCACGGGCTTTCTCAGTCATGCCAGGGGGCATCACAGAAACTGGTGACCGAAAAGTTTGTGCGGCACAGGCTGAAGAAGAATGTCAGGGACTGGGCTAGTGCTTGTTTGGTATATCAACGTACGAAAGTGCACCGACGCACTAAGAGTCCTTTGGCTCCTTTCATGGTCCCTGAGCAGTGTTTCGAATGCGTGAATGTGGATTTGGTTGGCCCATTGCCACCAACTTGTGAGTTTACTCACCTCACCGTTGTTAAGGAGGCAGTGCCGCTGTCGTCCATTTCAGCTGTGGAGGTGGAGCAAGCATTTGTTGGCTAGTGGATCGCATGGTTCGGCATCCCGTTAGATACCTTTTCACACCAAGGGATGCAGTCCACATCCAAACTTTGTTGTGTGGTTGCCTGTGATTTGCTTGTCAAACTACAATGGACCATGGCTTTACACCCTCAGGCCAACAGTCAGTGCGTGTGGTTCTACGATTCAATGAAAGCCATTCTCTGTGCATGCCTCCGTGATGGTTGTTGGGTGGATAGACTGCTGTGGGTCATGTTGGGCCTGAGGACAGCCCCGAAGGTGGACCTTCAATCCTCTTCTGCAGAGCTCATTTTTGGGCAACCCCTGCAGGTGACACGAGAGTTTCTCCCAACATCCATGGTCGGCTTTGCAGCAGTTGTCGGCTTTTATGGACAGTGTCAAAACTTTTGCTTTAGTGCCTATGACACAGCATGGCCTGCCATGGTTGCACCTGTTATCAGGTCTGCAGGAAGTGAAATATGTGTTTGTACATGATGATGGACATCGAAGTCCCCTGTGGCCACATTATGATGGCCCATTCGCATGTTGGAAGCAGGGGATAAGTTTTTTTATGCTGGACTTTGGAGGTATTCCAGACAGTGTTTCTGTGGATCATCTCAAGCCTGCCCATTTGGACCTGGACTCTCCAGTGGAAGTGGCACAGCCCCCACAGAGGGACCAGCCACCCACCTCCAGACCTTCTGATATTGACTGTTTTTCCTCCCCAGCACCCGCCTGTGAAGGCAGGAGTAGATGTGTAGGATCTCCTTAATTACATTAGGCGGAATTCACCCAGAATATTAAGGGTTAAGTTTGTTATGTATGTGACGTGTTACGTTGTATGTTATTACGTTTTGCCGGCGGTTTTTTCCTAATATATGTGTATATGTAACCCTCCGGTTTGGTTGGCAGTGATATTCTGGGGAAGACAATCTCTGGCCCTGCCAAATGTGTGAAATCTGAGGTGCAAAACCTCCGTGTTTTGTGGACGCTGCGTGATGTGTTCGCCTGTTACAAATCAGTACCAGGAAATAACAGACAGTATATCATATGCAATTAAATGGTTTAGCTTTATAATTCTTAATGTAACTAAAGGATTAATAAAGAAAAACTAAAAGAAAAGGGCCCGTTTTAATGAAACTGTCTAATGTGCACAAGTTGGAACTCATGGTTTCCCTTCTAATGGTCCACCATCGATTTCCACGGGCTTCATCGACTCCTGGCCCCACTCCAAGTCCACTCCTTTCTGGGGTCTATGACCTCTCCTTTCTCTCACTGAACAAAAGACCCAGATCACTTCAGTCTCAGGCACACAGCAAGAAAAAATCACTCCCCTCATTGGACAGTTCACATTCCAAAGCACCCTTTATCTCCAACCCTAACCCTAATACTGCTTCTACAGAATGACCATTACATTAACAGTGAAACCTTTCTCAGGGTGTTACACTGTCCCCCCACCAAACTTAGTCGTGTCCTCATGACATTGAGAAAATTTCCCAACCCTTCATGCAAAGCACAAAGTCCAACCCAGGTGTAAAAGGGAGTGACGTAGCTCCCCGAAGTGGTAGGGGGCCACACTCTGTTCCCCCGGTGCTACATAGGCCAGCCTGTCCAGTGGTCTCCTGATATGGTCTCCTGGTCTCTGCACCCCTCATCTTCCTCTTCATGTTTCAAGTCTAGACGGCAAGGCCTCCTCCAGCTTATCACTTGTGCCCTCCTGCAACTTGGATTCCTCTGTCCCTTGGCTGAACCCCGCTTCGTCCCTTACAGGGTCCTGCTGAACCCCAGGCTGTCCACAGATAGACCCTCTGATTTCACCTGACTCAGTGTGAGAAGATTTGGGAATCTCTTACTCAATCAGTAGGGAGTTAGCAAAAGGCAGCATGTACCACACCCCCATCCTCTGAATCAGTATCCCACTCAGGGGCAGGGGCCAGTCTAATCTCTCCTACTGTTGGTCTTTCAGTCACCCTGTTTTGCCACAGAGTCCTCTTACTAGTCTCCAGGTCAGGCTCTGGGTCAACCTGCACCTCTTGTCCCAGGGGCATAAGGTTGTTCCGATGGATAATCTTGACAGACCCATCCTCTGGTTTCACCCGGAAGACTGGTACATCTGGCATCTCACTCTCCTCTACATAAGGCATAGCCACCAAGCGGTCAGTCAGCTTATGCTTCCCAGGTAGCCTCAAATTCCTTATGAGGACTTGGTCCCCTGACATGAGTTTGGAAAACCTAACCTTTTGATCATACCTCCTCTTATTTCCTTGATTCTGCTTGGCAGCCATGACCTCAGCTAATTTATAAGCCTTTTTCAGCTTTCTTCTCATATCAGACACATTCTTCAGATAAGTCTTCAGTGGTAGTTCTTCCTCACCAATCCCAAAACAAAGGTCAATAGGCAACCACGCCTCGTGCCCAAACATTAGATAATATGGCAAGTACCCGGTAGCTTCATTTCGGGTACAGTTGTAGCAGTGAACTAGATGTCCAATATGTTGACTCCACTTGCTCTCCTTGCTGATCTCCTAGGTTCTGAGCATGTCTAGCAAGGTTCGACTAAACCTCTCGGGCTGGGGATCACCCTGCGGGTGATAAGGAGTAGTCCTTGATTCTGAGCATGCTCAGTAACTCATGGATAGACCTAATCTCGAAATCCCATCCCTGATCACTATGGATTTGCCTAGAGAGGCCATAATTTATACTTCCCCTCCCCCTCGGGAGTGGGCTTTATTCCAGAGAATATTCTTAGCTTCTGATAACTAGGACCCTCTGCCTATGCACTGGGCCATTTATTCGCCAGGGAGGTAAGGGCTGATCCTAGCTCAGAACTCTCGTTCTTCACTGGGGGAGGGGGAACTAATCAGACACTCCAAATCCAACCACTCCTTCCCCTCACTCCTCAGAAACGAGAGAACCCTGTCTTTGAAATCTGCCCCCAGCTATGGGAGACTCGACTTTGTGACTCGGCCCGTGCCATTACATTCTCTTCCTCCCAGAAAGCATGGACAGTCCATGGCCCCCCTCTCCTGGGGCCCCAATAGTACAAGGCAGTTCCACAGCCATTACGTCAGCGCTAGTCTGAACTAAAACAAGGTCTGTGCCCACCATTTTATCAAAACTCTGCCCAACAATTTCAACCTTGCCTACAGCTTTAACAGTACTTAAAAGCCAAATTAACAATTCAGCCAGGGTATGAATATCTACCCCACTCAACACGCATACATTTGTTACTGGTAACCTCATGGAGGCACACCACCACTCAACTCCGGCAGCATCCATACTAGCATAGACTTAAACACGCAACCCAATGGTTCAATGCTCAGGGTAATCACACAGCCTCCAACAAAATCAATCCTGGACGAACCTCCATAATTGTAACCCTGAAGTTTGACTGGTGGCATTAGTCTAGGGAAGACAATCTCTGGCCCTGCCAGACGTGTGAAATTCAAGGTGCAAAACCTCTATGTTTGTGTGGATGCTGCATGATATGTTCCACTGTTACAAATCAGTACCATGAAATAACAGACAGTACACCATATGCATTTAAACGGTTTAGCTGTACAATTCTTAATTTGACTAAAGGGTTGGTAAAAAAAATACAAAAACAGGGCCCATTTTAACGAAACAGTCTAATGTGATCAAGTTGGAGTTCAGGGTTTCCCTTCCACTGATCCACCATTGATTTCCTGGGCTTCGTCAACTCCTGGCCCCATTCCAAGTTTACTCCTTTCTGGGGTCTACGACCTCTTCTTTCTCATGCCTTCTCTCTCCATCTGTCACTGAACAAAAGACCCCGACCACCTTGGTCTCAGGCACACAGCAAGAAAAAAAATACTCCGCTCATTGGACGGTTCACATTTCAAAGCACACGCTATCTCTAACCATAACCCACCACTGCTGCTACAGAAAGGCCATTATATTAGCAATGAAATATTTCCTATACACATTGCCATTCGTTTGTGGTGGAATAAAGTGTTCATTAGAAGTAATTACACTTGTGCCAACTTTTGTTGACACTCCTACAAGGTACTTAATAAAAGCTTCCCAATTCTCTATCTTCCCGCTAATTTTTGCTTTGTTGTATGCCCTCTTTGTTTTTGGAATACATTTAACCTACATCTTCCTCATTTTTCATGGAAACTCATGCCATTGCTGCTCTGCTAACATCCCTGCCAGCAGCTCTTTCCAACTTACTTTGGCCAGCTCCTCTCTCATACCACTATAATTTCCTTTACTCCTCTGAAATACTTTTATGTCAGACTTTACATGCTCCCTATCAAATTTCAAGATGAACTCAGTCATATTGCGATCACTGCCTCCTAAGGGTTCATAAGACCATAAGACATAGGAGCAGAATTAAGCCATTCAGCCCATCAAATCTGCTCTGCCATTGCATCATGGCTGATCCCAAATCCCACTCAACCCCATACATTTGCTTTCTCGTCATATCTTTTGATGCCTTGACCGATCAAGAAATGCCAAACTTCTGCCTTAAACATATGCATGGTCTTGGCCTCCCTGCAGTCTGTGGTACAGCATTCCACAGGTTCATTACTCTGGCAAAAAGAAAGCTCCTCCTTACCTCTGTTCAAAAATGTTGCCCCTCAATTTCGAGGCTGTGCCCTGTACTTCTGGAGGTTTCCACCATGGGAAACATCCTCTCCACATCCTCCCTAACTACTTCTTTTAACATTCAGTGGGTTTCAATGAGATCCCCTGTGTTCTTCTAAATTCCGGTGAGTACATGCTGCCAAACACTGTATTCTATCTACCTCTTTTTGGCTAATTCCTCAATTTGTCTAAGTCCTGCTGCAACTACATTGCCTTCTCAGTACTACCTACTCCTCCCCCAACTTTGTATCATCTGCAAACTTTGCTACAAAGCCATCAATTCCAATATTCAAATAATTGTCAAACAATATGCAAAGTAGTGGTACTAGTACAGACCTCTGAGGAACACCAATAGTCACTGGCAGCCAACCAGAAAAGGCCCCTTTTATGACCACTTGCTGTCTAAATCCTCTATCCATGCCAGTGTCTTTCCTAAACCCATAGGATTTTATTTTGTTAAGTAGCCTCATGTATGGCACCTTATCAAATGCCTTCTGAAAATCCAAGTAAGGAGTAACAAGGTGGATGAACTTAGAGCGTGCATCAATATGTGGAACTGTGACGTTGTGGCCATTACAGAGACTGGGATGTCTCAGGAGTGGGAATGGCTGCTGAGGCTTTAGATAGTTCAAAAAGAACAGAGAGGGAGGCAAAAGAGGTGGGGCGTGGCATTGCTAATCAGGGATAGTGTTACAACTGTAGAAAAGGAGGAAGTCATGGAGGGATAGTCTATTGAGTCAGTGTAAGTCAGAAACAGGAAAGGGGCAATAATTCTACTGGGTGTTTTTTATAGACACTCCCCCCCCCCTATAGTAACAGGGATATCAAGGAGCAGATAGGGAGGCAGATTCTGGAATGGTGCAATAATAATAGGGTTGTTGTGATAGGTGATTTTAACTTTCCTAGTAGTGATTGGCATCTCCTTACCGAGGGGATGTCAGTGGTAGGTTTTCACCCAGGGAGTGGTAGGTGTGAAATACCTGCCAGTGAAATACACTGCCAGCGGCAGTAGTGGAGGCAGGTACAATAGGGTCTTTTAAGAACCTGTTAGATATATACATGGAGCTGAGAAAAATAGAGGGCTATATGCTAGGGAAATTCTAGGCAGTAGGTTACATGGTTGGCACAACATAATGGGCTGAAGAGCCTGTAATGTGCTGTAAATTTCTATGTTCTATATTTTATGTAAATGATATCCAGTACCTCTCCTTTGTCAACCCTGCTTGTTACTTCCTTGAAGAACTCTAACAAATTTGTCAGGCAAGATTTCCCTCTACAGAAACCAAGCTGACTTTGAGTTACGTTATCATTAGTCTCCAAGTATCCCAAAACCTCATCCTTAATAATAGACTCCAACACTTTCCCAACTACTGAGGTTAGGCTAACTGGCCTGTAATTTTCTTTCTTTTGCCTTCCTCCCTTAGTAAAGAGTGGAGAGACATTTGCAATTTTTTATTCCTCTGGGACCACTCTAGAATCAAGTGATTCTTGAATGATCATGACTAATTCATCGTTATCTCTTCAGCAACCTCTTTCAGAACTCTGGGATGTAGTCCATCTGGTCCAGGTGAATTATCCACCTTAAGTCCTTTGAGTTTGCCTGGCTCTTTTTCCTTTGTAATAGCAATGGAACTCATTCCTGCTCTTTGTCCCCACCAGTATCATTACTACCTCACCAGCATCATTTTCCAGCGGTCCATTACCAACTCTCAGCCGTGGATGTCTACATCAGCCATTGGTGAACAACTTCTTCTATGGGACTTATATATCCTGTGCTTTGTGAACTATTCCCAGAAACTTCAGCCATCTCTACTCTGCTGTAATCTCTGCCAGTATCCTCTTTCAATTCAGCTGAGCAAACTCCTTTCTCATGTTTCAGTAATTCCCTTTATTTCATTGTAATACTGATACAGTTGACAATGCTTCTCCCTCTCAAATTGCAGTATGATCAGTCATATTATGATCACTGACTCCTATGGGTTCCTTTACATTAAGCTCCCTGATAAGATTTGTGTTTTTACAGCCAATCTAAAATTGCCTTTCCCTGAGTAGGATCAAACTTAAGCTAAAAAGCCAGCTCATAGGCATTCAACAAATTCCCTATCCTGCTATCCAACAACAACTTCATTTTCCCAATCCCCTTGCATATTGAAGTCCCTCATTAGAATTGTGACTTCACCCTTATTACATGCACTTTCCAGCTCCTTTGCAATCACAATCCCATGTATTGGCTATTATTTTGAGGCCTTTATATGATTCCCATGATGGATTTTTTACCCTTGCAGTTTCTTAACTCCTCCCACAAAGATTCAACATTCTCTGCCCTTATGTCACCTCTCTTACCAACAGAGCCATAGCATCAGCTATGGCTTCCCGCCTGTCTTTTCTATATAAAGTATATCCTTTGATGATAAGTTCCCAACTATGGCCTTCTTTCAGCCATGACTCAGTAATGCCTACAATATCATACCGACAAATCTCTAATTGCAATATGAGTTTGTCCATCATATTTCGAATGCTACATGTTTTTAAATACACTTCCTTCACCCTGCATTCTTCACCCATTTGAATTTTGCCTCTGTGGTACAATTTAGCTTTTTGCACTGTCTGCATTTGTACCCAATCATCATCCATCATCGACTTGTAAACCTACTGCTTCCTTTATCTTAAACTCCTTAATCCCCTCTGGTTCATTACATAACACCCAATCCAGTATAGCTGATCCCCTAGTAGGTTCAGTGACAAGCTGTTCTAAAAAGCTACCTCTTAGGCATTCAACAAGCTCACTGTCTTGAGATCCATTACCAACATGATTTTCCCAATCAACTTACATGTTAAAATCTCCTATAACTATAAAATCTCCTCTTGCTAGAGAGGCTCTAGTGGATTTAAACAAGATATGAGGGGGGAGGGGAACCAGAGTGTAGGAACAGATGTATGGGAGAAGGAGGAAAAAGAAGACAGTGAAGTTCTTTGTACTGTTAGAGATAAACAGAGAGGAAGAGGTGGAGAATTTCTTCAATGCATTTATTTTAATGCTGGGAGCATTGTAAGAAAGGTGGATGAGCTTAGAGCATGGATTGATACCTGGAAATATGATGTTGTAGCTATTAGTGAAACATGGTTGCAGGAGGGGTATGATTGGCAACTAAATATTCCTGGATTTCATTGCTGCAGGTGTGATAGAATCTGAGGGACAAGAGGGGGAGGTGTTGCATTGCTTGTCAGAGAAAATATTACAGCAGTGCTCTAGCAGGATGGATTAAAGGGCTTATCTAGGGAGACTATTTGGATGGAATTGAGGAATGGGAAAGGTGTAGTAACACTTATAGGGGTGTATTATAGACCACCTAATGGGGAGTGAGAATTGGAGGAGCAAATTTGTAAGGAGATAGCAGATATTTATAGTAAGCACAGGGTTGTGATTGTGGGAGATTTTAATTTTCCACACTTAGACTGGGAAGCCCATTCTGTAAAAGGGCTGGATGGTTTGGAGTTTGTAAAATGTGTGCAGGATAGTTTTTTGCAGCAATACATAGAGGTACCGACTAGAGAAGGGGCAGCATTGAATCTTCTATTAGGGAATGAAATAGGTCAGGTGACGGAGGTATGTGTTGGGGAGCACTTCAGGTCCAGTGATCACAATACCATTAGTTTCAATATAATTATGGAGAAAGATAGGACTGGACCCAGGGTTGAGATTTTTGATTGGAGAACGGTTAACTTTGAGGAGATGTGAAAGGATTTAGAAGGAGTGGATTGGGACAATTTGTTTTATGGGAAGGATGTAATAGATAAATGGAGGTCATTTAAAGGTGAAATTTTGAGGGTACAGAATCTTAATTTTCCTGTTAGGTTGAAAGGAAAGGTTAAAAGTTTGAGAGAGCCATGTTTTTCAAGGGACATTGGAAACTTGGTTAGGAAAAAGAGAGATATCTACAATAAATATAGGCAGCATGGAGTAAATGGGTGCTCGAGGAATATAAAGAATGTAAGAAGAATCTTAAGAAAGAAATTAGAAAAGCTAAAAGAAGATATGAGGTTGCTTTGGCAAGTAAGATGAAAATAAATCCGAAGGGTTTCTACAGTTATATTAATAGCAAAAGGAGAGTGAGGGATAAAATTGGTCCCTTAGAGAATCAGAGTGGACAGCTATGTATGGAGCTGAAAGAGGTGGGGGAGATTTTGAACAATTTCTTTTCTTTGGTATTCACTAAGGAGAAGGATATTGAATTGTGTAAGGTAAGGGAAACAAGTAGGGAAGTTATGGAAACTATGATGATTAAAGAGGAGGAAGCACTGGCGCTTTTAAGGAATATAAAAGCGGATAAATCTCTGGATCCTGACGGGATATTCCCTAGGACCTTGAGGGAAGTTAGTGTAGAAATAGCAGGGGCTCTGACAGAGATATTTCAAATGTCATTAGAAATGGAGATGGTGCTGGAGGAATGCCGTATTGCTCATGCGGTTCCATTGTTCAAAAGGGGTTCTAGGAGTAACCCTAGCAAATATAGGCCCATCAGTTTGATGTCAGTGGTGGGTAAATTAATAGAAAGTATTCTTAGAGATGGTATATATAATAATCTGGATAGACAGGGTCTGATTAGGAACCGTCAGTATGGATTTGTGCGTGGAAGGTCATTTTTGACAAATCTTATTGAATTTTTTAAAGAAGTTACAAGGAAAGTTGACGAGGGTAAAGCAGTGGATGTTGTCTATATGGATTTCAGTAAGGCCTTTGACAAGGTTCCGCACGGAAGGTTAGTTAGGCAGGTTCAATTGTTAGGTATTAATATTGAAGTAGTAAAATGGATTCTACAGTGGCTGGATGGGAGATGCCTGAGAATAGTGGTGGATAACTGTTTGTCAGGTTGGAGGCTGGTGACTAGTGGTGTGCCTCAGTACTGGGTCCAATGTTGTTTGTCATATACATTAAAGATCTGGATGATGGGGTGGTAAATTGGATTAGTAAGTATGCAGATGATACTAAGGTAGGTGGTGTTGTGGATAATGAAGTAGGTTTTCAAAGCTTGCAGGGAGATTTAGGCCAGTTAGAAGAGTGGGCTGAACGATGGCAGATGGAGTTTAATGCTGATAAGTGTGAGGTGCTACATTTTGGTAGGAGAAATCCAAATAGGACGTACATGGTAAATGGTTGGGCATTTAAGAATGCAGAACAGAGTGATCTAGGAATAATGGTGCATAGTTCCCTGAAGGTGGAATCTCATGTAGATAGGGTGGTGAAGAAAGCTTTTGGTATGTTGGCCTTTATAAATCAGACCATTGAGTATAGGTGTTGGGATGTAATGTTAAAATTGTACAAGGCATTGGTAAGGCCAAATTTGGAGTATTGTGTACAGTTCTGGTCACCAAATTATAGGAAAGATGTCAAAAAAATAGAGAGAGTACAGAGAAGATTTAACCATATCACAATTACAGCATGGAAACAGGCCACCTCGGCCCTTCTAGACCATGCCGAATTTACTAGAATGTTACCTGGGTTTCAGCACCTAAGTTAGAGGGAAAGGTTGAACAAGTTAGGTCTTTATTCGTTGGAGCTTATAATGTTGAGGGGGGACTTGATAGAGATATTTCAAATTATGAGGGGGATAGATAGAGTTGACGTTGATAGGTTTTTTCCATTGAGAGTAGGGGAGACTCAAACAAGAGGGCATGAGTTAGGGGGCAAAAGTTTAAGGGTAACACAAGGGGGAATCTCTTTACTCAGAGAGTGGTAGCTGTGTGGAACGAGCTTCCAGTAGAAGTGGTAGAGGCAGGTTTGGTATTGTCATTTAAAGTAAAATTGGATAGGTATATGGACAGGAAAGGAATGAAGGGTTATGGGCTGAGTGCGGGTCAGTGAGACTAGGTGAGAGTTAGCGTTTGGCATGGACTAGAAGGGCCAAGATGGCCTGTTTCCGTGCTCTAATTGTTATATGGTTATAACTACCATAAAATTGCCTTTTTGACTCGCCTTTTCTATTTCCTGTTGTAATCTGTGGTCCACCTCCCAGGCACTGTTGGGAGGCCTGTATATAAGTGCCGTCAATGTCCTTTTACCCTTGCAGTTTCTTAACTCAACCCACAAGGATTCAATATCTTCTAATCCTATGTCCCTTTCTAACAATTTGCAGCCATTCTTTACCAGCAGAGCCATGCCACCCCCTCGGCCTACCTTCCTATCCCTTCAGTACAATGTGTAACTTTGGACATTCTGCTCCCAATTACAACCAGTCTCCAGCCACAGTTCAGTGATGGCCACAACATCATACCTGGCGATGTATAATAGTGCAACTAGAACATCCACCTTCTTTATTATACTCTGCGTATTGATATAACTTGCACTGATACCCATACTGCTGGCTACAATGTTTTCCTATCATCTGCCTGCCCTTCCTGCTTCCTGCTTCATGCTATCTTTGGTTTTTTTTTACCATCCGTCCTCTCCTGAATACCTTCACTCTGTTTTTCACACCCCCACCCCCCGTCAAATTAGTTTAATTGTCAACAGCTTTGGGCCCCACATCTCAGAAAGAATGTGTTGTCATTGGAGAGGGTCCATAGGAGATTCATGAGGATTATTCCAGGAATGAAGTGGTTAACATATGAGGAGTGTTTGGCAGCTTTGGGCCTGTACTCACTGGAATTTAGAAGAATGCGTGCGGATCTCATTGAAACCTACCGAATGTTGAAAGGACTAGATAGGGTGGATGTGGAGAGGATGTTTTGTATGTTGAGGGTATCCAGAACTAAAAGGCCTCAATGTGAGGGGCAACTTTTTAGAACAGAAGTAAAGAGGATTTTTAAAGCCAGGGAGTAGTGGATCTGTGGAATGCTTGCCACAGATTGTGGTGGAGGCCAAGTCCATGGGTATATTTAAGGTGAATGTTGATCAATATGGGCATCAAAGGATATGTCAAGAAGGCAGGTGTATGGGGTTGAGTGGGATCCGGGATCAGCCATGATGGATTGGCAGAGCAGACTCGATGGGTGAATGATCATTAGTCATCGAGACCTAATTCTGCTCCTATGTCTTATGGTTTTACGGTCTAAACCCATCCCATCAGCTGTAACAAGTCTGCCTGAAAGATTATTAGTCTCCCTTGTGTACATGTGCAACCCAAGCCTTTTGTACAAGGCATACCTTTCCCAGAAGAGAGCCCAATGATCCAAGAACCTGAAGCCCTACCCCCTGTGCCAGATTCTCAGCCACACAGCTATTTGCCAAATCATACTGTTTCTACCCTCACTGTTGTGAGGTCCTGCTTCTCAGCTTTCTGTTGAGCTCTCTAAATTCTCTCTTCAGGATGCCATTGGTTTCCCTTCCTATGTCATTGGTACCAATATGTATCAAAACATCTAGCTGCTCTCCCTCACTCCCCAAAATGCAGTGGACGCGTCCAAGATTTCCTGTACTGTAGTCCCTGTGCACTCACTTCCCTCGTGTCAAATTTCCTGTACTGAACTTCCTGTCCACTCACTTCCCTCGTGTCACATTTTTTGTACTATACAGGATGTCTACTCACTTCCCTCAAGTCACATTTCCTATACTGTACTCCATGTCCACTCACTTCTCTTGTGTCACATTTCCTCTACTTTACTCCATGTCCAATCACTTCCCTCGTGTCACATTTCCTGTACTATACCCCTGACCACACAATTCCCTTGTGTCCCATTTCCTGTTCTATACTCCATGCCCACACACTTCCCTTGCGTCACATTTCCTGTACTGTACTCCATGTCCACTCATATTCCTCATGTCACATATCCTGTGCTGTATTCCATAGCCACTCAATTCCCTCGTGTCACATTTCCTGTACTACATGTCCAGTCACATCCCCTGAGTCACATTTCCCGTACTGTACTACCTGTCCACTAATTTTCCTCGTGTCACATTTCCTGTACTAAACTCCCTGTCCACTCAAAACACTCATGTCATATTTCCTGTACTGGACTCCATATCCATTCACTACCTCGTGTTTCATTTCCTGTACTAAACTCCCTGTCCACTCAAAACACTCATGTCGTATTTCCTATACCAGACTCCATATCCATTCACTACCCTCGTGTCACATTTCCTGTACTGTATAGTTTGTGAAATGTGTGCAGGATAATTTTTTGCAACAATACATAGAAGTACCAACTAGCTATGGGGCAGTGTTGGATCTCCTGTTAGGGAATGCGATAGGTCAGCTGACAGATGTATGTGTTGGGGAGCACTTCGGGTCCAGTGATCGCAATAGCATTAGCTTCAATATAATTATGGAGAAGGACAGGACAGGACCTAGAGTTGAGATTTTTGATTGGAGAAAGGCTAACTTTGAGGAGATGCGAAGGGATTTAGAGAGAGTGGATTGGGTCAAGTTATTTTATGGGAAGGATGTAATAGAGAAATGGAGGTCATTTAAGGGTGAAATTATGAGGGTACAGAATCTTTATGTTCCTGTTAGGTTGAAAGGAAAGGTTAAAGGTTTGAAAGCACCATGGTTTTCAAGGGATATTAGAAATTTGGTTTGGAAAAAGAGGGATGTCTACAATAGATATAGGCAGCATGGAGTAAAGGAATTGCTCGAGGAATATAAAGAATGTAAAAGGAATCTTAAGAAAGAGATTAGAAAAGCTAAAAGAAGATACGAGGTTGGTTTGGCAAATAAGGTGAAAGTAAATCTGAAAGGTTTCTACAGTTATATTAAAAGCAAGAGGATAGTGAGGGATAAAATTGGCCCCTTAGAGAATCAGAGTGGTCAGCTATGTGTGGAGCCGAGGGAGATGGGAGAGATTTTGAACGATTTCATCTCTTCGGTATTCACTAAGGAGGAGGATATTGAATTGTGTAAGGTGTGGGAAACAAGTAAGGAAGTTATGGAACCTATGACAATTAAAGAGGTAGAAGTACTGGCGCTTTTAAGAAATTTAAAAGTGGATATATCTCCGGGTCCTGACAGGATATTCCCCAGGACCTTGAGGGAATTTTGTGTAGAAATAGCAGGAGCTCTGACGGAGATCTTTAAGATGTCATTAGAAAAGGGGATTGTGCCGGAGGATTGGTGTATTGCTCATGTGGTTCCATTGTTTAAAAAGGGTTCTAGAAGTAAGCCTAGCAATTATAGACCTGTCAGTTTGACATCAGTGGTGGGTAAATTAATGGAAAGTATTCTTAGAGATAGTATTAATAATTATCTGGATAGACAGGATCTGATTAGGAGTAGCCAGCATGGATTTGTGCATGGAAGGTCATGTTTGACAAACCTTATTGAATTTTTTGAAGAAGTTACGAGGAATGTTGACGAGGGTAAGGCAGTGGATGTAGTCTATATGGACTTCAGCAAAGCCTTTGACAAAGTTCCACATGGAAGGTTAGTTAAGAAGGTTCAGTCGTTAGGTATTAATGCTGGAGTAATAAAATGGATTCAACAGTGGCTAGATGGGAGATGCCAGAGAGTAGTGGTGGATAATTGTTTATCGGGATGGAGGCCGGTGACTAGCGGGGTGCCTCAGGGATCTGTTTTGGGCCCAATGTTGTTTGTAATATACATAAATGATCTGGATGATGGGGTGGTAAATTGGATTAGTAAGTATGCCGATGATACTAAGGTAGGAGGTGTTGCGGATAATGAGGTGGGTTTTCAAAGCTTGCAGGGAGATTTATGCCGGTTAGAAGAATGGGCTGAACGTTGGCAGATGGAGTTTAATGCTGAGAAGTGTGAGGTTCTACATTTTGGCAGGAATAATCCAAATAGAACCTACAGGGTAAATGGTAGTGCATTGAGGAATGCAGAGGAACAGAGAGATCTAGGAATAACAGTGCATAGTTCCCTGAAGGTGGAGTCTCATGTAGATAGGGTGGTGAAGAAGGCTTTTGGAACGCTGGCCTTTATAAATCAAAGCATTGAGTACAGAAGTTGGAATGTAATGTTAAAATTGTACAAGGCATTGGTAAGGCCAAATTTAGAATATTGTGTGCATTTCTGGTCACCGAATTATAGGAAAGATATCAATAAATTAGAGAGAATGCAGAGACGATTTACTAGGATGTTACCTGGGTTTCAGCACTTAAGTTACAGAGAAAGGTTGAACAAGTTAGGTCTCTATTCATTGGAGTGTAGAAGGTTGAGGGGGGATTTGATTGAGGTATTTAAAATTTTGAGAGGGATAGATAGAGTTGACGTGAATAGGCTGTTTCCATTGAGAGTAGGGAGATTCAAACGAGAGGACATGATTTGAGAGTTAGGGGGCAGAAGTTTAAGGGAAACATGAGGAGGTATTTCTTTACTCAGAGAGTGATATCTGTGTGGAATGAGCTTCCTGTAGAAGTAGTAGAGGCCAGTTCAGTTGTGTCATTTAAGGTAAAATTGGATAGGTATATGGACAGGAAAGGAGTGAAGGGTTATGGGCTGAGTGCGGGTAGGTGGGACTAGGTGAGATTAAGAGTTCGGCATGGACTAGGAGGGCCGAGATGGCCTGTTTCCGTGCTGTGATTGTTATATGGTTATATGATTATGTTCATTCACTACCTCGTGTCACATTTCCTGTACTAAACTCCCTGTCCACTCAAAACACTCATGTCATATTTCCTGTACTGGACTCCATATCCATTCACTACCCTCGTGTCACAATTCCTGTACTGTACTCTATATTCATTCACTACCTCGTGTCATATTTCCTGTAGTATACTGCCTGTCCACTCACTATCCTTGTCTAACATTTCCTGTATTATAATCCCTGTCCACTAACATTGCTCTTAGCACATTTCCTATACTATACTCCCTGTCCACCCACTTACCTTGTGTCCCATTTCCTGTACTATACTCCCTGTCCACTTGCATTCCTCGTGTCACATTTCCTGTACTGTACTCCATGTCCACTCACTTCCCTCATTTCAGATTTCCTGTACTATACTCCCTGTCCAGTCAATTCTCTTGTGTCACTTTTCCTGTACTATACTCCGTATCCAATCACTTCCCTCATGTTACATTTCCTGTTCTGTACTCCATGTCCACTCACTTCTCCTGTGTAACATTTCCTATACTATACTCCATATCTAGTCACTTCCCTTGTGTCACATTTTTCTGCAGACTCAATTATCTTGTTTCACAATTCTGTAGGGTAATAAAAATCAACTCACCCTTTCCATGTCACATTAGCAGTATAATGCTCCCTGTGTACTCACCACTCTCTTGTCACATTTCCTGTACAATTCACTATGTCCTCTGATTTCCCTCCTGTCACATTAGCTGTACTATAGTCCCTGTCCACTCACTTCCGTCATGTCACATTACCTGTGCTAAACTCCGTGTCTGATCACTTCTCTCTTGTCACATTCTCTGTACTATACACCCTATCCACTTACTTTCCTCTGTCACATTTCCTCTACTATACTCCCTGTAAACTCACTTCCCTTGTGTCACATTTCCTGTACTACACTCCCTATCCACTCTCTTTCCTCATCTGGACTCCAGCACCATCACCGCAGGAACCCGGACTCCAGCACCATCACCGCGGGTTCGAATGGCCACGGATTGGCCCCGGCTGTCGATCTCAGCTGCTTCAGCAACCCAGGACATATTGAAAATCCGGACTCCAGCACCGTCAACGCGGGTTCCAACAGCCATTGACAGCTTCAAAGCGATTGCGCAACCACTGACTGCGACTCCAGCCTTGAACTCCAGGCCGGGTCTTCACATGCTGCGATTGTGACTCCCGTCTCCCCTTCCCCCACCACCACTCTGCAATCCCCTCTCCCTCAGATCCCATCGTCAGCTCCTGGGCCCTCAGAGGCTCCAACTTCCTCTCACCCCAACCCTCCCCTCTCCATTGACACTACCAGCCTCCCTCCCTCCTCTGATCCCATCTCTCATCCGTGCCGGGTCTTTACCAGTCCCTCCAACCTTCAACTCTCTGAGGCAGAGCGCTCTGTCCCCAGTAAGGGCCTCACCTTTGTCCCCCTTCGCCCACACCTCTGTGAGTTCTGCGTACGCCATGACACTGAACTCTTCTTCCGCCGGCTCCGTCTCCGAGCTTACTTCTTTGACAAGGACTCTCCTACCCCCACCGATGACCCCTTCTCCCGTCTTCAACCCTCCTCCTCTTCATGGACACCCCACTCTGGTCTTCTACCTGCTCTGGATCTCTTTATTGCTAATTGCCGACGGGACATCAACCGTCTCAACTTCACTACATCCTGTTCCAATTCCAACCTAACTCCTTCCGAACGCTCTGCTCTCCGCTCCCTCCGCACCAATCCCAACCTCACTATAAAACCCGCTGATAAGGGGGGAGCTGTTGTTGTCTGGTGTACTGACCTCTACCTGGCCGAGGCACAGCGACAACTCTCTGATACCTCCTCTTATTTACCCCTTGATCATGACCCCAATGACCCCAGGCCATTGTCTCCTATACCATCACCAACCTTATCAGCTCTGGGGATCTCCCATCCACTGCCACCAACCTCATAGTTCCCACACCCCACACTTCCCGTTTCTCCCTCCTACCCAAGATCCACAAACTTGCCTGTCCAGGTAGGCCCATTGTCTCAGCTTGCTCCTGCCCCACTGAACTCATTTCTGCACACCTTGACACTGTCTTATCCCCCTTTGTTCAATCTCTTCTCACCTATGTTCGTGACACTTCTCACGCTTTGAATTTTTTCAATGATTTTAAGTTCCCTGCCCCCACTGCCTTATTTTCACCATGGATGTCCAGTCCCTATATACCTCCCTCCCCCATCCGGATAGTCTCGAAGCTCTTCGCTTCTTTTTGGATTCCAGACCTAACCAATTCCCCTCTACCACCACTCTCCTCTGTCTAGCGGAATTAGTTCTTACTCTCAATAATTTTTCCTGTGGCTCCTCCCACTTCCTCCAAACCAAGGGTGTAGCCATGGGCACCTGTATGGGTCCCAGTTATGCCTGCCTTTTTGTTGGCTTTGTGGAACAGTCCATGTTCCAGGTCTATACGGGTATCTGTCCCCCTCTTTTCCTCCGCTACATCAACGACTGCATTGGCGCTGCCTCCTGCACGCATGCTGAGCTCGTCGACTTCATTAACTTTGCCTCCAACTTTCACCCTGCCCTCAAATTTACCTGGTCCATTTCCGACACCTCCCTCCCCTTTCTTGATCTTTCTGTCTCCATCTCTGGAGACGGCCTATCTACTGATATCTACTATAAGCCTACAGACTCTCACAGCTACCTGGACTATTCCTCTTCCCACCCTGCAAAAAGGCTATCCCCTTCTCACAATTCCTCCGTCTCTGCCGCATCTGCTCTCAGGATGAGGCTTTTCATTCCAGGACGAAGGAGATATCTTCCTTTTTTAAACAAAGGGGCTTCCCTTCTTACACCATCAACTCTGCTCTCAAACACATCTCTCCCATTTCCTGCACATCTGTTCTCACCCCATCCGCCCACCACCCCACTCGGGATAGAGTTCCCCTTGTCCTCACCTACCACCCCACCAGCCTCCAGGTCCAACGTATAATTCTCCGTAACTTCCGCCACCTCCAATGAGACCATACTACCAAGCACATCTTTCCCTCCCCCCCTTTCTGCTTTCTGCAGGGATCGCTCCCTACATGACTCCCTTGTCCACCCGTCCCCTCCATCCCTTCCCACCGATCTCCCTCCTGGCACTTATCCTTGTAAGCGGAACAAGTGCTACACCTGCCTTTACACTTCCTCCCTCACCACCATTCAGGGCCCCAGACAGTCCTTCCAGGTGAGACGACACTTCACCTGTGAGTCGGCTGGTGTGGTATACTGCGTCCGGTGTTCCCATTGTGGCCTTTTATATATTGGTGAGACCCGATGCAGGCTAGGAGACCGTTTCGCTGAACATCTACGCTCGGTCCGCCAGAGAAAGCAGGATCTCCCAGTGGCCACACATTTTAATTCCACGTCCCATTCCCATTCTGATATGTCTATCCATGGCCTCTACTGTCAAAATGAATCCAAATTCAGGTTGGAGGAACAATACCTTATATACTGGCTGGGTAGTGAACATTGACTTCTCTAACTTCCGTTAATGCCCCTCCTCCCTTTTTTACCCCATCCCTGACATATTTAGTTGTTTGCCTGTTCTGCATCTCCCTCTGGTGTTTCCTACCCCCCCTCCCTTTCTTTCTCCCGAGGCCTCCCGTCTCATTATCCTGTTCCTTCTCCAGCTCTGTATCACTTTCGCCAATCACCTTTCCAACTCTTAGCTTCATCCCACCCCCTCCAGTCTTCTCCTAACATTTTGCATTTCCCCCTCCCCCCACTACTTTCAAACCTCTTACTATCTTTCCTTTCAGTTAGTCCTGATGAAGGGTCTCGGCCCGAAACGTCGACAGTGCTTCTCCTTATAGATGCTGCCTGGCCTGCTGTGTACCACCAGCGTTTTGTGTGTGTTGTTCTCATTCCTCATGTCACATTTCCTGTACTTTTCTACCTGTTCTCTCACTTCCCTGTGACACTTTTCCTGTAATGTACTCCCTTTCCACTCTCTTCCCTCATGCCACATTTCCTGTACTATTTGCCTGTCCACTCACTTACCTCGTGCCACATTTCCTGTACTGGACTCCCTAACTACCTGCTTCCATCGTGTCACATTTCCTGCCCTATACGCTACATCAAATCACTTCCCTTGTTTCACAATTCCTATACTGTATTTCATGTCCACTCACTTCCCTTGTGTAACATTTCCTGTGCTATATTCAGTGTCTGATCACTTCTCTCGTGTCACATTCCCTGTACTATAGTCCCTGTCCTCTCACTCCCAGCATCTGTTTCTGGGTTCTGTAAGTCTTTCCTTGATCTGCTGATCCAATCTGTCTCTGTGGCGAGTATGGGATCTCAGACTGCATAGGGAAGGGATAAAGTGGTTGTAATTCAATCTGTTCTTTTTTTAATCCAAGTCAGTAATAAAGATGGTAATGAGATGAGGCCCCAGCACTGATCCCTGTGGCACACCACTGTTTGCTGACAGCTAGCCTGAAAGTGACTCATTTATCCCAACTCCCTTTGTTAGGCATTCCCTTGTACATGCCTGAGACAAGTTAGGAACTAAGAAGATAAACTTTACACTAACTGATGGAAACAATCAGAATCAGGTTTGTTATCACTGGCATGTGTCGTGAACTGGCAGGATACTTGGTAGTATGGAGGAGCAGAGGGATCAGGGGGTACATGTCCACAGATCCCTGAAAGTTGCCTCACAGGTAGATAGGGTAGTTAAGAAAGCTTATGGGGTGTTAGCTATCATAAGTCGAGGGATAGAGTTTAAGAGACGCGATGTAATGATGCAGCTCTATAAAACTCTAGTTAGGCCACACTTGGAGTACTGTGTCCAGTTCTGGTCGCCTCACTATAGGAAGGATGTGGAAGCATTGGAAAGGGTACAGAGGAGATTTACCAGGATGCTGCCTGGTTTCGAGAGTATGGATTATGATCAGAGATTAAGGGAGCTAGGGCTTTACTCTTTGGAGAGAAGGAGGATGAGAGGAGACATGATAGAGGTGTACAAGATATTAAGAGGAATAGACAGAGTGGACAGCCAGCGCCTCTTCCCCAGGGCACCACTGCTCAGTACAAAAGGACGTGGCTTTAAGTTAAGGGGAGGGAAGTTCAAAGGGGATATTAGAGGAAGGTTTTTCATTCAGAGAGTAGTTGGTGCGTGGAATGCACTGCCTGAGTCAGTGGTGGAGGCAGATACACTAGTGAAGTTTAAGAGCCTACGAGACAGGTATATGGAGGAATTTAAGGTCGGGGTTTATATGGGAGGTGGGGTTTGAGGGTCGGCACAACATTGTGGGCTGAAGGGCCTGTAATGTGCTGTACTATTCTATGTTCTATGAAACTTCTTAACTTAGTAGCAACAGTCCAATGCAATACGTAATATAAAAGGGAAAATAAATAAATAAAACATTACAGCACAGAAACAGGCCTTTTGGCCCTTCTTGGCTGTGCCGAACCATTTTTCTGCCTAGTCCCACTGACCTGCACCTGGCCCATATCCCTCCATACACCTCTCATCCATGTATCTGTCCAAGTTTTTCTTAAGTGTTAAAAGTGAGCCTGCATTTACCACTTCATCTGGCAGCTCATTCCACACTCCCACCACTCTCTGTGTGAAGAAGCCCCCCTCCCAATGTTCCCTTTAAACTTTTCCCCCTTCACCCTTAACCCATGTCCTCTGGTTTTTTTCTCCCCTAGCCTTAGAGGAAAAGGCCTGCTTGCGTTCACTCTATCTATACCCATCATAATTTTATATACCTCTATCAAATCTCCCCTCATTCTTCTATGCTGCAGGGAATAAAGTCCTAACCTATTCAACCTTTCTCTGGAACTCAGTTTCTCAAGTCCCAGCAACATCCTTGTAAACCTTCTCTGCTCTTTTTCAACCTTATTAATATCCTTCCTGTAATTAGGTGACCAAAACTGCACACAATACTCCAAATTTGGCCTCACCAATGCCTTATACAACCTCACCACAATGTTCCAACTCTTATACTCAATACTTTGATTTATAAAGGCCAATGTACCAAAAGCTCTCTTTACGACTCTATCTACCTGTGATGCCACTTTTAGGGAATTTTGTATCTGTATTCCCAGATCCCTCTGTTCTACTGCACTCCTCAGTGCCCTACCATTTACCTTGTATGTTCTACCTAAATAAAAAAATAAATTGCAGTATACGTATTTGAATAGATTAAAAATGGTGCAAAAATCAGAAATAATACATCTTAAAAAAGTGGGGTAGTGTTGAACATTCAATGTCCATTTAGGAATTGGATGGCAGAGGGGAAGAAGCTGAGTGTGTGCCTTCAGGCTTTTGTACCTCTTACCTGATGGTAACAGTGAGAAAAGTGCATGCCCTGGGTGCTGGAGGTCCTTAGTAATGGACACTGCCTTTCTGTGACACCGCTCCTTGAAGATGCCCTGGATACTTTGTAGGCTAGTACCCAAGATGGAGCCGACTAAACTGCAGCTCTTTCATTCCTGTGCAGTAACCCCTCCATAACAGGCAGTGATGCAGCCTGTCAGAATGCTCTCCACAGTACATCTATAGAAGTTTTTACATGTATTTGTTGACATACCAAATCTCTCAAAGATGAAGTATAGTCACTGTCTGCTTTATAACTGCATTAATATATTGGGACCAGGTTAGTTTCTCAGAGATCTTGACGCCCAGGAACTTGAAGCTGCTCACTCTCTCCACTTCTGATCCCTCTATGAGGATTGGAATGTGCTCCTTCGTCTTACACTTCTGGAAATCCTCAATCAGCTCTTTCATCTTACTGACGTTGAGTACCAGGTTGTTGATGTGACACCTCTCCACTAGTTAGAAACATAGAAACCTAGAAAACATACAGCACTAAACAGGCCCTTCAACCCACAAAGCTGTCCTGAACATGTCCCTACCTTAGAACTACCTAGGCTTTACCCATAGTCCTCTATTTTTCTAAGGTCCATGTGGCCATGCAGGAGTTTCATAAAAGACCCTATCATTTCTGCCTCCACCACCACTGCCAGCAGCCCATTCCATGTACTCACTACTCTCTGCATAAAAAATTTGCCCCTGACATCTCCTCTGTACCTACTTCCAAGCACCTTAAAACTATGCCCTCTCATGCTAGCCATTTCAGCCCTGGGGAAAAGCCTCTGACTACCCACACAATCAATGCCTCTCATTATTTTGTACACCTCTATCAAGTCACCTCTCATCCTCCATCACTTCAAGGAGAAAAGGCCGAGTTCACTCAACCTATTCTCATTAGGCATGCTCCCCAATCCGGGCAACATCCTTGTAAGTCTCCTCTGCACCTTTCTATGGCTTCCATGTCCTTCCTATAGTGAGGCGACCAGAATTGAGCACAGTACTCCAAATGGGGTCTGACCAGGGTCCTATACAGCTGCAACATTACCTCTCAGCTCTTAAACTCAATCCCATGATTGATGAAGGCCAATGTACCATATGCCTCCTTAACCACAGAGTCAACCTACATAGCCGCTTTGAGCATCCTATGCACTCGGACCCCAAGGTCCCTCTAATCCTCTACACTGCCAAGAATCTTACCATTAATACTATATTTTGGCATCATATTTGTCCTACCAAAATGAACCACTTCACACTTATTGGAGTTGAACCCCATCTGCCACTCCGCAGCCCAGTTTGCATCCTATCAATGTCCCATTGTAACCTCTGACAGCTCTCCACACTATCCACGACACCCCCAACCTTTGTGTTATCAACAAACTTACTAACTCATCCCTCCACTTCCTCATCTAGGTCATTTATAAAAATCACAAAGAGTAAGGGTCCCAAAACAGATCCCTGAGGTACACCCATCTACAACCACTCTTTGCCTTCTGTGGACAAGCCAGTTCTGGATCCACAAAGCAATGTCCCCTTGGATCCCATGCCTCCTTATTTTCTCAATAAGCCTTGCATGAGGTACCTTATCAAATGCCTTTCTGAAACTCTTATACACTACATCTACTGCTCTAACTTCATCAATGTGTTTAGTCACATCCTCGAAAAATTCAATCAGGCTCTTAAGGCACAACCTACCTTTCACAAAGCCATGCTGACTATTCCAGATCATATTATGCCTCTCCAAATGTTCATAAACCTTGCCTCTCAGGATCTTCTCCATCAACTTACCACTGAAGTAAGACTCACTGGTCTATAATTTCCTGGGCTACCTCTACTCCCTTTCTTGAATAAGGGAACAACATCTGCAACCCTCCAATCCTCGTGAACCTCTCCCGTCCTCATTGATGATGCAAAGATCATCGTCAGAAGCTCAGTAATCTTTTCCCTTGCTTCCCACAGTAGCCTGGGGTACATCCCATCCAGTCCTGGTGACTTACCCCACTTGATGCTTTTCAAAAGCTCCAGCACATCCTCTTCTTTTATATCTACATTCTCAAGCTTTCAGTCTGCTGCAAGTCATCCCTACAGTCACCAAGATCCTTTTCCTTAGTGAATACTGAAGCAAAGTATTCATTAAGTACCTCTGCCATCTCCTCCAGTTCAATGCACACTTTTCCACTGTCACATTTGATTGGTTCTATTCTCTCACCTCTTATCCTCTTGCTCTTCATTCTTAAGCTGCTTCCTGCTAGCTTTATAATCTTCTAGATCTCTATCATTACTTAGTTTTTTGAACCTTATGTAAGCTCTTAGAACCATAGGACCATAGAACACTACAGCACAGTACAGGCCCTTCAGCCCTCCATGTTGTGCTGACCCATATAGTCCTTAAAAAAGTACTAAATCCACACTACCTCATAACCTTCCATTTTTCTTTCATCCATGTGCCTGTACAAGAGGCTCTTAAATACCCCTAATGTTTTAGCCTCCACCACAATCCCTGGCATGTCATTCCAGGCATTCACAACCCACTGTGTAAAAAACTTACCCCGATGTCTCCCCTAAACTTCACTCCCTTAATTTTGTACATATGCCCTTTGGTGTTTGCTATTGGTGCCCTGGGAAACAGGTATTGACTATCCACCCTATCTATGCCTCTCATAATCTTGTAGACCTCTATCAAGTCCCCTCTCGTTCTTCTACACTCCAAAGAGAAAAGTCCCAGCTCTGCTAACCTTGCTTCATATGACTTGTTCTCCAATCTAGACAACGTCCTGGTAAATCTCCTCTGCAACCTCTCCATAGCTTCCACATCCTTCCTATAATGAGGTGACCAGAATTGAACACAATACTCTAAGTGCGATCTCACCAGAGATTTGTAGAGTTGCAACATGACCTCTCTACTCTTGAACTGAGTCCCCCTGTTAATGAAGCCTAGCAACCCATAGGCCTTCTTAACTACCCTATCAACCTGTGCAGCGACCTTGAGGGATGTATGGATTTGAACCCCAAGGACCCTTTGTTCATCCACACTCTTAAGTAATTGACAATTAATCCTGTACTCAGTCTTCTGGTTTGTCCTTCCAAAATGCATCACCTCACACTTGTCCGGATTGAACTCCACCTGCCATTTTTCTGCCCAACTCTGCAGCCTGTCTATATCTTCTTGTAACCTTCGACCACCTACAACTCCATCCACAACTCCTCCAATTTTCGTGTCACCCGCAAACTTACTCACCCATCCTTCCGCCTCTACATCCAGGTCATTTATAAAAATCACAAATAGCAGGGGTCCCAGGACAGATCCCTGCGGCACTCCACTAGTCACCAACCTCCAGGCAGAATACTTTCCTTCCACAACAACCCTCTGCTTTCTTCCTTTAAGCCAATTTTTTATTCAAACAGCCAAGGTTCCACTTATCTCATGACTCATGACTTTCTGGATGAGTCTCTCATGAGGGACCTTGTCAAATGCTTTGCTAAAATTCATGTAGACCACATCCACTGCCCTACCATCATCAATTTCTTTTGTTACCTCTTCAAAAAACTCAATCAAGCTCGTGAGGCACGATCTTCCCTTCACAAAGCCATGTTGACTACCCATGAGTAGACTGTACTTCTCCAAATGCTCGTAGATCCTATCCTTAAGAATCTTTTCCAGTAGTTTGCAGACCACCGACGTAAGGCTCACTGGTCTATTGTTCCCAGGTGTCTCCCTATTACCTTTTTTAAACAAGGGAACTACATTTGCCATTCTCCAGTCCTCCAGCACTTCCCCTGCAGCCAAAGAGGATTCAAAGATCATAGCTAAATGTGGTGAACTACATATACCTGTCTGGACACGCCCCCTGCTGACTGCTCCTGTGGCTCCTCCCACAGACCCCTGTATAAAGGTGATCAAGGCCTGAGTCCGGCCTCTCAGTCTCCAGGATGTAGTATGGTGGTCACTCACTGCTTGTTCCTTCTTCCAGTCAATAAAAGCCAATATCTCGCCTTCACGTCTCAGAGTGAGTTATTGACGGTGCATCAATTTTATTGACTGGAAGTTTTAAAACATGGAAAGCGTTTTACGTCTGGAAAGATTGGATTTGGACCCCCAAGACCCTGAAGCAGCTCTTGCCTTTGAACTTAGGCTTGCCTGCTTCCAATCATACTTGGAGGAGGTTCGTGCGACTGACCCCGCCGTTATGCACAGAATTCTCCTCTTGAGGGTCACCCCAAAAATTTATTCATTTATCAGGGACCTGTCGACCTACGAAGGGGTACTGGACGCCCTCAAAAGACAGTACCTGCGGCCGGTGAACACCGTCTATGCAAGACATCGCTTAGCTACGCGACAACAGCGGCCTGGAGAGTCAAGCGCCGAGTTTCTCCGAGCCCTACAGACACTCATCTGAACTTGTGACTGCAAAAAGCTCACGGCGGAGCAGCATGCGGAGCTCCTGGTGAGAGATGCCTTCGTTACAGGACTGAGGTCAGTGTACGTGTGTTGCTGGAAAAAGCCGATCTTACCTTCCGCTCGGCGATCGAGACAGCCGACACGCTGGAAGCTGCTCTGCACAACACTGATGCTGTCCAGTCACGCGATTCCCCGCCGGTTCCCGCAAGCGACTTCGCCAACGCCGCTGCCAGTTGCGATTCCACGAACTCCCCAAACCCGATCACAGCGGCGGCTCGTCAAAAGCCCGAGCTGTGTTATTTCTGCGGAGCTGTGTTGTTCCTTCTTCCAGTCAATAAAAGCCGATATCTCGCCTTCATGTCTCAGAGTGAGTTATTGATGGTGCATCACTAAGGCTCCTGTGATCTCTTCTCTCAATTCCCACAACAACCTGGGGTGTATCATATCCAGCCCTGAGGATTTATCAATCCTAATGTTTTTAAGAAGATCCAGCACTTCTTCCTCCTTCATCTCCACACTGTCCAGCACACAGGCCTGCTCTACTTCGACCTCATCCTGATCAAGATCCTTTTCACTTGTGAATACTGAAGCAAAGTATTCATTTAGGACCTCCCCAACCTCCTCCGCTTCCAGGCACATGTTGCTCTCTTTATCCTTTAGCGGACCCACTTTCGTACTCGTCATCCTCCTATTCTTCACATACGCATAGAATGCCTTGGGGTTCTCCTTAATCCTACATGCCAAGGCCTTCTCATGCCCCCTTCGAGCTTTCCTAAGTCCTTTCTTTAGCTCCTTCCTGGCTACCCTATATTTCTCATAAGCCCCTCCTACTTCCTGTTTCTTATATCTAACATATGGTTCCTTTTTCCTCTTGATGAGTTGCCTCACATGTTTCATCACCCATGGTTCCCTTTTCCTACCATTTTATCCTTGCCTCAGTGGGACAAACCTATCCTGAACCCAGCTCAAGTGGTCCCTAAACTTCTCCCATATTACTTCTGTGCTTTCCCCTTTAAACATCTGTTTCCAATTTACTCTCGCTAGTTCCTGCCTCATCTCTTCAAAGTTAGCCCTTCCCCAGTTAAGCACTTTACCATTTCATCTGATGTTATCCCTTTCCATAGATATGCTGAAGCTAAGGGAGTTATGGTCACTCTCACCAAAATGCTCCCCTCGCATTAGGGTTAGGGTTAGGGTTAGGGTAGGGCCTAACCCTAACCCTAATGCTCCCCCTCCAAGAGATCTGTCACCTGACCAGGTTCATTACCCAGAACTAGATCCAGTATAGCTTCTCCTCTCGTTGGCAGGTCCACATACTGTGTCAGGAATCCTTCTTGATTACACCTGACAAACTCAGCCCCATCTATCCCCCTTGCACTCAGGAGGTGCCAGTCAATATGAGCGAAGTCGAAATCACCCATAGCTACTACCCTGTATTTCTTGCTCCATTCTAAAATCTGCCTGCTTATCTGCTCATCGGTGTCCCGAGGGCTATTTGGGGGCTTTAGACTACTCCCAGCACAGTGATTGATCCCGTCCTATTTCTGACTTCCACCCAGACCGACTCCTTTTCCTTTGCTTTTTACTCCTCTTCTTTTCTTCTTGACTAGATTTACAACAGCCTTTGTACACCGTGATTCCTGTACCCTATCATCCTTTCTCTCTCTCATTGGAACGTATCTACGCAGAACCCCACACAAATATCCCTTGAACGTTTGCCACATTTCTTTCATACGTTTCCCTGAGAACATCTGTTTCCAATTTATGCTTCCAAGTTCCTGCCTGACAGCCTCATATTTCCCCTTACTCCAATTAAATGTTTCCTTAACTTGTCTGTTCCTATCCCTCACCAATGCTATGGAAATGGAGATAGAATTGTGATCACTATCTCCAAAATGCTCTCCCACTGAGAGATCTGACACCTGACCAGGTTCATTTCCCAATACCAAATCAAGTACAGCCTCTCCTCTTGTAGGCTTATCTACATATTGTGTCAAGAAACTTTCCTGAACACACCTAACAAACTCCACCCCATCTCCACCTCTCACTCTAGGGATATGCCAATCAATATTTGGGAAATTAAAATCTCCCAGCATAACATCCCTATTATTATTATTCCTTTCCAGAATCTGTCTCCCTATCTGCTCCTCAATGTCCCTGTTACTATTGGGTGGTCTATAAAAAGCACCCAGTAGAGTTATTGACCCCTTCCTATTCCGAACTTCCACCCACAGAGACTCAGTAGACAATCCCTCCATGACTTCCCCCTTTTCTGCAGCCGTGACTAGCCAAGAATATAAAGGACGATAGTAAAAGCTTCTTTAGGTATGTGAATAGCAAAAAAATAGTTAAGACCAAAATTGGGCCATTCAAGACAGAAATGGGTGAATTTATTATGGGGAACAAGGAAATGGCAGATGAGTTTGGGTCTGTCTTCACTCGGGAAGACACAAACAATCTCCCAGATGTAATAGTGGCCAAAGGAACTAGGGTAAAGGATGAACTGAAGGAAATTCATATTAGGCAAGAAACGGTGTTGAGTCTAAAGGCTGATAAGTCCCCGGGACCTGATGGTCTGCATCCCAGGGTACTTAAAGAGGTGGCTCTAGAAATCGTGGACGCATTGGTAATCATTTTCCAATGTTCTATAGATTCAGGAACAGTTCTTGCTGATTGGAGGGTGGCTAATGTTGTCCCACTTTTCAAGAAAGGAGGGAGAGAGAAAACAAGGAATTATAGACCGGTTAGCCTGACGTCAGTGGTGGGAAAAATTCTGGAGTCAATTATAAAAGAGGAAATTACGACACATTTGGATAGCAGTAGAAAGATCAGTCCGAGTCAGCATGGATTTATGAAGGGAAAATCATGCTTGATTAATCTTCTGGAGTATTTTGAGGATGTAACTATGAAAATGGACAAGGGAGAGCCAGTGGATGTAGTGTACATGGACTTCCAGAAAACTTTTGATAAAGTCCCACATAGGAGATTAGTGGGCAAAATTAGGGCACATGGTATTGGGGGCAGAGTACTGACATGGATTGAAAATTGGCTGGCTGACAGGAAACAAAGAGTAGTGATTAACAGGTCCCTTTCGGAATGACAGGCTGTGACCAGTGGGGTACCGCAAGGTTCAGTGCTGGGACCACAGCTGTTTACAATATACGTTAATGATTTAGAGGAAGGGATTAAAAGTAACATTAGCAAATTTGCTGATGACACAAAGCTGGGTGGCAGTGTGAAATGTCAGGAGGATGTTATGAGAATACAGGGTGACTTGGACAGGTTGGGTGAGTGGGCAAATGTATGGCAGATGCAGTTTAATGTGGATAAATGTGAGGTTATCCACTTTGGTGGCAAGAACAGGAAGGTAGATTACTATCTAAATGGAGTCAAGTTAGGAAAAGGGGAAATATGAGATCTAAGTGTTCTTGTACATCAGTCAATGAAAGTAACGTATGAAAGAAATGTGGCAAACGTTCAAGGGATATTTGTGTGGGGTTCTGCGTAGATACGTTCCAATGAGAGAGAGAAAGGATGATAGGGTACAGGAATCACGGTGTACAAAGGCTGTTGTAAATCTAGTCAAGAAGAAAAGAAGAGGAGTAAAAAGCAAAGGAAAAGGAGTCGGTCTGGGTGGAAGTCAGAAATAGGACGGGATCAATCACTGTGCTGGGAGTAGTCTCTCTTAACAATATGTACACCATTTTGAGTCCTGTTGGGGTGGGGGGGGGTCAGTCAACCTGGGAGAAGCAACAGTGGTTGTGCCTCTGGCACTGTCTGGCCCTGTGGCTCAGAAGAGCAGGGAAGGCAGCGGTAATTGGGGACTCTATACTTGGATTCTGTTCTGGTCGCCTCACTACAGGAAGGATGTGGAAGCATTGGAAAGGATACAGAGGAGATTTACCACTCTCTCCAAAGAGTAAAGCCCTAGCTCTCTTAATCTTTGATCATAATCCATACTCTCTAAACCAGAGAGCTAGGGCTTTACTCTTTGGAGAGAAGGAGGATGAGAGGAGACATGATAGAGGTGTACAAGATATTAAGAGGAATAGACAGAGTGGACAGCCAGCGCCTCTTCCCCAGGGCATCACTGCTCAGTACAAGAGGACATGGCTTTAAGGTAAGGGGAGGGAAGTTCAAGGGGGATATTAGAGGAAGGTTTTTCACTCAGAGAGTGGTTGGTGCGTGGAATGCACTGCCTGAGTCAGTGATGGAGGCAGATACACTAGTGAAATTTAAGAGCCTACTAGACAGGTATATGGAGGAATTTAAGATGGTGGGTTATATGGGAGGCAGGGTTTGAGGGTTGGCACAACATTGTGGGCCTAAGGGCCTGTACTGTGCTGTACTATTCTATGTTCTATGTTCTATTCTGTGGACACTAAAAAGAAACAAGGATGGTAGTTTGCCTCCCACGTACCAGGGTTCATGATTTTTCTGAGCACATCCACAATAACCTGAAATGGGAGGGCGAGCAGCCAGAGGTCGTGGTACATACTGGTACCAACGACTTAAGTAGAAAAAGGGTGGAGGTCCTGAAAGCAGACTACAGGGAGTTAGGAAGGAAGCTGAGAAGCAGGACCTCAAAGGTAGTAATCTCAGGATTGCTGCCTTTGCCTCACGGCAGTGAATACAGGAATAGAGTAAGGTAGAGGATAAACGTGTGGCTGAAGGATTGGAGCAGCGGGCAGGGATTCAGATTTCCGGATCATTGGGACCTCGTCTTGAGCAGGTGTGACCTGTACAAAAAGGACGGGTTGCACTTGAATCTGAGGGGGACCAATATCCTGGCGGGAAGGTTTGCTAAGGCTATTTGGGAGAGTTTAAACTAGAATTGCTGGGGGGTGGGAACTGAACTGAAGTGATGGAGGAAATGGAGTTTGGCTCACAAATAGAGGAAGTTTGTAGACGGTGCAAAAGGGAGGATAGGCAGGTGATAGAAAAGCGATATGCTCAGTCTGATGGTTTGAGATGTGTCTATTTTAATGCAAGGAGTATCATGAATAAAGTGGATGAGCTCAGAGCGTGGATCAGCACTTGGAGCTATGATGTTGTGGCCATTACAGAGACTTGGATGGTGCAGGGACAGGAATGGTTACTTCAAGTGCCAGGCTTTAGATGTTTCAGAAGGGATATGGAGGGAGGGAAAAGAGGTGAGGGTATAGCACTGTTGATCAGAGTAAGTGTCATGGCTGCAGAAAAGGAGGAAGTCATGGAGGGGTTGTTTACGGAGTTTCTATGGGTAGAAGTTAGGAATAGGAAGGGGTCAATAACTCTACTGGGTGTTTTTTATAGACCACCCAGTAGTAACAGGGACATCGAGGAGCAGATAGGGAGTCAGATTCTGGAAAGGAGTAATAATAACAGGGTTGTTTTGGTGGGAGATTTTAATTTCCCGCATATTGATTGGCACCTCCCTCGAGTGAGGGTTAGATGGGGTGGAGTTTGTTAGGTGTGTTCAGGAAGGTTTCTTGACACAATATGTAGATAAGCCTACAAGAGGATGTAGTACTGATCTGTACTTGATCTGATATTGGGAAATGAACCTGGTCAGGTGTCAGGTCTCTCAGTGGGAGAGTATTTTGGAGGTAGTGATCAGAGTTCTATTTCCTTTACCATAGCATTGAAGAGGGATAAGAACAGACAAGTTTGGGAAATGTTTATTTGGAGTAAGGGGAAATATGAGGCTATCAGGCAGGAACTTGGAAGCATAAATTGGAAACAGATGTTCTCAGGGAAACATACGGAAGAAAACTGGCAAATGTTCAGGGGATATTTGTGTGGAGTTCTGGAGGGCTGTCAGAGGTTACATTGATAGGATGCAAAACTGGGCTGAGAAGAGGTTGATGGAGTTCAACCCAGATAAGTGTGAGATGGTTCATTTTGGTAGGTCAAATATGATGGCAGAATAAAGTATTAATGGTAAGACTCTTGGCAGTATGGAGGATTAGAGGGATCTTGGGGTCCAAGTTCATAGGACTCTCAAAGCTGCTATGCAGGTTTATTCTGTGGCAAAAAGGCATACAGTGCATTGGCCTTCATCAATTGTGGGATTGAGTTTAAGAGCCAAGAGGTAAAGTTGCAGCTATATAGGACCCTGGTCAGACTCCACTTGGAATACTGCACTCATTTCTGGTTGCCTCACTACAGTAAGGACGTGGAAACCATAGAAAGGGTGCAGAGGAGATTTACAAGGATGTTGCCTGGATTGGGGAGCATGCCTTATAAGAATAGGTTGCGTGAACTTGGCCTTTTCTCCTTGGAGTGATGGACGATGAGAGGTGATCTGATAGAGGTGTACAAGATAATGAGAGGCATTGATCCTGTGGATAGTCAGAGGCTTTTCCCCAGGGCTGAAATGGCTATCATGAGAGGGCATAGTTTTAAGGTGCTTGGAAGTACATATTTAGAGGAGATGTCTGGGGTAAATTTTTTATGCTGAAGGTGGTGAGTGCGTGGAATGGGATGCTGGCGATGGTGGTGGAGGCGGAAACGATAGGGTCTTTTAAGAGACTCCTGAGTGGATACATGGAGCTTAGAAAAATGGAGGGCTATGGGTAAGGCCTAAGTAGTCCTTAGGTAAGGACATGTTCAGCACAGCTTTGTGGGCTGAAATGCCTGTATTGTGCTGTAGGTTTTCTATGTTTCAGATGTTGGACTAGTTAGGGTAGATGTGGAGAAGTAGTTTCTATGTTGGGGGCATCCAGAACTTGAGGGCACAGCCTCAAAATTTGAAGGACGACCTTTGAGAACAGAGGTAAGGAGGAACTTTTTTTAACCAGAGAGTAGTGAATTTGTGGAATGCTCTGCTACAGACTGCAATGGAAACCAAGTCTGTGGAAGATGATAGTTTCTTGATCAGTTAGGGCATCAAAGGATATGGCAAGAAGGTTGGTGTATGGGGTTGAGTGGGATCCAGGATCTGCCATGATGGAATGGCGGAGCAGACTCGATGGGTGAATGACCTAACTCTATTCCTATGCAGGTGTATGGAGTTGAGTGGGATGGAATGGCAGAATGGCCTAATTCTACTCTTATGTCTTATGGTCTTATGCTCTTATGTTTCCCCTTCCATTCCCAGGATCATTTGCGTGAACCTCATCTGGACCACTTCCAATGCCAGTACATCTTTTTGTAGATAAGGGGGCCCAAAACCACTCTCAGTACTCCCACGTGTGGTCTAACCAAGGCCTTATAAAGCCTCAGATTTACATCTTTGCTTCTGTATTCCAGTCCTCTCAGAGTGAATGCTAATACTGCATTTTTCTTCCTTTCTAACCACTCAACCTGCCAGTTAATTTTTAGCAATCCTGCATGAGGACTCCTAAGTACCTATACACCTTTGATTTTTGAATTTTCTCCATTTAGAAAATAGTCTACATCTTTATTGCTTCTACCAAAGTGCATGACTATTCACTTCCCAACTCTATATTCCTTCTGGCATCACTTTGCCCTTTCTCCCAATTTACGTAAGCTTCCCTGCTTCCTCAACATTAACTGCCCTTCCATCTGTCTTGGTATCATCTGCATACTTGGCTACAAAGCCACCAATTCCTTCATTCAAATTATTCACATATAATGTGAAAGGAATCAGTTCCAACACCGACCTCTGCAGCACTCCACTAGTCACTGGCAGCCAACTAGAAAAGGCCTCTTTATTCCCACTGTTTTCCTCCTGCCAATCAGCTAAACTATTCATGCTAGTACCTTTCCTGTAAAACCATGGGCTCTTATCTTGTTAAGCAGTTTCATATGCAACACCTTGTCAAAGACCTTCTGAAAATCCAAGTACTCAGAGTCCACTGACTCTCCTTTGGCTAACCTGCCTGTTATTTCCTCAAAGAATTCTAACAAATTTGTTGGACAAGAGTATCCTTAATAATAGACTCCAACATCTTTCCAGCCACTGAAGTCAGGCTAACTTTTCTTCTGTCTCCCTCTGTTTTTAATGAATGGAGTGACATTTGCAATTTCCCAGTCCTCTGGAACCATTCCAGAATCTAGTGATCCCTGAAAGATCTTTGCTAATGCCTCCACAATCTCTTTAGCTGCCATTCAGAAACCTGGGGTGTATTCCGTCTGGTGCAGGTAACCTACCTACTTTCAGATCTTTCAGCTTTTCAAGCAACTTCTCCTTAGTAACACCAACTTTTGTGCCCTGTCATGCTTGCATTTCTGACATTCTGCTAGTGTCTTCCACAGTGAAGACTGGTGTAAAATACTTAGTAAGTTTCTCCACCATTTCTTTACTACCTCTCTAGTGACATTTTCTAGCAGTCCAATATCCCTTCTTGCCTCTCTTTTACTGTTTATATAGCTGGAAAAACTTTTGGTAACTATTTTCATATTATTGTTTTGCTTACCTTCATATTTAATCTTTTCTCTTTTTATGGCTTTTTAGTTGCCTTCTGTTGGTTTTTAAAAGCTTCCCATTCCTCTACCTTCTCACTAGTTGCTGTTATATTATATGCCCTCCCTTTTGCTTTTCTGCTGTCTTTGACTTCCTTTGTCAGCCATGGTTGCCTCATCTTCCCTTAAGAATACTTTATCTTTGGGATGTGTCTTTCCTTCACTTTCTCAATTGTTCCCAGAAACTCCAGCCAATACAGGCAAGTGCATCAAGTATCTTCTTCATAGATGATGAAGTAGTGAGATAGGTTAGTAACTCTATGGATGACACGGAGACTGGTGATGTTGTGGCTAGTGTAGAAGGTTGTTGTAGGTTACAAAAGGACATTGACAGGATGCAGAGCTGGGCTGAGAAAAGGCAGATGGAGTTCAGTCCAGAAAAGTTCAAAATTCAAATTAATTTATTATCAAAGTATATATAAGAGATTCATTTTCCTGTAGGCATTCACAGCAAATACAAAGAAACAACCGAATCAATGAAAGACCACACATTATAATATGTCAAACAACCAAGATGTTAAAGAAAACAAATTATGCAGCTATAAAAATAAATAAATAAACAATGAATTTCGAGAACGTGAAAGGTAGAATCCTTGAAAGTGAATCCAAGGATTGTGGGAGCAGGTCAGTGTTGGGGTGAATGAAGTTATCACCACTGGTTCAAGAGCTTGATGGTTGATGTAATAACTGTTCCTGACCTGGTGGTGAGAGACCTGAGGCTCCTGTACCTCTTTCTTATGGCATCAGCATGATGATGGATCTTTAATGATGGATGTTGCTTTCTTGCATCAGCTCCGTGTAGATGTGTTCAATGGTGCGGAGGGCTTTGCTTATGATGGACTGTGAAGTGATCCACTTTGAAAGACTGAACATGAAGACAAAATACAGGCAGGATTCTTGGCACTGTGGAAGAACAGAGGGATTGTGGGGTCCATGCCTATAGATCCCTCAAAGTTGATGCACAAGTTGATCAGGTGTTTAAGACCGTAACTATAAGAATATAATAACCAATGAAGAAGCTATCAACTTCTGCCTTAAATATACATGAAGACTTGGCCTCCAGAGTTCTCTGTGGCAAAGAATTTCACAGATTCACCACTCTTTGATTAAACAAATTCCTCCTCATCGCCATTCTGAAAGGATGTCCATCTATTCTGAGGCTGTGAACTCTGGTCTCCCACCATAGGAAACATCTTCTCCTCAACCACTCTGTCAAGGCCTTTGAACATTCAATGTTTCAACAAGGTCACCCCTCACCCTTCAGAATTTTAGTGAATACAGGCCCAGACCATCAAACACTCTTCATATGACAAACCATTTAATCCTTGAATAATTGTTGTGACTCTCTTTTGAGCCCTCCCCAGTTTTAGCACATCTTTTCTAAGGTAAGGGGCTCAATACTCCAAGTGAGGCCTTTATAAAGTTTCAACATTACATACTTGTTTTTATATTCTAGTCCCCTTGAAATGGATGCTAACATTGCATTTGCCTTCCTCACCACTGACTCAACCTGCAAATTAACCTTTAGGGAATTCCGCACAAGGATTCTCAAGTGCCTTTGCATCTCAGTTTTTTTTATGTTTTCTCTCCATTTAGAAAATTGACAACCCTTTCATTTCTTCCATGAAAGTGCCTGACCATATACTTGCTTACACAGTATTCCATCTGCCATTTCTTTGCTCATTGTCCTAATCTCTCTAATTCCTTCTGTAGCCTCTCTACTTCCTCAAAACTACCATCCAGCTATCATCATATCATCTGCAAACTTTGCAACAAATCTATCAATTCTATCATCCAAATCATTGATATATAATGTAAAATGAATCAGTCATCAGTCTGAACCAACATGTCGAGGAACCAACTAGAGAGCAGACCATTCTAGATTGGGTATTGAGCAATGAGGAAGGGTTAGTTAGCAATCTTGTCGTGCGAGGCCCCTTGGGTGACCATAATATGGTGGAATTCTTCATTAAGATGGAGAGTGACATAGTTAATTCAGAAACAAAGGTTCTGAACTTAAAGAAGGGTAACTTTGAAGGTATGAGACGTGAATTAGCTAAGATAGACTGGCAAATGATACTTAAAGGGTTGACGGTGGATATGCAATGGCAAGCATTTAAAGATCGCATGGATGAACTACAACAATTGTTCATCCCAGTTTGGCAAAAGAATAAACCAGGGAAAGTAGTGCACCCGTGGCTGACAAGGGAAATTAGGGACAGTATCAAGTCCAAAGAAGAAACATAAATTAGCAAAAAAAAGCGGCACACCTGAGGACTGGGAAGAAATTCAGAGACCAGCAGAGGAGGACAAAGGGCTTAATTAGGAAAGGGAGAAAAGATTATGAGAGAAAGCTGGCAGGGAACATAAAAACTGACTGTAAAAGCTTTTATAGATATGTGAAAAGAAAAAGATTGGTCAAGACGAATGTAAGTCCCTTATAGTCAGAAACAGGTGAATTGATCATAGGGAACAAGGACATGGCAGACCAATTGAATAACTACTTTGGTTCTGTCTTCACTAAGGAGGACATAAATAATCTTCTGGAAATAGTAAGGGACCGAGGGTCTAGTGAGATGGAGGAATTGAGGGAAATACATGTTAGTAGGGAAGTGGTGTTAGGTAAATTGAAGGGATTAAAGGCAGATAAATCCCCAGGGCCAGATGGTCTGCATCCCAGAGTGAGTAGCCCAAGTGGATGCATTAGTGATAATTTTTCAAAACTCCTTAGATTCTGGATTAGTTCCTGAGGATTGGAGGGTGGCTAATGTAACCCCACTTTTTAAAAAAGGAGGGAGAGAGAAACTGGGGAATTATAGACCGACCGGTTAGTCTGACATCGGTGGTGGGGAAAATGCTAGAGTTGGTTATCAAAGATGTGATAACAGCACATTTGGAAAGAGGTGAAATCATCAGACAAAGTCAGCATGGATTTGTGAAAGGAAAATCACGTCTGACGAATTTTATAGAATTTTTTGAAGATGTAACTAGTAGAGTGGATAGGGGAGAGCCAGTGGATGTGGTATATTTGGATTTTCAAAAGGCTTTTGACAAGGTCCCACACAGGAGATTAGTGTGCAAACTTAAAGCACACGGTATTGGGGGTATGGTATTGATGTGGATAGAGAATTGGTTGGCAGACAGGAAGCAAAGAGTGGGAGTAAACGGGACCTTTTCAGAATGGCAGGCAGTGACTAGTGGGGTACCGCAAGGCTCAGTGCTGGGACCCCAGTTGTTTACAATGTATATTAATGATTTAGACGAGGGAATTAAATGCAGCATCTCCAAGTTTGCGGATAACACGAAGCTGGGTGGCGGTGTTAGCTGTGAGGAAGATGCTAAGAGGATGCAGGGTGACTTGAATAGGTTAGGTGAGTGGGCAAATTCATGGCAGATGCAACTTAATGTGGATAAATGTGAGGTTATCCACTTTGGTTGCAAGAACAGGAAAACAGATTATTATCTGAATGGTGGCCTATTAGGAAAAGGGGAGATGCAACGAGACCTGGGTGTCATTGTACACCAGTCATTGAAGGTGGGCATGCAGGTACAGCAGGCGGTGAAAAAGGCAAATGGTATGTTGGCATTCATATCAAGAGGATTTGAGTACAGGAGCAGGGAGGTTCTACTGCAGTTGTACAAGGCCTTGGTGAGACCACACTTAGAGTATTGTGTGCAGTTTTGGTCCCCTAATCTGAGGAAAGACATTCTTGCCATAGAGGGAGTACAGAGAAGGTTCACCAGATTGATTCCTGGGATGGCAGGACTTTCATATGAAGAAAGACTGGATCGACTAGGCTTATACTCACTGGAATTTAGGGGGGATCTTATTGAAATGTAAAAATTCTAAAGGGATTGGACAAGCTAGATGCAGGAAGATTGTTTCCGATGTTGGGAAGTCCAGAACGAGGGGTCACAGTTTAAGGATAAAGGGGAAGCCTTTTAGGACCAAGATGAGGAAAAGCTTCTTCACACAGAGAGTGGTGAATCTGTGGAATTCTCTGCCACAGGAAACAGTTGAGGCTGGTTCATTGGCTATATTTAAGAGGGAGTTAGATATGGCCCTTATGGCTAAAGGGATCAGGGGGTATGGAGAGAAAGCAGGTACAGGGTTTTGAGTTGGATGATCAGCCATGATCATACTGAATGGCGGTGCAGGCTTGAAGGGCCGAATGGCCTACTCCTGCTCCTTTTTTTTATGTTTCTATGTCACAACACAGTCCCCCATGGAACACCACTAGTCACCGGCAGCCAATTGGAAAAGGCTCCCTTTATTCCCACTTTTTGACACCTGCCAGTCAGCCACTACTTTATCTATGCTGGAATTTTTCCTGTAATTACATGGACTTGTGCCTTGTTAAGCAGCCTCATGTGTGGCACCTTGTTAAAGGCCTTCTGAAAATCCAAATACACATCATCAACTGATACTCCTTTGGCTACCCTGCTTGTCCGTTCTTCAAAGAATTCCAACAGATTTGCCAGGGAAGATTTCTCCTGGAGGAAGCCATGCTGACTACTGCCTATTTTATCATGTGCCTCTAAGTACCCAGGGACCTCGTCCTTAATATCAACAAGATCTTTTCAACCACTGAGGTCAGATTAACTGCCTCTCTTCCTTCTTAAAGTGGAGTGACATTTGCAATTTTCCAAGCTTCCAGATCCATTCTAGAATCTAGTAATTATTAAAATATCATTACCAATGTCTTCACAAACTCCACAAACATAGAAATCTGCAGCACTTTAGAGGCCCTTCGCCCCACAATTTTGTGCCAACCATGTAACCTACTCTAGAAACTGCCTAGAATTTCCCTATAACATACCCCTTGACATTTCTAAACTCCATGTACCTATTATAAGAGTCTCTTAAAATACCCTATTGGATCTGCCTCTTCCACCATTGCTGGCAGGGTATTCCATACACCCACCACTCTGTATGAAAAATTTCCCCTCTGACATCCCCCTTGCACTTACTTCCAAGCACCTTAAAAGTATACCCCCTCATGTTCGCCATTTCAACCCTGGGAAAAAGCTTCTGGCTATCCACATGATTAATGCCGCTCATCATCTTATACATCTCTTTCAGGCCACCTCTCATTCTCCGTCACTCCAAGAAGAAAAGGCCATATAACCATATAACAATTACAGCACGGAAACAGGCCATCTCGGCCCTTCTAGTCTGTGCCGAACGCTTACTCTCACCTGGTCCCACTGACCCGCACTCAGCCCATAACCCTCCATTCCTTCCATTGTTCACTCAACATAATCTCATAAGGCATGCTCCCCAATCCAGGCAACATCTTTGTAAATCTCCTCTGCATTCTTTCTACAGTATCCACATCCTTCTTGTAGTGAAGTGACCAGATCTGAACACAGTACTCCAAGTGGGTCTCTCCAAGGTCTTGTATAGCTGTAACATTACCTCACAACTCTTGAACGCAATCCCACAGTTGACGAAGGCTGATTTCATTCTTGAGCTCTTTCCTGGCACTCTTGTATTTTTCTAGAGCTCTGACAATACCTTGTTTCTTGAACCTTTTGTAAGCTTTTCTTTTCTTCTTAACTAGATTTTCTACATACCTTGTACACCATGGTTCTTTTACCCTATCTTCCATTCCCTGCCCCAGTGGAACATGCCAGTGCAGAACATCATGAACATTTGCCACATTTCTGCCGTGCATTTCCCTGAGAACACCTGTTCCCAATTTATGTTCCCAAGTTCCTGCCTGGAAGCATCATATTTCGCCCTGCCCCAAATAAAATACCTCCAAAATGCTCTCCCACTGAGAGATGCAATTTAATGTGGATAAATGTGAGGTTATCCACTGGTTGCAAGAACAGGAAAACAGATTATTATCTGAATGGTGGCCGATTAGGAAAAGGGGAGGTGCAACGAGACCTGGGTGTCATTGTACACCAGTCATTGAAGGTGGGCATGCAGGTACAGCAGGCGGTGAAAAAGGCAAATGGTATGTTGGCATTCATATCAAGAGGATTTGAGTACAGGAGCAGAGAGGTTCTACTGCAGTTGTACAAGGCCTTGGTGAGACCACACTTAGAGTATTGTGTGCAGTTTTGGTCCACTAATCTGAGGAAAGACATTCTTGCCATAGAGGGAGTACAAAGAAGGTTCACCAGATTGATTCCTGGGATGGCAGGACTTTCATATGAAGAAAGACTGGATCGACTAGGCTTATACTCACTAGAATTTAGAAGATTGAGGGGGGATCTTATTGAAACGTATAAAATTCTAAATGGATTGGACAGGCTAGATGCAGGAAGATTGTTTCCGACATTGGGGGTGTCCAGAATAAGGGGTCACAGTTCAAGGATAAAGGGGAAGCCTTTTAGGACCAAGATGAAGAAAAACTTCTTCACACAGAGAGTGGTGAATCTGTGGAATTCTCTGCCACAGGAAACAGTTGAGGCCGGATCATTGGCTAAATTTAAGAGGAAGTTAGATATGGCCCTTGTGGCTAAAGGGATTGGGGGTATGGAGGGAAAGCAGGTACAGGGTTCTGAGTTGGATGATCAGCCATGATCATACTGAATGGCGGTGCAGGCTCAAAGGACCGAATGGCCTACTCCTGCACCTATTTTCTATGTTTCTATCTGACACCTGACCAAGTTCATTTCCCAATATCAGATCAAGTATAGTCTCTCCTCTAGTTGGCGTATCTACATATTGCATTGGAAAACCTTTCTAAACACAGCTAACAAACTCCACCCCTTCTAAACTCCTTGCTCTAAGGAGATGCCAGTCAATATCAGGAAAGTTAAAATCACCCATCACAACAATCCTATTATTATTGCACTGTTCCAGAATCTGCCTCCCTATCTGATCTTTGATGTCTCTGCTACTATTGGGAGGTCTATAAAAAACACCCAGTAAAGTCATTGCCCCTTTCCTATTTCTGACTTCCATCCACAATGACTCAGAAGACAATCCCTCCAAGATTTTCTCCTTTTCTAAAGCTGTAATACTATCCCTGATCACAATGCCACTCCCCCACTTCTTTTGGCTTCCTCCCTGTCCTTTTTGAAATATCTAAGTCCAGCACACTCTGCAGCCATTCTTGTTTCTGAGACATCCAAGTCTCTGTAATAGCCACAATATCATAGTTCCACGTATTGATTTACGCTCTAAGTTCATTTGCCTTGTTTATGATACTCCTTGCATTAAAATAGACACATTTCAAACCATCTGCTTGAGTGCTTCTTTGGTCTATTATCTGCCTATCCTTCCTCATAAACGTCCTGCAATCTTTCACTACTAGTGCGACTGCCCCATCCTCTGCCTCTTCACTTTGGTTCCCACCTCCCTACAAACCTCCCTCCCAGGATATTGGTTCCCCTCCAGTTCAGGTGCAACCCATCCCACTTGTACAGGTCACCACCTCTCCAGAAAAGGTTCCAATGATCCAAAAACTTGAAACCCTGCCCCCAGCACCATCTCCTCAGCCACTCATTCATCTGCACTATCTTTCTATTCTGACCTTCACTAGCTCGTGGCACCGGGAGTAATCCAGAGATCACCACCTTGGAGGTCCTGCTTTTCAGCCCTCTTCTAACTCTCTAAACTTACTGCTCAGAGACATCTTAGACCCTAGCACCCAGGAGGCAATGCACTATCCTGGCGTCTCTTTTGCTGCTGCAGAATCTCCTGTCTGTCCTCCTAGCTATTGAGTCCCTTATGACTATTGCTCCACTTGACCTCACCCTACCCTTCTGAGGCTCAGAGCCAACCACAGTTCTATTGGCCGGCTGCTGCTGCTTTGCCCAGACAGGTCATCCCCCTCAGCAGTATCCAAAGGGGCTTACCTTTTGCTGAGGGAATGGCCACAGGGGTCCCTGCACCGACTTTCTTCTCCCTTTAACTCTTATGGTGTTCACCCATCTACTCTCTGAATTCTGCACTTTGGGTGTAACCACCTGCTCAAAAGTCTTGTCTATCAATTGCTGTGCTTCCCAGATGATCCTTAGTTCATCCAACTCCAGCTTCACCTCCTTAATGCGGTCTTTCATGAGCTGGAGTTGGCTGCACTTCCTGCAGATGTAGTCATTATGGAGACTAGCAGGTTCCATGAATTCCACATCCTGCAGGAGGAGCATTCCATTACCATATCTGCCATCCTGCCTGCACTGTACAATGGGCAACCATGACCTGATAATGGCTGCCCCGCTTACCCCTTCTTTACTTTTGTTTATTTTGCAATGCTCTGCTCCCAGTGCTGATTGGGCCTCCGGAATGTTCGAATACCCACAAAGTTCTCCTTTCATACAAACTTCACCGACCTGCTAGTAACATTGTCGAAGTGCTCTGCTCCCAATGCTGACGAGGCCTCCAGAATGTCCGAGCACAGAATATTGAGCGTAGAACATAGAACAGTACAAAACAGTACAGGTCCAGAACAGCACACAAAATTGTGGAGGAACTCAGCAGGTCAGGCAGCATCTATAGAGATATGGAGTTGATATTTTAGACCAAAGCCTTTTATCAGGATCCACAATGTTGTGCTGACATTTTAACCTACAGCAAATTCAATCTTGCCCTTCTCTCCTACATACCACTCCACTTTTCTATCACCCATGTGCATGTCTAATATTTTCTTAATGTCCCCAATGTAGCCTCTACTACCACCAGCAGCAATGTGTTCCCTGCACTCACCACTCTCTGTGAATAAAACCTGTACCTGATATCCAACCCTACACTTATTAAGTGCCCTCTTCACCACTGTATATACCTGTGTCACAGTGTCTTGCCACTGTCTGTAAGAAGTTGTATGTCCCCTCCACTCTTCCCTCCTACCCCTCCTCACAGCCCCCCACCCTGCTCTCGTGACTACACCCCTCCCACACCTGGAACCACCACAGTGGGCTTCACAGCTGAACAGATGAGAAGACAGCTGAAACGTCTCCATCCAAGCAAGGCTGCAGGCCTGGATGGTGTCAGCCCCAGGGTGCTCAAAGCCTGTGCCCACCAGCTATGTGGAGTACTTCACCATGTCTTCAACCTGAGCCTGAGTCTCCAGAGGGTTCCTGTGCTGTGGAAGACGTCCTGCCTCGTCCCTGTACCGAAGACGCCGCGCCCCAGTGGCTCCACTGACTACAGATCGGTGGCATTGACCTCCCACATCATGAAGACCCTGGAGAGACTTGTTCTAGAGCAGCTCTGGCCTATGGTTAGGCCACACTTAGATCCCCTCCAGTTCGCCTATCAGCCCCGACTAGGAGTTGAGGATGCCATTGTCTACCTGCTGAACCGTGTCTACGCCCACCTGGACAAGCCGGCGAGCACTGTGAGGGTCATGTTTTTTGACTTCTCCAGTGCGTTCAACACCATCCACCCTGCTCTGCTGGGTGAGAAGCTGACAGTGATGCAGGTGGATGCTTCCCTGGTGTCATGGATTATTGATTACCTGACTGGCAGACCACAGTATGTGCGCTTGCAACACTGTGTGTCAGACAGAGTGGTCAGCAGCACTGGGGCTCCACAGGGGACTGTCCTGTCTCCCTTTCTCTTCACCATCTACACCTCGGACTTCAACTACAACACAGAGTCTTGCCATCTTCAGAAGTTTTCTGATGACTCTGCAATAGTTGGATGCATCAGCAGGGGAGATGCGGCTGAGTACAGGGCTGCGGTGGGAAACTTTGTCACATGGTGTGAGCAGAATCATCTGCAGCTTAATGTGAAAAAGACTAAGGAGCTGGTGGTGGATCTGAGGAGGGCTAAGGCATCGGTGACCCCTGTTTCCATCCAAGGGGTCAGTGTGGACATGGTGGAGGATTACAAATACCTGGGGATACAAATGAACAATAAACTGGACTGGTCAAAGAACACTGAGGCTGTCTACAAGAAGGGGCAGAGCCGTCTCTATTTCCTGAGGAGACTGAGGTCCTTTAACATCTGCCAGATGATGTTCTGGATGTTCAACGAGGCTGTGGTGGCCAGTGCTATCATGTTTGCTGTTGTGTGCTGAGGCAGCAGGCTGAGGGTAGCAGACACCAACAGAATCAACAAACTCATTTGTAAGGCCAGTGATGTTGTGGGGGTGGAACAGGACTCTCTGACGGTGGTGTCTGAAAAGAGGATGCCATCCAAGTTGCATGCCATCTTGGATAATGACTCCCATCCACTCCATAATGTACTGGTTAGGCACAGGAGTACATTCAGCCAGAGACTCATTCCACCGAGATGTAACACTGAGCATCATAGGAAGTCATTCCTGTCTGTGGCCATCAAACTTTACAACTCCTCCCTCGGAGTGTCAGACACCCTGAGCCAAAAGGCTGGTCCTTGACTTATTTCCACTTGGCATGATTAACTTATTATTATTTAATTATTTATGGTTTTATATTGCTATATTTCTACACTATTCTTGGTTGGTGCGGCTGTAATGAAACCCAATTTCCCTCAGAATCAATAAAGTATGTCTGTCTGTCTGTTTGTCTGTCTGTCTGTTCGATGGCCAGCATTAACTTACACGTGTCTGGATTAAATTCCATCTGCCACTGCTTGCTCCAATATTCCAGACGAGTTACAGTAAGTCTCTTCACATTCTTTCAAAACCTTCTTCACTATAGACTACTCCTCCAAATTGTGTATCATCAACAAACTTAGCGTTCAGTCACATCCAAATCATATAACTATACAGACATCAAAGGTTCCAGCACCAGTCCATGGAGTAAGCTACTGGTTACAGAATTGTGGTCAAAAAAGCACCCATCCACCACTAATTTTCTCCTCCAGTCACCAAGACAATTTTGGATCCTTTGTGCTTTAACCTTCTGAACTAGCCTATCATACAGGACTTGGTTTAAGTAGACTTTAACAAGACTTTAACAATGTATACCACTCCATTTTAAAATTACCTCCTCAATGAAATCAATCAGGTTTATGAGGAAAGAGTTCCCCTGGAGAAAATAACTTTGACTTCATTAATCAGTCCCTGCCTTTTCAGGTGAACATTAATCCTGTTCCTCAGAATCTTTTCCACCAATCACCCCATTATCAATATAAGTCAATTATCAATATAATTGACTAATCTGTTGGAGTTTTTTGAGGGTGTAACAAGGATGTTAGACGAGGGTAAGCCAGTGGATGTTGCGTACCTAGATTTTCAGAAGGCAATCGATAAGGTGCCACATAGGAGATTGGTGAGTAAAATCAGAGCTCATGGCATTGGGGGCAGGGTTTCAACATGGATAGAAAACTGGTTGGCAGATAGAAAGTAAAGGGTAGCTGTGAATGGGTGTTTCTCGGACTGGCTGGAGGTGACTAGTGGGGTACCACAGGGCTCTGTATTGGGACCACAGCTCTTTACGATTTATGTCAATGATTTAGATGAGGGCATTGAAAGCTATATCAGCAAGTTTGCTGACGATACTAAACTGGGTGGCAGTGTGACATGCTAAGAGGACGTTAGGAGAATACAGGGAGACTTGGATAGGCTGGGTGAGTGGGCAGATACTTGGCAGATGTCATTCAATGTGAATAAATGTGAAGTTATCCACTTTGGAAGCAGGAACAAGAGAGCAGAGTATTGTCTGAATGGTGTAGATTTAGGTAAGGGAGAAATGCAAAGAGACCTAGGAGTCCTAGTTCATCAGTCAATGAAGGTGAATGAGCAAGTGCAACAGGCAGTGAAGAGGGCAAATGGAATGTTGGCCTTTATTACAAGGGGAATTGAGTACAAGAGCAAGGATGTCCTTTTGCATTTGTACAGGGCCCTGGTGAGACCACACCTGGAATATTGTGTACAGTTTTGGTCTCCAGGTTTAAGGAAGGACATTCTGGCAATTGAGGAAGTGCAGTGTAGATTCACTAGGTTGATTCCTGGGATGGCAGGGCTGTCTTACACAGAGAGATTGGAGAGATTGGGCTTGTACACGCTGGAATTGAGGAGATTGAGAGGGGATCTGATTGAAACGTTTAAGATAATTAAAGGATTTGATAGGATTGAGGCAGGAAATATGTTCCAGATGTTGGGAGAGTCCAGTACCAGAGGGCATGGATTGAGAATAAGAGGTCAGTTATTTAAAACAGAGTTGAGGAAGAGCTTCTTCTCCCAGAGAGTTGTGGAGGTGTGGAATGCACTGCCTCGGAAGACGGTGGAGGCCAATTCTCTGGATGCTTTCAAGAAGGAGCTAGATAGATATCTGATGGATAGGGGAATCAAGGGATATGGGGACAAGGCAGGGACTGGGTATTGATAGTGAATGATCAGCCATGATCTCAGAATGGCGGTGCAGACTCGAGGGGCCGAATGGTCTACTTCTGCACCTATTGTCTATAAGGCATGCCAGTCAATAGTTTCCCAGCTTATCCCTGCTGCCCTGTTTGGAAAAGGGAACATTTGGTAACCTCATGTGTTCCAATACCTCACCGATGGCTAACTAAGATACAGGAATCTCCATTACAGCCTCAGCAACCTCTTCGCTTGCTTCCCACCTAGGGATCTATCCATCCAACAGGCATGCTGCAGAATATCAGTGTACCATTCCCCCTAGCTCTCCACATCCTGTTGAATGACAATGAGAAGATCATGTTCATATCTTCTGGCCCCACAAGTACATTTCCCCTTTTATTCCCGAAGGGGACATACTCCCTACTCAAGACAGTAGGGATATCTTCAGCAGAAGGGCTGCTTAACAACATAAAGTCCTAGGGCATCACAGGAAAGTTACTGGCATGGATTGTGGAATGGTTGACAGGCAGGAGGCAGTGAGTGGGAATAAAAGGGGGCTTTTCTGGTTGGCTTCCGGTGATTAGTGATGTTCCTCGGGGGTCAGTATTGGGATCACTATTTTTCACTTTGTTTGTCAATGATTTAGATAATGGAACTGATGGCTTGCTGGCAAAGTTTGCGAATGATACAAAGATAGGTGGAGAGGTAGATAGTGCTGAGGAAGCAATGTGATTGCAGCAGGACTTAGACAAATTGGAAGAATGGGCAAAAAAGTGGCAAATGGAATACAGTGAACCATAGAACACTACGGCACAGTACAGGCCCTTCAGCCCTCCAGGTTGTGCTGACCCATATAATCCTTAAAAAAAAAGTACTAAACCCACACTACCCCATAACCCTCCATTTTTCTTTCATCCATGTGCCTGTCCAAGAGGCTCTTAAATACCCCTAATGTTTTAGCCTCCACCACCATGCCTGGCAAGTCATTCCAGGCATTCACAACCCTCTGTGTAAAAAACTTACCCCGGTGTTTCCCCTAAACTTTCCTCCCTTAATTTTGTACATATGCCCTTTGGTGTTTGCTCTTGGTGCCCTGGGAAACAGGTACTGACTATCCACCCTATCTATGCCTCTCATAATCTTGTAGATCTCTATCAAGTCCCCTCTCATTCTTCTACTCTCCAAAGAGAAAAGTCCCAGCTCTGCTAACCTTGCTTCATATGAATTGTTCTCCAATCCAGGCAACATCCTGGTAAATCTCCTCTGCACCCTCTCCATAGCTTCCACATCCTTCCTATAATGAGGTGATCAGAACTGAACACAATACTCTTAAGTGCGGTCTCACCAGAGATTTGTAAAGTTGCAACATGACCTCTCTACTCTTGAACTCAATCCCCCTGTTAATGAAGCCTAGCAACCCATAGGCCTTCTTAACTACCCTATCAACCTGTGCAGCGACCTTGAGGGATGTATGGATTTGAACCCCAAGGTCCCTTTGTTCATCCACACTCTTAAGTAACTGACCATTAATCCTGTACTCAGTCTTCTGGTTTGTCCTTCCAAAATGCATCACCTCACACTTGTCCGGATTGAACTCCATCTGCCATTTTTCTGCCCAACTCTGCAGCCTGTCTATATCCTCTTGTAACCTTCGACCACCTACAGCTCCCATCCACAGCTCCTCCATTCTTCGAGTCATCTGTAAACTTACTCACCCATCCTTCCACCTCTACATCCAGGTCATTTATAAAAATCACAAATAGCAGGAGCCCCAGGACAGATCCCTGCGGCACTCCACTAGTCACCGACCTCCAGGCAGAACTTCCACAACAACCCTCTGCTTTCTTCCTTTAAGCCAATTTTTTATTCAAACAGCCAAGGTTCCACTTATCTCATGCCTCATGACTTTCTGGATGAGTCTATCATGAGGGACCTTGTCAAATGCTTTGCTAAAGTCCATGTAGAGCACATCCACTGCCCTACCCTCATCAATTTCTTTTGTTACCTCTTCAAAAAGCTCAGTCAGGCTCATGAGACATGATCTTCCCTTCAGAAAGCCATATTGACTATCCATGAGTAGACTGTACTTTTCCAAATGCTCATAGATCCTATCCTTAAGAATCCTTTACAGTAGTTTGCAGACCACTGACGTAACACTCACTGGTCTATAGTTCCCAGGTGTCTCCCTATTACCTTTTTTAAACAAGGGAACTACATTTGCTATTCTCCAGTCTTCCGGCACTTCCCCTGCAGCCAAAGAGGATTCAAAGATCATAGCTAATGCTCCTGCGATCTCTTCTCTCAATTCCCACAACAACCTGGGGTGTATCATATCCGGCCCTGTAGATTTATCGATCTTAATGTTTTTAAGAAGATCCTGCACTACTTCTTCCTTAATCTCCAAACTGTCCAGTACACAGTCCGTTCTACTTCGACCTTATCCTGATCAAGATCTTTTTCACTTGTGAATACTGAAGCAAAGTATCCGTTTAGGACCTCCACAACCTCCTCCACCTCCAGGCACATGGTGCCCTCTTTATCCTTTAGCGGTCCCACCTTCGTTCTCGTCATCCTCCTATTCTTCACATACGCATAGAACGTCTTGGGGTTCTCCTTAATTCTACATGCCAAAGCCTTCTCATACCCCCTTCGAGCTCTCCTAAGTCCTTTCTTTAGCTCCTTCCTGGCTACCCTATATTTCTCATAAGCCCCTCCTACTTCCTGCTTCTTATATCTAACATATGCTTCCTTTTTCCTCTTGACGAGTTGCCTCACGTGTTTCGTCAGCCACAGTTCCCTTTTCCTACCATTTTTTCCTTGCTTCAGTGGGACAAACCTATCCTGAACCTAGCTCAAGTGGTCCCTAAACGTCTCCCACATTACTTCTGTGCTTTCCCCTTTGAACATCTGTTTCCAATTTACTCTCGTTAGTTCCTGCCTTATCCCTTCAAAGTTAGCTCTTCATAGACAATAGGTGCAGAAGTAGACCATTCGGCCCCTCAAGCCTGCACTGCCATTCTGAGATCATGGCTGATCATCTACTATCAATACCTGGTTCCTGCCTTGTCCCCATATGCCTTGATTCCCCTATCCATAAGATACCTATCTAGCTCCTTCTTGAAAGCATCCAGAGAATTGGCCTCCACTGCCTTCCGAGGCAGTGCATTCCACACCTCCACAACTCTCTGGGAGAAGAAGCTCTTCCTCAACTCTGTTTTAAATAACTGACCTCTTATTCTCAATCCATGCCCTCTGGTACTGGACTCTCCCAGCATCTGGAACATATTTCCTGCCTCTATCTTGTCCAATCCCTTAATAATCTTATATGTTGCAATCAGATCCCCTCTCAATCTCCTTAATTCCAGCGTGTACAAGCCCAGTCTCTCTAACCTTTCTGCGTAAGACAGTCCAGACATCCCAGGAATTAACCTTGTGAATCTATGCTGCACTTCCTCTACAGCCAGGATGTCCTTCCTTAACCCTGGAGACCAAAACTGTACACAATACTCCAGGTGTGGTCTCACCAGGGCCCTGTACAAATGCAAAAGGATTTCCTTGCTCTTGTACTCAATTCCCTTTGTAATAAAGGTCAACATTCCATTAGCCTTCTTCACTGCCTGCTGCACTTGCTCATTCACCTTCAGTGACTGATGAACAAGGACTCCTAGATCTCTTTGTATTTCTCCCTTACCTAACTCTACACCATTCAGATAATAATCTACCTTCCTGTTCTTACTCCCAAAGTGGATAACCTCACACATATTCACATTAAATGTCATCTGCCAAGTATCTGCCCACTCACTCAGCCTATCCAAGTCACCCTGAATTCTCCTAACATCCACTGCCACCCAGCTTAGTATCATCAGCAAACTTGCTGATGTTATTCTCAATGCCTTCATCTAAATCGTTGATGTAAATCGTAAACAGCTGTGGTCCTAATACTGAGCCCTGTGGCACCCCACTAGTCACCTCCAGCCAGTCCGAGAAACACCCATTCACTGCTACCCTTTGCTTTCTATCTGTCAACCAGTTTTCTATCCATGTCAATATCTTCCCCCTAATGCCATGAGCTCTGATTTTACCCACCAATCTCCTATGTGGGACCTTATCAAATGCCTTCTGAAAATCGAGGTACACTACATCCACTGGATCTCCCTTGTCTAACTTCCTGGTTACATCCTTGAAAAGCTCCAATAGATTAGTCAAACATGATTTGCCCTTGGTAAATCCATGCTGGCTCAGCCCAATCCTATCACTGCTATCTAGATATGCCACTATTTCATCTTCAATAATGGAGTCTAGCATCATCCCCACTACTGATGTTAGGCTGACAGGACGATAGTTCTCTGTTTTCTCCCTCCCTCCTTTCTTAAAAAGTGGGATAACATTAGCCATTCTCTAATCCTCAGGAACTGATCCTGAATCTAAGGAACATTGGAAAATGATTACCAATGCATCCGCAATTTCCAGAGCCACCTCCTTTAGTACCCTCGGATGCAGACCATCTGGACCTGGGGATTTGTCAGTCTTCAGTCCCATCAGTCTACTCATCACCGTTTCCTTCCTAATGTCAATCAGTTTCATTTCCTCTGTTACCCTATGTCCTTGGCCCATCCATACATCTGGGAGATCGCTTGTGTCTTCCCTAGTGAAGACAGATCTTAAGTACTTATTAAATTCTTCTGCTATTTCTCTGTTTCCCATAACAATTTCACCCAATTCATTCTTCAAGGGCCCAACATTGTTCTTAACTATCTTCTTTCTCTTTACATAGCTAAAAAAGCTTTTGCTATCCTCCTTTATTTTCCTGGCTAGCTTGCGTTTGTACCTCATTTTTTCTCCCCGTATTGCCTTTTCAGTTAAGTTCTGTTGTTCCTTAAAAATTTCCCAATCATCTGTCCTCCCACTCACCTTAGCTCTGTCATACTTCCTTTTTTTTAATGCTATGCAATCTCTGACTTCCTTTGTCAACCACTGTGGCCCCTTTCCCCCCTTTGAATCCTTCCTTCTCCGGGGGATGAACTGATTTTGCACCTTGTGCATTATTCCCAAGAATATCTGCCATTGCTGTTCCACTGTCTTTTCTGCTAGAATATCCGTCCAGTCAACTTTGGCCAGCTCCTCCCTCATGGCTCCATAGTTTCCCCTGGTCAACTGCAACACTGACACCTCCGAGCTGCCCTTATCCTTCTCAAATTGCAGATAAAAACTTATCATATTATGGTCACTACCTCCTAATGGCTACTTTACTTCAAGATCGCTTATCAAATCCTGTTCGTTACACAACACTAAATCCAGAATAGCCTTGTCCCTGGTCGACTCTCATACAAGCTGTTCCAAGAATGCATCCTGTAGGCACTCTACAAACTCCCTATCCTGTGGTCCAGCACCAACCTGATTCTCCCAGTTCACCTGCATGTTGAAATCCCCCATAACTACTGTGACATTACCTTTGCCACATGTCAATGTTAACTCCCTATTCAACTTGCACCCAATATCCATGCTACTGTTTGGGGGCCTGTAGACAACACCCATTAGGGTCCTTTTGCCCTTACTGTTCCTCAGTTCTATCCACACAGACTCTACTTCTCCTGATCCTCTGTCCCTCTTTGCAAAGGACTGAATCTCATTCCTCACCAACAGGGCCACCCCACCCCCTCTGCCCACATTTCTGTCCCTACGATAGCACATATACCTTTGTACATTCATTTCCCAGGTCTGATCTCCCTGCAGCCATGTCTCCGTTATCCCAACAACATCATAGTTACCCATTCGCACCTGAGCTTCAAGCTCATCTGCCTTATTTCTGACACTTCGTGCATTCAGATAAAGAATTTTTAGCCTATTTCTCCTCTCTCTGTTTAAATCGCTGCCTATTGTGCTTAACCCAGCTCCCCGAACTCCCATCGGGCTATACGCCCCTTGAATTTTGTTGTCCTTCCTAAATTTACTTATTCTTTCTGCACATTCTACTCCATGTTCCGTCAGACCATCCCTCTGTACATGTGTCCTCCTTATCACTTGTTCCGCCTCACCTTTCTCTACTACACACTTAATATTCCGGAACCATGTAGTCCCCACCTGTCCTTTATTCTTCATCTCGCTATCCTCTCTCACATTCTGGATCCCTGCCCCCTGCAAATTTAGTTTAAACCCCCCCGAGCAGCACTAGCAAACTTCCCTGCAAGAATGTTAGTACGGCTCCAGTTCAGGTGTAAACCGTCCTGTCGGAACAGATCCCACCTTCCCTGGAACAAAGCCCAATTATCTAAAAACCTGAAGCCCTCCCTCCTGCACCATCCTCTCAGCCACGTATTAATCTATAATCCTTCTGTTCCTTGCCTCACTCGCACATGGCACAGGTAGCAATCCTGAGATTGTTACCCTGGAGGTCCTGCCCTTCAGCTTTGCACCTAACTCCCTGAACTCACTTCGCAGGACCCCCTCACTCATCCTACCCACGTCGTTGGTCCCTACATGGACCACAACATCTGGGTTCTTGCCCTCCCTCTCGAGAATAACCTGCACCCGATCTGAGACGTCCCGGACCCTGGCACCAGGGAGGCAACATACCATCCCAGACTCCCGATCTTCCCCACAAAATCTCCTATCCGCCCCCCTGACTATAGAATCCCCTATCACTACCGCTCTCTTCTCTTCCTTCCCTTCCTAGTCGAGGGTCCAACCTCAGTGCCAGAGACAGGACCACTGCAACTTGTTCCTGGTAGGTCACCAACAGTATCCAAAATGGTATTCTTATTGTTGATGGGAACGGCCACAGGGGTGCTCTGCTCTCTCTGTCTGCTCCCCCTGCCTGTCTTGACTGTCACCCATTTGTCTACCTCCTGTCTTTTCTGTGTGACTACCTCCCGATAACTCTTATCTATCTCTTCCCCAATTAAGCACAAGATTGGTGCAGGGGGCAGTGTTGGGAAATGTACAATAATGCATTTTGGTAAAAGGAACAATCATGCAGACTATTATCTAAATGGAGAGAAGGTTTAAATATCAGAGGTGCAGAGAAACTTAGGAGTCCTCATGCAAGACTCCTGGAAGGTTAATTTACAGGTTAAGTTTCTGTTAAAGAAAGCAAATGTAATGTTAGCATTTACTTTAAGGGGAATAGAATATAAAAGCAAGGAGATAATGCTGAGCTCGTCAGGCTGCACTTGGAGTACTGGTTTTGGGCCCATACCTCAGAAGAATGTGTTTTCATTGGAGAGAGTCCAGAGGGGGTTCACGAGGATGATTCCAGGAATGAAGGGGTTAACATATGAGAGAGTTTGGCAGCTTTTCACCTGTACTCACTGAAATTTAGAAGAATGCAGGAGGATCTCATTGGGAGCTACCGAATGCTGAAAGGACTCGATAGAGTAGATGTGGAGAGGATGTTTCCTATGGTGGGTGTGTCCAGAACTAGAGGGGACAGCCTCAAAATTGAAGATCAACCCCTTAGAACAGAGGTAAGGAGGAATTTTTTGAGCCAGAGAGTAGTAAATCTGTGGAAAGCTCTGCCACAGACTGCGGTGGAGGCCAAATCCATGTGTATATTTAAGAAGTTGGTTGTTTCCTGATCGGTCAGGGCATCAAAGGATATGGCGAGAAGGTGGTGTATGGAGTTGAGTGACATCTGGGATCAGCCATGATGGAATGGTGCAGCAGACTTGATGGGCTGAATGACCTAATTCTGCTCCTATGTGTTATAGTCTTATGATCTAAGGGCTATGGTGTTTCAAGAAGCCTTCTAACCTCCATCTTCTCATACACAAAGAGGGATGGGCAATAGATGTGGCTTTTCAATGATGCTCAGGTCCTGAAATATGACTTTAAAAAAGAAAGGTCTTCCTTTACACCATACACATACTCACAATGAGATGAACTGCACATGAAACTCAAGGCAAATATCCTTGAGTTGAGAGAGAAGCTGAACTATTTTGTGTGTCCAAAAGCTCAAGTATTAAAATCTGTTTTTGTGTATTTTTTCTAGGAAACAGTTTGGTTGTAATTTGATTAAACAAACATTACATGCTTCTTAAACTGAGTTGGCAGCATTTGGACTTCTGATGATGATCTGGCAGTTTCTGAGTCTGCATTTGCTAGAAGTGGCAGGGCAGGGAAAGATCTCCAAGGCAAAACATTTGCAGTTGTGTTTCTGTTCTGCCATGCATCAGTGTGACTTCAGAGAGTGGGCTCAATACCTGCAATTCTGGTTGATGGAACAAGGCAGATTAATAGTTAAGCATGGAATAGATGGACCAAAAAGGGCCTTTTTCTGTGCTGTAGTGTTCTAAGTCTCTGCACTGTAATGCACATTAGCTGTTGGGCTAAGTCTCACCGTACCTTCAGATCATGCACACCCTTCTGCCTACAACGCAAGAATTCAAGTGCCAGAGTCCAATAAGTTTCCTATCATATGTTTGAGACCGTCATATTCTTGATCCTTTCTTCTCCACAGATCTCTGCCACCGATGCTGACAGTGGAAGTTTTGGAAGTGTTACGTATTCAATTGGTTCTGGAATTGGCAGCTTGCCACCTACTCAGTTCACTGTCGACCAACACACAGGTCAAATCTGCACCTCAGGAGCCTTGGACAGGGATGAGGAGCCCGACCATTATGAATTCACAGTGACTGCTGTTGATGGGGTAAGGATCTTCACCGGCCTCCGTGTCTCAGTACCATGTAAATGCAGTGAATGCAGATCTGGCTATGGGCAACCTGCACACTCCTGAATCAGAAAATCATGAGTCATGTGTATTCTCAAAAAGTCATTATGGCAATGCTCTGCTGTTGGGAGGAACAATACAGAGAGAGGTTGGCACTAAGGATGGAATGCACTATTGATCACAATGCTTTTTGAAAGGAAAATCTGTATGTTCTCTTCTGTAGGTGTAAAGGGTACAGGGTAATTTCTTAAAAAATCATTTACAGTATCTGTATTTATTCAGGAGACAGACACAGAGTCTACAGAACTGAGGCAAAGCAGCAATGGGTTCTTGAACCCTATACAGATTACAGAGGATGAGGTGTTTGTTTTCTTGAGGAAAATTAGGGTGGATAAATCCCTAAGGCCTGACAAGTTGTTCCCTTGTACCCTGTGGGAGGCAAGTGCAGAAGTTGCAGGAGCCCTGGAAGAGATTTATAACTCATCCTTAGAAATAGGTGAGGTAGCAGAGGATTGGAGGATAGCTAATAAGACCATAAGACGTAGGGGTACAATTAGGCTATTCAGCCCATCAAGTCTGCTCCGCCATTCCATCATGGCTGATCTTGGATCCCACTCAAGCCCATACACCTGCCTTATTGCCATATCCTTTAATGATCTGACCAGGAAACTATCAAATTCCACTTTAAGTATACCTACAGACTTGACCTCCACTGTGGTCTGTGGCAGAGCATTTCACAGATTCACTACACCCTGGCTAAAAAAAAATCCTCCTTACCTCTGTTCTAAAAGGTTGTCCCTCAGTTTTGATCCTGTGCCCTCAGTTTTGGATACCTTCACTATAGGAAACATCCTCTCCACATCCACCTTATGTAGTCCTTTCAACATTCAGTAGGTTTCAATAAGATCCCCCCGCATTCTTCTAAATTCCAGTGAGTACAGGCCCAAAGCTGCTGAACTTTCCTCATATGTTAACCCCTTAATTCCTGGAATCATCTTCATGAACCTCCTCTGGACTCTCTCCAATGACAACACATCCTTTCTGAGATATGTGGACAATACTCCAAGTGCAGCCTGACGAGTACCTTATAAAGCCTCAGCATTATCTCCTTGCTTTTATATTCCCCCTTGAAATAAATGCCAATATTGCAATGGCCTCCTTTACCACAGACTCAGCCCGTAAATTAACCTTTTGTAAGTCTTGCATGAGGACTTCTAAGTCCCTCTGTGCCTCTGATGTTTGAATTTTCTCCCCATTTAGATAATAGTCTGCACTATTGTTCCTTTTATCAAAATGCATTATTGTAATTTCCCAACACTATTCCATCTGTCACTTTTTTGTCCATTCTTCCAATTTGTCTAAGTCCTGCTGAAATTACATTGCTTCCTCAGCACTACCTACCCCTCCACCTATCTTCGTATCATCCACAAACTGCCACAAAGCCATCAATTCCATGCATTCTTCTCATGCATCGATTGGTTGTGGATACTGCTGCCATGCCACACTGACCTTGAGAAGTGACAATTTGCAAATTATTTACAATCTGACTATTTGGCTATGTAAAGTCAGTGTCCATCCTTCAAGGACAGTCTTGAACCAGATCACATTTAACACCATTCCAATTCCCTCATGGTCATCTCTTATGTTTTTATACTAGCTCTTTCTTCCATTTCATTTTTAGAATTACATTTAGTAATCTCCAATAACCCAGGTCAGCTGATCTATCAGGTATCCAAGAATCTAGCATAATAAAGTTGTGCAGCACAGAAACAGGCCCTTTGTCCCATCAAATCCATGCTCTCCTCTTTGCACATCTTTATGAATCCCATTTATTCCATATTCTTTATGTCTTGTTTAGCTAAATGTCTCATCATCATGGTGATCATATCTGATTGTGCCATCTCACCGGGCAGCAGTTCCACATAAGCCTCTGGGTGCTCAGTCCTTTTCAATTGACCATCGGATTGGGCTATTGTGGTGCTCAGTCCCCTTCAGTGCCCACTAACCATCAGATCAGGCTATCGTAGACTTAAAGTTGCTGACACTTTGAGATTGGCCCTCTGATTACTCAAATGATAAGCCCACCAGACAGTCCAGTGATGGATGAAGAGGGGTTTAACTCCAGTTGCCTTGGGATGTTCCCACACAATCAGATGGGACCTGTTGTCCTTGGGTCTGTGCAGACTGCTCTGCCCTCCACAGAAGTCCTGGGATTTTGCTATAGTAACTTTGTCAGTCAGTTACGTTTCACCAATCTGTTCATCCCCTTGCAATGCAGAGTAGTCACAGGGGGGAAAGGCCTCTCAGAGATTGTTAGATGTTAACTATGCTCCTCACTCTCTCCTTCAGGGTGGCCTGAACTCTATGGCCTATGTCAAAGTTTACCTGGATGATATCAATGACAACAGGCCAGTGTTCTACCCCGTGCAGTATGCAGCCAGCCTAAGCACACAGAGTCTGCCAGGAACAGTAGTGCTCAAAGTCTTTGCTTACGACAAGGATGGAGGACGGAATGGAAAGCTGACCTATCAGATCGTTGCAGGCAACCTGCCTCCCCTGTTCACCCTCAACAGAGACACAGGTAGGTGTCAGCACAGCGTGACACCATGGAAGCAGCTTTGGATCTGTTGGTCAATGGGACTGGTCATTTGCCCAGTCAGCATGGTTTTTGTGACAAGAGCAGTGTCCTGTCCCCTGCCAGCACATAATTGGGAAATCAGGGAATCTCTCCAAGATCCAGGCCACAGCTGATCCCTGGAGTACCTGACGCAAGGATCTCAGGCAGGAACTGGGAGTGAGCCTTGTGCTGCTTCCTTATCACTAATCTACAGCTCACTTGGCTGCTTCATTGGTGTGAGCTCAGAGCTGGTCTTTCTCCAGTTCCCTTGACGAGTTTCATTGTGTTCATTAAGTAGTTTCCTGCACTCTGAGAATTTCCTGCCTCCTTGAGGCAGCTGTGAGCAGCCCATTGTTTTGCTCAGTTTCCCACCCAATTCTGAACAAAATGTTGACAACAATCTCCAGATCCGGGAGTCTGACACAGTGCTATTGCTTTACACTTCTTGACATCAGTAAATAATGCTGAGATATCAGGTGCATTCACAGCTGAGGTTTCTGTCTCGGAGAATTTATTTAAGCCTCCGCTTCTGACAGAACCACAACCCTGCCTGGGTCTGTAAGGGTGAGTCAGGAAAGTTTAACTATGCTTCATTCAGTATCACGGAGGGAGACCAAGGAAGTAAAGATAAAGATTTTTCCTGGCAGGTATCTGGGCATCCTGATCTTATCCTAGGCCAGTAGTGGGAGGTAGATATCTGGGTACCCTCACCCTACCCTGGGCAAAAGGTATATCAGTATCCTCACCCTGCTCAGGGGCAGTAGTGGGGGAACAGTAGATATCTGGGTACCCTAATCCTGTCCAGGGCAGTAGTGAGTGAACAGTAGATATCTGGATAACCTTACCCTGACCGGGGCAGTAGCTGGGGAACAGTAGGCTCCTGGATTTCCTCGCCCTGTCTAGAGACAGTGGGTGGGGAATCATGGGTATCTGGGTACTCTCACCCTGCCCAGGGATAGTAATTATCTGGATGCCCTGACCATGCCCAGGGGCAGTAGTTGGGTGGGTGTATATCTGAGTGCCCTCGCTCTGCCCAAGGGCAGTAGTAGAGGAGACTGCATATATCTGGATACCCTCACCCTGCCTAGGGGCAGTAGTGCGAGGGTTCAGATTACTGGGTACCTTCACCCTGCCCAGTAGTCAGGGGAGGGGAGAACTCATACTGTTTAGCTCTGGCCAAAGGAGTCAGTTAACTAAATTCAGATCCACAATGTCTTGGCTGTTGTCTGGTTGAAGTGTTAGATACACATCTCTGTGAAGGCATGCTGTACGTACCATTGTTGGTCTCATCACCGCTTTCCTCTTCCTCTTCCTATTCCTATAATAGCAGATTAAAACTTTTAAAAATATATCAGGAAGTATGGACTTGTAAACAATATTAGCATGAGATCCCGACTTGCAACTCTGCCCCTTCTGCCTTCATGGTCCAGAGTATGTTTGAATGTAGGAGGAGTGGAAGTTAGTTGTTCACGCACCCACCCCCCAACCTCATTTACCATTACAGTCATCAAGGCAAAAAGTAATAGAGCAGTGACTCAGGCCCTTCGGCCCAGTCAGTCCATGCTGACCACAGTGTCCACGTAGCTAGTCCAATCCCTCCAAGCTCCACCCCTCCATGTAGCTTCTTGAATGATAGTATTACTCCTGTCTCAACCTCTTTTCCTCTGGCAGCTAGTTCCATATACTCTTCACCCTCAGCATGAAAAAGTTGCCTCTCAGGTTCTCTTTAAATATTTCCCCTCTCACCCTAAATCTATGCTCCCTAGTTCTCCCCACCTTAAGGTAAAAATGTTACCACACTCCTTACCTATATTGCTCATACTTTTAAATGTCTCTATAATGTTGCCCCCTCTTTCTGCTATGTTCTCAGGAATAAACGCCTAGCTTGGCCAACCTCTCCATATATCTCAGGCTCACTAGTCTTGGGAACATCCTCTTAAATTCTGTCTGCATTTTTTCCAGTTTAACTACATCTTTCCTATAACAGAATGACCAAACCTGTACACTGTACTCCAAGTGCGACCTCACGTCTATACTCACTTCAAAGGTTCAAAGGTCAAGTTTAATGTCAGAGAAATGTATACAATATACATCCTGAAATGCTTTTTCTTTGCAAAACATCCACGAAAACAGAGAAGTGCCGAAAGAATGAATGGCAGTTAAATGTGAAAACCCCAAAGATCCTCCCCCTCCCATGCGTAAGCAGCAACGAGCCACAATCCCCCCTCCCCCACCAGCAAAATTAAATGCGCATCAATGCAATCACCGAGCCCAAGCGTGAGCTAAGCGATAGCAAAGACACAGACCTTGCAGTTACCCCAAAGGCTTCGCATTTCATCTGAATTCAACAACCCACAGGTTCTCTCTCTCCCTGGCAAGGGAGAGGGAGGTGTCCCCCATTTTCACAGCGGGTGAGAGGCACAACAACACCCGTTGGTTTACGATCTTAAAAGTCTGTTTTGTTGCTTTTTTCAAGCTCTGTGCCCTGTCACGTACCCCGTGACCAGGTTACTGAACCAGCAGAAATGGGATACACCTTGGTGTCTGGTATTACTGTAACTAGTAGTGTTTATTAGTAAACTAAGTAATACAGTACTATAAAATGCAAATATATGAAACAGGTTAGCAATGATATATACAGAAGTGTGGGAATAGGAATCAAGACCAAGCTCTTTCAAAGTCTAGGGGTAAATGGATAGTCTTACGATGGTGAAGAGTTCAGTTTAGGTTGAGGTAGTTCTGGTGTAATGTTGGGGAGAGAGAGAGAGTGAGAGGTGATGCCTTCGAACCTTCGAACCTTCTGTTATCTTCCTGTCCTGTGCTGCTCACTGACTGTGACCCTGTACAACCATTCTTCAGTGGTAGACCTGCCACCCAGGCAAGGGTGGACACACAAACAAGTCCCCACCGGTCACACCTTCACTCACTGTGAGCCACTGATCGATTCCCCAAATCGATCCTCCAAACCCCCACCTTCACGTGCCTGCACAACACTCTTTCAGTGTCCCGTGGTGTGTCTGCTTGTGTCTTTGCAGACCTGCTTTTTATCATGAGTTGCTGGACACTGGCTGTCCATCAAACCAGCTCCGCCTTGCTGTCTCTGCAAGAATCTTCCAAGCAGGCAAAAGTGTGTTTGGAGCAAAGGTAAACAATCAGCCAAGGAGCCATAATATTAAATCATGTCTCTCTCTCTCTCTCTCTCTCTCTCTCTCTCTCTCTCTCTCTCTCTCCCTTTCTCTCTCTCTCACTCCCTCATTAGCAGCATAGTTCACAGGGGGGTCAACTCTGGACCCCATCTTAGCTTGGTTTGCTCATCACAGTCCAAAGATCGTAAAGACCTCGGGTCTTTGGACCCACAGCAAAAGATTTTCTGGCCTCCCCAATGACACACGAGATCATAGGCTTCTGAACACGATCTAGATTCCCAGGCCAAACCCTTAGCATGTTGAATAGCAGCCAGTTGTGGAACCCTGAGAATGGGTCCCATTTCCGCAAAGAACCAAAGCCTGCTTGTAACTCCAGATCAAGGTCTTCAAAAGAACCCTGAAAGGAAAAAATAAGGATATTAAAGGGTAGAAATAGAGCTGTTTTTGAAGATGCAAGCAAGGCACTGTGGCGACCCACTTCCCAGTGCACTCGAACCGGCTCACAAAATGGTGCGCGCCGGCATTGAGGCCGGTCCCAAAAAGGACGCCAGGCCTTCTTCACCAGCAAGGGGAAAAGCCTGCGCACAGGACAGGACTGTGAATATGCACCTGCTACAGCATTCCCACCCGGGGAGGGCGGGATCAGGAAGGCTTTAAAATGAGGCCGTGAAGTTTGAATAAATCTCTTTTGCAACTGCAGCTCACCGACTGCGTGTCGTTATTTCAGTGCTGCGTGTAGCACACCACTACAATTGGTGACCCCGACAGCCCAAACGATATTTGGACCGGAGATGAACGAAGCCGCATCTGTTCATGCAGTTTCGTTAAAACTGCCAAGCTTCTGGACGCTGCGACCTCACCTATGGTTCCAGCAAGCAGAAGCCCTATTCCACATTCGGCAGATAACCGTGGATTCCACACGTTACTACTACGTGGTGAGCTCCCTCAACCAGGATACAGCCGCCCAGGTTGAGGAGTTCATACAATCGCCCCCGGAGGATGGCAAATACACAGAATTCGAAGACTTGCTCATAAGGATTTTCGGACTCTCACAGCACGAGCGAGCTGCCTGCTTACTGCACCTGGATGGTTTGGGACACAGGCCGCTGTCGGCTTTGATGAACGAGATGCTGGTCCTGGCTGGAGGTCACAAGCCCTGCCTCATGTTTGAGCAGGCATTCCTGGAGCAGCTGCCCGAGGACATACGCCTGCTGCTGTCCGACGTGGATTTCAGTGACCCCTGGAAGGTGGCGGCCCGGGCAGACATGCTGTGGAAAGCCAAGGAGAGTGCAGCATCCATCACACAGATCACCAGGCCACGCTCCCAGCAGCAGACCAGACCAGGCCCAGCCACATAGCCCACTAACCCCAGAGGCAGGGGTGAGGAGACCAATGAACAATGGTGCTTTTACCACCAGCGGTGGGGCGCAGAAGCCTGCCGCTGTAGTCCGCCCTGCAAGTTCCCGGGAAACACCAGGGCCAGCCGCCGCTGATGGCTACGACGGCTGGCCATCAGGATAGCCTCCTATATGTCTGGGACAAGCAGTCGGGATGCCGCTTTTTGGTCGACGCTGGAGCCGAGATCAGCATCTTACCTCCAACGAGTTACGACACCCACAACAGAGAACCGGGTCCCACCCTGAGGGCTGCGAATGGCAGCACAGTAAAGGCCTACGGCACCCGTATGGTGCAGCTACAGTTCGGCTCCAGTCGGTTCACGTGGGACTTCACACTGGCTGCCGTAACCCAACCGCTCCTGGGGGCAGATTTTTTGCGAGCTCACAGCCTACTGGTCAACCTGCAAGGGAAGAAACTGGTCCATGCCGAGACCTTTCCAACACGGCAGTCGGTGGAGTGCTGGAACAACTCATCGAGGGTCGCTGGCAACCCCTGGTGTTCTTCAGCAAACACCTACGACCACTCGAGCTCAAATACAGTGCTTTCGACCAGGAACTGTTGGCGCTATACCTGGCAATCCGGCATTTCAGGTACTTCTTAGCAGGTAGGCCCTTCACCGCGTTCACGGACCACAAACCGCTTACCTTTGCGTTCTTGAAAGCGTCCTACCCCTGGTTGTCCCGCCAGCAGCGACATCTGTCCTACATCTCCGAATACACAACGGATGTCCGGCATGTCTCGGGAAAGGACAATGTCATGGTGGACGCTCTCTCCAGACCTAACATCCAACCCCTGTCCCAGGAGGTAGACTATGAAGCACTGGCAGAGGCGCAGCAGGCAGACAAAGGGATCCCTAGTTACAGAACCGCAGTCTCCGGTTTGCAGCTCCAGGACCTCCCAGTAGGCCCAGGTGAGAGTAGCCTACTCTGTGATGTCACCACCGGCCAACCCCGTCCCGTCGTCCCGGCAACCTGGTGGCGGTGCGTTTTCAACTCCATTCACAACTTAGCGCACCCCTCCATCAGGACAACCATCTGGATGGTAGCCAACAGGTTCATTTGGCACAGACTCCGCAAGCAGGTCAGTGAATGGGCCAGAACGTGCATGCACTGCCAAACAGCCAAGGTGCAGTGGCACACCAAAGCTCTGCCGCAGCAGTTCCACCCCACCTGCCGGCGTTTCGACCACATTCATGTGGATATTGTGGGCTTGCCAGTATCGCGTGGAGCGCGGCACCTCCTCACTATCATAGACCGGTTCACAAGATGGCCAGAGGCGGTCCCACTCACTGACACCACCTCCGAATCCTGCGCCCGAGCACTGATTGCAACCTGGGTGTCACGCTTTGGTGTACCGGCCTACATTAACTCCGACAGAGGCGCCCAGTTCACTTCCAACCTGTGGTCAACTATGGCCAGCCTTTTGGGGACACAGCTGCACCACACAACTGCCTACCACCCACAGTCGAACGGACTAACGGAGCGTTTCCACCGTTACCTGAAGTCGGCTCTCATGTCCCGCCTCAAAGGGCCTAACTGGGTGGACGAGCTTCCCTGGGTCCTGCTTGGAATCCGTACAGCGCCCAAAGAGGATCTGCACACTTCGTCGGCCGAGTTGGTGTACGGCTCACCCCTGAGTTGGTCATCCCAGGAGAGTTCAGACCAGCCCCAAGGGGGCAAGAGGAAGAACCCGCAGCAGTCCTGGACAGACTACATGAGAGGCTCTGTAAACTGGCCCCCATACCCACTTCACAGCATGGGCAGGACCCGACCTGCATACCCAAAGATCTGCAGAACTGTAAGTTTGGTTTTGTACGATGGGGCGGACACTGGACACTGCTACAACTGCCCTACGAGGGGTCATTTACGGTGATCAGAAACAATGGGTCCACATTCATGCTGGACATTGGGGGGAGAGAGGAGGTTTTCACAGTTGACCGACTCAAACCGGCCCATGTGGTCTTGGCACAGCCGGTTGAGATTCAGGCACCACGGCGCAGAGGCAGACCTCCCAAACAGAGACCGACCCAGACTGAGGACATTGGGGGGGTGTATCGCCGGTTTTGGGGTGTGGGGTTATGTGGCGACCCACTTCCCAGTGCACTCGAACCGGCTCACAAAGTGGGGCACACCGGCATTGAGGCCGGTCCCAAAAAGGGCGCCAGGCCTTCTTCACCAGCAAGGGGAAAAGCCTGCGCGCGGGACGGGACTGTGAATATGCACCCCCTACAGCATTCCTGCCTGGGGAGGGCGGGAACCGGAAGGCTTTAAAGCGAGGCCGCGAAGTTTGAATAAATCTCTTTTGCAACTGCAACTCACCGACTGCGTGTCGTTATTTCAGTGCTGTGTGTAGCACACCGCTACAGCACCATGATTCATCCTAAGCTCCACCCACAGAAGCTCAGTAGAGAGCTGAATCACTACAGGGTCCGGAAACTGCAGCATGGTGGACAGGAAGGTTATACAGAAGGTAGTTAAAACTGCCAACACATCACCAGCTCCAGCCTACCCATCAGTAAGGAGACGACAAGTAAGGAGACACCAATAACCTCAAGTTCTGGGTCTACACCATTGTGGTTATAGGAGTTGACTCTGGGGCAGCAGGAAGTTGTTCTGGCAGCTTGGGACACATTTCTTCTGGACATTTTGGCATCTCAAACAGTGCAAGGCAAGCTGCTCAATTGACTGATCTATCCCAGAACACTAGTCAAAGCTTCAAGCCAGTGCTTTCATTTTGGCCACACCTAGATGACCAGCATGTATCTCCTCCAACACCTTAGCTCTCAGCTTGGATGGTACAACAGTTCTCAATCCCCACATAAGTCAAGCCCTGTCAAGGGCAAGTTTATCCCAACTCTGGTAAAGATGCTGAAACTGGAATTTCTGCTGCATATTTCAGCACATGCAGACCTGAGAAAATGTGAGGTCTTTTCTTGTTTCCCTTTGGATAATCTCTGCCGTAAAAGGCAGACTTTTGATTTGCATTTGGGAAAGTATGTCAAGAGGAGTGTTCGTTTTTGTAAATTTTTCAGGTACCTCCCTTTCCAAGGGTAAACAGGACAATTGATTAATATTTCCTTGATTGACATTCCTCTTGAACTCAGTTTTGTAATTGAGTCCTACAAGAAACAGAGCCCCTTCCTGTATTTGTGATGCTGCTGTTAGTGGAACACCCTCCTGTGGATTGAAAATGGACACTTGTGATTGATGATTATTAATCATCAATTACTTCCCATGGAAGAATTGGTTGAAATGTTTTAAAACCCAAATCAGACTCAAGCCCTCTCTGTCAATCTGTGTGTAAGTGTTCCCTGTAGCAGCAAGGGAACATGATGCAAAAGTTATGGGGCGTACACTTCCATCACTCATATCATGTGATATGACACCTATGCCAAAAGGCGAGGTGTCATAGGTAAACTTCACTGGACGATATGGATCTTAATGTGTGAATACAGTGTCTGATGTCACCATTTCCTTTACCTTTTTGAAAGCCATCTCACACTGCTTTGTCCATTGCCATTTCTTCCTGATCTGTCATAATAACTTCAAGGGGTGGAGCACAGTAGCCTGGTTTGCAGGAACCGGTTATATAATTGACAAATCATGTAAAGGATGGCAACTGCAACACATCCTTTGTCCCTGGGGCATCTACCACTGCTTGAATTTTCTCAGCACACTTGTGTAATTGTTGTGCTTCTCAGCACAGTGTGTAATTCTTGTGCATCAACAGTGTGACCACAATAAGTGATGCTTGATTTAAAGAATTCATACTTGTTGCATTGTGTTCTGAGCCCATGATCTTCTAACCTTTTTAGAACTCACTTGAGATTTTGGAGATGTTCTTGTCATTTTTACCAGTAATAATGCTGTCATTCAGGTAACAGTGATTGTCTGGGCAGCAATGCAGCATCGGGTCTGTAGCTTTATGCCAGAGTGCAGGTGCAGATGCTACTCCAAAAATCAGCCTATTACAATGGTAAAGCCTTTGTGAGTGATTATGATGAGAAACACTTCGGACTCTTCTTCCATCTCCATCCATGGGTAGTCCTCAGCTAAGTCCACTTTGCTGAAGTATTTTCCTCCAGAAAGGTTTGCAATGATATCCTCTACCCTGGGCAGAGGGCATTGATTAATACTGGGTTGATGGTGACCTTAAAATTACTACAGATCCTGACAGACCCATTGTTCTTCCTACTGGGACCACTGGTGTTGCCCATTGGCTTCATTCAACCTTGGAAAGAACCCCTACAGTCTCCAGGCAATCTGGCTCACTGGCACTTTATCATGGATGGTACAGTATAAAGAACTGGATGGGCTTTGTAAAACTTGGATGTGGCATTTTCATTTAACCTTTGATATGTTTGAGTTTTTGAATGCCATCCTCGAACACTGCTGTGGCCTCATCCAATACTTTTCTTAATTTGTTTTCATTTGATTCTCTTCAAGTCAAGTCAAGTCAAGTCATGTCAAGTCACTTTTTATTGTCATTTCGACCATAACTGCTGGTACAGCAAACAGTAAAAATGAGCAATGTTTTTCAGGACCATGGTGCTACATGAAACAGTACAAAAACTACAGTGAACTATGTAAAAACAACACAGAAACAGAGTCTACACTAGACTACAGACCTACCCAGGACTGCATAAAGTGCACAAAACAGTGCAGACATTATAATAATTAATAAACAAGACAATAGACACAGCAGAGGGCAGTAAGTTGGTGTTGGTCCAGACTCTGGGTATTGAGGAATCTGATGGCTTGGGGGAAGAAATTGTTGCACAGTCTGGTCGTTAGACCCCGAATGCTTTGGTGCCTTATCCCAGATGGCAGGAAGGAGAAGAGTTTGTATGAGGGGTTCATGGGGTCCTACATACCACTGTTTGCTTTGCAGATGCAGAGTGTAATGTAAATGTCCGTGATGGCGGGAAGAGAGACCCCGATGATCTTTTCAGCTGACCTCACTATCCACTGCAGAGTCTCGCGATCCGAGTTGGTACAATTTCCGAACCAGGCAGTGATGCAGCTGCTCAGGATGCTCTCAACACAACCCCTGTAGAATGTGAATTTTATTATCTGAATGGTGTAAAGTTAGGTAAGGGAGAAATACAAAGAGATCTAGGAGTCCTTGTTCATCAGTCACTGAAGGTGAATGAGCAAGTGCAGCAGGCAGTGAAGAAGGCTAATGGAATGTTGGCCTTTATTACAAGGGGAATTGAGTACAAGAGCAAGGAATTCCTCTTGCATTTGTACAGGGCCCTGGTGAGACCACACCTGGAGTACTGTGTACAGTTTTGGTCTCCAGGGTTAAGGAAGGACATCCTGGCTGTAGAGGAAGTGCAGCATAGATTCACGAGGTTAATTCCTGGGATGTCCGGACTGTCTTACGCAGAGAGGTTAGAGAGACTGGGCTTGTACACGTTGGAATTAAGGAGATTGAGAGGGGATCTGATTGCAACATATAAGATTATTAAGGGATTGGACAACATAGAGGCAGGAAATATGTTCCAGATGCTGGGAGAGTCCAGTACCAGAGGGCATGGTTTGAGAATAAGAGGTAGGTCATTTAGGACAGAGTTAAGGAAAAACTTCTTCTCCCAGAGAGTTGTGGAGGTCTGGAATGCACTGCCTCGGAAGGCAGTGGAGGCCAGTTCTCTGGATGCTTTCAAGAAGGAGCTAGAGAGGTATCTTATGGATAAGGGAATCAAGGGATATGGGGACAAGGCAGGAACCGGGTATTGATAGTAGATGATCAGCCATGATCTCAAAATGGCGGTGCAGGCTCGAAGGGCCGAATGGTCTACTTCTGCACCTACTGTCTATTGTCTATTGTCTATTGTGATGAGGATAGGGGATGGGAGATGGACTTTACTCAGCCTTCGCAAAAAGTAGAGATGCTGCTGGGCTTTCTTTGCTATGGAGCTGGTGTTGAGGGACCAGGTGAGATTCTCCGCCAGGTGAACACCAAGAAATTTGGTGCTCTTAACAATCTCTACCGAGGAGCCGTCGATATTTAGGGGGGAGTGGTCATTCTGTGCCCTCCTGAAGTCAACAACCATCTCTTTTGTTTTGTTCACATTCAGAGACAGGTTGTTGACTCTGCACCAGTCCGTAAGCCGCTGCACCTCTTTTCTGTATACTGACTCATCGTTCTTGCTGATGAGACCCACCACGGTTGTATCATTGGCAAACCTGATGCTGTGGTTCAAACTGTGTGTTGCAGCACAGTCGTGGGTCAGCAGAGTGAACAGCAGTGGACTGAGCCCACAGCCCTGGGGGGCCCCCGTGCTCAGTATGATGGTGTTGGAGATGCTGCTCCCGATCCGGACTGACTGAGGTCTCCCAGTCAGGAAGTCTAGGATCCAGTTGCAGAGGGAGGTGTTCAGGCCCAGTTGGCTCAGCTTTCCAATCAGTTTCTGAGGGATGATTGTGTTGAATGCTGAACTGAAGTCTATGAACAGCATCCGAATGTATATGTCTTTTTTGTCCAGGTGGGTTAGGGCCAGGTGGAGGGTAATGTCAATGGTGTCATCTGTTGAACGGTTGGGACAGTTTGCAAACTGCAGGAGGTTCATTGAGGGGGGCAGCAGGGTCTTGATATGCCTCCTGACGAACCTCTCGGAACACTTCATGATGATGGATGTGAACGCAACGGGACGGTACTCATTGAGGCAGGACACAGAAGACTTCTTTGGCACGAGGATGATGGTGGTGGGCTTGAAGCACGTTGGAACGGTGGCGCTGCTCAGGGAGATGTTGAAGATGTCAGTGAGAACATCTGCTAGCTGGTCTGCACATCCTCTGACCACTCTACAGGAATATTTTCTGGTCCAGCAGCCTTCCATGGGTTGACTCTGCACAGGGTTCTTCTCACATCAGCCATGGTGAGGGTCATTTGGAAGAGAGGTGGACTTCCTCACCGCCAGGTCATTTTCTGCCTCAAAATGAACGTAGAAGTTGTTCAGCACAGCTGGGAGGGAGGCATTATCTGCACAGTCGGGTGATGTTATCCTGTAGTTGGTGATGCCCTGCATGCCCTTCCACATGCACTGCATGTCGCCGCTGTCCTGGAAGTGGCTGTGGATTTGCTGGGTGTGTGCACGCTTTGCCTCTCTGATGGCCTGGGACAGTTTGGCCCTTGCTGTTGTTAGGGCTGCCTTGTTGCCTGCTCTTAAGGCAGAGTCAGCAGAGCACGCATCTCTGCAGTCATCCATGGCTTCTGGTTAGCCCGTGTAGTGATGGTCTTGGACACAGTGCCATCATCGATGCACTTGCTGATGTAGCTGGTCAGGTAGGGTATGCGACATGCAAATACTGGATGAATCTCTAATCAAGCTGTAATTGGCTCAGCCAATCATGAACCCATAATGCTGACCCTCCTGTTTTTACAACATACAGTACAAGTTGAATGTGGCTTGTTAGTTGTTGTATTTCACTGTAACAAATGTCATTCCCACAGGATTTATCTTTTCTCCAGTTTAGCTTCTTAGTTGGACATCTGCAGGCTTCAGATTAGAATCTCTGAAATGGCATTCAAGCACACTTTATTCAACAACTGAAACAAATGAGCCTGTATCTAATTCCATTTTAATTAATTTGCTGTTCACTATTGTTAGCTTTCACATTGTAACTCTCAAGGCAATGCAGTCCTGTGTCACTCTCACCATTTTACCATTATCAGACTTTTTATCAAAAGCATGCAGATAAAATGATGAGAGGCACTGATCGTGTGGATAGTCAGAGGTTTTTTCCCAGGGCTGAAATGATTGTCACATGAGGATGCAGGTTTAAGGTGCTGGGGAGTAGGTACAGAGGAGTTGTCAGGGCTAAGTTTTTTACGCAGAGAGTGGTGAGTGCATGGAATGGGCTGCCAGCAACGGTGGTGGAGACAGATACCATAGGATCTTTTAAGAGACTTTTGGATAGGTACATGGAGCTTAGAAAAATAGAGAGCTCTGGATAAACCTAGTAATTTCTAAGTTAGGGACATGTTCAGCACAACTTTGTGGGCCAAAGGGCCTGTATTGTGCTGTAGGTTTTCTATGTTTCTATAGGTGCTCTGTTTGAAAATGCAATTTGACTTTTTATCTTTTTCTCTTCCCTGTGCAGTCCATTTATTATTGTCTACCTGACATGGTCTTTGTTCCTACTTTTTTGCATTTTCTGCAAGCTTTGCCTTGAAAACTGGCTAACAAGAGAAGTCAAACCCACATAAGTTCAGAAGGGAAGGAGGGAAAAGAGGAGAGCAGTAGTGATAGGGGATTCAATAGTTAGGGGGACAGGTAAGAGGTACTGTGGGAGAGATCGAGAATCCCGAATGGTCTGTTGCCTCCCTGATGTGAGGGTCCGCGATATCTCAGATCGAGTTCTCGGTATTCTCAGGAGGGAGGGTGAGCAGCCAGATGTCATGGTCCATGTAGGGACCAATGACATGGATAGGAAGAAGGAGGAGGTCCTGCAAAGGGAGTTTAGGGAGTTAGCTAAATATATGGCTAAGGAAATGGTGCAGGAGGGAGGGCTTCATGTTTCTGGACAATTGGGCTTTGTTCCACAGAAGGTGGGACCTGTTCCGATGGGGCTGTTTGTACCGGAACTGGAAGGGAACTAACATCCTTGTGGGTAGGTTAACTAGTGCTGCTCTGGGGGGTTTAAACTAGATTTGCAGGTGGAGGGAAACCAGAGTGTTAGAGCAGATGGTGAGGAGGAGGAGGATAAGGGTCACGCGAAGACTGCTTGTGTGGACAGAAATCAAAGGTTTGCATGTGATAGGAATGTTCCCAGGTGCCAAACTAAAGAGACTGGGGAAGAGGCATCTGGCTGTCAAATAGAGGAAGCTAGGAGACAGTGGGTGAGGGGGGACAGACAGATGATAGAGAAGAAACGCGCTCAGACCGAAGGTTTGAGATGTATCTATTTTAATGCAAGGAGTGTTGTGAACAAAGCGGATGAGCTTAGAGTGTGGATCAGTATTTGGAGATATGATGTGGTGGCCATTACAGAGACCTGGATGGCTCAGGGACAGGAATGGTTACTTCAAGTGCAGGGTTTTAGATGTTTCAGGAAGGACAGGAAGGGAGGCAAAAGAGGTGAGGGCGTGGCACTGTTGATCAGAGATAGTGTCACGGCTGCAGAAAAGATGGACGCCATGGAGGGATTGTCTACGGAGTCTCTGTGGGTGGAGGTTAGGAACAGGAAGGGGTCAATAACTTTACTGGGTGTTTTTTATTGGCCACCCAATAGTAACAGGGATATCGAGGAGCAGCTAGGGAAACGGACCCTGGAAAGGAGTAATAATAACAGAGTTGTTGTGATGGGAAATTTTAATTTCCCAAGTATAGATTGGCAGCTCCCTAGAGCAAGGGGTTTAGATGGGGTGGAGTTTGTTAGGTATGTTCAGGAAGGTTTCTTGACACAATATGTAGATAAGCCTACAAGAGGAGAGGCTGTACTTGATTTGGTATTGGGAAATGAACCTAGTCAGGTGTCAGATCTCTCAGTGGAGGAGTATTTTGGAGATAGTGATCATAATTCTATCTCCTTTACCATAGCACTGGAGAGAGATACGAACAGACAAGTTAGAAAAGTGTTTAATTGGAGTAAGGGGAATTATGAGGCTATCAGGCAGGAAACTGGAAGCTTAAATTGGAAACAGATGTTCTCAAGGAAAAGTACGTAAGAGATGTGACAAATGTTCAGGGAATATTTGTGTGAAGTTCTGTATAGGTACATTCCAATGAGACGGGGAAGTTATGGTAGGGTGCAGGAACCGTGATGTAAAAAGGCTGTAATAAATCTAGTCAAGAAGAAAAGAAAAGCTTACAAAAGGTTCAGAGAGCTAGGTAATGATAGAGATCTAGAAGATTATAAGGCTAACAGGAAGGAGCTTAAGAAGGAAATTAGGAGAGCCAGAAGGAGCCATGAGATGGCCTTGGTGGGCAGAATTAAGGAAAACCCCAAGGCATTCTACAAGTTCGTGAAGAGCAGGAGGATAAGACGTGAAAGAATATGACCTATCAAATGTGACAGTGGGGAAGTGTGTATGGAACCGGAGGAAATAGCAAAGGTACTTAATAAATACTTTGCTTCAGTATTCACTATGGAAAAGGCTCTTGGTGATATTAGTGATGACTTGCAGCAGATTGAAAAGCTTGAGCATGTAGATATTAAGAAAAGAGGATGTGCTGGAGCTTTTGGAAAGCATCAAGTTGGATAAGTTGCTGGGCCTAGATGAGATGTACCCTAGGCTACTGTGGGAGGCAAGGGAGGAGATTGCTGAGCCTCTGGCGATGATCTTTGCATCATCAGTAGGGAAAGGAGAGGTTCCAGAGGATTGGAAGGTTGCGAATGTTGTTCCTTTATTCAAGAAAGGGAGTAGAGGTAGACCTGGAGATTATAGACCAGTGAGACTTACCTCAGTGGTTGGTAAGTTGATGGAGATGATCCTGAGAGGCAGGACTTGTGAACATTTGGAGAGGTATAATATGATTAGGAATAGTCAGCATGGCTTTGTCAAAGGCAGGTCGTGCCTTACGAGCCTGGTTGAATTTTTTGAGGATATGACTAAACATATTGATGAAGGAAGAGCAGTAGATGTAGTGTAAATGGATTTCAGCAAGGAATTTGATAAGGTACCCCACGCAAGGCTTATTGAGAAAGTAAGGAGGCATGGGATCCAAGGGGACATTGCTTTGTGGATCCAGAACTGGATTGCCCACCAAAGGCAAAGAGTGGTTGTAGATGGGTCATATTCTGCATGGAGGTCGGGCACCAGTGGAGTGCCTCAGGAATCTGTTTTGTTGGACCCTTACTCATCGTGACTTTTATAAATGACCTGGATGAGGAGGTGGAGGGATGGGTTAGTAGGTTTGCTGATGACACTAAGGTTGGAGGTGTTGTGGATAGTATGGAGGGCTGTCAGAGGTTACAGTGGGACATTGATAGGATGCAAAACTGGGCTGAGATGGAGTTCAACCCAGATAAGTGTGAGGTCGTTCATTTTGGTAGGTCAAATATGATGGCAGAATATAGTATTAATGGTAAGACTCTTGGCAGTGTGGAGGATCAGAGGGAGTCCATAGGATGCTCAAAGCAGCTGTGCAGGTTGACTCTGTGGTTAAGAAGGCATATGGTGTATTGGCCTTCATCAATCGTGGAACTGAATTTAGTAGCAGAGAGGTAATGTTGCAGCTATATCGGACCCTGGTCAGACCCCACTTGGAGTACTGTGCTCAATTCTGGTCGCCTCACTACAGGAAGGATGTGGAAACCATAGAAAGGGTGCAGAGGAGATTTACAAGGATTTTGCCTGGATTGGGGAGCATGCCTTATGAAAGCAGGTTAAGTGAACCCTTTTCTCCTTGGAGCAACAATGGATGAGAGGTAACCTGATTGAGGTGTATAAAATGATGAGAGGCATTGATCGTTGGATAGTCAGAGGCTTCTTCCCAGGTCTGAAATGGTTGCCACAAGAGGACACAGTTTTAAGGTGTTTGGGTGTAGGTAAAGAGGAGATGTCAGGGGTAAGTTTTTTACGCAGAGAGTGATGAGTGTGTGAAATGGGCTATCGGCAATGGTGGTGGAGGTGGATACAGTAGGGTCTTTTAAGAGACTTTTGGATAGGCACATGGAGCTTAGAAAAATAGAGGTCTATCGGCACAGCTTTGTGGTCCGAAGGGCCTTTATTGTGCTGTAGGTTTTCTGTTTCTATAAAACCTAAAAGAGGGCATATAATTATATGAGGGCATATAAGATTTGTGGGAAGTACGAGGATTGGGAAGCTTTTAAAACCAACAGAAGGCAACTATGAAAGTAAGCTAGGCAATAATATCAAAGAGGATATCAAATGTTCTTCTGATATGTAGAGTGTAAAAAAGAAGCGAGAGTGAATATTGGATCACTAGAAAACAATGCTGGAGAGGTAGAAATGGGGTACAAAGAAATGGCAGATGCATCTGACTTCACTGTAGAAGACACTAACTGTTTTATAGAAGTTCCAGGTGTCAGGGTCATAAAATATGTGAAGTTATCATAACTACATATAAAGTTCTTGGTAAGCTAAAAGGTCTGAAGGTAGATGAGTCACCTGAACCAGATGGTGTACACCCCAGAGTTTTGAAAGAGGTAACAGAAGAGATTGTGGAGGCATTAACAATGATCTTTCAAGAATCACTTGAGTCTGGAATGGTTGCGGATGGCTAGAAAATTGTAAATGTCACACCATTCTTCAAGAAAGAAGACTATAGGCCAGTTAGTCTGACCTCAGTGCTTGGGAAAAAGCTGGAGTCGATTATTAAGGATGAGGTCACAGTGTACTGAATTCTTTGAAGAACTAACAAGCAGGATAGACAAAGGGTGCACTTTGATATTGTGCACTTAGATTTTCAGAATATTTTTGACAAGGTTCAACAGATGAGGCTGCTTAACTATCTATGAGCCCATGGTATTACAGGAAAGATTCTAGTATGGATAAAGTGGCGACTGGTTGGCCAGAGACAAAGAGTGGGATTGAAGGGAGCCTTTTCTGGCTGGCTGCTATTGACAAATAGTGTTTCACAGGCATCTGTGTTGGGACCGATTCTTTTTACATTATATGTCAATGATTTGGATGATAGAATTGATGGCTTTGTTGCAAAATTTGCAGACGAGATGATAACTGGATGGGCAGGTAGTTTTGAGGAAGTAGAGGGGCTACAGAAGGAATTAGAGAGATTAGGACAATGAGCAAAGAAATGGAAGATGGAATACAGTGTCGGCAAGTGTATGGTCATGCACTTTCATGGAAGAAATGAAAGGGTTGTCAGTTTTCTAAATAGAGAGAAAATGCAAAAAACTGAGGTGCAAAGGGGCTTGGGAGTTCTTGTGCAGGATTCCTTAAATGTTAATTTGCAGGTTGAGTCTGTGGTGGGGAAGGCAAATGCAATGTCAGCATTCATTTCAAGAGGACTAGAATATAAAAGCAAAGATGTAATGTTGAGACTTTATAAAGCACTGGTAAGGCCTCACTTGGACTATTGTGACCAGTTTTGGGCTCCTTATCTTAGAATTGATGTGCTGCAACTGGAGAGGGCTAAAAGGAGGTTCATGAAATGATTCCAGGATTGAACGGCTTGAGATATGAAGAGAGTTTGATAGCTCCCAACCTGCATTCGCTCGAATTCAGAAGAATGAGGGTTGACCTCATTGAAACCTATTGAATGGTGAAAGACCTTGATAGAGCGGATGTGGAAAGGATGTTTCCTCTGGTGGGAGAGTTTAAGACCAGAGGGCACAGCCTCGGAATAGAGAGGCATCCTTTTAGAATGGAGATGAGGAGGAATATCTTTGGCCAGAGGGTGCTGAGTCTGTGGAATTCCAAGTATGTGTAATTAAATATGTATATTTATGGCAGTGGTTGATAGATTCAGTGCATGAAGGGATATGGAGAGCAGGCAGGAGATTGGAGCTGAAAGGAAAATTGGATCAGCCATGATGAAATGGCAGAGTAGACACAATGAGCCAAATGGCCTATTTCTCCTCTTATAGCTTATGGTCTTATGGTATATGAGCACCTGCCACAACAATAACACAATTAATGTTGCAACTATTTAGGACCCTGGTCAGACCCCACTTGGAGTACTGTGCTCAGTTCTGGTTGCCTCACTACAGGAAGGATGTGGAAACTATAGAAAGAGTGCAGAGAAGATTTACAAGGATGTTGCCTGGATCGGGGAACATGCCTTATGAGAATAGGTTGAGTGAACTCAGCCTTTTCTCCGTGGAGCGAAGGAGGATGAGAGGTGACCTGATAGAGGCGTACAAGATAATCAGAAGCATTGATTGTGTGGACAGTCAGAGGCTTTTTCCCAGGGCTGAAATGGTTGTCACAAGAGGACGCAGGTTTAAGGTGCTGGGGAGTAGGTACAGAGGAGGTGTCAGGGGTAAGTTTTTTACTCAGAGAGTGGTGAGTGTGTGAAATGGGCTATCAGCAATGGTGGTGGAGGTGGATATGATAGGGTCTTTTAAGAGGCTTTTAGATATGTGCATGGAGCTTAGTAAAATAGAGGGCTATAGGTAAGTCTAGTAATTTCTGAGGTAGGGACATGTTCGGCACAATTTTTTTGGGCTGAAGGGACTGTGTTGTGCTGCAGGGTTTCTCTGTTTCTATGTTTTAATTCATTTGGCCATGCAGGTTTCTGTTTAGATGTTGCAATTTTGTTCAAGCCTACTTTCATTCTGACTGTAACCATTGATACAGCTATTGCAACTGCACATATGAATGCAAGTTCAAGTCAAGTTTATTGACATCAACTATATACATGTATATAACACATAAAAGAGCATAAGACCAGAAGATATAGAAGCACAATTCGCCCATTCAGCCCATCAACTCTACTCTGCCGTTCCATTATGGCTAATTCCATATCCAGACAGACAGACAGACAGACATTCTTTATTGATCCCAAGGGAAATTGGGTTTCGTTACAGTCACACCAACCAAGAATAGTGTAGAAATATAGCAATATAAAACCATAAATAATTAAATAATAATAAGTGGAAATTAGGCAGGACCAGCCTACTGGCTCAGGATGTCTGACACTTTGAGGGAGGAGTTGTAAAGTTTGATGGCCACAGGCAGGAATGACTTCCTATGACGCTCAGTGTTGCATCCCGGTGGAATGAGTCTCTGGCTAAATGTACTCCTGTGCCTAACCAGTACATTATGGAGTGGATGGGAGACATTGTCCAAGATGGCATGCAACTTGGACAGCATCTTCTTTTCAGACACCATCGTTAGAGAGTCCAGTTCCATTCCCACAACCTCACTGGCCTTATGAATGAGTTTGTTGACTCTTGGTGTCTGCTACCCTCAGCCTGCTGCTCCAGCACACAACAGCAAACATGATAGCACTGGCCACCACAGCCTCGTAGAACATCCTCAGCATCGTCTGGCAGATATTAAAGGACCTCAGTCTCCTCAGGAAATAGAGACGGCTCCGACCTTTCCTGTAGACAGCCTCAATGTTCTTTGACCAGTCCAGTTTATTGTCTATTCGTATCCCCAGGTATTTGTAATCCTCCACCGTGTCCACACTGACCCCTTGGATGGAAACAGGGGTCACCGGTGCCTTAGCCCTCCTCAGGTCCACCACCAGCTCCTTAGTCTTTCTCACATTAAGCTGCAGATGATTCTGCTCACACCATGTGACAAAGTTTCCCACCGTAATCCTGTACTCAGCCTCATCTCCCTTGCTGATACATCCAATTATGGCATCCAACTATCCCACTCAACCCCATACACCTGTCTTCTCGCCATAAACTTTGAGCCCTTATTGATCAGGAAATAATCAACTTATGCCTTAAATGTACACACGGACTTGGCCTCCACTGTAAACTGTTTGCAGAGCATTCCACAGATTCACTACTCACTGGCTAAAAATGTTCCTCCTTACCTCAGTTCTGTAAGGACACCCTTCAATTTTGAGACTCTGCCCTCTCATTCTGGATACCTCCACCATAGGAACTGGCCAAAGATGACTGATTGTTGACATATCAACTTTATCTTTATCTGTTCCTATATTTTATGGTCTTATGGAAACATTTTCTCCACATCCACACTATCTAGTCCTTTTAACATTCGGTTGGTTTCAATGAGATACCCCACATTCCTCCAAATTCTACAGAGTATAGGCTCAAAGCTGCCAAATGCTTCTCATATGTTAACCCCTTCATTCTTCGAATCATCCTTGTGAACCTCCTCTGGATTCTCTCCGATGGGAACACATCCCTTCTGAGTTATCAGCCCCAAACGTTAACAATACACCAAGTGCTGCCTGACTAGTGCCTTATGAAGCCTCAGTATTATCTCCTTGCTTTTATATTCTATTCCCCTTGAAATAAATGTCAACATTGCATTTGCCTTCTTTACCACAGACTCAACCTGTAAATTAACCTTCTGGGAGTCTTGCACGCGGACTCAGAAGTCCTTCTTTACCTCTGATGTTTGAACATTCTGCCTACTTAGATAATGATCTGTACAATTGTTCCTTTTACCAAACTGCATTATCATACATTTCCCAACACTGTATTCTATCTACCACTTTTTTGCCCATTCTTCCAATTTGTCTAAGTCCTGCTGCAAATGCATTCCTTCCTCAACACCACCTACCCCTCCACCTATCTTTATATCATTGCAGACTTTGCCACAAAGCCATCAATTCCACAATGCAACTCATTGACAAACAATGTGAAAAGTAGCAATCCCAATACTGACTCCTGAGGAACACCACTAGTCATTGGCAGCAAGCCAGAAATGGCCCCTTTTATTCCCACTTGCTGCCTCCTGCCTGTCAGCCATTCCTCTATCCATGCCAGTATCTCTCCTGTAATGCCTTATGATATTATTTTGTTAAGTAGAATCACATGTGGCACCTTATTGAATGCCTTCTGAAAATCCAAATAAATCACATCCACTGCTTCTCCTTTGTCCACCCTGCTTGTTATGTCCTTGAAGAACTCAAAAAGATTTGTCAGACAAGATTTCCCTTAAAAGAAACCATGCTGACTTTGACTTATTTTATCATTAGACTCCAAGTACCCTGAAACCTCATCCTTAATAATAGACTCCAACACTTGCCCAACCACTGAGGTGAGGCTAACTGCCCTATAATTTCCTTTCCTTTGCCATCCTCCCTTCTTAAAGTGTGGAGTGACATATGCAATCTTCCATTATCTCTCTAGCAACCTCTCTCAGGATGTAGTCCATCTGGTCCAAGTGACTTATCCACCTTAAGACCTTTCAGTTTGCCTACACACCATCTGTGTGGTGAAAAAGGCACAATAGCGCCTCTTTCACTTCAGACTTTTAAGTTCGGTATAGGCCCCCAAATCTGTCATCCCTACCAGTATCCTCCTCCAATCCACCTGGGCAAGCTCCCTTCTCATGCCGCTCAAATTCCCTTTTATGAGAACATAAGAAATAGGAGCAGGAGTAGGCCACCAGTCCCATCGAGCTTGCTCTGTCATTCAATAAGATCATGGCTGACTGGATCATGAACTCACCTCCACCTCCCTGCCTTTACCCCATAACCCCTAATTCCCCTACTATGCAAAAATCTATCCAACCTTGTCTTAAATATATTTACTGAGGTAGCCTCCACTGCTTCATTGAACAGAGAATTCTACAGATTGAACACCCTCTGGGAAAAGCAGTTCTTCCTCATCTCCATCCTAAATCTATTCCCCCAAATCTTGACACTATGTCCCCTAGTTCTAGTCTCACCTATCAGTGGAAATAACCTTCCTGTCTTTATCATAATTTTTTGATATTTCTGTAAGATCTTCTCTCATTCTTCTGAATTTCAGTGAATACAGTTCCAGGTGACTCAATCCCTCCTCATAGTCTCACTCCCTCCTCTCTGGACTCAACCTGGCACACTGCTCATCACTAATTGCCAACCAGAGTAACACCCATGTATCCCAACTCTGCTTTCTATTAGTTAACCAATCTTCTATCCATGCTAATACATCAACCCCAACCCTCTGCATTCTTATGGATAAGTCTGTTATGTGGCACCTTATCGAACGCATTCTGGAAATCCAAGTAAGTTGCATCTATTTGTTCCCCTCTATCCACTGTGCTCGCTATATCCTCAAAGAACTCCAGAAAGTTTACTAGAACTAGATTCAGGGAGGTAGATTTAGGATGAAGATAAGGAGGAACTGCTTTTCCCAGATGATGATGAATCTGTGTAATTCTCTGCCCAATGAAGCAGTGGAGGCTACCTCAGTAAATATATTTAAGACAAGGTTGGATAGATTTTGCGTAGTAGGGGAATTAAAGGTTATGCAGGTAAGTGGAGATGAGTCCATGTCCGGGTCAGCCATGATCTTATTGAACGGCGGAGCAGGCTCAATGTGCCAGATGGCCTACTCCTGCTCCTGTTTCTCATGTTCTTATATTCTTATGCTTGTCAACAAGACTTGCCTTTGTTGAATCCATGCTGTGTCTGCCTGATGGGTCTGTTTCTTTCCAGATGCCTTGCTATTTCTTCTTTAATGATAGTTTCAAGTATTTTCACAACTACAGATGTTAAACTAACTGGCCTATTGTTACCTGTCTTTTGCCTACATCTTTTATTGAACAGTGGTGTGACATTCACCGTCTTCCAATCCGTCAGAACCTGTCCAGAATCCAGACAATTTTGTTTAATTATCACCAAAGCCTCTACCTTAACCTCTGTCATTTTTTTCAGTACACTGGGTACATTCCATCAGGACCAGGGGACCTGTCTATCTTCAGGCCCACAAGTTTAATCAGCACTACCTCTTTAGTGATAGCTATTGTATCGAGGTCCTCACCACCCATTGCAGCCATAAGATCTTTCTTTGCCATGTTAGACGTGTCCTCCACTGTGAAGATCGACGCAAAATAGTCATTCAAAGCCTCGGCCATATCCTCATTACCCGATATCAATTCCCCCTTCTCGTCTTCCAAGGGACCACCCTTTTCCTCTTTATATAATTATAAAAACTTTTACTATCTGTTTTTATATTTTGTTCTAGTTTATTTTCATAATCTAGCTTCCCTTTCTTTATTGCTTAGTGGTTCTTTGTTGCTTTTTAAAGTTTTCTCAGTCTTCCAGTTTCCCATTACTCTTGGTGACTTTGTACACATGAGCTTTTAGTTTGATGCCTTCTTTTATTTCTTTAGTTATCCAAGGTTGGCTCTCCCCAACCTTACTGTTCTTACTTTTAACTGGAATATACTTTTGTTGAGCACTATGAAAAATCTCTTTGAAAGACTTCCTCTGTTCTTCAATTGTCCCACTTAGATAGCCTGTGTTCCCAGTCTACACTAGTCAAATCCTTTCTCATCCCACTGTAGTCTCCATTGTTTAGGCATAATACACTGGTTTTCAATTGAACTATTGCACCCTCCATTTGTATGAGAAATTCATTTATACTGTGAGCACTCTTTCCAAGAGGATCCCTAACTACAAGATCACTAATTTTACCTGTCTGATTGCACAGGACCAGATCTAAGATAGCACGTTCCCTTGTAGTTTCAGTAGTATGCTGTTCAAGAAAGTCATCAGAGAACTCCATCATTTTTACTCCATTGCGATACTGATACATGCTTTCCCCTCCCAAGCTGCTGCATGAATTTAATCATATGATCACAGAATCCTCAGGGTTCCTTTACATTAAGCTCCCTGATAAGATCTGGGTTATTAAATGACACCCAATCTAAGATAGCTTTTCCTGAGTAGGCTCAAGCACAAGCTGCTCTAAAAAGCCACCTTGTGGGCATTCAACAAATTCCCTCTCTTGCAATCCAACACCAACCTCTTTTTCCCAATCACCTTGCATACTGAAGTCTCATTGCCCTTATTACATGCCTTTTCCAGCTCCTTTTGCAATCTCAACCCCACATCGAGGCTACTATCTGGAGGCCTATATATTATTCCATAATAGATATAACCATATAATGTATATAGAAATGAGACAACGTTTCTCTGGACCAGGGTGTAAAGCACACTGGTATACATAACCCACAGAATACACGATAACCTATGAAGGTAAGGATAAAGTCTACAAATGAATCATACATAAATAGCGAACTAAAGTGCATTAATATTAAATATTGTAATGTACCCATCCCAGATTAACCAGTGAAACTTCAAATACAATGCAGCAGAGAGATCAGAAGCCTAGTGGCCTGGGAAAAGAAATTGTTTCTCATCCTGACCATTCTTGTTTTTATGCATTGTAGTCTTCTGCCTGATGGTAGAAAGTCAAAGAAGATTCTGGATTAATGGGTGGGATCCTTAATAATACTAAGTGCCCTGTGTATACAGTGCTCCTGATAAATGTCCCTGATGGATGGTAGGGAGACCCCTATGATCCCCTCGGCTTTCTTCACAGTTCTTTGACGGGACCTCCAGTCTGATGTTTGACTGTTCCCATACCAGATAGAGACCGAACTTGTCAGGATGCTCTCAATAGTGGTCCTGTAAAGTGCAGTAAAGATTGACAGGGCGGGGGGGGGGCCTTACTTGCCTCAATCTTCTTAGGAAGTGGAGGTGCTGCTCTGCCTTCTTGTTCAGGGAGGTGATATTAAGGCACTAGGTGAGGTCGTCTGTGATGTGAACTCCCAGGAACCTGGTGCATTTAACTCTTTCTACTGAGGAGCCCTGTATTCGCAGAGGGGGATTGTTTGTCTGCAACTTCCCAAAGACCACCATGATTTCCTTTGTCTTCTCCACATTCAGGCTTAGGTTGTTCTTCTCACACCAGTACACCAGCTGCTCCACTTCCTCTGTGTACTCCATCTCATCATTGTTCTTGATAAGGCCAACCACTATTGTGGCAACTGCAAACTTGATGACATGGTTTGAGCTGGATCCTGTGACAGAGTTATGCATCAGTAGTGTGAACAGCAGTGGGCTAAGCAGCACACAGTCACTGCTCAGAGTAATGGGACTAGAGATGTTGCTGCCCACACTGACTGACTGTGACCTTACTGTTAAGAAGAAAAGTATTCAGTGGCAGAAGGAGATTTGGAGACCCAGCAAGGTCAGTTTCCCCACCAGTTTCTAACCGTGCTTCAGTTAGAAGCTGCTTTTGAATTCTTTCTTGTAACATTTCACAAACTAAACTCTCTGCATCATTACTGAACAGACAATGCTCAAACAATCTCTTCAATTCAGTTACATACACTGAAATGGACTCCCCTTCCTTTTTATCCTGAAGTGTTCTTCAATCAACAATGTTCCTGCATTACTTTCATGATATCAGCAAAGCTCATTTCAGTTGTTTTGGTTGGAGCAGTCAAACTTCAAAGTAAAAGGTATGCCTTTAAACCCAACACACTCAGCAAAATTGGTACTTGCTTCTCATTGGCTATTTCATTTGTTCCAAAATATTATTCAACTAGCTCAGTATATAAAATCCAATTGTGTAGTCAAACGTGTCTAACATTCCAATGTAGCCAGCCTTTTAGAAACATAGAAAACCTACAGCACAATACAGGCCCTTTGACCCACAAAGCTGTGCCAAACATGCCCCTACCTTAGAAATTACGAGGCTTACCCATAGCCCTCTATTTTTCTAAGCTCCATGTACCTATCCAAAAGTCTCTTAAAAGACCGTATCGTATCTGCCTCCACCACAGTTGCTGTCAGCCCATTCCACGCACTCAGCACTCTCTGAGTAAAAAACTTACCCCTGACATTTCCTCCGTACCTACTCCAAAGCACCTTAAACCTGTGTCCTCTTGTGGCAATCATTTCAGCCCTGGGAAAAAGCCTCTGACTATCCACATGATCAATGCCTCTCATTATCTTGTACACCTCTATCAGATCATCTCTCATCCTCTGTCGCTCCAAGGAGAAAAGGTCAAGTTCACTCAACCTATTCTCATAAGGTACGCCCTCCAATCCAGGCAACATCCTTGTAAATCTCCTCTCCACCCTTTCTATGGCTTCCACATCCTTCCTGTAGTGAGGTGACCAGAACTGAGCACAGTACTCCAAGTGTCCTATACTGTATAGCTGCAACAGTACCTCTCAGCTCCTAAATTAAATTCCACGATTGATGAAAGCCAATACACCGTATGCCTTCTTAACCACAGAGTCAACATGCGCAGCTGCTTTGAGCGTCCTATGGAATCGACCCCAAGATCTCTCTGATCCTCCATACTGCCAAGATTCTTACCATTAATACTATATTCTGCCATCATATTCGACCTACCAAGATGAACCACTTCACACTTATCTGGGTTGAACTCCATCTGCCACTTCTCAGCCCAGTTTCACATCCTATCAATGTCCCGCTATAACCTCTGACAGCCCTTCACACTATACACAACACCCCCAACCTTTGTGTTATCAGCAAACTTACTAACCCATCCCTCCACTTCCTCATCCAGGTCATTTATAAAAATCACAAAGAGTAAGGGTCCCAGAACAGATCCCTGAGGCACACCACTGGTCACTGACTTCCATGCAGAATATGACTCGTCTACAATCACTCTTTGCCTTCTGTGGGCAAACCAGTTCTGGATCCACGAAGCAATGTCCCCTTGGATCTCATGCCTCCTTACTTTCTCAATAAGCCTTGCATGGCGTACCTTATCAAATGTCTTGCTGAAATCCATATACACTATATTTACTGCTCTTCCTTCATCAATATGTTTAGTCACATCCTAAAAAAATTCAGTCAGGCTCGTAAGGCACGATGTGCCCTTGACAAAGCCATGCTGCCTATTCCTCATCATATTATACCTCTCCAAATGTTCATAAATCCTGCCTCTCAGGATCCTCTCCATCAACTTACCAACCACTGAGGTAAGACTCACTGGTCTATAATTTCCTGGTATATCTCTACTCCCTTTCTTAAATAAAGGAACAATATTCGCAACCCTCCAATCCACTGGAACTTCTCCTGTCCCTATTGATGATGCTAAGATCATCGCCAGAGGCTCAGCAATCTCCTCCCTCATCTCCCACAGCAGCCTGGGGTACATCTCATCCAAGTCCAGCGACTTATCCAACCTGATGCTTTCCAAAAGCTCCAGCACATCCTCTTTCTTAATACCTACATGCTCAAACTTTTCAGTCTACTGCAAGTCATGACTACAATCACCAAAATCCTTTTCCATAGTGAATACTGAAGTAAAGTATTCATTAAGTACCTCTGCTATTTCCTCCGGTTCTATACATACTTTCTCACTGTCACACTTGATAGGTCCTATTCTTCCACATCTTATCCTCTTGCTCTTCACATACTTGTAGAATACCTTGGGGTTTTCCTTAATTCTGCCCACCAAGGCCTTTTCATGACCCCTTCTGACTCTACTAATTTCCTTCTTAAGCTCCTTCCTGTTAGTCTTATAATCTTCTAGATCTCTAACATTATCTAGCTCTCTGAGCCTTTTGTAAGCTTTTCTATTCTGCTGATTTCATTTAAATAAGCAACCTGCATGCTTTTCCACACAATGTACTCAGCAAAACTGGCACTCACTTTTCATTGGCTATTTTATTTGCTTCAAAATACAGTTCAATTCAATATCAAGTTATTGCTTGTGCAATTGGATGCGAATATAGCCAGCCATTTCTGCACTTTTAAAATTTATGATTATTATAGAACATAGAGCATAGAATAGTACAGCACAGTGCAGGCCCTTCAGCCCACAATGTTGTTCCGACCCTCAAACCCTGCCTCCCATATATCCCCCCCCCACCTTAAATTTCTCCATATACCTGTCTCGTAGTCTCTTAAATTTCACTAGTGTATCTCCTGATGAAGGATTTCGGCCCAAAATGTCGTCACTACCTCCTCCCATAGATGCTGTCTGGCTTGCTGAGTTCTGCCAGGATTTTGTGTTTTTATTTATTTCCAGCATCTGCAGATTCACTCGTGTTATCTCCCAGTAATCACTGTTTATGAACCCTTGAATTTGTCCATTTTCTGATTTATATTTTAACTCCATCATCTGTCCTCCTCACCCCCAAAGAAGCATGTGCCTCACTTGTTTTGGCTTGAACGTCTCACTATGCTTCAATGGATACACAGTCGTCTCAGGTTTAAAACTTCCTTATCACCACTGTTATGTTTTGTAACTCCAAAACATAAAACTAATTGGAAAGAAAACAATGGAGCCCAAGAGATGTGTATAAACTGTCTTTGCTTTCAGTGAGGGGCACACATATAATGTGGTGGCGTGACATATACCATGCACATACTGTTACATGTAACCCATAATGAATAATTTAAACAATAAAGAATGCTTAATCAAGCAATATGTTTACAATATTACTCAAATATTGCTTAAATGTTAAATTCACAATACTTCCTACCACTGATTACAGGCATACCCCTTTTCTTTCCCTGGCTTGTCATTGCAGCCCTCTAACCTTCAGGAACTTCATCAGTGGCTAACGATGAAACAAATATCTTTTCAAGGGCCTCTGCAATTTCTTCTCTAACCTCTGAGGATGGACTTGGTCAAGTCCTGGGAATTTATCACATTAAAGCGTGGTAAGGATGTAAATACCTCCTCATAGGTAATATGAATAGAACCATAGAACCATAGAACACTACAGCACAGAAAACAGGCCATTCGGCCCTTCTAGTATGTGCCAAAACTTTATTCCACTAGTCTCAGTGACCTGCACCCAGTCCATAACCCTCCAGACCTCTCCCATCCATGTATTTATTCAATTTATTCTTAAAACTTAAGAGCCCACATTTACCACATCAGATGGCATCTTGTTCCTTACTCACACCACTCTCTGAGTGAAGAAGTTGCCCTTAATGTTCCCCCTAAACCTTTCCTCTTTTACCCTAAAGCCATGTTCTTTCGTATTTATCTCTCCTAATCTAACTGGAAAGAGCCTACTCGCATTTACTCTGTCCATACACCTCATAATTTTGTAGACCTCTATCAAATCCCCCCTTATCCTTCTACGCTCCAAGGAATAAAGTCCTAACCTGTTCAATCTTTCCCTGTAACTAAACTCCTGAAGACCCGGCAACATCCTAGTAAATCTTCTCTGCAGTCTTTCAATCTTACTGATGTCCTTCCTATAGTTAGGTGACCAGAAATGTGTCCTCCAAAACATCTCCACTTGTTTCCCTTACACTTTGAGAATCATGATTTTCTCATCAGTAAACACTGTACACCAACATTCCAGAAGTCCCTGCCATTTATTCTCTATATCATATGAGAATTTAACCTAACATGTATTAATTAACAATTATCTGGATTAATACCACTTTGTCATTCCCGATTGCCTGGACCTTAACAACTCTGGGATCGGTGCTGGGTCTGTTGTTATTTGTCATCTATATCAATGATCTGAATGATAATGTGGTTAACTGGATCAGCAAATTTGTGGATGACACCAAGATTAGGGGTGTAGTGACAGCAAGGAAGGCTATTATGGCTTGCAGAGGGATCTGGATCAGAAAAATGGACTGAAAAGTGGCAGATCAAGATTAATGCAGACAAGTGTGAGGTGCTGCACTTTGGGAGGACCAGCCAAGGTAGGTGGTGAGCACTGGAGCACTGCGGACAGTGGTAGAAAAAAGGGATCTTGGAATACAGGTCCATAATTCATTGAAAGTGGCTTCACAGGTAGATAGGGTCATAAAGAAAGTTTTTGACACATTGGCCTTTATAAGTCAAAGCATTGAGTACAGGGGATGGGATTTTATTAAGTTGTATAAGATGTTGATGAGGCCTAAAATTGTGTACAATTTTGGTCACCTCTTAAATGCAAGTAAAATTGAAAGAGTACAGAGAAAATTTACAAGGATGTTGCCACGTCTGGAGGACCTGAGTTATAAGGAAAGATTGAAAGTTGAAAAGTTTAGGGGAACACGAGGGAAACTTCCTCACTCAGAGGATCATGAGAGTGTGGAATGAGCTGCCAGCATGTGGTGCACGCAAGCTCAATTTCAACATTTAAGCAAAGTTTGGGTAGGTACATGATAGTAGGGGTATATCAGTGCAGGTCAATGGGAGTAGGCAGTTTAAATGGTTTTAGCATGGACTAGATGAACCAAGGGGTCTGTTACTGTTCTGTACATTTCTATAATTTTATGACCAAACCGTTCTGAAGTTTGAACAGGAAAATATAATTTTAATACAGAAATTGACAGGTTGGATATAGCTATTGATCTAACTGTCCACATTCAATATGGAGATTGTTGCCCTTTTATTCTGCTGGTTCCCCACAACTCTAATCATTTAAAAATGTATCTATATTCTCTTTAAATACCTCCCATGGTCTAAGCTTCACAAGGTACAGAATTCCAGAGATTCTCCAATCCACTCTGAAGCTCCAAGCACATCAGTTATGAATTACCAGCCATGATTATTCAATAAATAGGATGACCCTTTATTTTTTAGTAGTGTTCACTAGTTTCAGGTTCTGTCACAAGAACATCAGGACTAGGATCAGGAGTTGGCCATCCAGCCCATCAAGCCTGCCCCGCCATTCAATCAGATCCTGACCGATCTAGCCATGGACTCAGCTCCACATGGAATATCCTCTCCATGTCCAGCTTGTTAGGATTCCTCAGATCTGTTTCAATCAGGTCACCCCTCTTTCATGCTGCAGTGAATACAAACTCAGCCTGTCTAATCTTCACTCATGATAAAACAAACCATCTGTCTGAAAATCCTCGCTGAACTTCTTCCAGCATGTTAAGGTCTATTCATTTATATTATACATGATATTCAACATCAAAATGTGATCTCACCAGCACTGTACAGCACAGCTGGTTTCCACCATATTCACACACTAGGAATGTTCAGTCATAACCACACCACCTAATTAAAAGAGAAATTGTTTTCAACTTCCTCTGTACTTTTTACCAAAATTTTGTCTATGACCCTGTTCTAGAATATTCTGCTAATGGGAAAGCTTACCTCTTTCTCTTTGCTAAACCAAACATTAATTGATCTACTTCTGGTCAAACCTCTTCTCAACCTTTCTCACTTTCAGGAAAACAATCTCATGTTAGGCTAAAGGTTGAATAGTCTTATCTATCTTTCTGTCTTTGATAAGCATTAAGGCACCTTTGCTCTCATAACACCTGAAAAATGATACACACTTCCCACCTGAACCAAACAAAACCCACATAACTACTGCAGGTACTGAGCAGTATCTGTCCCTCATTGTGATGTTCATCAAATTGCACACTATTGAAGGTGCAGTCCATAAAGTGAATGTGGATTAACTTCTGTAAGCCTGCCTCAGTGCATAAGAATGTTCAAGACATGGTCAGTAAGTCAGCTGATGGCACTAACACGGGAAATGTCATGGACAGTTAGAAAGTTATCAAAAATTGCAGGAGGATGTTGTGAGATAATATCCAATGAGATAATGGGCCAATATTTAGTAAATGGCTTTCAAGCCAGTTCAGCATGAGATGTTACAATATATCATGTCAAACCAGGGTAGGACTTTAACAGTGAAGGGTATGGCCCTGGGATGTGTTGTTGAACAGAGGGAACTAGGAGTACAAGTATATGCTTCCCTGAAAAGTGGTGGTGAAAAAGATGTCTGGCACACCAACCTTTATTTTAGTTTATTTTATTATTTGTTAATTTATTTGTGGTAATATTACTTCACATGTTGTGGGTGAGCTATATGTACTGTGCTGAGCACCTTGGTCTGAAGGAACATTGAATGACAATAAATTTGAGTATAGGAGCTGGGAAATAAATTGCAATTGTTACAAGGCGAGGCTATCAATAAGACAAAATTGCATTCAACAGGATGAGTTGTAACATGATAGCTGACAAAATCAAGAAAGAGAAGTACAGGACTGAAGGTGTTAAATTTGAATGTGTGCAGTATGCAGAATAAGGTCGATAAACTTGTAGCACAGTTACAGATTGGCGTGTTTGATGTTGTGGGCATCGTGAATTGTGGTTGAAAGAAGATTGTAGCTGGTAGCTTAACTTCCAAGATACACATTGGATTGAAAGGACAGATAGTTAGGTTGAGGGGGTGGTGTGGTTTTGTTGGGAAAATATGAAATCAAGTCATTAGAAAGAGGAGACATGATCGAAAGGTGTTGAATTATTGTGGGTAGAACACCACAATATGACCATGAAATATAGGAGCAGAATTAGGCCATTTGGCCAACAAGTCAGCTCTGCTGTTCACCATGGCTGATCCTTTTTCTCCCTCAGTCCCAATCTTCTGCTTTCTCCCTGTATCCCTTCATGCCCTGACCAATCAAGAACCTATCAACCTCTGCATTAAATATACATAAAGACTTTGACAGCTGCCTGTGGCAACAAACTAGGAACTGCTAAGGTGAAAGATGCTGATGGAAGTTATATATAGACCCCCAAATAGTAGTAAAGATGTGGTCTACAAATTACAACCAGAGATAGGATATGCATGCCAAAAGGGCAATGTTTCAATAGTCATGGGGATTTAAATATGCAGATAGATTGGGTAAATCAGGTTGGTGCTGAATTCCAAGAGGAGAAATTTCTAGAATGCCCACCAGGGGATCAGTTATTCCAGATTGTGTGTTGCGCAATGAACCAGGATTGTTTAGAGAGCTTAAGGTAAAAGTACCCTTAGGAACTAGTGATTATAATTTGATAGCATTTACTCTGCAATTGGAGAAGGAGAAGCTAAAGCCAGATGTAATAGAGCTTTGACCAGAGCCAAAATCAATCTGCATATCAGAAGTTTGGAGAGGAGGGGACTTCAATTAGGCCCACTGATGGAGATAATAGCAGGAGTAGGTCGCAGCAGCATAATAGAACTTTGACCAGCAACCAATCAGCGTATAGGATTGATTAGTAAGAGCAAATTAAAGGAAGGCAGGGGCAAGTGCAGCAGTCATCGTCGCAGTGGCGTCAGCTCAGTGGATATATTCAGAGTGATAATCTTAAGGTTTTAGTTCTTCGAGAGTTCATTGAAGAGAAGCTTCACTCAGAAAGCAAAGGAAATAAAAACTCAAGTTTTTTCCATTTCTTTATAGATGCTCAGCTAGGACAGTAGGGATGACAGGTAGGATACTGAAATGCTGCTCTGATGGGATGTAGCAAGGCAGGGAGACAACTACAACTGTGAGAAGAGCATCCAGCTGCGGCTTCTAAAAAACCACGTTAAGGATCATTCAGGAGGCTGAAAGGGTGATAGCTAGAACATATGGATAGATATTTACACCCAAGGTGTAGGACACAGGAAACTGGGTGACAGTCAGGAAGGGAAAAGGGATGATAAAGCCAGTGCAGAGTACCCCTGTGGCCATTGCTCTCAACAACAGGTATATCACTTTGGATGCTGTCAGATGAAATGATCTAACAGAGGAAAGTCATTGTGGTCAGGTCTCTGGCACTGATTCTGCATCTATAACTCAGAAAGGAGTGGGGGAGAAGAGGTGATAGGGGATTCATTACGTTGGGGGAATGGACAAGAGATTCTATGGACGAGAATGAGATTCCTGGATAGTATGTTGCCTCCCAGGTGCCACAGTCCGGGGTATCTTGGATCAATTCTGCAGTATTCTTAAGTGGGAGGGTGAACAGCCAGAAGTCATGGTCCATGTAGGTATCAATGACATGGGTAGGACGAGTGATGAGGTTCTACATAGGGAATTCATGGAGTTACTGTAGGTACTGAGTTAAAGGACAGGACCACCAGGGTTGTGATCTCAGGATTGCTGCCCATTCCTCCTGCCAGTGAGGCCAGAACTAGGAAGATTATACAGTTTAATATGTGGTTAAGGAATTGGTGTGGGAAGAAGGAAGTAAGCTTTTTGGATCTTTGGGCTCTTCCAGGGAAGGTGGGACCTGTGCAGAAGGGGCAGTTTGCTCCTGAACTGGAGGTGATCTAATATCCCAGCGGGAAGGTTTGGGTTTTAACTAGAGTTGCAGGGGGTTGGAAACAATTAGTGGAGAGATTGTGAAGGCAGATGTTGGTAAAATCTCAGACAAAGCTAGGAATCAAAAGGTTGAGCATGTTCTGATGTGTCCTTAGCTGCCTATATTAAAATGCAAGAAGCATCATAGGAAAGGTGGATAATAGTGCTGAAGATGAGGTAGCTGGCTTATAAACAGAGGCAATGTGTAGTGAGGAGAGGCTGTAGATAGGGTTAGGGTTAGCACGTGTTATCATTGACGAGAGCCCAGAAGAGTCTCACGAGGATGATTCTAGGAATGAAGGGGTTAACATATGAGGAGCATTAGGCAGCTTTGGGCCTGTACTCACTGGAATTTAGAAGAAGTGGGGGGGATCTCATTGAAACCTTCCAAGTGTTGAAAGGACTAGAAAGGGTGGATGTGAAGAGGATGTTTCCTCTGGTGAGGGTATCCAGACCAGAGGGCACAGTCACAAAATTGAGAGCAACCTTTTAGAACAGAGGTAAGGAGGAATGTTTTTTTAGCCAGAGAGTAGTGAATCTGTGGAATGCTCTGCCACAGACTGTGGTGGAGGCCAAGTCCATGCATGTATTTAAGGTGGAAGTTGATCGTTTCCTGATTGATCAGGACGTCAAAGGATATGAAGAGAAGGCAGGTGCATGGGTTTGAGTGGGATCCAGAATAAACCATGATTGAATGCAGAGCAGACTGGATGGGTGGAATGGCCTAATTCTGCTGGTACAACTTATGGTCTTATGGCCTTATAGGGTCTGTGTTAGTACCGATTCTTTTTTGGTTGTATGTCAAGTATTTGGATGAAGGAATTGATGGTTTTGTTGCTGGAGGAGCAGGTAAGTTTTGAGTAAGTTGACTTGGTACAGAAGAAGTTCTCAAATGGCAGGGCTAGACAACCGTAGCTGACAAGGGAAGTTGAGGACCGCATAAAAGCCAAGGAAAGTGCATATAAGGTAGCAAAAGTGAGTGGAAAGTTTTTAAATCAAACAAAAAACAACTAAAAAGCTATAAGAAGGGAAAATAAGAAGAAATATAAAACAGGATACCAAAAGTTTATTTTTCAGTTACATAAAGAGTAAAAGGGAGGTGATAGTTCATATTGGACCACTGGAAAATGATGCAGATGAGGAAGTAATGGGGGACAAAGAACTGGCAAATGTACTTTATAAATGCTTTGCTTCAGTCTTTCCGATGACATACACCAGCTGTATGTCAGAAGTCCATGAGTGTCAGAATCATAGAAATACAGAAATCTACAGCATATTACAGGCCCTTCAGCCTACAATGTTGTGCTGACAATGTAACCTACTCTAGAAACTGCCTAGAATTTCCCTACCATACAGCCCTCTATTTTTCTAAGCTCCATGTACCTATCTAAGAGTATCCTAAAGACCCCATTGTATCCACCTCTACCACTGTCCCCGGCAGTGCATTCCATGCACCCACGACTTTCTGTGTAAAACAAACTTACCCCTGACATCTACTTCCAAGAACCTTAAAGCTATGCCCCCTCGTGTTAGCCATTTCAGCCATAGGAAAAAGCTTCTGGCTATCAACACGGTAAATGCCACTCATCATCTTATACACCTCTATCAGGTCATCTCTCATCTTCCGTCACTCCAAGGAGAAAAGGCCAAGTTCACTCAACCTATTCTCATAAGGCATGCTCTCCAATCCAGGAAGCATCCTTGTAAATCTCCTCAGCACCCTTTCTATAGTTTCCACATCCTTCCTGTAGTGAGGTGACCAGAACTGAACATAATACTCCAAGTAGGGTCTAAATAAGGTCTTATATATCTTTAACATTACCTCACTTGAACTCATTCCCATGGTTGATGAATGCCAACACACCATGCACCTTCTCAACCCCAGATCAATTGATGTCAATAGAGTTTAGCCCGTCTCCATTCCTCCTGTAGTCCCCAACCAGTTCCTTTGTTTTTGCGACATTGAGGGAGAGGTTGTTTTCTTGGCACCACTGTGTCAGAGAGATGACTTCTTCCCTGCAGGCCACCTCATTATTGTTTGAGATAAGTCAAGTCAAGTCACTTTTATTGTCATTTCGACCATAACTGTTGGTACAGTACACAGTAAAAATGAGACAACATTTTTTCAGGACCGTGGTGTTACATGACACAGTACAAAAACTAGACTGAACTACGTAAAAAAACAACTCAGAAAAAAACTACACTAGACTTCAGACCTACCCAGGACTGCCAATCAATGTAGTGTCGCAAAAGCAAAGAAGCTAGTTGTAGACTACAAGAGGAACGAAGACGGGCTAACCCCTATTAACATCAGTGGATCTGGGATTGAGAGGGTAAACAGCTTCAAGTTCCTCGGCATCCACATTACCGAGGACCTCATGTGGTCTATACACAACAGCTGTGAGGTGAAAGAGGTACACAGCCCCTCTTTCACCTCAGATGGTTGAGGAAGTTTGGTATAGACACCCAAACCGTAAGAACTTTCTACAGGGGCACAATTGAGAGCATCCTGACTGGCTGCATCACTGTCTGGTAGGGGAACTGTACCTTCCTTAATTACAGGACTCTTCAGAGAGTGGTGCAGATCTGTAGTTGCTTCAGGACATTTACAAGGACAGGTGTGTAAAAAGGGCCCATAGGATCATTGGGGACCCAAGCCATCCCAACCACAATCTATTCCAGCTGCTACTATCTGGGAAGTGGAACCACAACATAAAAGCCAGGACCAACAGGGTTTAGGACAGCTTCTTCCACCAGGCCATCAGACTGACGAACTCAGCTGACTTGAGTGTACTCTATATTACATTGACTGTTCTATTTATTATAAATTACTATGATTGCACATTGCACATTTAGATGAAGATGTAACATTAAGATTTTTACTCCTCATGTATGTGAAGGATGTAAGAAATAAAGTCAATTCAATTCAATTATAAGGCTAGCAGGAAGGAGCTTAAGAATGAAATTAGGAGAACCAGAAGGGGCCATGAGAAGGCTTTGGCAAGCAGGATTAATGAAAACCCCAAGGCATTCTAAAAGTATGTGAAAAGCAAGAGGATAAGATATGAGAGAATAGGACCATTCAAGTGTGACAGTGGAAAAGTGTGTAAGTAACTGGAGGAGATAGCAGAGGCACTAAATGAATACTTTGCTTCGGTATTCACTATATTCACAAGATATAGGAGCAGAAGTAGGCCATTTGGACCATCGGGTCTGCTCTGCCATTCAAACATGGGCTGATCCAATTCTTCCAGTCATCCCCACTCCCCTGCCTTCTCCCCATATCCTTTGATGCCCAGCAGGAGGAGAGGCTCTTGGCGATTGTAGGGATGACTTTTAGCTCACTGAAAAGCTTGAGCATATAGACATTAAGAAAGAGGATGTGCTGGAGCGTTTGGAAAGCATCGTTGGATAAGTCACCAGGACCCCAGGCAAATGTAGGAGGCAAGGGAGGAGATTGCTGAGCCTCTGACAATGATCTTTGCATCATTAATGGGGACGGGAGAAGTTCCGGAGGATTGGAGGGTTGCTGATGTCATTTCCTTATTCAAGAAAGGGAGTAGAGATAGCCCAGTAAATTATAGACCAGTGAGTCTTAATTCAGTGATTGGTGAGTTGATGGAGAAGATCCTGAGAGGCAGGATTTATGAACACTTGGAGAGGTATAATATGATTAGGAATAGGCAGCATGGCTTTGTCAAAGGCAGATCATGCCTTACGAGCCTGACTGAATTTTTTGAGGATGTGACTAAATACATTGATGAAGGTAGAGCAGTAGATGTAGTGTATATGGATTTCAGCAAAGCATTTGATGAGGTCTCCCATGCAAGCCATATTGAGAAAGTAGGGAGGTATGGGATCCAAGGGGACCTTTCTTTGTGGATCCAGAACTGGATTGCCTACAGAAGGCAAAGAGTGGCTGTAGACGGTCATATTTTGCATGGAGGTTGGTGATCGGTGATGTGCCTCAGGGATCTGTTATAGGAGCCCTTCTCTTCATGATTTTTATAAGTAACCTGGATGAGGAAGTGGAGGAATGGATTAGTAAATTTGCTGATGACACAAAGGTTGGGGTTGTTGTGGATAGTGTGGAGGGCTGTCAGAGGTTACAGCAGGACATTGATAGGATGTAAAACTGGGCTGAGAAGTGGCAGATGGAGTTCAACCCAGATAAGTGTGGTTCATTTTGGTAGGTCAAATATGATGGCAGAATATAGTATTAATGGTAAGACTCTTGGCAGTGTTGAGGATCAGAGGGATTTTGGGGTCTGACTCAAAGCTACTGCGTAGGTTGACTGTATGGTTAAGAAGGCATATAGTGTATTGGCCTTCATCAATCGTGGGATTGAGTTCAAGAGCCGAGAGGTAATGTTACACCTATATAGGACCCAGGTCAGACTCCACTTGGAGTACTGTGTTCAGTTCTGGTCGCCTCACTACAGGAAGGATGTGGAAACTATAGAAAGGGTGCAGAGGAGATTTACAAGGATGTTGCCTGGATTAGGGAGCATGCTTTATGAGAATAGGTTGAGTGAACTTGGCCTTTTCTTCTTGGATCAATGGAGATTGAGAGGTGACCTGATAGAGGTGTATAAGATGATGAGAGGCATTGATCATGTGGACAGTCAGAGGCTTTTTCCCAGGGCTGAAATGGCTAACATAAGAGGACACAGGTTTAAGGTGCTGGGGAGTAGGTACAGAGGAGATGTCAAGGGTAAGTTTTTTATGCAGAGAGTGGTGCATGCGTGGAATGGGCTGCTGGTGATGGTGGTGGAGGCAGATACAATAGAGTCTTTTAGGGGACTCCTGGATAGTTAAATGGAGCTTAGAAAAATTGGGGGCTATGGGTAACCCTAGGTAATTTCTAAAGTATATACATGTTCGGCACAGCATTGTGGGCTGAAGGGCCTGTATTGTGCTGTAGGTTTTCTATGTTCTATGTTCTAGTGACTCTGGGATGTAGTCCATCTGGTCCAGATGACTTTTCCACCTTTCAGTCTGCCTAGCACATTTTCCTTTGCAATAGCGATGGCACCCACTCAGGCTGGATGGGGTAAATGGCCTAATTCTGCTCCTATGACTTACAGTCTTGTGGTATAAGACATCAATAAGCTGGAAAAGTACAAAGAAGATGTACAATGATGATGCCAGGAAATAAGGTCCTATGTAAGAGGCAGAGGTGGGGAGGGCTGCAATTTTATTCCTTGGAACATAGGAGACTGAGGAGTGTCCTTATAAACTCAAGATGGGCAAAGCGAGGGTAAAAGTGCTGTACATAGTCTTTATCTAAGGGAAAGGGAACAAAAAGCTAGAGAGGAATCTGTTTAAGGTGAAAAGGGAAAGACTACAAGAGACCTGAGGGGCAACAGTTTCATGCAGAGTGTAGTCAGTTATTTTACGAACTGCCTGAAAAATTAGTTGAGGCATGTACAATAACAACATTGAAAAAGCAATTGTTAGCACAGAAAAGGCTTTTGGCCAATGGCTTCTAAGCCAAACACAATGCAAAATTAAACTAAATCTCTTCTGCCTGAACCTGATCCATATCCCATCATTCCTTGTTCATTCATTTGTCTAAAATCATCCTAAATGCCAGTCTCATATCTGCTTCTAGAACCACTCCTGGGTGCCCTTTTCAAGACGGTGTAAAAAAACCTGCCCCTCACATATAAACTTCCCCTTTCCCCTCCTCTAATACTAAAGGACATACATTTAAACCCTCAACCCTCAAAGAATGATGTTGGTTGTCTATCTATGCCATTCATGTGCTATAAACTTTCATCAGGTCTTCCCTCAGCCTCTGCTGCTCCAGAGAAAACAATCTCTTTGTCACAGCACCTGCCCCTAATCCAGGCAGCGTCTCTTCTATACAGTCTAGTTACTGTTGATCTGGGCTCTGTTGTAGGGTGAGATGAGGTGTTTACTAACTGGTCTTGACTGGTCACCATTGATTTAACATGTGGGCAGGTGTCTGGGCCAGAGTTCAAGCTGCTCACCTGGTCAAGAATGACAAGTTGTTCCTGCATGGGTCACTAACTGCTCTGTGCCATAAACTTCTCTCACAGGAGTTATTTCACTTGCATCTTCACTGCGCTCTGGAGGAGACTCAGTGCAGCATCTGGTCATCTCCGCCCAGGATTCCGGTGGACTCTCCTGCCTGGTCAATGCTGTCGTAAACATCAGCATCGTCTCAGGTTCCATTTCACCACCGCTCTTTGAGCAAGCTCAGTACTTCTTCACTGTGCCTGAGGACCTGAGAGGTGGCTCCCCAGTTGGCCGTGTTCGGGCTTCAAACTCCCCAGGTGAGCCACACCTTAATTCTTAGTGGGAGCTGGGTTTACACACAGGAATGAAGCCCTGAGAGAAACATTTGTGGATTCTGGAGATATGAAGTAAAGTTAGTTCTACTAGAAATGTTCAGCAGATCAGACAGCAGCTGTGGAGAGTTAATAATATCTCATTTTACTCAGGTGAAACTGAGATAAAGTAACAAAAATGTGTACTGAGGACAAGGCAGAGAGCTACAGTATGTAACAAAAGGGAAGAAGGGATAGAGGGTAGAAACAGGATTACACATAATCAATAAACCATGGTGTTGGCGCATGGCCTAGTGGATAAGGCATCGGACTAGTAATCTGAAGGTCACTGGTTCGAGCCTCAGCTGAGGCAGTGTGTTTGTGTCCTTGAGCAAGGCACTTAACAACACATTGCTCTGCGACGACACCGGTGCCAAGCTGCATGGGTCCTAGTGCCCTTCCCTTGGACAACATCGGTGGCGTGGAGAGGGGAAGGCTTGCAGCTTGGGCAATTGCCGGTCTCCCAAACAACCTTCCAAGGTGCAAACGAGACTAACGGATGCCTATATAAATAAACCATGTGTGGCGCTTCAGTAAGAGACTATGTCCAACTCTACCCTGGAATTTGGGAGGGATGTGTAGACCTGGGTAAGGATATGTAGCAGTTTACTGGGATGTGGAGAGGCTAGAGCCCTGGAGGAGCTGGTGACATTGAAAAGGGTGTAAGTAGACAGTGGTACAGAGATATATATTTGTAGCCTGTAAAACCAACTGTCATTTCTCTTTCTGATTGCAGGTCACTCTGATGCTGTCTTTTATACCATTTCCTCTGGAGACCCCAATGGCTACTTTGTGATCGACCGCAGCTCGGGTTTGATTACAACGAACGTCCCGCTTGATCATGAGTCTCATCCTGTTATAATACTGGATGTCCAGGCACACAGTGGCTCTCCGCCTGCCTACAGTGGCACCAAGGTCAAGATCATGGTTTCTGATGTCAATGACAACACACCAAAATTTCCAACCTCTTCTGAGTCTATTCTTGTTCCAGAAAACACAGAGATTGGTTCCATCATCTACACGGCCAATGCAGAGGACCAGGACAGTGGGGCAAATGGCCAAGTTCAGTTTGATCTCATCTCTGGCTTGGAGAAGACTTTCAGCATTGATCGAACTTCTGGCAAGCTCCGTCTGATTGGAGCCTTGAGCTACGAGACAGTAGCACGCTATGAGCTGGAGATTGTGGCCAAGGACAGTGGTGCTCCCCAGCTCAGCTCGACATTTACTCTCGTTGTTCATGTGCAGGACCAGAGTGACACTGCCCCAATCTTCGATACTTTGACCTATCGGGTCGAGGTGAAAGAGGGAACACCTATTAATCGCCATTTCCTCCAGGTGCGTGCATTAAGCCAGGACACCAGAGGAGGCCACATCACCTACCACTTGCATCCTGATGAAGACTCTGCCAACTTTGGGATCGTCTCAGAGAGTGGCTGGTTGTTTGTGAAGAGTGTTCTGGATCGGGAGAACAAGGACCTCTTCAGCCTCACTGTCGTTGCCTCCAGCACTGAGGGTGAACAGACAAAAACAGGGACCACAATGGTCAGAATCTGTATCACGGATGTGAATGATAATGTGCCAAAACTCAGCGAGGACATTTACTTCTTCACTGTGCAAGAGAATGTGCCACCAGCAATGACCATTGGGCGTATCTTGGCCACAGATCGCGATCATGGACTCAACAGCAAGCTGACCTACAGACTGCAGCCAACACACACAAGTTTCCACATCAATCCACAGACTGGTAATCACTGGGCTCCTGCCTTTGCCATTTCATCACTTAGAGCCTGTACTGATACGAGCCCCACAATACAGCAAACATATGGGTGGGGCACAGATCTCTCCATATGGAAATCAAAAAATAGATGGCAGAGGATTACAGTAAGTTGTGAAAGGTTTAGAGAGATATGAGGAAGAATATTTTTTCCTCCATGGGGGAGTTGTAAATCTGGAAAGCACTCCCTGAGGGGCTGGTTAAGGCAGTTATCTACTCAAGCGCCTTTTAAAGTGGAGGTAAGTAGGACTGTTTTTTAGGTGGAGGCCAAGTCCATGTGTATATTTAAGGTGGTGGTTAATAGTTTTCTGATTGGTCAGGGCATCAAAGGATATGGTGAGAAGGCAAGTGTATGGGGTTGAGTGAGATCTGGGATCAGATGATGGAATGGTGGAGCAGACTTGATGGGCTGAATGGCCTAATTCTGCTTCTATGTCTTATGGTCTGACTGCATGCCTCTTAGGAGTTGAGTACAGAGAGGCTGAGGTCCTTGTATGTGGAACACAAAAAGTCAGCAGGTAGGAATTAAGGGCTGGAGTTTAGAAATAGAGGTGTATTGCTACAAAGTCTAGGGTGTTGAGACCAGTTCCAGTTCTCCACTTTAGAAACAATATTCTGCTGTTGGAAGCTAACAAGGAGAGATTGACAAGGCTGATCTTGGGATGAAAGGGATGCACTATCATGATGACAAAGAACCTACATCTATATGAGAAGAATGAGCAGTGATTATGAGATTCTGAACAGCTAGGGGGGATGTGTTGACATGTTTGTAATGCGACAGAGTCTTTGGGACAGAATTACAAGATCTGGTGTGGTCCAGGTAAAAACTGGAGCAGTTCGGAATTTCTTCCCATGGCAGTTAGTGAATCCTGAAGATGGGACTGGGTCAGCCTGATGTGAGACTAGGATCAGCCTGTGAAAGGGCTGAGGTTAGCCTGACATCTGCCCAGAATGGGTCTGGGGTTAGTCTGGTATTCATTTGGGCTAGGATTGGGTTAGATTGGAATTGATACTAGGATCAAACTAGGACTGGTCAGGCGTTGTACCGAGACTGGTCTGGGGTGAGTCTGGCATTGGTCTGGAGTCAGTCTGGGATTGGACTGGGGTCAGTCTGGGATTGGTCTGGGACAGTCCGGGATTGGTTTGGAGTCAGTCTGGAATTCTTCTAGAGACAGTCAGGAATCAATCTAAGGTAGGATTGGGTCATTCTGGAATGGGTGCTGAGACAGACTGGGATTGGTCTGGGGCCAGTCTGAGATTGGTCTGGTGTCAGTTTGGGATTGGTCTGGAACAGTCTGGGATTGGTCTAGTGTCAGCCTAGGATTGGACTGAATCAGATTGGACTGATTCAGTCTAAATCAGACTGAATCAATTAATAGACTGAATCTGTATGGGATTGGTCAAGGATCAGACTGGGATTGATCTGGGGTCAGTCTGGGATTGGTCTAAAACTGTGTGGGATTGATCTGGGTCAGTCTTGAATTGGTCTGGGGTCAGTCTGGGTTTGGTCTGGGTTTGTTTTGAGATGAGTCTGGAATCAGTCTGGATTTGTCTAATATAGAACTGGGATAACCTGAAATCAGTTCTGGCTGCAGATGTTATGAGCCCTCAGCCTCGTGATGGAGCCAACTTTGAAGTAGATTTCCTCTCCTCTCATTTTTCCTCCAGGTGAGATGAGCTCTGTGGTGATATTGGACCGAGAGGGTCAGGCCAGCTACCAGTTGACAGTGGTCGTTCAGGATGGTGGTTCACCACCACTCAGTGCCACCGCATCTGTCTATGTTATGGTCTTAGATGAGAATGACAATGCTCCCGTCTTCAGCAACGTACCAGTGGGAGAGGAGCTTATCCTTCAGGTAAAGACAGTCACTCTGCCCTTTCCAGAGATGTTGACACTCAGCCACATCACATGGTTTGGAGGTGTGAAGTCACACAGTTTGTGGGCTACTGTACTCACTTTTGGGAATGATGGGACTCAGAGTTTGGGGGTAAAATAATTCCAGTGTTTATTGTTGAGGAAATTCCCAGGTTTGGGTGGAGGGCACCCAACAGTTTTGGAGAGTCCAGCGGTGTAATTTTGGACAAAGATCCTGTAAGGAGTTGCTATTTTAGCTGATGAGGATTTGGAGATTCAGTCACTGCTTTGACAGTCATTAAATTATTAATAGACAAACAAACATTAACACACAGAACTTTGTGATGCTCTCTGCCATCAACACAGCTGGGTCTTGATAAACTTGGCCATTTCCAAGATTCCATCACTGGGACTGCAGTGAAAGCAGTCAGGTTAGCACAGATTTCTTCCGTCATCCAGTTCTTGACTCGTGAACTTCTGGTAAGTTAAACTATGAAAGATTGGTCATGCAAATCCTTAATGTATTCTTGAGGTAAATATTTAACTTTCTCACTTCATCAGAATAATTCTGTTTATCTTCCTGCATTTTAATTAATTAGAATTTTCAAAGGCTTGGACTCATCGAAGTCTGCTGAACCCTGTCTTTGTGAACAGGACACAGTGAAATTGATTGTGAATAGAGCACAATGGGTGTGAACAGGAAACAGTGAGTGTGAATGAGATACAGGAGTGTGAACAGGATTCAGTGAGTGTGACGAATGCAGTGAGAGTGAACAGGTTACAGTGAATGTAAGTGTAGATGGGACACAGTAAGTGTGAACAACACACTGTGTGTTTAATATTTCTGTAATATTTGAGTATATAATTAATTATGGTTATACGTAAAATACATGAATTGCGTAAGTCATGACACTACCACGTGATACATGCGTACCTCGCTTAAAGTAAAGAATAAACTTAATACTCGTATCTCTTGGCTCTCTTCTTTTCCTTTGAATTAGTTTAACGTTTTGGAGTTACAAAACCTAACAGTGGTGACAATGTAGTTTTAAAACAAACCTGAAATGGCTATTAACCTGTTGGAATGCAGCGAGCCATTCAAGTTAAAAAGAAGTGCAGTGTGGAATGGCAAGTAAAAAAAATGCACATTGCAGCACATGCAGAGACAGATGAGTTAAGAAAAGGTAGAAAGCAGACAAATTCATGGGTTCATAAGCAGTGATAATAATCATAAATAACAATTATAACAAAGTGATAATAATCATAAATAACAAGCAGAAATAGCTGGCTACATCAGAAAGATTGACATGTTCAATTACTCATTGGGTAACTGGCTTATGTATTTTGAGCTAATTGAACAGTCTTTTAAAGCAAATGGAATAGCCAATAAGAAACAGGTACTAATTTTGCTGAATGAAGTGGGTTTAAGGCAGACAGTTTGCTTTGAAGTTTGACTGCTCCAAACAGACCAGAAGAAATGAGTTTTGATGATATTGTCTGAAATCACTGTTAATTGCAGAATGCTGTGGGTTTCATAAATGGACAAAAAGAAGGGGAGTCCATTTCAGCTTACATGGCTGAATTGAAGAAATTGCCTAAGAAATGATGGGCTTAATGATGCACTGAGAGATGGTTTAGTTTGTGGAATTTTACAAAAAAGCATTCAAAAACAGCTCCTAACTGAAGCACAGCTTACATTTAAAAGAGCAGTTAAAATAACTGTATCAATTGAAATATGAGACAGAGATGTGACTGAGTTGCAGTCAGGAATGAAAGTGAAAATGAACAAAATTGCAACATCTAAACAGAAACTGGCCTGGGCGAACAAATTGTGTTACCGTTGTGGCCGGGGCTCACACACACCAGGCCAATGAAGGTATAAAGGCAAAACTTGCAGAAAATGCAACCAAAGTAGGATACATGAAAAGAGTATGATGGGCAGACAAAAATAAATGGACTGCACAGGGAAGATAAAAAGTCAAGTTGCAGTTTCATGCTGTTGGTGAAAAATCTGATGAGAGTGACACAGGGCTGGGTAGCCTTGAAATAAACATTGAACTTGGAACTGTCTACATTCTGTACATCATGAACAGTTGCCCAACAAACAGATGTTAGTATCAACCTCTGTGCCTCTGGTTGGGAAAACAAATTGAACCAAGGAAAGACCGTGCTGCTCAGAGGAATTGTGAAAGTGATGAAAGCAGTGGTCTGACTCATAGTTTTGTAGGCAGTATTTCTGCAAAACCCTCTGACATGATAATCTGGCTGTTATTTGTGAAAGCTGCCTAAATTTTAAGCTGGAAGAGAGTACAGAGAGCTTCAGGAAACTTGCAAGCATTTGGCTTTTGTGAGTATAAAGAAACTGAATTTACTCTGCATGCATTAAGGTTATTGCATGAACTTCAAGTCAGAGAACGAAATCCAGAGCAATGTGGGACCAAGAACGGCTAGGGATTGGTAGGGGGCAAAGCAACCGAGCAGGTGGTTAATGGGAGGCTCTTCCGCGGGCACACACAGAACAGGCAGAGACGAAGGAGCGAGTGTCAGCGTCCAGCGTCCAAGAAATGTTGCTTCAGAAGGGACAGAGTTCGATCAATTTCGGGATGGCAGGTAAAACAAGACGTGTGCCCCCACTGGAGAACCTGAGACCGAACAGCATCAGTCACGAAGAGGCAATTGAGGGGTCCATTGCCTGGGTCAGGTTGAGTCTGTTGGGCCTCTCTGACAGTGGATTCGATCTCCCAGGTGAGGGCAGCCACCACACAGAATGGTATTGGGGATAGATGGCCCTCTTCAGAGATGTATTGATGAGAGAGAGTGTCTGGCTTCCTGTTCTTGGAACCAGGATGATAGGTGAGGATCCTGGTGGAGGTGTTGCTGACATGTAGGGGGTTGCCACTACAGGCTGTCTGGGCTCGTTAGACAGGGTTCCAGGAGTGGATGGGGTAAAATGAGTAGAGACACGGTCCACCTGGTTACCGATCTGCGTGACGTGAGCAGACAGACAGGGTTCTCTGTGACCTCCCGGAGGAGTTGGTTGTGCTTTCCAGTAGGGAACCTTCACTGGTGAGGGCTTGTTATTCTATTTTAGATTGGGTATTGAGCAATGAGGAAGGGTTAATTAGCAATCTTGTCGTGCGAGGCCCCTTGGGTGAGAGTGACCATAATATGGTGGAGTTCTTCATTAAGATGGAGAGTGACATAGTTAATTCAGAAACAAAGGTTCTGAACTTAAAGAAGGGTAACTTTGAAGGTATGAGACGTGAATTAGCTAAGATAGACTGGCAAATACTTAAAGGGTTGACTGTGGATATGCAATGGCAAGCATTTAAAGATCGCATGGATGAACTACAACAATTGCTCATCCCAGTTTGGCAAAAGAATAAACCAGGGAAGGTAGTGCATCCGTGGCTGACAAAGGAAATTAGGGATAGTATCAAGTCCAAAGAAGAAACATATAAATTAGCAAAAAAAGCGGCCCACCTGAGGACTGGGAGAAATTCAGAGACCAGCAGAGGAGGACAAAGGGCTTAATTAGGAAAGGGAAAAAAGATTATGAGAGAAAGCTGGCAGGGAACGTAAAAATTGACTGTAAAAGCTTTTATAGATACGTGAAAAGAAAAAGATTGGTCAAGACAAATGTAGGTCCTTTACAGTCAGAAACAGGTGAATTGATCATAGGGAACAAAGACATGGCAGACCAATTGAATAACTACTTTGGTTCTGTCTTCACTAAGGACGACATAAATAATCTTCCAGAAATAGGAAGGGACCGAGGGTCCAGTGAGATGGAGGAACTGAGGGAAATACATGTTAGTAGGGAAGTGGTGTTAGGTAAATTGAAGGGATTAAAGGCAGATAAATCCCCAGGGCCAGATGGTCTGCATCCCAGAGTGCTTAAGGAAGTAGCCCAAGAAATAGTGGATGCATTAGTGATAATTTTTCAGAACTCCTTAGATTCTGGATTAGTTCCTGAGGATTGGAGGGTGGCTAATGTAACCCCACTTTTTAAAAAAGGAGGGAGAGAGAAACCGGGGAATTATAGACTGGTTAGTCTGACATCAGTGGTGGGGAAAATGCTAGAGTCGGTTATCAAAGATGTGATAACAGCACATTTGGAAAGAGGTGAAATCATCGGACAAAGTCAGCATGGATTTGTGAAAGGAAAATCATGTCTGACGAATCTTATAGAATTTTTTTGAAGATGTAGCTAGCAGAGTGGATAGGGGAGAGCCAGTGGATGTGGTATATTTGGATTTTCAAAAGGCTTTTGACAAGGTCACACACAGGAGATTAGTGTGCAAACTTAAAGCACACAGTATTGGGGGTATGATATTGACGTGGATAGAGAATTGGTTGGCAGACAGGAAGCAAAGAGTGGGAGTAAACGGGACCTTTTCAGAATGGCAGGCAGTGACTAGTGGGGTACTGCAAGGCTCAGTGCTGGGACCCCAGTTGTTTACAATGTATATTAATTATTTAGACGAGGGAATTAAATGCAGCATCTCCAAGTTTGCGGATGACACGAAGCTGGGCGGCGGTGTTAGCTGTGAGGACAATAGACAATAGGTGCAGGAGTAGGCCATTCGGCCCTTCTAGCCAGCACTGCCATTCACTGTGACCATGGCTGATCATACACAATCAGTACCCCGTTCCTGCCCTCTCCCCATATCCCTTGACCCCGCTATCTATAAGAGCTCTGTCTATAAGGAAGATGCTAAGAGGATGCAGGGTGACTTGGATAGGTTGGGTGAGTGGGCAAATTCATGGCAGATGCAATTTAATGTGGATAAATGTGAGGTTATCCACTTTGGTTGCAAGAACAGGAAAACAGATTAGGAAAAGGGGAGGTGCAACAAGACCTGGGTGTCATTGTACACCAGTCATTGAAGGTGGGCATGCAGGTACAGCAGGCGGTGAAAAAGGCAAATGATATGTTGGTATTCATAGCAAAAGGATTTGAGTACAGGAGCAGGGAGGTTCTACTGCAGTTGTACAAGGCCTTGGTGAGACCGCACCTAGAATATTGTGTGCAGTTTTGGTCCCCTAGTCTGAGGAAAGACATTCTTGCCATAGAGGGAGTACAGAGAAGGTTCACCAGATTGATTCCTGGGATGGCAGGACTTTCATATGAAGAAAGACCGGATCGACTAGGCTTATACTCAGTGGAATTTAAAAGATTGAGGGGGGATCTTAGAAATGTATAAAATTCTAAAGGGATTGGACAGGCTAGATGCAGGAAGATTGTTTCTGATGTTGGGGAAGTCCAGAACGAGGGGTCACAGTTTAAGGATAAAGGGGAAGTCTTTTAGGAACGAGATGAAGAAAAACTTCTTCACACAGAGAATGGTGAATCTGTGGAAATCTCTGCCACAGGAAACAGTTGAGGCCAGTTCATTGGCTATATTTAAGAGGAAGTTACCCTTGTGGCTAAAGGGATTAGGGGGTATGGAGAGAAAGCAGGTACAGGGTTCTGAGTTGGATGATCAGCCATGATCATACTGAATGGCAGTGCAGGCTCGAAGGGCCGAATGGCCTACTTCTGCACCTATTTTCTATGTTTATATGTTTCTATGTTGAAGGGTATTTGTGTCCACTGGGTCCATCGTGGCGAGATTGTTCTGTTGCAACGAATGAGGCAAACCCAAACACAGGACACAGGCACAGAGATTGATTTAGGGTGCAGACACATGCGTGGGCATTGGACAGCAAACTGGAGGGAGTGCAGGGAAGCAGGAGGCAGGCAGAACTTAGTGGCCAGTGAGTGAGTAGGCCAGTGAAGGGGTGGAGTTTTGAGGCTTTGACTCAAGAGATTCTGGCAGTTTTGGCAGTTGGACTGTGCAATCAAGTCCATCAAGATTTGAATAGCTCAGCTGAAAGCTGTTGATTAGACAATCAAGATTTGAATAGCTCAGACTCAGCAGAAAGCAGCTGATTGGGCAATTGAGGTCAGGTGACAAAGCAGCTTGAAAAACTCAAACAAATAAATAGAGGGTTACCTCAAGCGGAGCAGCCTGTGGAAAGCAGCCAGTGAAGGAGTGGAGATTTGAGGCTTTGACTCGAGAGGCTTCAACGAGAAGAGGCGGAGGACAAGTTTGTTCCCAGTTAGTCTTTACAATGACTCCTGAGATGGTGATGTGCCTCTCCTGTGAGAGGTGGCAGTCTTGGGGGAACTCCCCTCTCCCGCAGAGTCACATCTGCCAGAAGTGCATGCGGCTGGGTGATCCGGAAGACCGTGTGAGGAATCTGGAGCAGCAGCTGGATGATCTTTGACTAATAAAGGAAAATGAGGCAGTCATAGATGAGAGCTACAGGGAGGTAGTCACACCCAGGCTGCCGGAAGCAGGTCGTTGGGTGACGGTCCAAGGGGGGAAAGGAAAGGAGAGTAGACAGGTAGTGCAGAGCACCCCTGTAGCCATTCCCCTGAATAATAAGTTTATCGTCCTGGATACTGTTGGTGGGGATGACCGACCAGCTGTGAGCCATGGTGGCAGGGCCTCTGGCACTGAGTCTGACCCTGTGGTGCAGAAGGATGGGACGGAGAAGAGGAGAGCTGTCGTCATTGGAGACTCTATAGTCAGGGGAGCAGACAGGAGATTTTGTGGACGTGAGAAGGAAACCCACATGGTTTGTTGCCTCCCGGGTGCCAGGGTCCAGGATGTCTCTGACCGGGTGCATGACTCCTGGTATGAGAGGGAAAGCAACCAGAAGTCGTGATACATGTTGGGACCAATGACATAGGCAGGAAGAAGGATGAAGTCTTGAAGTGTGAGTTTCGGGAACTAGGCAGAAGGCTGAAGAACAGGACCTCAAGGGTGGTGTTCTCAGGATTGCTGCCAGTACTACGTGATGGTGATGGTAAGAATTGGAGGAGATGGCAATTGAAAGTGTGGTTGAGGAGTTGGTGCAGGGGGCAGGGTTTTAGATTTTTGGACCATTGGGATCTCTTCTGGGGAAGGTGGGACCTGTACAGATTGGATGGGTTGCAGCTGAACTCGAGGGGGAGCAATATCCTTGCTGGTAGGTTAGCTAGCGTGGTTCGGAAGGTTTTAAACTAACTTGCAAGGGGGATGGGACCCGGAACGATAGAGCAGTGAAAGAAGTGCATGGAATAAAGCCAGATCTAACATATAGAGAGGCTTTGAGGAAAGTGCAGCAGAATAAAGGGTATAAAGGTAGTAAGGTAGAAGGGCTAAAGGGTGTGTACTTCAATGCAAGAAGCATCAGGAACAAAGGTGATGAACTGAGAGCTTGGATACATACATGGAATTATGATGTAGTGGCCATTACGGAGACTTTGCTGGCACCAGGGCAGGAATGGATACTCAATATTCCTGGATTTCAGTGCTTTAAAAGGGATGGGGGTGTGGAAAGTGGGAGGAGGGGTGGCATTACTGGTCAGGGATACTATTACAGCTGCAGAAAGGGTGGGTAATGTAGCAGGATCCTCTTTTGAGTCAGTATGGGTGGAAGTCAGGAACAGGAAGGGAGCAGTTACTCTACTGGGGGTATTCTATAGGCCCCCTGGTAGCAGCAGAGATACCGAGGAGCAGATTGGGAGGCAGATTTTGGAAAGCTGCAAAAAATAACAGGGTTGTTATCATGGGTGACTTTAACTTCCCTAACATTGATTGGCACTTGATTAGTTCCAAGGGTTTAGATGGGACAGAGTTTGTTAAGTGTGTCCAAGATGGATTCCTGTCACAGTATGTTGACAGACCGTCTAGGGGGAATGCCATACTAGATCTAGTATTAGGTAACAAACCAGGTCAGGTCACAGATCTGTCAGTGGGTGAGCATCTGGGGACAGTGATCACCACTCCCTGGCCTTTAGCATTGTCATGGAAAAGGATAGAATCAGAGAGGATAGAAAAATTTTTAATTGGGGAAGGGCAAATTATGAGGCTATAAGGCTAGAACTTGCGGGTGTGAATTGGAATGATGTTTTTGCAGGGAAATGTACTATGGACATGTGGTCGATGTTAGGGATAAATTTGTCCCGGTGAGGAAGATAAAGAATTGTAGGGTGAAGGAACCATGGGTGACAAGTGAAGTGGAAAATCTAGTCAGGTGGAAGAAGACAGCATACATGAGGTTTAGGAAGCAAGGATCAGATATGTCTATTGAGGAATATAGGGTAGCAAGAAAGGAGCTTAAGAAGGGGCTGAGAAGAGCAAGAAGGGGGCATGAGAAGGCCTTGGAGAGTAGGGTAAAGGAAAACCCCAAGGCATTCTTCAATTATGTGAAGAACAAAAGGATGACAGGAGTGAAGGTAGGACCGATTAGAGATAAAAGTGGGAAGATGTGCCTGGAGGCTGTGGAAGTGAGCGAGGTCCTCAATGAATACTTCTCTTCAGTATTCACCACTGAGAGGGAACTTGATGACAGTGAGGACAATATGAGTGAGGCTGATGTTCTGGAGCATGTTGATATTAAGGGAGAGGAGGTGTTGGAGTTATTAAAATACATTAGGATGGATAAGTCCCCGGGGCCTGACGGAATATTCCCCAGGCTGCTCCACAAGGCAAGGGAAGAGATTGCTGAACAACTGGCTAGGATCTTTATGTCCTCGTTGTCCACGGGAATGGTACCGGAGGATTGGAAGGAGGCAAATGTTGTCCCCTTGTTCAAAAAAGGTAGTAGGGATAGTCCAGGTAATTATAGACCAGTGAGCCTTACGTCTGTGGTGGGAAAGCTGTTGGAAAAGTTTCTTAGAGATAGGATCTATGGGCATTTAGAGAATCATGGTCTGATCAGGGACAGTCAGCATGGCTTTGTGAAGGGCAGATCGTGCCTAACAAGCCTGATAGATTTCTTTGAGGAGGTGACCAGGCATATAGATGAGGGTAATGCAGTGGATGTGATCTACATGGATTTTAGTAAGGCATTTGACAAGGTTCCACATGGTAGGCTTATTCAGAAAGTCAGAAGGCATGGGATCCAGGGAAGTTTGGCCAAGTGGATTCAGAATTGACTTGCCTGCAGAAGGCAGAGGGTCGTGGTGGATGGAGTACATTCAGATTGGAGGGTTGTGACTAGTGGTGTTCCACAAGGATCTGTTCTGGGACCTCTACTTTTTGTGATTTTTATTAACGACCTGGATGTGGGGTTAGAAGGGTTGGTTGGCAAGTTTGCGGACAACACAAAGGTTGGTGGTGGTGTAGATAGTGTAGAGGATTGTTAAAGATTGCAGAGAGACATTGATAGGATGTAAAGGTGGGCTGAGAAGTGGCAGATGGAGTTCAACCCAGAGAAGTGTGAGGTGGTACATTTTGGAAGGACAAACTCCAAGGCAGAGTATAAAGTAAATGGCAGGATACTTGGTAGTGTGGAGGAGCAGAGGGATCTGGGGGTACATGTCCACAGATCCCTGAAAGTTGCCTCACAGGTAGATAGGGTAGTTAACAAAGCTTATGGATTGTTAGCTTTCATAAGTCGAGGGATAGAGTTTAAGAGCCGCGATGTAATGATGCAGCTCTATAAAACTCTAGTTAGGCCACACTCGGAGTACTGTGTCCAATTCTGGTCACCTCAGTATAGGAAGGATGTGGAAGCATTGGAAAGGGTACAGCGGAGATTTACCAGGATGCTGCCTGGTTTAGAGAGCATGGATTATGATCAGAGATTAAGGGAACTAGGGCTTTACTCTTTGGAGAGAAGGAGGATGAGAGGAGACACGATAGAGGTGTACAAGATATTAAGAGGAATAGACAGAGTGGACAGCCAGCGCCTCTTCCCCAGGGCACCACTGCTCAGTACAAGTGGACATGGCTTTAAGGTAAGGGGAGGGAAGTTCAATGGGGGATATTAGAGGAAGGTTTTTCCACTCAGAGAGTGGTTGGTGCGTGGAATGCACTGCCTGAGTGAGTGCTGGAGGCAGATACACTAGTGAAGTTTAAGAGACTACTAAACAGGTATATGGAGGAATTTAAGGTCAGGGTTTATATGGGAGGCAGGGTTTGAGGGTTGGCACAACATTGTGGGCCGAAGGGCCTGTACTGTGCTGTACTGTTCTATGTTCTATGTTCTTATCTTGACACAGAGCATAGAAAGGGAAGCAGCAGGCAAAGCTTTTCTTAGCATGGAGAGATGGAGTTACAGTGGTAAATCTCAAAGCTGAAGTAAAACTCAGAATACTATCTTGACACAGAGACTGAGTTTCACAGGTAAATCTCCATACTGAAGCAAATCTTAGAACACACATTCCTAAGTGGCCAGGAACGTTAATTACCATGCTGGTAAAACCAACCATCTGGCAACTAGTGGGTGCAAAGCCAGGGTTCTTATGCTGCAGGTCTTGATGAAAACCAGGTGTGCCACTATCAAAAAAAAATTAGGAGAAAATGAGAAATTAACGGTGGAAACCATGGCACAATCAAAGGGAATTAGGAGAAAATGGGGAATTAATGATCAGGACCGTGACATTATTGTTATATGTAAAAAGACATGAATTTCATACATCATGATGCTGCCACACCTCAAGTGTGCATCTCACTTAAAGAACAAACATAAGACTCCCATCTCTTGGTTCTTTTGTTTTCCTTTGAATTAGTGAAAAGGTTTGGAGTTACAAAACATGATAGGTCACAGTGAGTGTAAACAGGACATTGTGAGTGTGAACAGGACATGGTGAGTGTGAGATGTCAGCAGATCATCATGAGTGTTCGTATGAACAAGGCACAGCCATTGTGAGTGTGGACATGTCACAATGCATGTGAACAGGATAGTGAGTCTTCGTGTGAACAAGTCACAGTGAGTGTGACTATAAACAGGATGTGGGTGTGAGAGTGAGCAGATTAGTGCATGACCTGATTCCTTTCTGCCTTTATATCTATTTGCTCAGTTTTGTCTTACTCACTCAACCTCTCCCACTACAGAGTCTGAATTTCTTCATGGTAACATACTTTGAAATCTGTCCTCTAGGAAGGGTGTAACAGAACTGACAGGTAAAGGGGAGAAGACATTTGGGAACAGACCCTACTGCCGATATAGATCTGATGACTGAATGACCTGAAATAGTGCTGTAACCATCCAGTGATCCTGAAGTGTTGCTGACAATAATGATATCATCACTGCAACACACACAAAATGCTGGTGGAACACAGCATCTATAAGGAAAAGCACTGTCGATGTTTTGGGCCAAGACCCTTCATCAGGACTAACTGCTATTATCACTGCATTGGCTACACCAGGATAGGCTGCAGATGGAAATCCTACCATAGCTTTCACTTCACGAACCCTCAGAGAATTTTTAATGTGTGGTTTCACCAATCTGAACAGTCAATTTCTTTCTCAGAAGTGAACCAGATAGATTTCTGTCAGCTGTTGAACTGTTTCATGATCATTGTTACTTTTCATTCCAGATATATTAAACTAATTGATTTTAAATTCCCCAGGTGTTGAAGAGTGATTTGAACTCTTTCATCTAGGTCACTAATCCAGAGCCCTGGATTTCTGGTCTGGGTTGCTGCCATTATCCCTGTGCTATTTGTTCCCCAACTTGTTCCAACATCTATGAATGCATTCCAAGTCAGAATTCACTTTGATCTCCGTGCCTGCTGTCCCTGGTAAATACTGAGGTTGGAGTCTGTGTTTTAGTTTGCGCTTTGTCAGAATCCAAGGCACACTGACACAAAGGCGCACACTTAACTTGTTTATGGAATCTCCAAGCTGGCTGACCTCATATTCACCTCCTCCACTTACAGATCTTTGAAGGAAACTTATCTGGTAATCTAGTGACGACCCTCCAAGCCAAAGATCCAGATGAAGGAGAGAATGGGACAGTGGTGTTCTCCTTGTCAGGTAAGAGTGGAGGCATAAGAATTAGGAAGAGATCTCTCCACCGTTCAATAGGATCACTCCTAATCATAGTAGTGTGAATGGTTGGCCTGCACATTTCCATCAGTCCCCAACACCTCTTGACTTCCCTGTCCATTTCTGTTTTCATTATATTTACTGACTTCACTGTCTGCAATGTTGATAGATCAGGCTAATACATTGGATGTGCTTCCTTCTCCTGTCCCAAAGTAATGGACCTGCATGGCAAAATAACCTGCTGTCCTTGTGTTTCTGCAATAGTTTGCAATTATAAAGGATGAATTCACTGAACTGATGGCATTGATCACACAATACTTGGAGTAATATGACCACTTTTTGACTCCTTATCTAATAAAGATGTGCTGGCATTGAAGAGGGTCCAGAGAGGCTTCTCAAGAATGATCCTGGGAATGAATGGGTTAATATAGGAGGAGCATTTAATGGTTCTGGGCTTGTACTCATTGGAGTTTAGAAGGATGAGATGAGTTCTTATTGAAACCTATCCAATATTGAAAGGACTAGATAAAGTGGGTATGGAGAGAATGTTTACCATAGTAGGGGAGCCTAGGAGCAAATGGCACAGCCTCAGAATAGGGGGATGTCCCATTAGAAGAGAGATGAGGAAGAATTTCTTGAGCCAGAAGGTGGTGAATCTGTGGAATTCAATGCCACAGACAGATAAAGCCAAGTCATTGGATATATTTAAAGCAGATGTTGATAGGTTCTTGATTAGTCAGGGAATCAAGGTTACAGGTAGAAGGCAGGAGAATGGGCTTGAGAGGGATAATAAATCAGACATGAAGGAGTAGCGGAGAAGACTCAATGGGCCAAATGGCCTAATTCTGCTCCTATGTCTTATGTGTTTGTGTTAACACCATTGCTGATATATACATTAACAATCTGAAGGTGCGTTATCTAAGTCTGATGGTGGGTTATCTGTGTCTGATGGTAAATTATCTGGGTCTGATGGTGATTTATCTGGGAGTGCTGATGAGTTATCCTGATTATGATTAGTTATCTGAGTCTGACGAAATCTGGGTCTGATGGTGAGTTATCTGGGAGTGATAGTGGGTTATCTAGGAGTGATGGTATGTTATCTAGGTCTATTGATTGGATCTCCTTCTCTCTCACTGCAGGCTCTTGGGCCCAGAGATTCTCTCTGCACCCAACGACTGGTGAGCTCCGAGCAGCCACAGCTCTTCACCAGCGTGACAGACAGGAGTATGAACTGATGATATTGGCACAGGACCGTGGTCACCCTCCTCAGACCACCCCTCTCACCATCCGCATCCAGGTACATGTTTCTCCCAATGGCCTTTGATCATTCCCAAAGACAGCTGACATACCTAAACCTATGCAAACACCTGTACCTTCTCCAGGCAAAGAGGAATTGGTCTGTGAAATAGGACCCATCAATCCAATGAACTTTTCAGGTTGGTGGACAGGGTAGTGTAGAGGCCACTTCATTCTATTCCTAACCATGATTTTTTGTGGCTTTCAACCCTGGCCTCCAATTTGTGTATTTTCTTTTGGTTATTTTCTTGTTTTAAAAGTAATTTCATTTGCACCATTTTCAATGAAAATATTCTCTCACAGTCCTGGATTCACCTGAGCACAGATATTGTCTGCAGCGTCTCCTTGGACATTTGGACCTATCAGAGCATTAGATTCTTATGTTTGAATCCAAGTTTCTTTTAGAAGTTGGGAAAGAGACACAAAACTTATTGCTTCACAGTTGTTTTATTAAGCATTGATAGAAGAAAAGAAAATTGAAACAGACAGTGATAGAGGTCTGCTAATTGATGAGAAAGCTATGATCTAGGAAGATCATGCTGCTTTGTGGGACAGTTCTGTTATACTACAGAGATGAGGAAAATTCCATTCAAATTTGTAGATAAGAGCCAACCAATGAGAAAACCATTATTCAAAGAATGCTATACCAAGTAGCTTCCAAAATCACACCAATATTATATCAATATAGCCACTAGGGGACATGTTTAACTTGTAAAGACATACTATTACCACTAAGAAGCAGTTAGCAATTACTTATATATAAGTAATTATATGAAATACAAGTAGAGAATTGTTAAACTGCAAAAAAAATAACAATTAAGCAGCCTAATCTAAGAATTGAACAGTTGTATCCAACAAAAGGAATGTCCTGCTCTTAGTAAGTCCCTTGTTCTGTCCTCAGGTGAGCAGTCTTTCCATATGCTCCAGAGCTATTCCAATGTATGACAACCATTCTTTGTCATAATGACTGCTGTCTCATCAATCTGGAGTGTATGTAACTGTTCAGGGAGTGGATGAGCTGTTATACAGCTAGACAGCTGGCTGCCGGAGGGGTGGATGAACCATGGGGTTCACAAGCCATCCCAGCCCTCAGCTGCAACATTAATGCAGAAAAGATTTCATCAAAAGACTTCCTATTCCCTGTAAATGATGTCAACTGCTTGTAAGACCATAAGATATAGGAGCAGAATTAGGCCATTTGGCTCATCAAGTCTGCTCTGCCATTTCATCATGGCTGATCTAATTTGCTTCTCAGCCCCAACCTCCTGCCTGCTCCCCGTATCCCTTCATGCCCTGACTAATCAAGAATCTATCAACCCCTGGCTTAAATATACATAAACACGTGGCCTCCATAACTGCCTGTGACAAAGAATTTCACAGATTCACCACTCTCTGACTAAAGAAATTCCTCCTCACCTCTGTCTTAAATTGATGCCCCCCAATTCTGAGACTGTCCTCTGGTCTAAGAAACACCCACCAGAGGAAACATCCTCTCCACGTCTACTCTGTTAAGGCCTTTCACCATTCGATACATTTCAATGTCACCCCTCATTCTTCTAAATTCCATCAAACACTCTTCATGTGACAAGCCTAATTTTCTAATTTAAGTCCTTTGGCAGCCTCTCTACTTCATCAAAACTACCTGCCCTTCCACCTATCTTCATATAGTCTGCAAATTTTGCAACAAAGCCATCAATTTTATTATCCAAACCATTGACATATAACAAAAAAAGAATTATTTCTGACTCAGATCCCCGTGGAACACCAGTAGTCACCAGCAGACAGTCAGAAAAGGCTCCCTTTATTCCCATTCTGTGTCCTGCCAGGCAGCCATTGTTTAATCCGTGCTAGAATCATTCCTGTAATACCATAGGCTTGCAGCTTGTTAAGTAGCCTCATGTGTGTCACCTTGTCAAAGGCCTTCTGAAAATCCAAGACACAACATGAACCAATTCTCCTTTGTCTATCCTGCTTGTTATTTATTCAAAGAATTCCAACAAATTTGTCTAGCAAGATTTTCCCTTGAGAAAACCATGATGACTAAGGCCTATTTTATCATGTCCCTCCAAGTATCCTGAGACCTCATCCTTAATAATTGATTCCAACATCTTCCCAACCACTGAGATCAGACTAACTGGCCTAAAGTTTGTTCTAACTCTCCCTTTTTCAAGAGTGGAGGGACATTTGCAATTTTCCAGTCTTCCGGAACCATTCCAGAACCTAGTGATTCTTGAAAGATCGTTACTAATGCCTTTGTAATTTCTTCAGTACCTCTTTTAGAAATATGGAATGTTTACCATTTGGTCTAGGTGAATTATCAACGTTCAGAACTTTCAGTTTCCCAAGAACCTTCACTCTAGTGTCATGTACCCCGTGATGGGTTAAAGAACCAGCAGACATGCAAATATCACCGTCAGTGATCTTCAATGAATATCTTTTCAACACTAGTGGTACGACACCCAAATTCAGCTACGGGTCATCCCAAAGTGGTGGCCACAGGATACTCAAACAGCATCCACGTATGGATTATCACCAACAGTAGCTTATCACTGATGTACCATCTTCAAGTGGTAAAACTACCAACCCAGGCAAGGATTATCACACACAGGTAGTTTCCACACAAGGTTACCCCAAATACACAACTGTGATAGCCACTTATCCAGTTCCATGACATATGAAGTAACTCCTACAGTGATTTGCCACAGGAGTGCCTTTCTTCAGTGAACTACCACACCCAAACAAGGGTAACACACAAGTAGTAATCACAAAGGTTTTTCCCTCAGAGAACCCACTCCTGTGGATTAACTACGTGACAGTCACACCTTTGTATTCCAATAGAACTCAAGCTCACCCTTACGGGCTACAGAGGAGAGAGTCCGAACAGTGACCTCTTTGTCACCAGGTTTCTTCTGTTTCAAACCTTCCTCTCCCCTCTTCTCTTCCTTTAAAGTCACCGACTGTGACCATAACACATATGGCCATTCTTCAGTGATGGAATTATCACCCAGGCGAGGGCGGACACACAAATAATTCCCCACCGGTCACACCTTTTCACACTGCTAGAGCCACAGATCGATTTACCAGAATCGATCCTCCAGAAACCCCACCTGCCTGTGGGTGCACAAAGCTCCTTCAGTGTCTGAAACTGTGTGTCTGTCTGTGTCCCAGTGGTCCTGGTTTTTATCTCCACATGTTGGACACCAGCTGTCTATCAACCTGCTCTGGCCTCCTCTCTCTGCAAGAACTTTACAAGCAGGCAAGTGTCCTTGGAAAGGTAAACAACTTGTAGAGAAACCATAACATCAATCTTTCGAGCAGTCATTGTCTCTGTCTCTCTCACTACATTGGACACCTACCTCTCTCTGTAACAACTCAAACAGTGTCCAAAAGCCAGTCTCATTCTCCCGACATTTTAAAGTGATTGTCCACAGAAAATATGAACCCTAGGGGTACATAACACTAGTTATAGTTACTTCACAGACTTCATGCATCCTGACACATGGAACTCCCACCATACTGCTAGTGTCTTCCAAAGTAAAGACTGATGCAAAATACTCATTCAGTTCTTCCACGAGGAAATCTGCAGATGCTGGAAATTCAAGCAACACACACAAAATGCTGGTGGAACGCTGCAGGCCAGGCCAGCTTTTTTTCACCATTCCACCAGCATTTTGTGTGTGTTGATTCAGTTCATCTGCTGTTTCATTGTCCACTATTACTATCTCTCCATCCTCGTTCTCCAGCGGATTGATATCCACTCTCTCCTCTCTTTTACACTTTAGGTATCTGAAGAAAATATTGGTATCCTCTTTAATATTATTGGCTAGCTTAATTTTGTATTCCATCTCTACCTTCTTAATGACTTTTTAAGCTACCTTCTGTTGGTTTTTAAAAGCTTCTCAATCCTCTAACATCACACGAATTTTTTGTTCTATTATATGCCCTCTCTTTGGCTTTTATGGTGGCTTTGACTTCTCTTATTAGCAATGTGTCATCTTTCCTTCAGAATCTTCTTCCTCTTTGGTATGTATAGATCCTGTGCCTTCCAACTTGTTTCCAACTTGTATGTCTGTCTGTCTGTTTCCAGAAATTCCTGCCATTGAGGCTCTGCCATCATCCCTGCCAGTGTTCTTGTCCAATCAATTCTAGCAATCTCTTCTCTCATGCATCTGTAACTTATTCACTGTAATGATAATACATCTGACTTTAGCATCTCCTTATCTAATTTCAGGGTGAATTTGATCAGATTATGATCACTTGGCCTAAGGGTTCTTTTATCTTAAGCTCTCTAATCAATTCTAGTTCATTGCACAACACCTGGTCTAAAGCAGCTGATGCTCAAGTGAACTCAACCATGAGCCGCTTTTAAATGCCATCTCATCGGCACTCCAGAAATTCCACCTCCTTTAATTCAGCACCAACCTGATTTTTCCCCTATGACTATTGTAATGCTGCCCTTTTGGAATGCATTTTTGATCTCCTATTGTAATTTGTAGGCCACATCCTTACCACTGTTTGGGGACCTGTATATAACTCTGATCAGGGTCATTTTACCCCTGCAGTTCCTTGCCTCTATTCACAATGATTCATCACCTTTCAACCCTGTCACTCCTTTCTCATGATTTGATTCCATTTTTTACCAACAGAGCAATGCCATGCCCTCTGCCTTCCAGCCTATCCTTTCGATGCAATGAGTCTCCTTGGGCATTAAGGTCCCAGCTATAAACTTCTTTCAGCCATGATTCAATGATGTCTACAATAGCATACCTGCCTATCTGCAACTGTGCTGCAAATTCATCTGCCTTATTCTGTAAATTGTGCACATACAAATACATCTTCAGTCCTGTATTCACCCTTTTCATTCTTGCCCACCAATTCGCATTCCAACTCATCCTGTTGACAGCAATTTTGCCCTATCAGCAGACCCTCCACACTACACATTGCCTCTGTTTCGAAACCAGCTCACTCATCTTCATCAGGATTATCTGTCTTTCCTACGATATGTCTTGCATTGAAATATAGGTGGCTCAGGACATTAGTCACACCATGCTCAACCCTTTGATTCCTAATTTTGTCTGAGGTCTTAATAACATCTGCCTCCACAACATTTCCACTAACTGTTCTGCCACTCTGAATCCCATCCCCTGCAACTCTAGTTTAAACCCTACCGTGTAGCATTAACAAAACTTCCTATAAGGATATTAAACACCCTCCAGTTCAGATGAAAATTGTCCCTTTTGTGCAGGTCTCACCTTCCATAGAACCATATAAAATTACAGCACAGAAATAGGCCTTATGGCCCTTCTTGGCTGTGCCGAACCATTTTTCTGACTATTCCCACTGACCTGCACCTGTACCATATCGCTCCATACACCTCTCATCCATGTACCTGTCCGTTTTACTTCAATGTTAAAAGTGAGCCCGCATTTACCACTTCATCTGACAGCTCATTCCACACTCCCACCACTCTCTGTGTGAAGAAGCCCCCCCCCCAATGTTCCCTTTAAACTTTTCCCCCTTCACCCTTAACCCATGTCCTCTGGTTTTTTTCTCCCCTAGCCTCAGTGAAAAAAGCCTGCTTGCGTTCACTCTATCTATACCCATCATAATTTTATATACCTCTATCAAATCACCCCTCATTCTTTTATGCTACAGGGAATAAAGTCCTAACCTATTCAACCTTTCTCTGTAACTCAGTTTCTCAAGTCCTGGCAACATCCAGGACAGATTTAAACTAGATACGAGGGGGGAGGGGAACAAAAGTGTAGGAACAGATGTATGGGAGAAGGAAGAAAAAGAAGACGGTAAAGTTCTTTGTACTGTTAGAGATAATCAGAGAGGAAGAGGTGGAGAATTTCTTAAATGCGTTTATTTTAATGCTAGGATCATTGTAAGAAAGGTGGATGAGCTTAGAGCACGGATTGATACCTGGAAATATGATGTTGTAGCTATTAGTGAAACATGGTTGCAGGAGGGGTGTGATTGGCATCTAAATATTCCTGGATTTTGTTGCTTCAGGTGTGATAGAATCAGAGGGACAAGAGGGGGAGGTGTTGCGTTGCTTGTCTGAGAAAATATTACAGCGATGCTCTGGCAGGATAGATTAGAGGGCTCATCTAGGGTGACTATTTGGGTGGAATTGAGGAATGGGAAAGGTGTAGTAACACTTATAGGGGTGTATTATAGACCACCTAATGGGGAGTGAGAATTGGAGGAGCAAGTTTGCAAGCAGATAGGAGATATTTGTAGTAAGCACAGGGTTGTGATTGTGGGAGATTTTAATTTTCCACACATAGACTGGGAAGCCCATACTGTAAAAGAGCTGGATGGTTTAGAGTTTGTAAAATGTGTGCAGGATAGTTTTTTGCAGCAATACATAGAGGTACCGACTAGAGAAGGGGCAGTGTTGGATCTTCTGTTAGGGAATGAGATAGGTCAGGTGATGGAGGTATGTGTTGGGGAGCACTTCGTGTCCAATGATCACAATGCCATTAGTTAAATTATAATTATGGAGAAGGATAGGACTGGACCCAGGGTTGAGATTTTTGATTGGAGAAAGGCTAACTCTGAGGAGATGCGAAAGGAATTAGAAGGAGTGGATTGGGACAATTTGTTTTATGGGAAGGATGTAATAGAGAAATGGAGGTCATCTAAAGGTGAAATTTTGAGGGTACAGAATCTTTAAGTTCCTGTTAGGTTGAAAGAAAAGGTTAAAAGTTTGAGAGAGCCATGGTTTTCAAGGGACATTGGAAACTTGGTTAGGAAAAAGAGAGATATCTACAATAAATATAGGCAGCATGGAGTAAATGAGGTGCTCGAGGAATATAAAGAATGTAAGAAGAATCTTAAGAAAGAAATTAGAAAAGCTAAAAGAAAATATGTTGCTTTGGCAAGTAAGGTGAAAATAAATCTGAAGGGTTTCTACAGTTATATTAATAGCAAAAGGACAGTGAGGGATAAAATTGGTCCCTTAGAGAATCCGAGTAGACAGCTACGTGTGGAGCCGAAAGAGATGGGGGAGATTTTGAACAATTTCTTTTCTTCGGTATTCACTAAGGAGAAGGATATTGAATTGTGTAAGGTAAGGGAAACAAGTACGGAAGTTATGGAAACTATGACAATTAAAGAGGAGGAAGTACTGGCGCTTTTAAGGAATATAAAAGTGGATAAATGTCTGGATCCTGACAGGATATTCCCTAGGACCTTGAGGGAAGTTGCTGTAGAAATAGCAGGGGCTCTGACAGAGATATTTCAAATGTCATTAGAAACGGGGATGGTGCTGGAGGATTGGCGTATTGCTCATGTGGTTCCATTGTTTAACAAGGGTTCTAAGAGTAAACCTAGCAATTATAGGCCTGTCAGTTTGATGTCAGTGGTGGGTAAATTAATGGAAAGTATTCTTAGAGATGGTATATATAATTATCTGGATAGACAGGGTCTGATTAAGAACAGTCAGCATGGATTTGTGCGTGGAAGGTCATGTTTGACAAATTTTATTGAATTTTTTGAAGAGGTTACGAGGATCGTTGACGAGGGTAAAGCAGTGGATGTTGTCTATATGGATTTCAGTAAGGCCTTTGACAAGGTTCCGCACAGAAGGTTAGTTAGGCAGGTCCAATCATTAGGTATTAATATTGAAGTAGTAAAATGGATTCAACAGTGGCTGGATGGGAGATGCCAGAGAGTAGTGGTGGATAACTGTTTGTCAGGTTGGAGGCCAGTGACTAGTGGTGTGCCTCAGGGATCTGTACTGGGTCCCATGTTGTTCGTTATATACATTAATGATCTGGATGATGGGGTGGTAAGTTGGATTAGTAAGTATGCAGATGATACTAAGGTAGGTGGCGTTGCGGATAATGAAGTAGGTTTTCAAAGCTTGCAGAGAGATTTAGGCCAGTTAGAAAAGTGGGCTGAGCGCTGGCAGATGGGGTTTAATGCTGATAAGTTTGAGGTGCTACATTTTGGTAGGAATAATCCAAATAGGACATACATGGTAAATGGTAGGGCATTGAACAATGCAGTAGAACAGGGTGATCTAGAAAAAATGATGCATAGTTCCCTGAAGGTGGAATCTCATGTGGATAGGATGGTGAAGAAAGCTTTTGGTATGCTGGCCTTTATAAATCAGAGCATTGAGTATAGGAGGTGGGATGTAATGTTAAAATTGTACAAGGCATTGGTAAGGCCGAATTTAAAGTATTGTGTACAATTCTGGTCACCAAATTATAGGAAAGATGTCAACAAAATAGAGAGAGTACAGAGAAGATTTACTAGAATGTTGCCTGGGTTTCAGCATCTAAGTTACAGGGAAAGGTTGAAGAAGTTAGGTCTTTATTCTTTGGAGCATAGAAGGTTGAGGGGGGACTTGATAGAGGTATTTAAAATTATGAGGGGGATAGATAGAGTTGACGTGGATAGGCTTTTTCTATTGAGAGTAGGGGAGGTTCAAACAACAGGACATGAGTTGAGAGTTAGGGGGCAAAAGTTTAAGGGTAACACGAGGGGGAATTTCTTTATTCAGAGAGTTGTAGCTGCGTGGAATTAGCTTCCAGTAGAAGTGGCAGAGACAGGTTTGGTATTGTTATTTAAAGTAAAATTAGATAGGTATATGGACAGGAAAGGAATGGAGGGTTATGGACTGAGTGCGGGCCAGTGGGACTAGGTGAGAGTAAGCGTTCGGCATGGACTAGAAGGGCTGAGATGGCCTGTTTTCGTGCTGTAATTGTTATATGGTTATATCCTTGTAAACCTTCTCTGCATTCTTTCAACCTTATTAATATTCTTCCTGTAATTCAGTGACCAAAACTGCACACAATACTCTAAATTCGGCCTCACCAATGCCTTAAACAACCTCACCATAACATTCTAACTCTTATACTCGATACTTTGATTTATAAAGGCCAATGTACCAAAAGATCTCTTTATTACCCTATCTACCTGTGATGCCACTTTTAGGGAATTTTGTATCTGTATTCCTAGATCCATTTGTTCTACTGCACCCCTCAGTGCCCTATCATCTACCTTGTATGTTCTACCTTGGTTTTTCCTTCCAAAGTGCAATACCTCACGATTGTCTGTATTAAACTGCATCTGCCATTTTTTCAGCCCATTTTTCCAACTGGTCCAGATCCCTCTGCAAGCTTTGAAAACTTTCCTTATTGCCCACTTCACCTCCAATCTTTGTATCATCAGCAAATTTTCTGATCCAATTTACCACATTATCATCCAGATCATTGATATAGATGACAAATAACAATGGACCCAGCACTGATCCCTGTGGCACACCACTAGTCACAGGCCTTCACTCAGAGTAGCAATCCTCCACTACCACTCTCTGGCTTCTTCCATTGAGCCAATGTCTAATCCAATACACTACCTCACCATGTGGACATAGCGACTGAATCTTCCTAAATAACCTCCCATGCGGGACCTTGTCAAAGGCCTTACTGAAGTCCATGTAGACAACATCCACTGCCTTCCCTTCATCCACTTTCCTAGCAACCTCCTCAAAAAACTCTATTAGATTTGTTAAACATGACCTACCATGCATAAAGCCATGTTAACTCTCCCTAATAAGTCCCAGTCTATCTAAATATTTGTAGATCCTATCTCTTAGTACTCCTTCCAATAACTTACTTACGACCAACTTCAAACTTACCAGCCTATGATGTCCCGGATTACTTTTAGAGCCTTTTTTAAACAACGGAAGGGTCTCGGCCCGAAACGTCAACAGTGCTTCTCCCTATAGATGCTGCCTAGCCTGCTGTGTTCTACCAGCATTTTGTATGTGTTGTTGTTTGAATTTCCAGCATCTGCAGATTTCCTCGTGTTTGCTTTTTAGATCCTTTCTCATTTCTTCAAATTTGGCCTTTTTCCAGTTTAGAACCTCAACCCAAGGACCAGATCTATCTTTATTCATGATCAAATTGAAACTAATGGTGTTATGATCGCTGGAAACAAAGTGTTCCCCTACACACACTTCCGTCACCTGTCCTAACTCGTTTCCTAATAGGAGATCTAATATTGCATCCTCTCTAGTCGGTACCTCTATATATTGATTTAGAAAACTTTCCTGAACACATTTTACAAACTCTAACCCATCTAGACCTTTAACAGTATGGGAGTCCCAATCAATATGCAGAAAATTAAAATCCCCTACTATCACAACTTTACGTTTCCTGCAGTTGTCTGCTATCTCTCTGCAGATTTGCTCCTCCAATTCTTGCTGACTATTCAGTGGTCTATAATACAACCCCATTAATGTTTCTCAGCTCCACCCATAGTAGACCTTAGTAGACAAGTCCTCTAATCTGTCTTGCCTGAGCACTGCTGTAACATTTTCCCTGACTAGCAATGCCACCAACCCTTCATCCCTTCATCCCTCTGCCTCTATCACGTCTGAAACATTGGAACCCTGGAACATTAAGCTGCCAGTTCTGCCCCTCCTGTAGCCAAGTTTCATCAATGGCTACAATGTCATAATTCCATGTGTCAATCCACACCCCTCAGCTCATCAGCCTTCCCCACAATATTGCTTGCTTTGAAATAGACACACCTCGGAAGATTATTACCACCACACTCAACCCTCCTATTTATGACTTTGCATGAAACTTTAACATAATTTATTTTCACCCCCACTCCAGTATCTACTCTGGCACTCTGGTTCCCATCCCCCTGCAAATCTAGTTTAACCCTCCTCTCTCTCTCTCTCCCCCCCCCCCCCCCAATAGCACTAACAAACCTCCCTGCAAGGATATTGGTCCCCCTGTAGTTCAGGAGTAACCCATCTCACTTGTACAGTGGAGTGACATTTGCAATCTTCCAGTCCCCTGGGACCATGCCAGAATCAAGTGATTATTGAAAGATCATAACCAATGCATCCGTTATGTCTTCAGCAACCTCTCTCAGGACTCTGGGATGTACTCCTTCTTGTCCAGGTGACTTATCCACCTGAAGACCTTTGAGCTTGCTTAGCACCTTTTCCTTTGTCATGGTCATGATCTTCAAGAATCACTTGATTCTGGCATGGTCCTGGAGGACTGGAAGATTGCAGATGTTTTTCCACTCTTTAAAAATGGCAGAAGCCAAAAGAAAAGAAATTATCGGCCAGTTAGTTGGGAAAATATTGGAACCTATTATTAAGGATGAGGTTTCAAGGTACTTGAAAACTTGTAATAAAATAAGTCAAAGTCAGCATGATTTCCGTGAAGAGAAATCTCGCCTAACAAATCCGTTAGAGCTCTTCAAGGAAGTAACAAACAGAGTGGACAAAGGAGAGGCAGTGATGTCATTTACTTGGATTTTCAGAAGGGATTTGATAAGATGCCTCACACAAAGCCGCTTAATAAAATTAAATCCTGTAGCATTACAGGAAAGATACTGGCATGGATAGAGGAATGGCTGACAGGCAGGAGGTAGCGAATGTGAATAAAAGGCCTTTTCTGGTTGGCTTCCGGTGACTAGTGGTGTTCCTCAGGGGTCATTATTGGGTCCACTACTTTTCACATTGTTTGTCAATGATTTTGATAATGGAATTGATGGGTTTGTGGCAATTTTCGGATGATACGAACACAGGTGGAGTTGTAGGTAGTGCTGAGGAAGCAATGTAATTACAACAGGAGTTAGACAAATTGGAAGAATGGGCAAAAATGTGGCAGTTGGAATACAGTGTTGGGAAATGGATGATAATACATTTTGGTCAAAGGGACAATAGTGTAGACTATTATTTAAATAGAGAAAAGGTTCAAACATCAGTGCAGAGGGACTTGGGGGTACTCGTGCAAGACTCCCAGAAGGTTAATCTTCAGGTTGAGTCTGTAGTGATGAAGGCAAATACAATGTTAGCGGTTATTTCAAGGGGAATAGAGTATAAAAGCAAGGAGATAATGCTAAGCCTTTATAAGACACTAGTCAGGCCACAGAGCATTGTCAACTGTTTTGGCCCCATATCTCAGAAAAGATGTGTTGTCGCTGGAGAGAGTCCAGAGGTGGTTCACGATGATGATTCCAGGAATGAAGGGGTTAACATTTGAGGAGTGTTGGCAGCTTTGTGCCTGTACTCACTGGAGTTTAGAAGAACGCTGGAGGTATCTCATTGAAACCTACCTAACATTGAAAGGACAAGGTAGCTTGGATGTGGAGAGGATGTTTCCTATCATGGGGGTATCCAGAACTAGAGGGCACAGCCTCACAATTAAGGAGCAACCCTTTAGAACAGAGGTAAGGAGGAATTGTTTTAGCCAGAGAGTAGTGAAGCTATGAAATGCTCTGCCACAGACTGTGGTGGAGGCCAAACCTGTGGGCATACTTAAGGCGGAGGTTTATTGTTTCCTGGTCGGTCAGGGCAACAAAAGATGGCAAGAAGGCAGGTGTAGGAGTTAAGTGGAATCTGGGATCAGCCATGACGGGATAGTGGAGCAAGCTCGATGGGTTGAATGGCTTAATTTTGCTTCTATGTCTTATGGCGTCTTATGGGTGGCGTGGCTGTGTTGGTAAAGGTTGGCATCAAATCAGTGGAAGGATGTGACATAGGATCAGAAGAAATCATTCTTGTAGATTGAGTGAAGAAACTGCAAGGATAAAAGCATCCTGATGGCAGTTATATACAGGCCTCCAAACAGTGGCTGGGAGGTGGACCACAGATTACAACAGGAAATAGAAAAGGTGTATCAAAGGGCAATGTTATGTTTTTTATGGGAGATTTTAACATGCAGATCAATTGGAAAAATCAGGTTCATAATGAATCTGAAAAGAGTGAGCTTGTTGAATGCCTATGAGATGGCTTTTTAGAGCAGTTTGTCATTGAGCCTACTGGGGATCAGCTATACTGGATTGGGTGTAATGTCATGAACTGGAAGTGATAAGGGAGCTTAAGGTAAAAGAACCCTTAGGAACCAGTGATCACAATATGAATGTGTTCAACTTGAAATTTGATAGGGGGAAAGTAAAGTTTGGCGTAGCAGTATTTCTGTGGAGTAAGGGAAATTACAGTGGTATGAGAGAGAAGTTGACCAAAGTAAATTGGAAGGAGATGCTGGCAGGGATCACAACAGAGCAACAATGGTGGGAGTTTCTGGGAAAAATGAGAAAGGTGCAGGATAGATGTATTCCAAAAATGAAGAAATAATAAAATGGCAAAATAGTACAACTGTGGCTGACAAGGGAAGTCAAAGCTAATGTAAAAACAAAAGAGAGGTCATACAATAAATCAAAAATTAGCGGAAAGATTGGGAAGCTTTTAAAAATCTACAGAGAACAACTAAAAGAATCATTTGGAGAGAGAAGATGAAATATGAAAGCAGGCTAGCAAACAATATCAAAAGATAGTAAAAGCTTTTTTTAAGTATATAAAAAATAAAAAAGAGATGTGAGTGGATATAGGACTGCTAGTTAATGAGGCCCAGAAATAATAACAGGTGACAAGGAGATGGCAGAAGAACTCTGAGTATTTTGCATCAGGCTTCACCATGGAAGGCTCAAGCAGTATGCCAGATTTAGTGTGTGAGGGAAGAGAAGTGGCTGCAGTTACTATTACAAGGAAGAAGGTACTCAAAAAGTTGAAAGACTTAAGGGTACATAAGGAGTAGATGAACTGCATCCTAGTGTTCTGAAAGAGGTAGCATTGGATGTTGCAGAGGTCTTTCAAAATTCAATGGACTCTGGCATGGTGCCAGAAGACTAGAAAATTGCAAAAGTCACTCCAAGAAAGGAGGAAGGCAGCAGAAAGGAAATTATAGACCAGTTAGACTGACCTCAGTAGTTGGGAAGATCTTGAATTCAATTGTTATGGATGAGGTTGTAGAGTAGAAACACAGAAACATAGAAAACCTATAACACAATACAGGCCCTTTGGCCCACAAAGCTGTGCCAAACAGGTCCTTACCTTAGAAATCACCTAGGGTTACTCATAGACCTCTATTTTTCTGAGTTCCATGTACCTGTCCAGGAGTCTCTTAAGAGACCCTATCATATCTGCCTCCACCACCATTACCAGCAGCCCATTCCATAAACTCACCACTCCTTACATAAGAAACTTACCCCTGACATCTCCTCTGTACCTGCTTCCAAGCACCCTAAAATTGTGCCCTCCTGTGCTAGCCATTTCAGACCCAGGAAAAAGCCTCTGATTATCCACATGATCAATGCTATATAATGTTCAATGATCAATGTATAAAATTCTAAAGGGATTGGACAGGCTAGATGCAGGAAGATTGTTTCCGATGTTGGGGATGTCCAGAACGAGGGGTCACGGTTTAAGGATAAAGGGGAAGCCTTTTAGGACCGAGATGAGGAAACTCTTTTTCACACAGAGTGGTGAATCTGTGGAATTCTCTGCCACAGGAAACAGTTGAGGCCCGTTCATTGGCTATATTTAAGAGGAAGTTAGACATGGCCCTTGTGGCTAAAGGGATCAGGGAGTATGGAGAGAAAGCAGGTACAGGGTTCTGAGTTGGATGATCAGCCATGATCATACTGAATGGCAGTGCAGGCTTGAAGGGCTGAATGGCCTACTCCTGCACTTATTTTCTATGTTTCTATCATCTTATACACCTCTATCAGGTCACCTCTCATCCTCCATCACTCCAAGGAAAAAAGGCTGAGTTCTCTCAACCTATTCTCATAAGGCATGCTCCACAATCCAGGCAACATCCTTGTAAATCTCCTCTGCACCCTTTCTATGGTTTCCACATCCTTCCCGTAGTGAGGCGACCAGAACTGAGCACAGTACTCCAAGTGGGGTCTGACCAGGGTCCTATATAGCTGTAACATTACCTCTCAGCTCTTAAACTCAATATCATGATTGATGAAGGCTAATGCACCATATGCCGCCTTAACCACAGAGTCAACCTGTGCATCAGCTTTGAGTGTCCTATAGAATCGGACCCCAAGATCCCTCTGATACTCCACACTGCCAAGAGTCTTACCATTAATACTATATTCTGCCATCATATTTGACCTACCAAAATGAACCACCTCACACTTATCTGGGTTGAACTCCATCTGCCACTTCTCAGCCCAGTTTTGCATCCTATCAATGTCCCACTGTAACCTTTGACAGTCCTCCATGCAATCCACAACATCATCAACCATGTGTCATCAGCAAATGTACTAACCCATCCCTCCACTTCCTCATTCAGGTCATTTATAAAAATCACAAAGAGTAGGGGTCCCAGAACAGATCCCTGAGGCACATCACTGGTCACTGACCTCCATGCAGAATATGACCCATCTACAACCACTCTTTGTCTTCGTGGGAAAACCTGTTCTGGATCCACAAGGCAATGCCCCCTTGGATCCCATGCCTCCTTACTTATTCAATAAGACTTGCATGGTGTACCTTATCAAATGCCTTGCTGAAATCCACATACACTACATCTTGGTGTAGTGGTGACACAAGACAAGATAGGACAGCCAGCATAGTTTCGTTAAGGGAAAATCTGGCCTGATAAACCTGTTGCAATTTATGAAGGAGATTACAAGTAGGATAGATAAAGGGGATGCAGTGTATATTGTATATTTAGATTTTTAGGAGACCTTTGACAAAGTGCTACATATGAGGCTGCTTACCAAATTAAGTACCCATAGTTTTACAGGAGAGTTACTGACATGGTTAGAGCATTGGCTGATTGGTAGGAAGCAGCGAGTGGGAATAACAGGATCCTTTTTTGGTTTGCTGCCAGTGACTTGTGGTGTTCCACAGGGATCAGTGTTGGGACCACTTCTTTTTTAAGCTGTATATCAATGATTTAGATGATGGAATAGATGACTTTGTTGCTAAGTTTGCAGATGATATGAAGATTGGTGGAGGGCAGGTAGTGTTGAGGAAACAGGTAGGATGCAGAAAGACTTGGACGGATAAAGAGAATGGACAAGAAAGTAGCAAATGAAATGCAATGTTGGAAAATGCATGGTCATACACTTTGGTGGTAGATATAAGTGAGTGAACCATTTTCTAAACGGGAAGAAAATCCAAAAATCTGAGATACAAAGGGACTTGGGTGTCCTTGTGCAGAACACTCTAAAGGTTAACTTGCAGGCTGAGGTGGTGGTGAGGAAGGCAAATGCAATGTTAGCATTCATTTCAAGAGAACTTGAATTCAAGAGCAAGGATATGATGCTAAGGCTTTATAAGGTACTGGTGAGGCCTCACCTTGAGTATCGTGAACAGTTTTGGGCTCTTCATCTAAGAAAAGATGTGCTGACATTGGAGAGAGTTCAGAGGAGGTTCACAAGGAAGATTCCAAGAATGAAAGGATTATCATTTGAGAAACATTTGATGGCTCTGGGTCTGTACTTGCTGGAGTTCAGAAGGATGAGGGGGATCTCATTGAAACCTTTCGAATGTTGAAAGGCCTAGACAGAGTAGATGTGGGAAGGATGTTTCCCATGGTGGGAGAGCCTAGGACAAGAAGGCACAGCCTCAATTCGGAAGGGTATCCATTTAAAACGGAGGTGCAGATAATTTTCTTTGGTCAGAGGGTGGTGAATTTGTGGAATTTATTACCACAGGTAACTGTGGAGATCGGGTCATTGGATGTGTTTAAGGCAGCGATTGATAGGTTTTTTGATTGGACACAGTATCAAAGGTTATGGGGAGAAGGCTGGAGAAGGGAAAAAGGATCAGCCATGATTGATTGATGGAGCGGACTTGATGGGCCAAATGGCCTAATTCTGCTCCTATGTCTTATGGTCTTATGGTCTTATAGGCCTTACACGGTGAGCAGTAGGGCACCAAGGAGTGTGCTAGAACAAAGGGATCTGGGAATACAGATCTATAATTGCTTGGAAGTGGCATCACAGTAATATGTGGTTGTAAAATTAACTTTTGGCACATTGGCCTTCTTAAACTAATGTATTGAGTACAAGAGTTGTGATGTTATGTTGAAATTGTATGACATTGTGTGAGGTCTAATTTGGAATATTGTGTGCAGTTTTGGTCATCTACTGACAGAAAAGATGTAAATAAGATTGAAAGAGTGAAAATATGCAAGGATGTTGCCAGGACTTGAGGACCTGAGTTATAGGGAAAGGTTGAATAGATTGGGACTTTTTCCCTAGAAATTAGAATATTGAGAGGAGCTATCATAGAGATATACATAATTCTGGGTATAGATAGGGTAAATGCAGGTTTTTCCACTGAGATTGGGTGAGACTAGAACTCGAGGTCTTGGGTTAAGGGTGAAAGCTGTTTAGGGGGAACATGAGGGGAAACTTCTTCACTTGGTGGGTGGTGAGTGTGGAACAAGCTGCCAGCAGAAGTGTTGGATGCAGGTTTGATTTTGACATTTAAGAGAAATTTGGATAAGTGCGTAGATGAGAGAGGTTAGGGGATCTATGATCCGGATGCAGGTCAATGGGACTAGGTTGATTTATGGTTCAGCACAGATTAGATGGACCTGAAGGCCTAATTCTGTGCTATGGTTTTTCTATAATCAGCCCCCATCTACCCAAATACTTACAAATCTGGTCCCTTTGAATATCTTCCAAAAACTTCCTCAATACAATTTTCAAGCTTACCGGCCATAATTTTCAGCCTTATTTTTAGAACCTTTCTTAAACAATGGACCATTAGCTATCCTCCAATCCTCCTGCACCTTACCCCTAGCTAAGGATGTTTTTAGTACCTCTTTCGGCACTTGCCTCCCACAGGGAACATTTTATCAGGCCCTGGGGATTTATTCACCCTGATTTGCCTCAAGACAGCAAGCACCTCCCCCTCTATAATCTGTACAGGGTCCATGACCTTGCTGTTGCTTTGCCTTACTTCTATAGACTCTGTCTCTGTCTCCCAAGTAAATACAGTGAATAAAAGCCCTTTTATGATCTCCCCCATCTTTTCTCCTTTGTGGCAGGAGCACATTGTTGTCACTCAGAGGAGAGGAGGATGTGCTATCCTGTTCATCAGACATTTCACTGTTAACCTACCTTTGTTTAATCCTTCAGGTGCTGTCTTCCCCCAGTAAATTCCCACTGTTTGACAGTGGTGCTGTCAGCCTTCAGTCTACTGAGGGAATGGCCCCCGGCTCTGTCATTGGGTCAGTGGCGTCGGGTGAGAAGTCAGCATGGTTAGACGGCCAGGTGACCTACACAGTGGTCGGGGGCACAGACCAGGATGGCCGTTTTCTGGTCGACAGGCTGGGTGGGGAGATTTACGTGGCCCAGCAACTGGACTACGAGTCAGGCTCTCACTACCAGCTGGAGGTGGCGGTTGATGATTTGAGCAGTGGTTTCCCCCACCGCTCTATTGTCCTGGTGGACATCGACATCCAGGATCTCAATGAATACCCTCCCATTTTTGCTGAGGATCCCATCACCATCGTGATTGGCGAGAATGTTGACATTGGTGCCTCCATTTACACCTTCCACGCCATTGATAAGGATGGGAGTGGCCCCAACAGTGAGGTTCAATACTCACTGCTCCACCAGACACCGCCAGGACCTCGTCTGCAGCTTGAGCCCATCTCAGGGATGCTGACGGCCACGGAGCCCATTGATCGGGAACTCACTGCCTCCTTCCTGTTACTGGTCCAGGCCACCGATCGGGCCATCAACAGCAGCCAACGCAAGTCCTCAGCAGCCACTGTCCGTGTCTTTGTGACTGATGACAATGACAACAGCCCACGGTTCCTGTCGCCCACTTTAGTCAGCGTGCTGGAAAACCGGCCAGTTGGATCGGTCGTCTCTCACATCATCGCTCAGGATGCAGACCTGGGAGAGAATGGCCGAGTGACCTATCGCATCAGGTCAGGGCTTGGACGTGCACACTTCCACCTCAGCCCAGACACAGGTGAGGAGCCAAGACCAAGATCGAGAGTAGACAGCTCCCCCTGCAAGGGTCTCATCCCTTTCCCTTCTTCCTGTCAGTGATGTAGGGACACAAGGGATTCTGCAGGTGCTGGAAATCCAGTGTAACATACACAAAATGCAGGAGGAACTCACCAGATCAGGCAGCATCTGTGGAAATTAATAAACAGCTGATGTTTCAGGTCAAGACCTTTTATCAGGACTGGAAGGAAGGGAAAGAAACCAGAATAAGAAGGTGGGAGTGGAGGGAAGAACAAAGTAGAAGATGATAGGTGAAGCCAGGTGGATGGGGGAGGGGGATGAAGTGAGAAACGACAAGGAGATGGCAGATGAACTAAATGAGTATTTTGCATCAGTTCACTGTGGAAGACACTAGCAATGTACCAGATGTTGAAGGATGCGAATGAAGAGAAGTGAGTGCAGTTACTATTACTAGAGAGAAGGTGCTCAAGAAGCTGAAAGACCTAAAGGCACATAAGTCACCCGGACCAGATGAACTGCACGCTAGGATTCTGAAAGAAGTAGCATTAGAGATTGTGGTGGTATTAGCAATGACCTTTCAAAAATCATTGGACTCTGGCATGATGCGGGAGGCTGGAAAATTGTAAATATCACTCCACTCTTTAAGAAAGGAGGAAGACAGCAGAAAGGAAATTATAGACCAGTTAGCCTGACCTCAGTAGTTGGGAAGATGTTAGTCAGTTAAGGATGAGATTGTAGAGTACTTGGTGACACAGGACAAGATAGGACAAAATCAGCTTGGTTTCCTTCGGAGAAAATCTTGCCTAACAAACATTGGAGTTCTTTGAGGAGATTATAAGTAGGATAGAAAAAGTGGATGGAGTGGAAGGCTTTTGACAAATGATGCCACATATGGGGCTGCTTGGTACGTTAAGAGCCCATGGTATTACAGAAAAGTTACAAACATCGTTAGAGCATTGGAGGATGTTTCCCATGGCGGGGTAATCTAGGAGAAGAGGGAACAACCTCAGAATAGAGGGGTGTTCATTCAAAACAGAGATGCAGAGAAATTTCTTTAGCCAGATGGTGGTGAATTTGTGGAATTTGTGGCAGCTGTGGAGGCCAGATCATTTGGTGTATATGGCAGAGCTTGATAGGTTCTTGATTGGACATAGCATCAAAGGTCACAGGGAGAAAGCTGGGGAGTAGAGCAGAGGAGGGGAAAAAAGAATCAACCATGACTAAATGGCAGAGCAGGCTCATTGGGCCAAATGGCCTAATTCTGCTCTTATGTCTATGGTCTTATTTTCTTATGTTGTAATGTGATAGGTGGAAAAGGTAAAAGGCTGGAGTGGAAGGAACCTGATAGGGAGAGGAAAGTGGATCAATTCCAGAAGAAGAGACACCAGAGGGACATGATGGGCAGATGAGGAGAAGAGGAAAGAGGACAGAGTGGGGAAATGAAGAAGGAAGGGTAAAGGGAAAATATTACTGGAAGTTGAAGAAATTAATGTCCATGCCTTCAGGTTGGAGGCTACCTAGATGGAATATGAAGTGTTACTCCTCAACCTGAGACTGGCCTCATCATTGCAGTAGAGGAGGACATGGACTGACATGTTGGAATGGGGATTGAAATTGAAATGGCTGGCCACTGAGAAATCCTGTACTTTGTAGATGAAGCAAAAGTGTTCAACAAAGCAGTCCCCCAATTTACGTCAGGACTCATCAGTGTAGAGGAGGCACTGTATACAGTAGACAATCCCACAGATTCGCATTTGAAGTGTTGCCTCACCTGGAAGGACTGTTTGGGGCCCTGAATGGAAGTGAGTGAGGAGGTGAATGGACAGGTGTAGCACTTTTGCCACTTCCAGGGTTTAGTGGGGTGGGGTGAATGGACAAGGGAATCACAGAGGGAGCGATCCCTGCAGAAAGCAGAGAGTTAGGGGAAAGGGTGTTGGCAGCACAGTTTAAAGAGTCACAGCTTAATGTGTTTGTTTGCAGGTGTACTGACTATTATTAAGGCACTGGACTGTGAAGAGCAGTGCTGGTTCAACCTAACAGTGGAGGCGTCTGATCACGGATCTCCCCGCCGTACCACCAGCCAACCTCTCTACATTCAGGTTGTTGACATCAATGATGAGCTACCCAGGTTCGACCACACGGCGTACGAGGCTCGAGTCACTGAGAACCAGTCTCCAGGCATTCTTGTTATCCAGCTACATGCTACTGACAGAGATCAAGGCAAGTGACCACACAAAAAAACAGCTTATGTTCATAATAAAGATCCCAGGGAAGGAGTGAGAAGTGTTTGATGGCTCTGGGCCTATATATGCTGGAGTTTAGAAAAAGCATGAGGGATTTCTTTGCAAACTACCAACTTCTGAAAGACCTAGACAGAATGAATGTCAAGAGGATGTTTCCTAGAGTGGAAGAGTCTAAGACCCTAGGACACAACCTCAGAATAGATGTCTCTTTAAAATAGAGATGAGGAGAAATTTCACCTCCTCCCTCACCTCCATTCAGGCATACACCTGCCCTTTCACCTCCTCCCTCATCTCCATTCAGGGCTACACCTACCCATTCACCTCCTCCCTCATCCCCTTTCAGGGTTACACCTGCCTATTCACCTCCTCCCACACCTCCATTTGGATCCTAAACAGTCCTTCCAGGTGAGGCAGCATTTCACCTGCAAATCTACTGGGATAGTCTGTTGTGTCCAGTGCTTCCAGTGTAAAGACAATAAGACCATAAAATATAGGAGTAGAATTGAGCTATTTGACCCGTTGAGTGTTCTCTGCCATTTCATCATGTCTGATCCATTTTCCCTCTCAGCCGAATCTCCTGCCTTGTCCCCATATCATATGACAACTCTCTCAACCTCAGATCATTTCCGATGCATGCTCCTCTACATTGGTGAGATACATAGTATATAGGTGGACCGCTTTGTCAAGCACCTCTGTTCCATCCGCAAAAAGCGGAACTTCACATTGGCCAAACATTACCTCTCATCTGAACTTGAGAGGGTCCGATCCTTGCAGGTAGGTTTTCCAGGGTTGTTCAGGAGGGTTTAAACCAATTCAGCAGGCAACAGGAACCAGAGCGATAGTGTTGAGGATGTGGTAGTTAGTTTACAAACAGAGGCAGTGTGCAGTGAAACTCCGAGTGAGAAGAAGCTGATAACTGGGCAAAATTGCAGTTAATGGGATGAGTTTCAATGTAAAAGGCAGACAGAATCATAAAGGGTGAATACAGTACTGAAGGTGCTATATCTGAATGTGCACAGTATAGAGAATAAGGTAGATGAATTTGTAGCATAGTTGCAGATGTATGATGTTGAGTGGGCATCACTGGATCATGGCTGACTGAGGATTATAGCTGTGAGTTTAACACCCATGGATACACATTATATCAAAAGTGCAAGCAGGTAAGCAGTGTGGGTGGGGTGGCTCTGTTAGTAAGAAATGAAGCCAAATCATTAGAAAGAGGTGATATAGGATGAGAAGGTGTAGAATCCTTGTGGGTAGAGCTAAGGAACTGCAAGAGTAAAAAGAATTATATGCAGACCTCTGAACAGTAGTAAAGATGTGGTCGACAAATTACAATGGGAGATAGAAAATGCATGTCTGAAGGGCAATGTTACAATAGTCATGGGGGATTTCAATGTACAGGTAGACTTGGAAAGTCAGGTTGATGCTGGAACCCAGGAGGGGGAATTTCTAGGGTGCCTACAAATTGCTTTTTAGGACAACACATGGTTGAGCCCAGTGGGGGGGCCAGCTTTTTTGGATTGGTGTTGTGCAATGAGCTGGAATTGATTGGTGAGCTCAAGATTAAAGAACCCTTAGGGGAAAGTGATCATAGTATTAAGGAATTGAGCCTGAAATTTGAGGAGAAGCAGAAGTCAGATGTATCAGTATTACAGTGGAGTAAACAGAATTACATAGGAATGAGAGAGGTCTTGGCCAAAATTAATTGGAAAAGAACACTGGCAAGGATGACAACAGAGCAGCAATGGCTAGAATTTCTGGAAACAATTAGATGACACAACTGTGACTAACAAGTGAAGCCAAAGCCAACATAAAAGCCAAAGGCAGGGCATATAATAAAGCAAACATTATAATTCAATAGTTTCATTTAATATTAGAGAAATGTATACAATATACAACCTGAAATACTTGTTCTTCAGACATTCACAAAAACAGAATAGTGCCCCAAGAATGAGTGACAGTAAAAACGTTACAACCCAAAACCCATCCTCCCATGCACAAGCAGCAGCAAAGCAATGACCTTCACCCTCCCCCACTAACTTCAGCACCCTCCACCCACCAAGCAAGCAACTGGAAAGCCCCTAAGAAAGACCATGATATGCAGTACAACAAAAACTAATCGTTCACCTGATAATTCAACATTCCACAGGCTATCTCTTTTTCCGTAATAAAGGGGAAAAAAGGTGTCCCCTTTCACAGTGAGAGGGAAGCCATAACAAAATAACCCGCCGGTTTATGATGATAGTCTGTTGCATCACTTTTTTTTCTGAGTTCTCTGCCCCCAGTATCAGAAACAAACTCTAGAGACAGCTTAACAACTGATGTCTATTATAAATCTCTTGGACCAGATAGACTACATTCCAGAGTCCTGAGAAAGGTTCCTGAAGAGATAATGGATGCAATGATCGTGATATTTTAAGAATCAGTTGATTCTGGCATGGTCCCACAGGACTGGAAGATCGCAAATGTCACTCCAATCTTTAAGAAAGGAAAAAGAAAAAAAAATTATTGGCCAGTTAGCCTGACCTCAGTGCTGGAGTAGATAATTAAGGATGAGGTTCAAGTCAAGTCAAGTCACTTTTGTCATTTCGACCATAACTGCTGGTACAGTGCATAGTAAAAATGAGACAACGTTTTTCAGGACCATGGTGTTACATGACACAGTACAAAAAACTAGACTGAACTACATAAAAAAAAAACACAGAGAAAGCTACACTAGACTACAAACCTACACAGGACTACATAAAGTGCACAAAAACAGTGCAGGCATTACAATAAATAATAAACAGGACAGTAGGGCAAGGTGTCAGTCCAGGCTTCGGGTATTGAGGAGTCTGATAGCTTGGGGGAAGAAACTGTTATATAGTCTGGTCATGAGAGCCCGAATGCTTCTGAGCCTTTTCCCAGAAGGCAGGAGGGAGAAGAGATTGTATGAGGGGTGCATAGGGTCCTTCATAATGTTGTTTCCTTTGCGGAATCAACGTGTAGTGTAAATGTCCGTGATGGCGGGAAGAGAGACTCCAATGATCTTCTCAGCTGACCTCACTATCTGCTGCAGGGTCTTGCGATCTGAGATGGTGCAATTTCCGAACCAGGCAGCTGCTCAGGATGCTCTCAATACAACCCCTGTAGAATGTGATGAGGATGGGGGGCATGGGAGATGGACTTTCCTCAGCCTTCGTGAAAAGTAGAGATGCTGCTGGGCTTTCTTTGCTATGGAGCTGGTGTTGAGAGAACAGGTGAGATTCTCCGTCAGGTGAACACCAAGAAATTTGGTGCTCTTTATGATGGGGAGTGGTCACTCCATGCCCTCCTGAAGTCAACAACTATCTCTTTTGTTTTGTTCACATTAAGAGACAGGTTGTTGGCTCTGCACCAGTCCGTTAGCCGCTACACCTCCTCTCTGTAAGCTGACTCTTCGTTCTTGCTGATGAGACCCACCATGGTCGTGTCATCGGCGAACCTGATGATGTGGTTCGAGCTGTGTGTTGCAGCACAGTCGTGGGTCAGCAGAGTGAACAGCAGTGGACTGAGCACGCAGCCCTGGGGAGCCCCTGTGCTCAGTGTGATGGTGTTGGAGATGCTGCTCCTGATCCTGACTGACTGAGGTCTCCCAGTCGGGAAGTCTAGGATCCAGTTGCAGAGGGAGGTGTTCAGTCCCCATAGGTTCAGCTTTCCAATCAGTTTCTGAGGGATGATTGTGTTGAATGCTGAACTGAAGTCTATGAACAGCATCCGAACGTATGTGTCTTTTTTGTCCAGGTGGGTTAGGGCCAGGTGGAGGGTGATGGCAATGGTGTCGTCTGTTGAGCGGTTGGGACGGTACACAAACTGCAGGGGGTCCAGTGAGGGGGGCAGCGGGGTCTTGATATGCCTCATGACGAGCCTCTCGAAACACTTCATGATGATGGATGTAAGTGCAACAGGACGGTAGTCATTTAGGCAGGACACTGAAGTCTTCTTCAGCACGGGGGCGATGGTGGCGGCCTTGAAGCACGTTGGAATGGTGGCGCTGCTCAGGGAGATGTTGAAGATGTCAGTGAGAACATCTGCTAGCTGGTCTGCACATCCTCTGAGCACTCTACCAGGGATGTTGTCTGATCCAGCAGCCTTCCGTGGGTTGACCCTGCACAGGGTTCTTCTCACGTCGATCATGGAGAGACACAGCACCTGGTCATTTGTAGGAGGGGTGGACTTCCTTGCCACCAAGTCATTTTCCACCTCAAACCGAGCGTAGAAGTTATTCGGCGCATCTGGGAGGGAGGCATCACCTGCACAGTCAGGTGATGTTATCCTGTAATTGGTGATGTCCTGGATGCCCTCCCACATGCGCCGCGTGTTGCCACTGTCCTGGAAGTGGCTGTGGATTCACTGGGCATGTGCACGCTTTGCCCCTCTGATGGCCCGGGACAGTCTGGCCCTTGCTGTTGGAGCTGCCTTGTCACCTGCTCTGAAGGTGGAGTCACGGGACCTCAGCAGCACACGCACCTCTGCAGTCATCCATGGCTTCTGGTTGGCATGTATAGTGATGGTCTTGGACAGAGTAACATCATCAATGCACTTGCTGATGTAGCTGGTCACTAATGCTGCGTATTCCTCTAAGTTGGTAGAGTTGCCATCGGTTGCAGCCTCCCTGAACATGTGCCAGTCAGTGTGCTCAAAGCAGTCTTGAAGAGCAGAAATGGCTCCTGCTGGCCAGGTTTTCACCCACTTCTGAACTGGTCTGGAGCGCCTGACGAGTGGTCTGTATGCTGGGATTAGCATAACAGATGTGGTCTGAGTATCCAAGGTGGGGGCGGGGCTCTGCCCAGTAGGCGTCTGGGATGTTTGTATAAACCAGGTCCAACATGTTCTCCCCCCTCGTTGCAAAGTCCACATACTGATGGAATTTGGGATCACTGACTTAAGGTTCGCGTGGTTAGAATCACCAGCAACAATAAACAGACCATCAGGGTGTGCGTTCTGCAGTTTGCTAATAGCCCCATACAGTTCACAGAGCACCTCCTTTGCATTAGCACTGGGAGGAATGTAGACATTCCCACATGTAGATGCGAGGTTTCGGGGTACTTGGAGACTAATGATAAAATAATTCAAAGTCAGCGTGGTTTCTGTTAAGGGAAATCTTGCCTGACAAATTTGATAGAGTTCTTTGAGAAAGTAACAAGCAGGGTGGACAAAGGAGAGGCAGTGGACATCATTTGCTTGGATTTTCAGAAGGCATTTGATAAGGTGCCACACATAAGGCTGCTTAACAAGATAAAATCCTATGGCATTATGGAAAATTACTGGCATGGCTAGAGGTATAGCTGATAGGCAGGAGGCAGTGAGTGGGAATAAAAGGGGCCGCAGAGAAGGCAGAGCGACTGAATGCGTATTTTGCATCAGTCTTCAGTGGAAGACATCTGCAGTACACAAGACATTCAAGAGTGTCAGGGAGGTGAAATGGGTGCAATTAAAATTACGACTGACAAGGTGCTCAGGAAGCTTAATGGTCTGAGGTTGAATAAATCTCCTGGACTTGATGCAATGCGCCCTCAGGTTCTGAAGGAAGTAGCTTGAGAGATTGCAGTGGCATTAAAGATGATCTTTCAAGAATCAATAGATTCTGGCATTGTACCGGATGACTGAAATATTGCAAACGTTACTCCGCTATTTAAGAAGAGTGGGAGGCAGCAGAAAGGAAACTATAGACCTGTTAGCCTGACATCAGTGGTTGGGAAGTTGTTGGAATCGATCGTTAGGGATGTATTGACGGAGTACCTGGAGGCACATGACAAAATAGGCCAAAGCCAGCATGGTTTCCTGAAAGGAAAATCCTGCCTGACAGACCTACTGCAATTCTTTGAGGAAATTACAAGCAGGATAGACAAAGGTGACACAGTAGATGTTGTGTACTTGGATTTTCAGAAGGCCTTTGACAAGATACCACATATGAGGCTGCTTAGCAAGATAAGAGCCAATGGAATTACAGGGAAGTTACTAGCATGGCTGGAGCATTGGCTGATCAGCAGAAAACAGAGTGGGAATAAGGGATCCTATTCTGGCTGGCTGCCAGTTACCAATGGAGTTCCACAGGGGTTTGTGTTGGGACCGCTGCTTTTAAACGATGTATGTCAATGATTTGGACTATGGGATTAATGGATTTGTGGCTAAGTTTGCCAATGATACAAAGATAGGTGGAGGAGCTGGTAGTGTTGAGAAAACAGAGAGCATGCAGAGAGACTTAGATAGTTTAGGGGAATGGGCAAAGAAGTGACAAATGAAGTACAATGTTGGGAAATGTATGGTTGTGCACTTTGGTGGAAGAAATAAATGGGCAGACTATTATTTAGATAGGGAGAGAATTCAAAATGCAGAGATGCAAAGGGACTTGGGAGTCCTTGTGCAGGATACCCTAAAGGTTAACCTCCAGGTTGAGTCAGTTGTGAAGAAGGCGAATGTCATGTTGGCATTCATTTCTAGAGGTATAGAATATAAGAGCAGGGATGTGATGTTGAGGCTCTATAAGGCACTCGCGAGACCACACTTGGAGTATTGTGTGCAGTTTTGGGCTCCTTATTTTAGAAAGGATATACTGACACTGGAGAGAGAAGATTCACGAGAATGATTCCAGAAATGAAAAGATTACTGTATGAGGAACGTCTGGCAGCTCTTGGGCTGCATTCCCTGGAGTTCAGGAGATCGTGGGGGGATCTCATAGAAACATTCCTAATGTTAAAAGGCCTGAACAGATTAGATATAGCAACGTTATTTCCCATGGTAGGGGAGTTTAGGACAAGAGGCTATGACTTCAGGATTGAAGGACGTCCATTTAGAACAGAGATGCAGAGAAATTACTTCAGTCAGAGGCTGGTAAATCTGTGGAATTTGTTGCCATGAGTGGCTGTGGAGGCCAAGTCATTAGGTGCAGTTAAGGTAGGGGAGTGGGGATGACTGGTAGAATTGGATCAGCCCATGATTGAATGGCAGAGCAGACTCGATGGGCCAAATGGCCTTCTGCTCTTATATCTTATGATCTTATTCCAAATGCCATGCACATTTAATTACAGTACTTTCAGTCCTGGATTCTTTGCCTTTTGAATTTTGCCTCTGTGGTACAATTTAACTCTTTACACTGTCTGCACTTGTACCCAATCGTTGGCTTATCCTTCCTTATATTCATGTTACATCCATCATCTACTTGTAAACCTGCTGGCTCATCCTCTGCTCTATTACACTGATTCCCATCCCCCTGCGATATTAATTTAAACCACTCCCAATAGCTTAAGCAAACCTGCCCACAAGGATATTGGTCACCCTCAGTTCAAGTACAACCCGTCCCTTTTGTACAGGTCACACCTACCCTAGAAGAGGTCCCATTGATCCAGATATCTGAATCTCTGCCCCCTGCCCCAATTCTTCAGGCATGCATTTATCTGCCACCTCTCAGTGTCACGTGGTACAGGCTTGAGATTACTACCCTTGAAGTCCTTCTTCTCAACTTCCTTACTTCCTTCCTAACTCCCTATATTCTTTTCTCAGGACCCCCTCCCTTTTTCTACCTTTGGCACTGGTACACAACTTCTGGCTGCTCACCCTCCCCTTTTCAAGATATTATGGATGCATTCCGAAACATCCTGGGCCCTGGCACCTGGGAAGCAAACTATAATCCGTGTTTCTTTTTTACATCCACAGAATTGACTGTCTGTCCCGCTAACTACAGAGTCTCATATTACTGCTGCCATCCTCTTCAGTTCCCTGCCCTTCTAAACTATGTAGAAATGATGGAGCAGACTCATAGAATGTAGAACAGTACAGCACAGGAACAGGCCATTGGTCCCACAATGTTGTGCTGAACCAACTGAAAAATAAATCTAAAACACCCAATCCTACCTACACCATGTCCATATCCTTCCATTTTCCTTATATCCATGTGCCTATCCAAACATCTTTTAAAAGCCTCTACCACCATTTCAGGCATACTTGACTCTCTGAGCAAAATACTTACTGCTCACATTCCCCTCAAACCTACCTCCTTCAATGTATGCCCTCTGGTATTAGACATGTCAACCCTATGAAACAGAAACTTTTCGTCCGCTCTATCTATGCCTCTCATAATCTTATAAACTTCAATAGGCCAAATGACCTAATTCTGCTCCTATATACTTTGGTCTTATGCTCTTATTATAATTCTGATCCCCATTCCTGTTCCGACATGTCGGTCCTGGCCTGCTCTTGTGCCACAATGAGGCCACAGTCAGGATGGAGGAGCAACATCTTATTTTCCACCCAGAACACCTCCAGCCTGATTGCATGAATGTCGATTTCTCCTTCCAGTAAAAAAATACCCTCCCCCTTTCCTCTTCTTCTTTCCCCAGTCTGGCTTCTTACCTCTTCACACCTGCTTATCACCTCCCCTGGGTCTCCTTCTCCTTCCTTTCTCCAATGGTCCACTCTTCTCCCTTTTCAGGTTCCTGCTCTCCAGCCTTTTACCTTTCCTACCTCCCTAGCTTCTCCTATCACCTTCTAGATATCCTCCTTCCCCTTCCCCACCTTTTTGTTCCGGCATCTTTCCTCTTCATTTCCAGTCCTAAAGTAGGGTTTCAGCCCGAAACGTGAACTGTTTATTCGTTTCCTTATAGCGCCTCCCTGCTGAGTTCCTCCAGCATTTTGTGTTTATAGCAAAGGATTTCCAGCATCTGCAGAAACTCTCGTGTTTATGAATTGGAATTAGAATTGGTTTATTATTGTCCCAGGTACAGTGAAAAGCTTGTCTTCCATACTGTTCTTGCAGCTCAGAGTGCTTTGAGGTAGAACAAGGTAAAGCAATAACAGAGTGCAGAGTAAAGTGTAACCGCTACAGAGAAAATGCAGTGTGGATAGACAATAATGTGCAGAATTTGAATAAGACAATAGACAATAGGTGCAGAAGTAGGCCATTCAGCCCTTTGAGCCAGCACAGCCATTCAATGTGATCATGGCTGATCATCCACAATCAGTACCCCATTCCTGCCTTCTCCCCATATCCCTTGACTCCACTATCTTTAAGAGCTCTATCTAACTTTCTTGAAAGCATCCAGAGAATTGGCCTCCACTGCCTTCTGAGGCAGAGCATTCCATAGCTCCACAACTCTCTGGGTGAAGAAGTTTTTTCTCAACTCTGTTCTAAATGGCCTACCCCTTATTCTTAAACTGTGGCCTCTGGTTCTGGACTCCCCCAACATCGGGAACATTTTTCCTGCCTCTAGTGTGTCCAATCCCTTAATAATCTAATGTTTTAATCAGATCCCCTCTCATCCTTCTAAATTCCAGTGTATACAAGCCCAGTCGCTCCAATCTTTCAACATATGACAGTCCCACCATCCCAGGAATTAACCTCGTGAACCTACGCTGCACTCCCTCAATAGCAAGAATGTCCTTCCTCAAATTTGGAGACCAAAACTGAACATAATACTCCAGGTGTGGTCTCACCAGGGCCCTGTACAACTGCAGAAGGACCTCTTTGCTCCTATACTCAACTCCCCTTGTTTTGAAGGCCAACATGCCATTAGCTTTCTTCACTGCCTGCTGTACCTGCATGCTTACTTTCAGTGACTGATGAACGAGGACACCTAGATCTCGTTGTACTTCCCCTTTTCCTAATTTGACACCATTCAGATAGTAATCTGCCTTTCTGTTCTTGCCACTAAAGTGGGTAACCTCACATTTATCCACATTAAACTGCATCTGCCCGCTCATCCAACCTGTCCAAGTCACCTTGCATTCTCCTAACATTCTCCTCATATTTCACACTGCCACCCAGCTTTGGTACATACCAGCTAAGGGTCATTGTGAGGTCAAGAGTCCATCTTATCATACAAGACAACCAGTCAACATCTGATAACAGTGGGGTAGAAGCTGGTGGTACATGCTTTCAGGCTTTAGTATCTTCTGCCCAATAGGAGGGGGAGAAGAGAAAATATCCAGGGAGAGTACGGTCTTTGATTATGAGGCAATGAAAGGTGTGGACAGAGTCTATGGCAGTGGGGAGGCTGGTTTCTGTGATTTGCTGGAATAATAACTCTGATGGTATGATAGAGAATATACACAATGGGCCGAGTGGCTTAATTGTGCTCCTATGTTTTGTGGTCTTATGGTAAGCTGGTACAGGGACCCGTGTGTGACAGAAAGCAGTGACACTTACTCCAAACACAGTCCTTAACAATGGATTGCCCCCAAGCTCTCTCTGTGATTAGATAAAATAACTGGCATGGCCCATGTGATGCAGCTTTATACATTCTGAATCTTTAATTGCTTCAGTAACAGGGAACAGTGCCCACACTGCTCAACCTTATTGATGATGACATCAGAGCAATCTATTTCCAACCACTCCAGGTTCCAATGGGCTGTTGAGCTATGGTGGGGTGACAGACAGCAGTTTCTCCATTGACCCCGTTTCAGGGGTCATTAGCACCAGCCGAACATTGGACAGAGAGGAACAGGATCTACATCTGGTCACAGGTATGGACTTACCACTGAATAGAGATAGAGGCTGAGCATCTTCTCATCCTCTCTTCTGGTCTCTTCTTCTTCCTCTCACCTATCTCTCTCCTCTCCCTCTCTTTCTCTCTCTCTTCCCCTCTGTCTCCTGGCTTACCTCTTCACCTCCTGGTTTTCTTACCCCTCTGTCTCTATGTTTCCTTCCTCAGCCCTCTCTCTGTCCTCTCCCTCTTTGGTCATCTCCATCTCTTTCTCCTTATTCTTGTGACTATCAGTTTCCCTTTTCATCTCTCTGCCTTCTTTGACCACTCCCTCTTCCCCTGCTGTGGCCTCTCCCACCTGCTGCTCCTCACTTCTTGGTGATTCTGTACATTTTCATTCCAGTTTATGCTAAGGATGGTGGAGTTCCTCCAAATGTTGCTACAGTGACAGTTTGCATCAGCATTCAGGATGAAAATGACAACAGCCCACAATTTGATAAGGATGTTTATCAGCTCCAGGTCCCAGAGAACCAGAACCGTGTGACGCTCTTCACAATTAAGGCCACAGACAAAGATTCTGGTGAAAATGGCCGTGTAGAATATGGGATCATTGGTGAGTAAGTGTGATTTCTGGTGGCAAGTGTGTGTTGGGTGTGCAAGAGAAGACCTAGGGTGAGTATGGATACTTGCTGTGTTAGTATATGCAAGGGAACATCTGGAGTGAATGTGGATTTTTAAGAACATTGAGTATGCAATGAAACATGTGGGGTGATTATGAATTTGTAAGTATGCTTGGGAATGGAAGGAAAAATGGGTGCCAAATGTGGATTTGTTTGTGTGTTTGTGCAAGGGAACAATTGGGGTGAATGAAGATTTGTAAAGAGTGTATGGGTGTTCAAGGGAACATGTGGGTGAGTGCAGATTTGTAAAGAATGTTTGGATGGTCACGGGAAGAGATAGCAGATATGATCTTTCAAGAATCACTCGATTCTAGCATGGTCCTGGAGGACTGGAAGATGACAAATGGCACTCCACTCTTTAGGAAGGTAGGAAGACAAATGAAAGGAAATTATAGGCCAGTTAGCCTAACCTCAGTGGTTGGGAAAGTGTTGGAGTCTATTATTAAGTTGAGGTTTTGGGCTACTTGAAGACTAATGATAAAATAAGTCGAAGACAGTATGGTTTCTGTAAGGAGAAATCTCACCTGACAAATGTTAGAGTTCTTCGAGGAAGTAATAAGCAGGTGGAAAGGAAATGCAGTGAATGTCATTTACTTCGATTTTCAGAAAGCTTTTGATAAGGTGCCACACATGAGGCTGCTTAACAAGATAAAATCCTACGGTGTTACAGAAAGATACTGGCATGGATAGAAAAATGGCTGAAAGGCAGGAGGCAGGAAGTGGGAATAAAAGGGGCCTTTTCTGGTGGGCTGCCAGTTACTAGTGGTGTTCTTCAGGAGTCAGAGTGGAACTATTACTTTTCACATTGTTGTCAATGATTTGGATAATGGAACTGATGGCCTTGTGGTAAAGGAATGTGATTACAGCAGGACTTAAATAAATTGGAAGAATGGGCAAAAAAGTGGCAGATGGAATACGGTGTTGGGAAATGTACAATGATGTGTTTTGGTAAAAGGAACAATAGCACAGGGTATTATCTAAATGGGGAGAAGTTCAAACATCAGAGGGACTTAGGTGTCCTCCTACAAGACACCTAGTGGGTTAATTTACAGGTTGAGTCTGTGGTAAAGAAGGCAAATGCAATGTTGGCATTTATTTAAAGGGAAATAGAATATAAAAGCTAGGAGATAATGCCGAGCCTTTATCAAACACTAGTTGGGCCGCACTTAGAACCATAGAACCATAGAACACTACAGCACAGTACAGGCCCTTCAGCCCTCCATGTTGTGCTGACCCATATAATCCTTAAAAAAAAGCACTAAACCCACACTACCTCATAACCCTCCATTTTTCTTTCATCCATGTGCCTGTACAAGAGGTTCTTAAATTTCCTAATGTTTTGGCCTCCACCACCATCCGTGGCAAGTCATTCCAGGCACTCACAACCCTCCGTGTTTATTTAAAAAAAAACTAACTTACCCCTGATGTCTCCCCTAAACTTCCCTCCCTTAATTTTGTACCTATGCCCTCTGGTGTTTGCTATTGGTGCCCTGGGAAACAGGTACTGACTATCCACCCTATCTATGCCTCTCATAATCTTATAGACCTCTATCAAGTCCCCTCTCATTCTTCTACACTCCAAAGAGAAAAGTCCCAGCTCTGCTAATCTTGCTTCGTATGACTTGTTCTCCAATCCAGGCAACATCCTGGTAAATCTCCTCTGCACCCTCTCCATAGCTTCCACATCCTTTCTATAATGAGGTGACCAGAATTGAACACAATACTCTTAAGTGCGGTCTCACCAGAGATTTGTAGAGTTGCAACATGACCTCTCTACTCTTGAACTCAATCCCCTGTTAATGAAGCCTAGCATCTCATAGGCCTTCTTAACTACCCTATCAACCTGTGCTCAACCTTGAGGGATGTGTGGATTTGAACCCCAAGATCCCTTTGTTCATCCACTTTCTTAAGTAACTGACCATTAATCCTGTACTCAGCCTTCTGGTTTGTCCTTCCAAAATGCATCACCTCACACTTGTCCGGATTGAACTCCATCTGCCATTTTTCTGCCCAACTCTGCAGCCTGTCTATATCCTGAGTATTATAAACAGTTTTGTGTCTCATATCTCAGAAAGGATGTGTTGTCATTGGACAGACTTCAGAGGAGGTTCACAAGGAAGATTCTGGGAATGAAAGGGTTAACATGAGGACTATTTGGCAGCTTTGGGCCTGTACCCACTGGAATTTAGAACAATGCAGGGGGATCTCATTGAAACCTACTGAATGTTGAAAGGACTAGATAAAGTGGATGTGGAGAGGATGTTTCCTATGGTGGGGTTATCCAGAACTAGAGGGCACAGCCTCAAAATTGATGGGTGACCTTTTAGAACAGAGGTAAGGAGAAATTGTTTTAGCCAGAGAGTTGTGAATCTGTGGAATGTTCTGCCACAGACAATGGTTGAGGCCAAGTCTCTGGGTATATTTAAGGTGGAAATTGATAGTTTCTTGATCGATCAGGGCATCAAAGGATATGTCAAAAAGGCAGGTATATGGGGTTGAGTGGGAACCAGGATCAGCCATGATGGAATGGCAGAGAAGCCTCGATGGGTAGAATGGCCTAATTCTGTTATTACATCTTATGGTCTTATGAAACACGTGGGTGAATGTGGAATTATAAGTGTGTTTGGGTGTTGAAGGGAACACATCTAGTGAATGCAGGTTTGCAAGAGTATTTGGATGTTCAAGGGAACATGTGGGATTAATCCAGATTTGTATGTGTGTGAGTGTGCAAGGGAATGCATGGAGTGAATACAGATTTGTAAGAGTGTTTGGGTGTGCAAGGAAACACATGGGGTGAATGTGGATTTGTAAACCTCATCCCTCCACCAAACTTCACCAGCTTGGTATCAGCTCATCCCTCTGCAATTAGACGTTGGACTTTCTTACTATCAGACCCCAATCTGCTAAATTAGACAACCTCTCCTCTACTCACCCTGAACACCAGCTTGCCTCAAGGCTGTGTGCTGAGCCATCTTCTGTACTCCCTTTTCACCGATGACTGCATTCCTGTACATGGTTCTAACTCCATAATCAAGTTTGCAGATGACACCATGGTGGTTGGCCTGATCAGAGGGGATGACGAGATGGCCGACAGGGATGAGGTCCAGTACCTGGCCATGTGGTGTGCCGACAACATCCAGAAGACCAAGGAGATCATTGTGGACTTCAGGCATGCTAGGAGCCACACTCACGTCCCCATCTACATCAATGGAGCTGTAGTGGAGCGTGTATCAAGCTTCAGATTCCTTGGTGTCCACATTTCCGAGGATCTCAGCTGGTCCCTGAACTCCTCCATCCTGATCAAAAAGGTGTAACAGCACCTTTATTTCCTGCAAAGCATCAAGAAAGCTCATCTCTGTCCCAGAATACTGATGGACTTTTACCGCTGTACCATTGAGAGCATACTCACCAATTGCATCTCAATGTGGTAATGCAATTGTCCTATATCGGACTGCAAAGCATTCCAGTGGGTGGTGAAAAGTGCCCAGCAGATTATTGGCATCCAATTGCCCACCATTGAGAACATCTACCATAAACACTGCCTGGGCAGGGTGAAAAGCATTATCAAGGATACATCTCACCCTAACTTTTTACTCTCCTCCCATCCATTATGCACTACAGGAGCTTCCATTCCTGCACCAGCAGGCACAGGAAGACCTTCTTCCCTGAGGCTGTGACCCTGCTGAACCTCACATCACAGCACTAAGCAGTATTGCACCCATTTGTACTGTCTCAGTACTTTTATATTTGTATGCTGTAGCACTTACTTTTTATTCTTTGCATTTCGGTTAGATGCTAACTGCATTTCATTTGGCTTTGTATCTGTACTTGGCACAACAACAATAAATTTGAATCTAATCTAAATGACAATAGACAATAGGTGCAGAAGTAGACCATTCGGCCCCTTGAGTCTGCACCGCCATTCTGAGATCATGGCTGATCATTCACTATCAATACCCAGTCCCTGCCTTGTCCCCATATCCCTTGATTCCCCTATCCATCAGATATCAATCTAGCTCCTTCTTGAAAGCATCCAGAGAATTGGCCTCCACCGTCTTCCGAGGCAGTGCATTCCACACCTCCACAACTCTCTGGGAGAAGAAGCTCTTCCTCAACTCTGTTTTAAATAACTGACCTCTTATTCTCAATCCATGCCCTCTGGTACTGGACTCTCCCAACATCTGGAACATATTTCCTGCCTCAATCCTATCAAATCCTTTAATTATCTTAAACATTTCAATCAGATCCCCTCTCAATCTCCTCAATTCCAGCGTGTACAAGCCCAATCTCTCCAATCTCTCTGCGTAAGACAGTCCTGCCATCCCAGGAATCAACCTAGTGAATCTACGGTGCACTTCCTCAATTGCCAGAATGTCCTTCCTTAAACCTGGAGACCAAAACTGTACACAATATTCCAGGTGTGGTCTCACCAGGGCCCTGTACAAATGCAAAAGGACATCCTTGCTCTTGTACTCAATTCCCCTTGTAATAAAGGCCAACATTCCATTTGCCCTCTTCACTGCCTGTTGCACTTGCTCATTCACCTTCATTGACTGATGAACTAGGACTCCTAGGTCTCTTTGCATTTCTCCCTTACCTAAATCTACACCATTCAGACAATACTCTGCCCTCTTGTTCCTGCTTCCAAAGTGGATAACTTCACATTTATTCACATTGAATGACATCTGCCAATTATCTGCCCACTCACCCAGCCTATCCAAGTCTCCCTGTATTCTCCTAATGTCCTCTTTGCATGTCACACTGCCACCCAGTTTAGTATCGTCAGCAAACTTGCTGATATAGTTTTCAATGTTGCTGATATAGTTTTCAATCGTTGACATAAATCGTAAAGAGCTGTGGTCCCAATACAGAGCCCTGTGGTACCCCACTAGTCACCTCCAGCCAGTCCGAGAAACACCCATTCACTGCTACCCTTTGCTTTCTATCTGCCAACCAGTTTTCTATCCATGTTGAAACCCTGCCCCCAATGCCATGAGCTCTGATTTTACTCACCAATCTCCTATGTGGCACCTTATCGAATGCCTTCTGAAAATCTAGGTACACTACATCCACTGGCTTACCCTCATCTAACATCCTTGTTACACCCTCAAAAAAACTCCAACAGATTAGTCGAGCATGATTTGGCCTAATCCTATTACTGCCATCAAGATATGCCACTATTTCGTCCTTAATAATGGACTCAAGCATCTTCCCCACGACTGACGTTAGGCTAACGGCGATAGTTCTCCATTTTCTCCTTCCCTCCCTTCTTGAAAAGTGGGATAACATTAGCCACTCTCCAATCTTCAGGAACTGATCCTGAATCTAAGGAACATTGGAAAATGATTACCAATGCATCCGCAATTTCCTGAGCCATCTCTTTTAGAACCCTCGGATGCAGACCATCTGGACCCGGGGGATTTATTAGCCTTCAGTCCTATCAGTCTACTCATCACAGTTTCTTTCCTAATGTCAATCTGTTTCAATTCCTCTGATATCTTATGACCCTGGCCCATCCATACATCTGGGAGATTGCTTGTGTCCTCCCTGGTGAAGACAGATCTAAAGTACGCATTAAATTCTGTTGCCATTTCCCTGTTTCCCATAACAATTTCTCCCAATTCATTCTTCAAGGGGCCAACATTGTTCTTAACTATCTTCTTTCTCTTCACATAGCTAAAAAAGCTTTTGCTATCCCCTTTTATATTCCTGGCTGGACTGAGCTCATACCTGATTTTTTCTCTCTGTATTGCTTTCTTAGTTACGATCTGCTGTTCCTTAAAACTTTCCCAATCATCTGTATTCCCACTCATCTTAGCCCTGTCATACTTCTTTTTCTTTAATGCTATACAATCTCTGACTTCCTTTGTCAACCACTGTGGCCCCTTCCCCCTCTTTGAATCCTTCCTTCTCATTGGAATGAACTGCTTTTGCATCTTTTGTATTATCCCCAAGAATATCTGCCACTGCTGATCCACTGTCTTTCCTGCCAGGGCATCAGCCCATTTAACTTTGGCCAGCTCTTCCCTCATGGCTCCGTAGTCTCCTTTATTTAATTGCAACACTGACACCTCTGATCTGCCCTTATCCCTCTCAAATTGTAGATAAAAACTTATCATGTTATGATCACTAATTCCTAATGGCTCCTTTACTTCAAGATCACTTATCAATTCCTGTTCATTACACATCACCAAGTCCAAAATAGCCTCGTTCCTGGTTGGCTCAAGCACAAGCTGTTCCAAAAATACATCCCTTAGACACTCCACAAACTCCCTATCCTGGGGTCCAGCACCTACCTGATTCTCCCAGTTCACCTGCATGTTGAAATCTCCCATTACGACTGCATTACCTTTAGCACATGCCAATGTTAACTCCCTAATCAACTTGTACCCAATATTCATGCTACTGTTTGGGGGCCTGTACACAACACCCATTAGGGTCTTTACCCTTGCTGTTCCTCAGCTCAATCCACACAGACTCTACTTCCCCTGTTCCTAAGTCACCCCTTGCTAAGGACTGAATCTCATTCCTCACCAACAGGGCCACCCCACCCCCTCTTCCCATATTTCTGTCTCTACGATAGTACGTATACCCTGGTACACTCAATTCCCAGGCCTGATCCCCTTGCAGCCATGTCTCCGTTATCCCAACTATATTGTAGATCCCCATTTTCATCTGAGCTTCAAGTCATCTGTCTTATTTCTGACACTACGCGCATTCAAGTATAGAATTCTTAGCCCATTCCTCCTCTCTTTGCTTAAAACACTGTCTATTGTACCTAACCCAGCTCCTTGAACTTCCATCGGGCTAATTGCACCTTGAATTTTGATGACCTTCTCAAGATCACCCAAACCTTCTACACATTTAACCCCATGCTCCTTCTGACCAACCCTCTGTACATGTAACTTTTCCAACACATGTTCTGTCTCACCTTTCTCCTTTACATAATTAATATTTGGGAAACATGTATTCCCCACCTGTCCCTTATCCTTCATATCATCTTCTCTCGTATTCTGGATCCCTGCCCCCTGCACATCTAGTTTAAACCCTCCCCCCCCCCCCCGAGCAGCACTGGCAAACATTCCTGCAAGAATGTTAGTACCCCTCCAGTTCAGATGTAGACCGTCCCTTCGAAACAGATCCCAACGTCCCTGGAACAAAGACCGATTATCCAAAAACCTGAACCCTTCCTTCCTGCACCATGCTGTCAGCCTCGTATTAATGTGCATAATCATCCTATTTTTCGCCTCACTCGCACGTGGCACAGGTAGCAATCCCGAGATTGTCACCCTGGAGGTCCTGCCTTTCAGCTTCACTCCTAACTCCCTGAACTCTCTAAGCAGGACCCCCTCACTCACCTTACCTACATCATTGGTCCCTACATGGACCACTACATCTGGGTTCATGCCCTCACTCTCAAGAATAGCCTGCACCCGATCTGAGATGTCCCGGACCCTGGCACCAGGGAGGCAACATACCATCCGAGACTCCCGATCTGCCCCACAAAATCTTCTATCTGCCCCCCTGACTATAGAATCCCCTAAAACTATCGCTCTCTTCTGTTCCCTCCTCCCCTTCCTAGTTGAGGGTTCAACCTCTGTGCCAGAGGCAGGACCACTACAACTCATTCCTGGTAGGTCATCCCCATCAACAGTATCCAGTACCGTATACTTATTGTTAATGGGAATGGCCGCAGGGGTGCTCTGCTCTCTCTGCCTGCTCCCCCGCCTCTCTGGACCGTCACCCATCTGCCTACTACTTGGATTTTTGGTGTGACTACCTCCTGATAACTCCTATCTATCTCTGCCTCCGCCTCCCGAATGATCCGTAGTTCATCCAGCTCCCGCTCCAACTCCCTAACTCGGGCTGATAGGAGCTGCAGCTGGACGCACCTTTTGCAGGTGTGGTCATCAGGGACAACTGTATTGACCCTGACTTCCCACATACTGCATACGGAGCACACCACTGCTCTGACTGTCTCCCCCATACCTGAACTGGATTAATAGAATAAGTCTAAAAAGCACCTAGCGATCTTACCTTCTTCCCCTCAGCGAGCAATCACACAAGCTTACCGAAGTCCCCTTACGCTAAAGCCCACTTAGCCAAAGCCCAGGACTCTGCTTCCACGGACTCCGCTGCCCACTCTGAAAAGAAGTCCTGCCTTTTAAAGTGCGCGCTCGACGCTGACGTCACTCGCGCCTGCGCAGTTTCCCCTCCTCCACAGGTATTGACCAGGTAGGCTTAAATCCTACCTACACGGTCGAATTCTCTGAGATCCCAACTGAATCACAAGCTGTAACTTCCTCCCGATTCAAATGACCGATCTGAAAATGAGCCAGATTAGTGTTAGATTAGTAACTTTCCTAAAGAGAGTTGTGGGGGGTTTAGTCCTTACAGGCAGTGTCAGGGCCTTGTGAAATCTTGACTGCTCCATCCTGATCACCACAGGTGCAGGAAATGCTATTAGTCAAAGGAACTTGGCCTCCAAGTGTTGGCACTTGGCCAGCAGCTGTTGTCAGTCACACCGATAACTGGAAGTTGTGTCAACACCACATTTCAGGAGGTGATAGCCCTCCACATTCAGTCTGGGAGAACTGGGAAGGAGAAGAAATCCATGCAGTGGATTGGATGCTCAAGTAGGAAACACTGAAAGGGTGAGTGAAGAATATCGATGATGGAATGAGCCACAGATCAAGTCCTCAAAAGAATGAAGGAGAGCTACTGCCGTTCCTTAGATTAAAGGCAGCAGGGATAAGGCACAGAATTACTTGTAGGGAAATGATCGGAGAGAATTCTTGGAGATAGAGTTTATGCACATTTGGAAAGCCAGCGGTTGTTCCAGGATAGTCAGCTTGGCCTGCCTCCATATGGGGACATCCATTTCACTAGCTGAATTTTCCGTGGAGATAACTAAGAAGATTGATGAAGGCAGGATGTAGACATTTGTCCAGAAAGCAATGGACATGATCCAGTCTAGTGGACTAGTTCAGAAGATGAAGGCACCAGGATCAAGCAAAGCTGGCTAATTGGATACACTGTTGTTGTGATGACAGGAGGTACAGGGTGCTGGTGCAAGCATGCTTTATCCCATTGGAGATCTGTGACCTGTGGTGTATCCCAGGGATCAGTGCTGGCACTCCACAGAGATTGATGTTCAGATCAGTGCTGGGTCCGTTAGGATTGATGTTCAGATCAGTACTGTGACTCCGCAGGGATCATTGACATTCAGATCAGTGCTGGGACCATTGGGATCAATGTTCAGATCAGTGCTGGGACATCACAGAGATCAATGCTGGACCTCTGAATGTGATATATGTTAACAACCTTAAATTAATTATACCAAATCATCTCGCATCTTTGCAGGTGCCACAGAAGTTGGCAATGTCTGGATAATGAGGAGCCTTGTCTGGCTACACTCCTCACTATCCGAGGGAAAGACATCTCTTTATAATAGAGATAATGAGTCCTGAAGTAGGGTCCCTGCCCAAAACGTTGATTTCTTTAATCCCCTCTTTAGACACTGCCAGATACACAATACTGAGTGAGAGTGGACATAAGGACATAAGAAATAGGAGCATGAGTAGGCCATCTGGCCCATTGAGCCTGCCCACCATTGATCAATAAGATCATGGCTAATCTGTCCGTAAACTCAGCTCCATCTACCTGCCTTTTCCCCCTAACCCTTAATTCCCCTTCTATGTAAAAATCTATCTAACTGCATCTTAAATATATTTAGTGAAGAAGCCTTAACTGCTTCCCTGGGCAAAGAATTCCATAGATACACCACTCTCTGGGAATAACAGTTTCTCCTCATCTCTGTCCTAAATCTTCTCTCCTGAATCTTGAGGCAATGTCCCCTAGTTCAATGGAAACAACTTTCCTACTTCTATCTTATCTATCCCTTTCAAAATTTTGTATGTTTCTATAAGATTCCCTCTCATTCTTCTGAATTCCAGAGAATATAGTCCCAGGCAACTCAATCTCTTATCATAGGTTAACCCCTTCATCCCTGGAGTCAACCTGGTGAACCTCCTCTGCACTGCCTCCAAAGCCAGTATATCCTTCCTCAAGTATGCAGATCAAAACTGCACACAGTATTCCATGTGCAGCCTCATCAGTACCCTGTATAGTTGCAGCATGACCTCCCTGCTCTTGAATTCAACCCCTTTAGCAATGAAGGCCAAAATTCCGTTTGCCTTCTTAATAACCTGTTGTACCTGCAAGCCAACTTTTTGCGATTCATGAACAAGCACTCCCAAGTCCCTCTGCACAACAACGTGCTGCAATCTTTCATCAATTAAATAATAATCTGCTCTTCTATTATTCCTTCCAAAGTGGATGATCTGCATTTACCAACATTGTATTCCTTCTGCCAGACCTTGGCCCACTCACTTAACCTATCTATATCCCTCTGTAGACTCTCCACATCCTCTGTACAATTTGCTTTTCCACTCAGTTTAGTGTCATCAGCAAATTTTGCTACGCTACACTCAGTCCCCTCTTCCAAATCATCATTGTAAATGGTAAACAGCTGCGGGGCCAGCACCGACCCCTGCGGCACCCCACTCACCACTGACTGCCATCCGGAGAAACACCCATTTATACCAACTCTCTGCCTTCTATTGGTTAATCAATCCACTATCCATGCCAATACACTTCCTCCAACTCCATGCATCTGTATCTGATTTATGTCTCTTGTGCGGCACCTTCTCGAACTCCTTCTAGAAATCCAAATATACAGCATCCACCTGTTCCCCTCTATCCACTGCACTCATTATGTCCTCAAAGAACTCCAGTAAGTTTCTGAATCTATGCTGCATCTATCTAATGGAAGCACTCCTTTCTAAATGTTTTGCTATTTCTTCCTTAATGACAGCTTCAAGCATTTTCCCGACCACAGATGCTAAGCTAACTGGCCTATAGTTGCCTGTCTTTTGCCTACATCCTTTTTTAAAAAATGGCGTGACATTTGCTGTCTTCCAATCCTCCGGGACCTGCCCAGAGTCTAGGGAGTTCTTGATAAATGATTACCAATGCATCTGCTATAACTTGCACCAATTCCCTCAGCCCCCTGGGATGCATCCCATCAGGGCCAGAGGACTTATCTACCTTCAGGTCCTCTAGTTTGCTCATCACTATCTCTTTAGTGACAGTGATTTTATCAAGGTCCTCATCTCCCATTTTGTCCATAACATCACTCTTTGGTATATTAGATATGTCTTCCACCATGAAGACTGACACAAAATAGTCATTCAATACCTCAGCCATTTCCTTATCACCCAATATCAATTTCCCCTTCTCGTCTTCCAAGGGACCTACATTGACTTTAGCCACCCACATCTGCTTTATATATTTATAAAATCTTTTGCTATCTGTTTTTATATTTTGTGCTAATTTATTTTCATATTCTATCTTCCCTTATTTTTTTGTTTAGTTATTCTTTGTTGCTTTTTAAAGTTTTCCTAATCCTCCAGTCTCCCACTACTCTTTGCGACTTTGTACACATGGGTTTTTAATTTGATATTATCTTTTATTTCCTTAGTTATCCAAGGCTGGCTCTCCCCTCACTATACTTACTTTTGACTGGAATATACTTTTGCTGAGCACTGTGAAAGATCTCTTTGAAAGTATTCCACTGTTCCTCAACTGTCCTACCAAATAGCCTGTGCTCCCAATCCACATTAGCCAACTCCTCCCTCATCCCGTTGAACTCTCCCTTGTTTAAGCATAACACACTAGTTTTAGATCTATTTCATCCTCCATCTGTATGCAAAATTCAATCATACTATGATCACTCTTTCCAAGAGGATCCCTGACTACAAAATTGTTCATCTTACCTGTCTCATTGCACAGGACTAGATCAAAGATAGTATTTTCCCTTGTACGTGTACTCAAGAAAGCCATCACTGATGCATTCTATGAAGTCCTCCTCAAGACTTCCTTGACCAGCCTGATTCACCCAATCTATGTGGAAGTTAAAATCATGCAGAGGATGCTTCCTATTGTGGGATAGCAGGATCGTCTAGGGCCAGAGGGTTAGAAATACAAGGAAGTCTCTTTACCACAAAGATAAGGAGGAATTTCTTAAGCCAGGGAGTGGTGAATCTGTGGAATTCATTGCCAAAAGCAGCTGTGGAGGCCAAATCATTGGGGATATTTAAAGTGGAGGTTGATAATTTCTTGAATGGTAAGGGCATCAAAGGTTACAGGGAGATGGGACGAGAATGGGGTTGAGAGGAATAATAAATCAGCCATGATGGAATCGCAGAGCAGACCCTATAAGGCAAGTGGACTAATTCTGATCAAGTTTATTATCATCTGACTGTGCATATATACAACCAAATGAAACAACGTTCTTCCAGTCTACCATCCACCTACAAAACATATAACACTACAGCACATAAGCCAAAATATTGCCATTAGTAAGTTAATAAAATATAATTCAAAATGCATGTAGTAAAGAGAAGCACAGCTAAACAGTAAACAGCTTGCAGTCCTAGTGATATGACCCTGGTGCCGGCAGGGCATTCATTAATCTCTCAGCCTGAGAGAAGAAGCTGTTACCCAGTCATGAAGTCCTAGTCCTGATGATCCTGTACCACCTCCCTGAAGGTAGTGGGTCAAAGAGATTGTGGGATGGGTTGTAGGGATCCTCAACAATTCTTCAGGCCCTTCATCTGCAATGCTCTCAGCAAATGTCACAAATGGGGGGAGAGAAACTCCAGTGATCCTCTTGGTGGTTTGCACTATCCTCTGTAGGGTGTTGTAGTCTAATGTATTGTTATTCAGTACCATGCGATGACATAGCCAAACAGTGAACAGGTCCACAAAATCTTGAAATACAAAAAGCTCCAGAAGCTGAAGTTTTTTCGCCAACAGCTGACGTCACTCAGGTGTGATGTGGCAGCACTAGCAGAGGCCGCCAGACGTCAGTTGTGGCTCAGCGCTTGTACTGGTTACACGTGCATTTGCTGTTCGCTGATATTTTGTGTTCACTGTTGACTTTGTGTTTAATTTCATTGTGAAAATGTCAAAAAGAGCTACAGATACCCCTATGGGTAACAATGAGAAAAAGAAGGAAGCATCTATCATTATCAATAACGCAGAAAGTGGAGTTACTGCAGAAGCTTGATCATGGTGTGTCTGTGCAGCATCTTACTGAAGAATATGGTGTCAGAACTACCACTGTATATGATTTAAAGAAACAAAGACAAGTTACTGAAGTTTTATAGTGACAGTGGCGTTCTACATTTATTCCAATAAGTCATTTACCATGTGTTTGATTTGGTTCATTTGAAGCTGTATGTTTTATTGAATATTTTTGTTGGAAATAAAAATTTTTCTTGTTATTATTCCTAACTATTACAACTATTTACATAGCATTTACATTGTATTAGGTATTGTAAGTAATCTAGAGATGATTTAAAGTATACGGGAGGATGTGCATAGGCCGGGAGCTCCGCCAGGTCCTAAAGTCCTCCCGCACTGAGACAGGTTAAATAAGGGACTTGAGCATACGTGTTTTTTGGTATCTGCAGGGGGTCCAGAACCAATAAAGAGGGATTCTGAAATCTGAAAAATTCTGAATTCCGAAATGCAACTGGCCCCAAGGATTTCAGATAAGGGATTGTGGACCTGTACTCTTATTGGCATTCCTGAAGATAGTTGTTAGAATGGAGGCAAGGAGCCTTGCACATCTTAGTATCCTCTTGACTAATGAGGAAGTGTTGTGGGTCCGGGTTAGATCATTCGCTGTGTGCACACCAAGGAACTTAGTGCTCTTCACTCTCTGCACAGCAGAGCCATTGATGTGCAATGGAGAGTGGTTGACCTGTGCCTTCTTGAAGTCCACAATCATCTCTTTTGGCTTGTCCACATTGAGACTCAGGCTGTTCTCGCACCATTTGACAAACCTCTCAACCTCTTCTCTCTATACCAACTCATTATTGTTGCTGATGAGGCCAGCCATGTATCATCAGTGAACTTGGTAATGCGATTTGAGCTGAATCTGACAGCACAGTGGTGAGTTAGCAACATGAACAGCAGTGGGCTGAGCACACAACCTGGGGAGGTGGAGGGGGTGGTATGCACCATTGCTCAGAATGATGAAGCTGAAATGAAGAGATGTTGCTGCTAACTCAGACTGACTGGGGTGTTTCCATCAGTAAGTCCAAGATCCAGTTACAGAGAGGGTGTTGAATCCAGTGAGGACAGTTTACCCTCCAGCCTCTGAGGGATGATTGTGTTAAATGCCAAGCTGAAGTTGTTGAATAATATCATGGTGTATGAAGTACTGTTTACAAAGTGGAACAGGGTTGAACATTGGGCCAAGGTTATGGCATCATCAGTGAACTGGTTTCAGCTGCAGGTAAGCTGGAAAGGGTCCTTTGTAGCTACACAGTAAGATTTTATACAATCCATTATGAATGAATGAAATTAATTTATTTTGGTCAGTACAAACATATCAAAAAGCATCAGTTACAATGATGATTTCATAACAATGATTTCATAGGACAAAATTACAACAAAAACATAGATATTCTTTAAAACAGACTGAAAGGGTGTAGGCAGAAGCTACAGCTTATTACGCCTACCCCCTTACTTTTACAACAACATATTTGGTGTCAATCATCACATCAAAAACAAAAAATTTCATAATCTTTTAAATTGGAATTTCAAAATCCAATTCCAAATATCATTTATTTACATTACTCCCATTCATTTTAAATCATATGTTTTATATTTGTTCATTAAATAATTTTTTTAACTTGTTAAGTGTAGAGCATGTTTTTAAGTTCTTACTACAACTTTTGCATAGATTCACCCCTCTGAATGAAATACAATGATTTTTTACATTTGTTCTTATCCTTTGTTTTTGAAATATATGTGTTCCTCTCAAATCAGGTTGACTTTCTTTCATTTTAAACGACCTTTGAATACTCTGTGGTAGCTTAAAGTGTTTTAAACAGCAGTTCCTATGTCTTATGGTCTAAATATCTCATGATAAGTGATATCTTATGAATTTAATCTGGACAAGTGTGAGGTGATGCAATCTGGGAAGTCAAACAATAGGCAGACATATACTGTTGTGATTGGTATGGCACAAAGGAACATTAGTGAATGATGGCTATTGATCCACAGTTCCCTGAAAGTGGCAGGACAGGTAGATAGGGAGGCAAAGAAGACATGTAGTGTGCTTGCCATTCTAGATTGGGGCACAGTACAAGAGTTGGGACATTGTGCTGCAATACTGCTTAGATTTCATTTTGGAACTTTGTGTAGTTTTGGTCTCCATGCTGTAGGAATGAGGTGGTTATGTTGGAGAGAGTACAGAGGAGATTCATCAGGGTATTGTGTGGATTGGAAAACTTTAGTTAAGTAGGGGAATGAATAGGCAGGACTTGTTCTCCCAGCAAAGAGGAAAGCTGAGTGTTAGAGTGTTAGTTGAGTGTTAGAAGTGCCTGACAGAGATGCAAAAAATTATAAGCAGCATCAATTTAGTAGAAAGGCAGAAACTTCTCCCAGTGCAAGAGGCTTAGGTTCCAGGTGAGAGCAAAGAGATTTACAGGTGAGAAAGATTTATAGGTTCTAGATGACAGCAAAGATATTTACAGGTAAGAAAGAGATTTACAGGTTCCAGCTGAGAGCACAGAGATTTACAGGTGAGAAAGAGATTACACTGAGAAAGGTTGATATCCAGAATTCACTGCCAGAGGACGTGGATAAAATCTGCAGATATATACTTAAATAATCAAGGCATTGATGGCTACATTCCCAACATGGCAAATAGGGTTAATATCAACAGGGAGAAATATTGACCTGGATATTAAGTATATGAATATATTAAGAGTAAAAGGGTAACGAGGGCAATGACAGTGGTAGTCTATATACAGAGCGATGGGAAGTGGACGGACACTTCTTGTGGAGCAGTACACGCAGCTAGTGAGTAAGGGAGAAGTATTGTTTAATAATACTGATTTTGTACTGGTCCTCTGATTATTCAGCATTGTGGGAAATAGTTTCTCTCTCTGTATTGAGATACAAAAGCTTTTTTTCTGTCATCTAGAATGTTTAGTAGATGAAAAGGTAATGGAAAAAATGAAGGAGAGACAGATGTAATTCAGACCAAATAAAGCAATTATGTTGTGGAGTCACAGAACTACAGCTCAGAAACAGACCCTTTGGTCCATCTAGTCCATGCTGAAGAGTTATTCTGCCTAGTCCCATCAACTTGCACCTGGCCCAAAGCCCTGTATGCCTCCATCCCAATTGTAAAAAGAGAAACAAGATCAAAGAAAATTTTGGGTGGGGAAAAATCTGTCATTGTCAGGTTGTGACGCTGTAACCAATGGGAGCCTCAGTCATCAGTTCTAGAGACCCCAGTATGGATGGAAGATTGGCTGATTGATAGGGGGCAAAGAGTGGGAATAAAAGGTCCTTTTCTGGTTGGTGTTCCACATGTTATACAGTATGTCAAGATTTGAATGTTGGATTAATTTTCAAGATTTGAAGTCAGTACAGAGGAGATGTCAGGGACAAGCTTTTTACGCAGGGGGTAGTGAGTGCATGGAATGGGCTGCCAGTGATGGTGGTGGATGTGGATATGATCGGGTCTTTTAAGATTCTCCTGGATAGGTACATGGAGCTTAGAAAAATAGAGGGCAATGGATAACCCTAGGTAATTTCTAAAGTAAGTACATGTTCAGCACAGCATTTTGGGCTGAAGGGTCTGTATTGTGCTGTAGATTTTCTATGTTTCTATGGATTTGGTGGCTTTGTGGTGTAGTTTACGGATTATATAAAGATAAGTAGATGAGCAGACTATGTTAAGGAAGCAAGGAGCAGATCCAATAGGCCAAATATCCTAATTCTGCTCCCATGTCTTAAGAGTCTTATGGACTCATCCATTTAGCCTCATTTCCCTGATTCAGAGGAAAGGCCCAGATACATTGTATCTACATTACGCACGAATCAGTGGGAAGAGAACTCTGCAAAAAGTTGTAGATGCGAGGTCATATGACTTTATCCTCTTTACTGGAAAACAGCAAAGCAGGGTTTTCCTCTTATAAGAGACATTAAATCTGGGAGTCTGGAAGTTATGTTGCAGCTTAAAACTCGAGCTACGCCTGCGTCTGGAGTATTGCACCATTTCTAGTAGCAATAGGGAGAATGTGGAGGCATCACTGAATCTTGGCTGAAAGAAGACCATAGCTGGGAGTTAAATGTCCAAGGATACACATTGTATCAAAAGGACAGGCAGGAAGGCAGAGGGGCAGCATTGCTCTGTTGGTAAAAAATGAAATCAAATCATTACAAAGAGGTGACATAGGGTCAGAAAGGGTTGAATCATTGTGGTAGAGCTAAGGAACTGTAAGGGTAAAAAGATGCTGATGGGAGTGTATACAGACCCTCAAACAGTGGTAAGGATGTGGTCTACAAATTACAATGGGCGATAAAAAATACATGCTAAAATGGCAATATTACAATAGATTTGGGGGATTTCAATATGCAAGTAGATTGGGAAAATCAGGTTGGTTCTGGATTCCAAGAGGGGGAGTACCTACAAGATAGCTTTTTAGAGCAGCTTGTGGTTGAGCCCACTAGAGGATTGGCTATTCTGGATTGGGTTTTGTGCAATGAACCTAAATTGATTAGAGAGCTGAAGGTAAATTAACCCTTAGGGGAAAGTGATCATAATATGATCAAATTCACCCTGAAGTTTGAGAAGCAGAAACAAAAGTCAGATATATCAGTCTTTAGAGTAAAGGGAATCACAGAGGCATGAGAGGAGTTTGCCAGAATTGATTGGAAAAGAACACTGGCAAGGATGATGGCAGAGCAGCATGGAGGGAATATCTGGAAGCAATTCCGAAGAAACAGGATATATACACCCCAAAGAGGAAGAAGTATTCTAAAAGAAAGGTGACATAGCCGTCACTAACAAGAGAAGTCAAAGCCAACATAAAAACCAACGAGAGAGCATATAAAGCAAAATCATTGGGAAGTTAAAGGGTTGGGGAACTTTTTAAACCAGCAGAAAGCAATTAAGAGTCATTAAGAAGGTAAAGATGGAATCAAAAAAGCCAGCCAATAATATTAAAGAGGATACCAAAAGCTCCTTCAGGTACATAAACTGTGAAAGAGAGACAACAGTGGATATCGGATCACTGGATAATGATGCTGGAGAGGTAGTAATGGGGAACAAGGAAAAGGTAGTTTAACTGAATAAGTATCGCATCAGTCTTCACGGTGCAAGACACTAGTAGTATGGTGGAAGTTCCAGGTGTTAGAAGCCATGAAGTGTATGAAGTTGCCATTACTAGAGAGAAGGTTCTTGTGAAACTGAAAGGTCTGAAGGTAGATAGGTCACTTGGACAAGATGGTGTACATACCAGTGTAATGAAAGAGGTGACTGAAGAGATTATGGAAGCATTAGTAATGATCTTTCAAAAATCACTAGATTCTGGAATGGTTCTGGAAGACTGGAAATTGCCAATGTCACTCCACTCTTCAAGAAGGGAGAGAGGCAGAAGGAAAGAAATTATAGGCCAGTTTGTCTGACATCAGTAATTTTGAAAATGTTGGAGTTGATTGTGAAGGATGTGGTTTTGGGGTACTTGGAGGCACATAATAGGGTGCAATCAGCATTGTTTTCTCAAGGGAAAGTTTTGCCTGAAAAATCTGGAATTACTTGAAAAAATAGCAAGCAGGATGGACAAAGGAGAATCAGTTGATGGCCTATACTTGGATTTTCAGAAGGCTTTTGACAGGGTGCCACACACGAGGCTGCTTAATAAGATATGAGCCTATGGTATTACAGGAAAGAGCCTAGCATGGATAAAGCAGTGGCTGCTGATGACTAGAGGTGTTCCACAGGGGTCTGTGTTGGAACAAATTCTTTTTCATTATAGGTCAATGATTTGAATTGATGGCTTTGTTGCAAGGTTTGCAGATGATATAAAGATAGGTGGAGGGACAGTAGTTTTGAGGAAATAGAGAGGCTACAGAAGGACAGACAGATTAGGAGAAAGGACAAAGAAATTTCAGATGGAATACAATGTCAGGAAGTGTATGGTCATGCACTTTGGGAGAAGAAATGAAAGGGTTAATTGTTTTCTAAATAGAGAGAAAATATAGAAAACTGAGGGGCAAAGAGACTTGGGAGTATTTGTGCGGGATTTCCTGAAGATTAATTTGCAGTTTGAGCCTTTGGTGAGAAAGGCAAATGCAATGGTAGCATTCATTTCAAGAAGTCTAGAATATAAAAACAAGAATGCAATGTTGAGACTTTATGAAGCATTGGTGAGGCCTCACTTGGAGTATTATGAGCAGGTTTGGGCACCTTGGAAAGGATGTTCTGAAACTGGAGAGAGTTCAAGGGGGGTTCATGAAAATGATTCCAGGATTAAACAGCTTGTCATATGAAGAGTATTTGATGTCTCTGGGCCTGTATTTACTGCAATTGAGAAGAATGAGGGGTGACCTCATTGAAACCTATTGAATGGTGAAAGACTTTGACAGAGGGTATGTGGAGAAGATGTTCCTCTCTCATGCTTCTGTAATTTCCTTTACTCCACCGTAATACTGATACATCTGACTATAGCTTCTCCTTCTCAAATTGCAGGGTGAATTCTATCATATTGTGATCTACTGTCCTTCAGGGTTCCTTTATCTTAAGCTCATTAATCAATTCCAGTTCATTGCACAACACCCAGTCCAGGATAGCTGATCCCCTAATGGGCTCAACCATAAGCTGCTCTAAAAAAGCCATCTCATAGGCATTCTAGAACTTCTCCTTCTTGGGATCCAGCAGCAACCTGATTTTCCCACTCAATCTGCATGTTGAAATCCCCATGACTGTTGTAACATTGCCCTTTTGACATACGTTTTCTATCTCCCATTGCAATTTGTAGACCACACCTTTACTGCTCCTCGGAGGTCTGTTCAACTCCCATCAGGATCTTTTTATCCTTACAGACCCTTAGCGCTACACCTTCCAGCTCTATGTCACCTCTTTCTAATAATTTAATTTCATTTTTACCAACAGAGGCACCCCACCCCCTCTGCCTACCTGCCTGTCCTTTTGATACAATGTGTATCCTTGGACATTGGTTCTGGAATATTAAGTGTGTAGTAGAGAAAGGTGAGGCAGAACAAGTGATAAGGAGGACACATGTACGGAGGGATGGTCTGACGGAACATGGAGTTAAATGTGCAGAAAGAATAAGTAAATTTAGGAAGGACAACAAAATTCAAGGGGCGTATAGCCTGATGGGAGTTCGGGGAGCTGGGTTAAGCACAATAGGCAGTGATTTAAACAGAGAGAGGAGAAATGGGCTAAAAATTCTATATCTGAATGCACGAAGTGTCAGAAATAAGGCGGATGAGCTTGAAGCTCAGGTACGAATGGGTAACTATGATGTTGTTGGGATAACGGAGACATGGCTGCAGGGAGATCAGACCTGGGAAATGAATGTACAAGGGTATACGTGCTATCGTAGGGACAGAAATGTGGGCAGAGGGGGTGGGGTGGCCCTGTTGGTGAGGAATGAGATTCAGTCCTTTGCAAGGGGGGACATAGGATCAGGAGAAGTAGAGTCTGTGTGGATAGAACTGAGGAACAGTAAGGGCAAAAAGACCCTAATGGGTGTTGTCTACAGGCCCCCAAACAGTAGCATGGATATTGGGTGCAAGTTGAATAGGGAGTTAACATTGGCACGTGGCAAAGGTAATGTCGCAGTAGTTATGGGGGATTTCAACATGCAGGTGAACTGGGAGAATCAGGTTGGTGCTGGACCCCAAGATAGAGAGTTTGTAGAGTGCATAGGGGATGCATTCTTAGAACAGCTTGTATGAGAGCTGACCAGGGACAAGGCTATTCTGGATTTAGTGTTGTGTAATGAACAGGATTTGATAAGCGATCTTGAAGTAAAGGAGCCATTAGGAGGTAGTGACCAGAACATGATAAGTTTTTATCTGCAATTTGAGAAGGATAAGGGCAGCTCGGAGGTGTCAGTGTTGCAGTTGACCAGGGGAAACTATGGAGCCATGAGGGAGGAGCTGGCCAAAGTTAACTGGACGGATATCCTAGCAGAAAAGACAGTGGAACAGCAATGGCAGATATTCTTGGGAATAATGCACAAGGTGCAATATCAGTTCATCCCCCAGAGAAGGAAGGATTCAAAGGGGGGAAAGGGGCCACAGTGGCTGACAAAGGAAGTCAGAGATTGCATAGCATTAAAAAAAAGGAAGTATGACAGAGCTAAGGTGAGTGGGAGGACAGATGATTGGGAAATTTTTAAGGAACAACAGAACTTAACTAAAAAAGCAATACGGGGAGAAAAAATGAGGTACAAATGCAAGCTAGCCAGGAATATAAAGGAGGATAGCAAAAGCTTTTTTAGGTATGTGAAGAGAAAGAAGATAGTTAAGAACAATGTTGGGCCCTTGAAGAATGAATTGGGTGAAATTGTTATGGGAAACAGAGAAATGGCAGAAGAATTTAATAAGTACTTTAGATCTGTCTTCACTAGGGAAGACACAAACAATCTCCCAGATGTATGGATGGGCCAAGGACATAGGGTAACAGAGGAAATGAAACAGATTGACATTAGGAAGGAAACGGTGATGAGTAGACTGATGGGACTGAAGGCTGACAAATCCCCAGGTCCAGATGGTCTGCATCCTAGGGTACCAAAGGAAGTGGCCCTGGAAATTGCGGATGCATTGGTAATCATTTTCCAATGTTCCTTAGATTCAGGATCAGTTCCTGAGGATTGGAGAATGGCTAATGTTATCCCACTTTTTAAGAAAGGAGGGAGGGAGAAAACAGAGATCTATCGCCCTGTTAGCCTAACATCAGTAGTGGGGAAGATGCTAGAGTTCATTATTAAAGATGAAATAGTGGCATATCTAGATAGCAGTGATAGGATTGGGCAGAGCCAGCATGGATTTACCAAGGGCAAATCATGCTTGACTAATCTATTGGAGTTTTTCGAGGATGTAACCAGGAAGTTTGACAAGGGAGATCCAGTGGATGTAGTGTACCTCGATTTTCAGAAGGCATTTGATAAGGTCCCACATAGAAGACTGGTGGGTAAAATCAGAGCTCATGGCATTGGGGGGAAGATATTGACATGGATAGAAAACTGGTTGGCAGATAGAAAGCAAAGGGTAACGGTGAATGGGTGTCTCTCAGAATGGCAGGTGGTGACTAGTGGGGTGCCACAGGGCTCAGTATTGGGACCACAGCTGTTTACGATTTACATCAACGATTTAGATGAAGGCATTGAGAATAACATCAGCAAGTTTGCTGATGATACTAAGCTGGGAGGCAGTGTGACATGTGATGAGGATGTTAGGAGAATTCAGGGTGACTTGGATAGGCTGAGTGAGTGGGCAGATACTTGGCAGATGACGTTTAGTGTGAATAAGTGTGAGGTTATCCACTTTGGGAGTAAGAACAGGAAGGCAGATTATTATCTGAACGGTGTAGAGTTAGGTAATACAAAGAGATCTGAGAGTCCTTGTTCATCATTCACTGAAGGTGAATGAGCAAGTGCAGCAGGCAGTGAAGAAGGCTAATAGAATGTTGGCCTTTATTACAAAGAAAATTGAGTACAAGAGCAAGGAAATCCTTTTGCAATTGTACAGGGCCCTGGTGAGACCACACCTGGAGTATTGTGTACAGCTTTGGTCTCCAGGGTTAAGGAAGGACATCCTGGCTATAGAGGAAGTGCAGCGTAGATTCATGAGGTTAATCCTTGGGATGTCTGGACTGTCTTACGCAGAAAGGTTAGAAAGACTGGGCTTGTACACGCTGGAATTAAGGAGATTGAGCGGGGATCTGATTGCAACATATAAGATTATTAAGGGATTGGACAAGATAGAGGCAGGAAATATGTTCCAGATGCTGGGAGAGTCCAGTACCAGAGGGCATGGTTTGAGAATAAGGAGTAGGTCATTTAGGAAAAACTTCTCCCAGAGAGTTGTGGGGGTCTGGAATGCACTGCCTCGGAAGGCAGTGGAGGCCAATTCTCTGGATGCTTTCAAGAAGGAGCTAGATAGGTATCTTATGGATAGGGAATCAAGGGGTATGGGGACAAGGCAGGAACCGGGTATTGATAGTAGATGATCAGCCATGATCTCAGAATGGTGGTGCTGGCTTGAAGGGCCGAATGGTCTACTTCACCTATTGTCTATCGTCTATTAAGCTCACAGCTATAATCTTCTTTCAGCCATGATTCATGATCTTTGGTAGCTTGATGTAGAGCGTAATCAAGGACGATTATAAAGATTTAGGGTGCCAGAGTGTCTCCTAGCAGCGCACCAGCTCGGAGCTCAAACACTGCTGTTTCTCCATCTGCTGATGCAACTTTCGCCACAGTCTTGGTATAGCTGGACTCTATTGCTCTCAGTGGATGGTCTGGCACTCCTAAGCTTTCAGGGTCTCCAGCATTTTACCTCGGTGAATGGAGTCAAAAGCTTTGCGAAAATCGATGAAAGTAAGCATGGCTGGTAGGTTGTTCTTCTTGACTTCCTTGATGATTCGATGGACAGCAAGTACTTGCATTACTGTTGTGCGCTTCTGTTGAAAACCATCCTGATTGAATCTTAGCTTAGGATCAATGGCGGTGCGAATCCTGTTCAAGATCACCCGCTTGTATAGCTTTGCTAAGACGCAGGTCAAGCTGATACTGCGGTAGTTATCTGTCTTTGTGAGGGATCCAGACTTGGGGACAGGGATAATGTTTGAGAGTGACCACTGTTCTCGTTTGTCACATTTCATCAGTGCCGTAATATGTATGTCCAGCAAGATGTCATCCAGGTCTCAGTTTTTAAGGACATCTGGTGGTATCCCATCTGGTCCAGACCTCCTGCCCTGTTTGAGTGTATATTTGGCTTTCTTCAGTTCCTCAATGGTGAATGGGCCATCATTGATGTTGACGTGTTAGTATCGTGGGTATGTTCTCTTCTTCCGTGTTCGTCGGAGGGCTTCCCAGTAGGTTCTTGAAGTGGGTAAACCATGCATGGACACAGTCCTCTGCTGTTTTATCACTTATTTGACCTGATGGGGACTTCTTCCATCTGCTGATCTCGTTGACTAGGCAGCATGCTTCTCCATGCTTGTCTTCATTAGCAGCCTCTACCCCTCTAATCCACTCAGCTAGTTCCTCTTGCTTCAGTCGGTCGTAGGTGGCAAAGAGATTCTTCTTTGCTGTCTTGAATTTGTCTCTTAGTACTTCAGTTGCGCTCCTTCTAAGTTTGGCATGACAAGCATTGACCACACTTCTTGCTGTGATTGTGATGACATCAGGATGAGATTCGGCTCTTTTTGATTCATTTCACAGTAGGCAGACTCTTTGTTGCACCTGTGTGTGCGTCACTGAGTCGTTGATAGTGGTCGGTGGTAGTCTCTTCCTCCTCCTTCTCTAGTGGGCCAAAGTGATTTCTCACTTCCACAATGTACTGAGCTCAGACCAGTTACGCTCACAGATCTCAATTTTGCAGATGACATTGTCCTGCTCTCTGACCAGATTGAGGAAGCACAGCAGCTACTGACAAAAGTGGAAATTGAGTACTACAAAGTTGGACTTCACCTAAACGCTAAAAAGACAGAGTACATGGCATTCAACTGCGATGAAGGTACTCTCAAGACCGTAAAGAATGATACCATTAAGAAAGTCTTAGACTTCAAGTACCTCGGGTCAAGAATGATGAGTTTGGAGAAGGACATAAAGATACGGAAAGCGCTGGTGTGGAGGGTTATGAACGACATGAAGGAAATATGGAGGTTGAACTTGACTAGAGGGCTCAAAAAGAGGATCTTCATAGCAGTCATAGAGTCCATTCTCACATACAGATGCGAGACGTGGACACTCACCAAGACCATGAGAAAGTCACTAGATGGTTGCTATGCATGAATGCTGCAGATGGCTCTTGATGTGAGTTGGCAACAGCACAGGATGAATGTCGAGCTCTATGACAACATACCGATGCTCACTACTAAAATTGAGGCAAGAAGATTGCAACTAGCGGGGCACTGTCTACGCCACCCTGAGTTACCTGCCAGCCTAGTCATCGCATGGGAGGATGAACCCTGGGTGCCCTCCCAAGCCTATGGTCAACACGCTCCAGAACACCCTGATGAGGGAGAGGGAGGAGTGGAGAGTCCGTCATCGTGCCTGACGCTGGCCGCTTAGGCCTGAGTCGACGTAGTAGCCGTGATTCAGTGATGCCCACAACATCAAACATGCCAATCTGTAACTGCGCTACAAGTTTGTTTACTTTATTCTGTATACTGCATGCATTCAAATATAACACTCTCAGTCCTGCATTCATCACCCTTTTTGATTCTGTCCCCCTTTTACATTGCAACTCATTCTATTGGCTGCAATTTTACCCTATCAGCATCTCCTTGCTAGCCATCTCAATACACATTTTGTCTGTTTGTAAAGCAATTACCCTGTCCTCAGCCCTATCACTCTGGTTCCCAACAGCTTGCTAAGTTATTTTAAACCTTCCCAAACAGCTGTAGCAAACCTGCCCACAAGGATATTGTTTCCCCTCGGGTTCAGATACAACCCATCCACTTCATACAGGTCATACCTTTCCCAGAAGAGATCCCAATGATCCATAAATCTGAACCCCTGCCCCCTGGACCAGTTCCTCGGTCATGTATTCATCTACCAAATTATCCTATTCTTATTCTCAATGGCATGTGACACAGGCAGCAATCCAGAAATTTCTACCCTGCAGGTCCTACTTTTCAGCTTTCTACCTTGCTCCCTATAATCTCTCTTCAGGACCTCCTCACCTTTCCTACCTGAGTCATTGGTGCCAATTTGTACCAAGACTTCTGGCTGCTCACCTTTCCTTTTTAGAATGTCATGGATCCAATCTGAGACGTCCCTGACCCTGGCACCTGGGAGGCAACATACCATCTGGATGTCTCTATCACATCTACAAAATGTCATCTCCCTCCTCTAACGATGCAGGTCCAAGCGCAGGTCAATGGAACTAAGCGCATTAATAGCTCATCATGAACTAGATGGGCTGAATAGCTTGTTTCTGTGTTGTATTCTATGACCCGGCAAAAATTTTAAGTCATAATGGCATTCATTTTTTTCTCCTTCCTGCAGGGGGTGATCCTAACGGACATTTCAACATGGACCGGACCAGTGGTATCCTGTCCACAAGCACCAGCCTGGACAGGGAATCTGTCTCACACTATACTCTGATCATTGTGGCATGGGATCAGGGGCACCCCCAGCGCAGCTGCTCGGCCTCAGTCTTTGTACACGTGTTAGACATCAACGACAACACTCCCACCTTCCAGGAGTCCAGCTACATGGCAGAGGTTGAAGAGGACAGTGCAGTTGGCACAATAGTTTTGCAGGTATCTGCAGTTGACGCTGATGCAGGTCCCAATGGCGAGGTGTTGTATTACCTGAGTGGTGAGTCACTGGGCATGTTCAGCATTGACAAGACAGGGAAGGTGAGTACAACCACGACACTGGATCGGGAGAAGCATACCTCATATTCATTCCTGGTGCGAGCCGTGGACTCTGCACCTTCGGATCCCAGGAGTTCCACCACCCGGGTAGAAGTTATTGTGAAGGACGTTAATGACAATTCTCCGCACTTCCTCACTGACCCACTCATCGTAAACATCTCCAGACACACTCCAGTCAATGAGCTGGTAGCCACCATGAAGGCAGAGGACAAAGATTTCGGTGCAAACGCCTCCATATTCTACAGGTTCTCCACCATGGTCCATGGATTCAGCATTAACTCCTTTACTGGCGAGATTCGCCTGCTGCATGCAGTGAGCTCGATGAGACTGAGAGAGCGCACACTCTTTGTGGTGGCCACAGACCAAGGGTCACCCGCCCGTTCATCCACCGGAGTGGTAATGGTGTACCTGAGGGAGGAACGTTACCTCGGCATCCGCTTCCGGCGCAGTGTCAGTGATGTGGCGCTGGCTGAGAATTCCGCACCAGGTAACAGAGCAAAGTGTCATCATCGCATCTGTCTGCACTCACACTCACACACACACTGACATCACTCACACTCACACACACACTGACATCACTCACACTCACACACACACTGACATCACTCACACTCACACACACACTGACATCACTCACACTCACACACACACTGACATCACTCACACTCACACACTCACTCTTCACAGTCACACACACACACACTGACATCACTCACACTCACACACACACTGACATCACTCACACTCACACACTCACTCTTCACAGTCACACACACACACACTGACATCACTCACACTCACACACACACTGACATCACTCACACTCACACACACACTGACATCACTCACACTCACACACACACTGACATCACTCACACTCACACACACACTGACATCACTCACACTCACACACACACTGACATCACTCACACTCACACACACACTGACATCACTCACACTCACACACTCACTCTTCACAGTCACACACACACACACTGACATCACTCACACTCACACACACACTGACATCACTCACACTCACACACACACTGACATCACTCACACTCACACACACACTGACATCACTCACACTCACACACACACTGACATCACTCACACTCACACACACACTGACATCACTCACACTCACACACTCACTCTTCACAGTCACACATATTCTCACCTTACACATTCACACACACCCACACGCTCACACACACACATTCACACCTCACACACTCGAAGTGCATATACACACACCTCACTCGCACTCAGATACATCACACACATTCACACCTCACACACTCACATCTATGTTTTTCATTTTAACCCTTGCTATTCATGTCCATACTGAAATGGCTTTTAATGTTGTTAATGTACCTGCCTTCACCACTGCCTCTGGCAGCTCATACCATATACTGACCTCCCTCTGGGTAAAGTTGCCCCTCAGGTTCCTCTTAAATCTTTCTCCTCTCATCTTAAGCCTGTGCCCTCTAGTTTTTAATTCCACTTCCCTGGGAAAAAGACAGTGCACATTCACCCTTTCCATGCCCTCATGACTTTATGCACCTTTATAAGGTCATCTATCAATCTTCTACATAGGAATAAGGTTCTACACTGCCTAGTCTCTGCCTATCACTCAAGTCCCAATATCATCTTCCCAAATTTCTCTACACTCTTTACAGGTTAATAAAGACAACCAAATATGTATACAGCATAGAGATGGAGCATAACATGGGAAAATGTGACCCTCACTTCAGGAGGATAAATGACAAGACAAATTATTATTTGTGAAGTCTCCTTTTTATCTCTCTCCCCCCTCTCCCCTTCTCCCCCTCCCTCCCTCCTCCCCCTCACTCTCCTTTTTTTTCTCTCTCTCCTTCTCTTTTTGTGGCAACATTAAACCCTGGCAATTATTATTGCCTTTACACTCCCATGGGACAGGGACAGGGATGTTGGCAGCTTCTCTTCAAACTGGACGTGTCTGGCCTTGGACACTGAGCGCTCTGTGTAAATGCAGTCTTTCTCTTTCCGCAGGCACGTCAGTGGTCAGGATCCAAGCCCAGCATCAGAATGGCTCCAATCGAGGAATCCTCTATAGTATCTTCAGTGGGAATGAGAGGGGTGCCTTCACTATTCGCTCTCATACTGGTAGGTGGAGGGAAGGGGAGGATGGAATAGGACAAGGGGACAAGATGCAGATTGAGATGGGATGTGCAGGAGGGTAGGAGTATAGAGGGACGGCCTCCACAGCTGTCTGTGCCAATGAATTTCACAATCTAGCCACCTTTTGGCTAAAGAAATTTCTCGTTATCTCTGTTCAAAATGAACATCCCTCTATTTTGAGGCTGTGCCCTTCAGTACTAGACTCACCCACCGTAGGAAATATCCTCTCCACATCCACTCAACCCAGACCTTTCAATATCAATAGGTGTAGGGAGTGTTAGGTGGGGCTGACAAGTCGAAACAGATCTAGGAGAAGGGGAGAGGCTGGGAGCAATTTAAAATGAGGCTAACATTAGGTGTGAGCAAGAGAGGTCTTATTGTAATTTGTAGTAAGTTTTCTGTATTGTATAACACCATAAGATCATAAGACATAGGAGCAGAATTAGGCCATTTGGCCCATCATATCTGCTCCACCATTGTGACTGATCCAATTTTCCTCTCAGCCCTGATCTCCGCCTTCGCTCCGCATCCCAACATGCACTGACCAATCGAGAAACTGTCAACCACTGCCTTAAATGTACTTAAAGACTTGGCCTACACAGCTGACTGAGGCAAAGGATTCCAGAGATTCACCACTCTCTGGCTAAAAAAAATCTTCCTCATCTTTGTTCTAAAAGAACACCCTCTATTCTGAGGCTGTCCCCTCTGGTCTTAGACTCTCCTACCATTGGAAATGTTCACTCCACATCCACTCTATCAAAGCCTTTCAACATTTAATAAGTTTCAATGGGGTCACCCTCGTTCTTTTGAAATCTAGTGAACACAGGACCAGAACCACCAGACACTCCTCATATGACAAGCCATTCAATCCTGGAATCATTTCTGTGAACCTCCTTTGAACCCTCTCCAGTTTCAGCACATCCTTTCTAAGATAAGGGGCCCAAACTTGCTCACAAAACTCCATGAGGCCTCACCAGTGCTTTATAAAGTCTAAGCGTTGCTTTTATATTCTAATCCTCTTGAAATGAATGCTAACATTGCATTTGCCTTCCTCACCACTGACTCAACCTGCAAATTAACATTTAGGGAATCCTGCACAAGAACTCCCAAGTCCCTTCACATGTCAGTTTTTTTGTATTTTTTTTCTCCATGCCCCTCCATTTCTTCTACAAAAGTTCATAACCATACATTTCAGATTCAGATTCAGTTTACTGTCATTTAGAAACCACAAATGCAATGCAGTTAAATAATGAGAAAATGATATCACAAAAAAGCAGACGACAAAACAGACCACGTAATGTTTGGTAATCCCTAATCCAGAGTCCGGAGAAGCTGCTGCCTAACACTGTATGCCATCTGCCATTTCTTTTCCCATTCTCCTAATCTTTCTAAATCCTTCTGTAGCTTCTCTACTTCCCCAAAACTACATGCCCCTCCACCTATCTTCTTATCATCTGCAAACTTGGCAACAAAGCCATCAATTCCATCATTCAAATCAATGCCATATAATGTAAAAAGAATTGGTCACAACACAGACCCCTGTGGATCACCATTAGTCACCAACAGCCAGCCAGAAAAGCCTCCCTATATTCCCACCCTTTGCCTCCTGCCAATCAGCCATGGTGCTTAATCTGTGCTGGGATCTTCCCTGTAATTCCATGGGCTCATAACTTGTTAAGCAACCTCATGTGTGGCACCTTGTCAAAAGCCTCTGAAGATCCAAATACACAACAACCAATTCTCCTTTGTCTATCCTGCTTGTTACTTCAAAGTATTCCAAGTGACTTGTCAGGCAAGATTTTTTCTTGGCTACGGCCTATTTTATCATGTGCCTCCACGTATCTTGAGACCTCATCCTTAATAATGGACGCCACCATTTTTCCAACCTCTAAGGTCAAACTAATTGGCCTATAATTTCCTTTCCATTGTCTCCCTTCTTGAAGATTGGAGTGACATTTGCAATTTTCCAGTCTTCCAGAACCATTCCAGAATCAGGCGATTCTTAAAAGATCATTACTAATGCCTCCACGATCTCTTCAGCTATGGCACGTACACCAGAACTCTGGCACGTACACCATCTGGTCCGGGTAGTCAAGGTATCTACCTTCAGACCTTTCAGTTTCCCAAGAATCTTCTCTCTAGTTATGATATTGTACTGTTGTGACAAAAAAAAAATCAAATTTCATGACATCAGGGACATTTAAGAGACTCTTAAATAAGCATATGGATGATAGAAAAATGGAGGGCTATGTTGGAGGGAAGGGTTACATTGGTCTTATTGTAGGTTATAAGGTCAACACGCATTGTGGGCCGAAGGGCATATATGGTGCTATACTATTCTACGTTCTGTATATCTGTGTAAATCTAATTCTCATTTGGAAGGGACAAGTTTAGCCTTCAGCAGACGGTTTGAGCTCTGACCTAAGGTCACTCATCTACAGAATCAACAGTTGATGCTGCTGTGTGAAGTGTGCAGCCAAGTCCTCTGTGGGAAGCATGAATCCCCCTTGGTTCTGACAGTTGTTTTTATATTTGCCTCAGTTCTTGGGCCATTAAAAGCTGAACGTGGACTGAGCCAAACATTTGTGGGATTCCAAGCTACACTGCTGCACTCTGCTTGCAATGTGTGTGTTATAGGTGTTTACGTGTCAAAGTGCGGGGGTACATAGTTTGAAGGTCAATTCTAATCAGTCCCATACCTCCCCTGGCAGGTTCCTCTCACACCTCTTATAAAGTGGAGGCTGCTCCACACATTTCGTGACAGCCTTTCCCTGGCAAAAAGCTGACAGCAGTGACTCACAGCTCCTGAGACCCTGAATGGAGCATAGCCTGGCCTCTGAGGTTTGGCTGCAGTGTGTGGCTCACATTAGGCTCTGGGGTTGGCAATAGTAAACAGTACGTCATGATCTGCTGTGTCTCCACGAACACCACATTCTGCTGTAAACAGCATGCAGAGAGTTTATCATAACTAACTTAATGCTGAAACTATAACAAGAGCAAAATAGCAAGGCAGTGTATATAAATCTGATGGAAGAGTGGAAGAAGCTGTTCTTAAAACATTGTGTTTTTTCAAGCTCCTGTACCTCCTTCCTGATGTTAGAAATGGGAAGAGGCATATTATTGATGGTCAGCGTCCTTAGACCTTAAGACCATTAGACATAGGGACAGAATCTGGTCCTAGACTCCCCACTCATTCTTCTAAACTCCAGCAGACACAGGCACAGACTCACCAAACACTCGTCATATGTTAACCCTTTCATTCCTGGAATCATTCTCATGAACCTTCTCCGGACCTTCTCCAATGCTAGCGTATCTTTTCTTATAAAGGGGCCCAAAACTCTTCACAATACTCTGTGCAGTCTGACCAATGCCTTGCATCATATCTAGTCCTCTCGAAATGAATGCTAACATTGCATTTGCCTTCCTCCACCACTGACTTAATCTGCAAATTACCCTTTAGGGAACCTGCACAAGAACCCCCAAATCCCTTTGCAGCTCTGATTTCTGAATTTTCTTCTTGTTTAGAAAATCCTTAATGATGGATGCTGCCTGGATTATTTAGGCATTTTATAACCATATAACAATCACAGCACGGAAACAGGCCATCTCGGCCCTCCTAGTCCGTGCCGAACTCTTAATCTCACCTAGTCCCACCTACCCGCACTCAGCCCATAACCCTCCACTCCTTTCCTGTCCATATACCTATCCAATTTTACCTTAAATGACACAACTGAACTGGCCTCTACTACTTCTACAGGAAGCTCATTCCACACAGCTATCACTCTCTGAGTAAAGAAATACCCCCTCGTGTTTCCCTTAAACTTCTGCCCCCTAACTCTCAAATCATGTCCTCTCATTTGAATCTCCCCTACTCTCAATGGAAACAGCCTATTCACGTCAACTCTATCTACCCCTCTCAAAATTTTAAATACCTCGATCAAATCCCCCCTCAACCTTCTACGCTCCAATGAATAGAGACCTAACTTGTTCAACCTTTCTCTGTAACTTAAGTGCTGAAACCCAGGTAACATCCTAGTAAATCGTCTCTGCACTCTCTCTAATTTATTGATATCTTTCCTATAATTCGGTGACCAGAACTGTACACAATATTCCAAATTTGGCCTTACCAATGCCTTGTACAATTTTAACATTACATCCCAACTTCTGTACTCAATGCTTTGATTTATAAAGGCCAGCGTTCCAAAAGCCTTCTTCACCACCCTATCTACATGAGACTCCACTTTCAGGGAACTATGCACAGTTATTCCTAGATCTCTCTGTTCCTTTGCATTCCTCAATGCCCTATCTTTCACCCTGTATGTTCTATTTGGATTATTCCTGCCAAAATGTAGAACCTCACACTTCTCAGCATTAAACTCCATCTGCCAATGTTCAGCCCATCCTTCTAACCGGCGTAAATCTCCCTGCAAGCTTTGAAAACCCACCTCATTATCCGCAACACCTCCTACCTTAGTATCATCGGCATACTTACTAATCCAATTTACCACCCCATCATCCAGATCATTTATGTATATTACAAACAACATTGGGCCCAAAACAGATCCCTGAGGCACCCCGCTAGTCACCGGCCTCCATCCCGATAAACAATTATCCACCACTACTCTCTGGCATCTCCCATCTAGCCACTGTTGAATCCATTTTATTATTCCAGCATTAATACCTAACGACTGAACCTTCTTAACTAACCTTCCATGTGGAACTTTGTCAAAGGCTTTGCTGAAGTCCATATAGACTACATCCACTGCCTTACCCTTGTCAACATTCCTCGTATCTTCTTCAAAAAATTCAATAAGGTTTGTCAAACATGACCTTCCACGCACAAATCCATGCTGGCTACTTCTAATCAGATCCCGTCTATCCAGATAATTATTAATACTATCTCTAAGAATACTTTCCATTAATTTACCCACCACTGATGTCAAACTGACAGGTCTATAATTGCTAGACTTACTTCTAGAACCCTTTTTAAACAATGGAACCACATGAGCAATATACCAATCCTCCGGCACAATCCCCGTTTCTAATGACATCTTAAAGATCTCCGTCAGAGCTCCTGCTATTTCTACAAACTTCCCTCAAGGTCCTGGGGAATATCCTGTCAGGACCCGGAGATTTATCCACTTTTAAATTTCTTAAAAGCGCCAGTACTTCCACCTCTTTAATTTAGTTTAGTTATTTCAGCAAAGCATCATGGTCAAGAGGGCCTGTTTCTCTACTGTACTCATCTGTGTTCTGTTTACTTCACAAGTGGAATATCCAATGCTGTTCCTCTGGTTCACGCCTGCCCTTCCCAGAAGTGGAGGGGGTAGAAATGTGGGAATGCGAGGGGAGCTGAAACAGTCATAAAGTCACAGGTTTGAAAATAGGGCATTCAGCCCAACTGATCCATGCTGACTGTGTTGCAAGTGAATTCATCCCATCTGCCTATATTTGGTCTACAGTCCTCAAAAACAGTCCTATTCATGTACCTATCTAGATGACCCTTACAGCAAAGGTGTGCAGTGTTGTTTACCCCAGCTAAGTCTGAAACCAGGGGTCATGTGTTCAGAGTTAAGAAACTGATCATGAATTAGGAACATTATTCCATGCAGAGGCTACTGAACCTTCAGAACACTTCAAACGTGAAAATCTGCAGATGCTGGAAATCCGAGCAATACACACAAAATGCTAGAGGCAGCATCTATGGAAAAGAGTACAGTCAACGTTTTGGGTCGGACTGCTTCTGCGCTGATTGGACCTGGCATTTAGACCAGATTTTTCAATGAAGGACTCGAGTGAGTTGAGGAGATGGTGTTCAGGTAGACATGATCCTGATGAATAAGAGAATAGTCTCATGGGGCTGTATAGCCTATTCCTCTCTATTTCTAATCTTCTACTGTTTTATCTCAGGTGATATCTCCATTAAGAGCTCAGCTGGGCTGGACTTTGAGGAAGCACCCCGCCTGCGCCTAGTTATTAAGGCCGAATCATCAACATCAGCTGTTTTCACCTCGGTCACACTTGTTCTGCAGGATGTGAACGATAACCTGCCCCATTTCCAACAGCAGAATTATGTGGCCTTTCTCTGGGAGGCTCAGGGTTACAGCACACCAATTATGCAGGTAGGTAGTCTCTCAGTCCCTTTCCCTTGGGTGGGAGACCTATACACTGACTGGTGTCTCCCAGTCCCTCCCTCTCAGGGGATATCTGTACACTGTCTGGTGTCTCTTAGTCCCTCTCTTTCAGATGAATAACTGTACTCTTCAGTCAGTCACTCTCAGTGGGAAATCATTACACTGACCAGTCTCTCTCAGTCCCTGTCTCTCGGGGGAGATCTGTACACTCACTGGAGTCTCTCAGTCCCTCTCTGTCAGAGGGAGATCTGTACACTGACCATTGTCTCTTAGTCCTTCTCTCTCAGGGGGAGACTGGTGTCTCTCAGGGGGAAATCTGTACATTGATCAGTGTTTCTTGGTCCCTCTCTTGGGGGGGGGTGGGCAGGTGTGGGGAGGGGAGATCTATTCGCTGACTGGTGTCTCTCGGTCCTTCTCCTTGGGGAGGGCAGGGGGAGATCTGTACACTGACTGATGTCTCTCGCTCCCTCTCTCTGCGGGGGGGGGGGGGCAGAGACAGGGAGGGGAGATCTGCACTCTGACTGGTGTCTCTCGGTCCCTCTCTCTGGGGGTGTGTGGGGGCAGAGACAGGGAGGGGAGATCTGTACACTGACTGGTGTCTCTCTGCTCCTCTCTCTGTAGCATAGAGTCACAGAGTTATGAAAAAATAGAGCAGGAAAACAGGCCTTTCAGCCCATCAACCTGCACCGGGACCACAGCACTCCACACCCCCATCATCCATGTACCTATCCAAACTTCACTTATAAGTTGAAATGGTGCTTGCAAGCACCAGTTGTGCTGGCAACTTGTTCCACAACCTCACAACCCTCTGACTGAAGGAGCTTCCTTTCATGTTCCTCTTAAACTTTTCACCTTTCACCCTTAACCCTCCGAATCTCAGTGGAAAAAGCCTGCTTGCATTTTCCCTAACGATACTCCTCATAATTTTGTAAACCTCTATCAAATCTTTTCTCAGTCTTTTATGTTCTAAGGAATACAGTCCTAACCTATTCAATCTTTCCTGATAACTCAGGTCCTCAAGACCCAGAAACATCCTTGTCAATTTTCTCTGTTCTCTTTCAACATTATTTACATCTTTCCTGTAGGTAGGTGATCAAAAGTGCACACAATGCTCCAAATGAGGCCTCACCAACACTGTACACAACTTCAACATAACATCCCATGTCCCGAATGCAATACTTTGATTTTTGAAGGCCAATATGCCAGAAGCTTTTTTTATGAACCTATCTACCAGTAATGCTGATTTCAACAAATTATGGGCTTCTATTCCCAGATCCCTCTAATCTACCACACTTCTCAGTGCCCGACCTCCCTACCGTTCACTGTGTAAAACCTACCCTGATGGGTCCTACTGAAATGCAACACCACACACTTGTCTCCATTATATTCCAGCTGGCAGTTTTCAGCCCATTTTTCCAGCTGGTCTAAATCCCTCTGTAAGCCATGATAGCCTTCGTCTCTGTTCACTACACCTCTGATCTTGATGTCATCTGCAAATTTGCTGATCCAGTTAACACATTATCATCCAGATTGTTGATATAGATGACAGACAACAATGGTCCCGGCACCGATTCCTGCTGCACTCCACTAGTCACAGGCCTCCAGTCAGAGAAACAAGCATCTACTGTCACTCTCTGGCTTCTCCCACAAAGCCAATGTCTAATCCAATTTACTACCTCATTTACTACCTGACTAGCTGCACCACTGCCTGTTCGGGGAACTGTACCTCCCTCAATCACAGGACTCTGCAGAGAGTGGTGCGGACAGCCCAGTGCATCTGTAGTTGTGAATTCCCCATCATTCAGGAGAATTACAAGAACAGATGTGTAAAAAGGGCCTGAAGGATCATTGGGGACCTGAGTCACCCCCACCACCCTAATACCATCTGGTAAATGGTACCGCAGCATAAAAGCCAGGTCAAACAGGCTCCAGGACAGCTTCTTCCACCAGGCCATCAGACTGATGAACTCACGCTGATTTGAGTGTACTCTATTTTACATTGACTGTTCTATTTATTATAAATTATTATAAATTGCTATGATTGCACATTGCACATTTAGATGGAGATGTAAAGATTTTTGCTCCTTGTGTATGTGAAAGATGTAAGAAATACAGTCAATTCAATTGAATCTTGAATGCCAAGTGACTGAACCTTCTTGACAAACCTCCAATGAGGGAATTTGTCAAAGACCTTGTGATCAAAAGCCCAACTAAACTAATCCCATCTGTCTACACAATGTCCATATCCCTCCATTTACATCACATTCATGTGCCTATCCCTTTCTTTCATAGAAATATGTCCACCACCAACCCCAGTGGCACTTTCCAGGCACCCACCACTCACTGTGTAAAAACCTTGCCATCACATTTTTCTGAAATTGCCCTCTCTCACTTTAAATGCATGACCTCTGGTATTAGATATTTCAACCTGGAAATAAGATACTGTCTGTCTGCTCAATCTATGCTTCTCATAATCTTATAAACCTCCATCAGATCTCCTGTCAACCTCTGACGCTGCAGAGAAAACAACCCAAGTTTGTCCAATCTGGGCAGCACCCTGGTAAACCTTTCACCATCCTTCCTCTCATGTGGTGACCAGAATTGAATGCAAACTCCAAATATGGCTTAACTGATTTACAAAAAACACCATAAGACTATAAGACATAGAAGTAGAATTAGGCCATTTGATCCATTAAGTCTGCTCTGCCATTCCATCATCGCTGATTTATTATTCCTTAACCCCATTTGTTTGCCTTCTCCCTGTAACCTTCGACACTGCTACTGATAAAGAATTTATCAAGCTCCATCTTAAATATACCTAATGACTTGGCTTTCACAGCCTCTCGTGGCAACAAATTCCACAGATTAAACCACTCTCTGGCTAAAGAAAATCCTCCTCATCTCTGTTCTAAATGGACACCCCTCTAACCTGAGGCTGTGCCCTCTGGTCCTAGACTCCCCCACCATAGGAAATATCTTCCCTGTGGAAAGGGTGTACCTGGAAAGTGGGAGACCTTCAAAAATGAAAATTTGAGATAACAAAGGTTGTACATGCCTATCAGAATAAAATGTAAAGATAACAAGTTTATGGAACCTTGTTTTCTCAAGAGATATTGAGGCCCTGGTTAAGAGAAAAAGGAAGGTGCATAAGAGGCATAGGCAAGTAAGAACAAATGAGATGTTTATGGAGTACAAGAAATGCAAGAGAATACTTAACTAAGAGATCAGGAGGGCAAAAAGAAGGTATGAAGTTCCCCTAGCAGACAAGGTGAAGAAGAGTCCCAAGGGAGGCTACAGATTTGTTAAGAGCAGAAGAATTGCAAGGGACAAACTAGGTCCTCTGCAAGATCAGACTGGTGTTCCATATGTGGAGCCAAAAGAGAAAAGATGGAGGGTGGGGTGGTTTTCATCTGTAATTACTTGGGAGACAAATGCAGAGTCTATAGAAGTGATACAAAGCAGCATCCTGGACCCCGTACATATTACAGAGGAAGAGGTATTTGCAACCCTGAGGCAAATCAGGGTGAATAAATCCCCAGAGCCTGACAAGGTGTTCCCTCAGATCCTATGAGAGGCAAGTGCAGAAATTGCCAGGGCCCTTTCAGAGATATTTAAAACATCGTTAGCGACAGGAGACGTACCAAAGGACTGGAGGATGGCCAGTGTTGTTCAACTGTTTGAAAAAGGCTCTAAACAGAAACCAAGAAATTATAGGCCAGCGAATCTGACATCAGTTGTGGGAAAGTTATTGGAAGGTATTCTAAGGGAATGGATGTATTAGTATTTAGACCACAAGACCATAAGAATATAAGATTAAGGAGCAGAATTAGGCCATTTGGCCCATTGAGTCTGCTCCACCATTTCATCATGGCTGATCCAACTTTCCTCCCAATCCCAATCTCCTACCTTCTCCCTGTATCCCTTCATGCCCTGCCCAGTCAAGAATCTATCAACCTCTGCCTCGCAAATACATAAAGACTTGGCCTCCAAAGCTTCCCATGGCAAAGAATTCCACAGATTCACCACTCTCTTACCTCATTCTAAAATGATGCCCCTCTATTCTGTGGCTGTGTCCTCTAGTCTTAGACTCTCTCACCATAGGAAACATCGTCTCCACATAAACTCTCTCAAGGCCTTTCACCATTTCATAGGTTTCAATGAGGTCACCCCTCATTCTTCTCAGTTCCAGTGAACACAGGCCCAGAGACATCAAACGCTCTTCATATGACAAGCCATTCAATCCTGGAAAAAATTTTGCGAACCTCCTTTGAACTATCTACAGTTTCAGCACATCCTTTCTATGAAAAGTGGCTCAAACTGCTCACAATACTCCAGGCCTCACCAGTGGTTTATAAAACTCAACATTGCATCCTTGCTTTTATATTCTAGTCCTCTTGAAATGAATGCTAACATTGCATTTGCCTTCCTCACCACATATTCAAACTGCAAATTAACGTTTAGGCAATCCTGAACAAACAGCATAAAGTCCCTTTGCACCTCAGTTTTTTGCATTTTCTCTCCATTTAAAAAATAGACAACCCTATCATTTCTTCTACCAAAGTGCATGACAGAAACACACTTACCGACACTGTATTCCATCAGCCATTTTTTACCCATTCTCCCAATCTGTCTTTCTGTACTTCCTCAAAACTATCTGCCTCTCCACCTATCTTCATATCATATCTTCAAAGCCTTGCAACAAAACCATCAATTTCATCATCCAAAATAATTGAAATATAACATAAATAGAATCGGTTCCAACAGGAAACCCTGAGAAACATCACGAGTCACCAGTAGCCAATCAGAAAAGGCTCCCATTATTCCTACTCTTTGCCTCCTGCCGGTCAGCCACCATTTTATCCATGCTTGAATCATTCCTGTAATAAGTTCCTCATACGGTAACCCTTTCATTCCTGAAATCATTCTCGTGAATCTTCTCTGAACCCTTTCCAATGTCAATATATCCTTTCTAAAATAAGGAGCCTAAAACTGCACACAATACTCCAAGTGTGGTCTCATGAGTGCCTTACAGAACCTCAACATTGTATCCTTCCTCTTGTATTCTATACCTCTAGAAATGAATGCCAACATTATATAACCATATAACAATCACAGCACAGAAACAGGCCACCTCGGCCCTCCTAGTCCGTGCCGAACTCTTAATCTCACCTAGTCCCACCTACCCGCACTCAGCCCATAACCCTCCACTCCTTTCCTGTCCATATAACTATCCAATTTTTTTAAATGACAAAATTGAACCTGCCTCTACCACTTCTACTGGAAGTTCATTCCACACAGCTACTACTGTCTGAGTAAAGAAGTTCCCCCTCGTGTTACCCCTAAACTTTTGCCTCCTAACTCTCAAATCATGTCCTCTCATTTGAATCTCCCCTACTCTCAATGGAAACAGCCTATTCACGTCAACTCTATCTATCCCTCTCAAAATTTTAAATACCTCGATCAAATCCCCCCTCAACCTTCTACGCTCCAATGAATAGAGACCTAACTTGTTCAACCTTTCTCTGTAACTTAAGTGCTGAAACCCAGGTAACATCCTAGTAAATCATCTCTGCACTCTCTCTAATTTTTCCTATAATTCGGTGACCAGAACTGTACACAATATTCCAAATTTGGCCTTACCAATACCTTGTACAATTTTAACATTACATCCCAACTTCTGTACTCAATGCTTTGATTTATAAAGGCCAGCGTTCCAAAAGCCTTCTTCACCACCCTATCTACATGAGACTCCACCTTCAGGGAACTATGCACTGTTATTCCTAGATCTCTCTGTTCCTCTGCATTCCTCAATGCCCTACCATTTACCCTGTATGTTCTATTTGGATTATTCCTGCCAAAATGTAGAACCTCACACTTCTCAGCATTAAACTCCATCTGCCAACGTTCAGCCCATTCTTCTAACCGGCATAAATCTCCCTGCAAGCTTTGAAAACCCACCTCATTATCCGCAACACCTCCTACCTTAGTATCATCGGCATACTTACTAATCCAATTTACCACCCCATCATCCAGGTCATTTATGTATATTACAAACAACATTGGGCCCAAAACAGATCCCTGAGGCACCCCGCTAGTCACCGGCCTCCATCCCGATAAACAATTATCCACCAGTACTCTCTGGTATCTCCCATCTAGCCACTGTTGAATCCATTTTATTACTCCAGCATTAATACCTAACGACTGAACCTTCTTAACTAACCTTCCATGTGGAACTTTGTCAAAGGCCTTCGCCTTTGCATTGCATTCGCCTTCTTCACAACTGACTCAACCTGGAGGTTAACCTTTAGGGTATCCTGCACAAGGACTCCCAAGTCCCTTTGCATCTCTGCATTGTGAATTCTCTCCCCATCTAAATAATATTTTACTCATTTATTTCTTCCACCAAAGTGAATGACCATACACTTTCCAACATTGTATTTCATTTGCCACTTCTTTGCCCATTCTCCTAACCTATCTAAGTCTCTGTGCAGGCTCTCTGTTTCCTCAACACTATCTGCTCCTCCACCTATCTTCGTATCATCAGCAAATTCAGTAAATCTTGCTAAGCTGCCCCAAGTGTGGCACCTTATCAAAGGCCTTCTGAAAATACAACTCTACTACATCTCCTTTGTCTACCCTGCTTGTAATTTCCTGTTTTGTGTTGGTGCATGGCCAAGTGGCTAAGGCGTTGGTCTAGTGATCTGAAGGTCGCTAGTTCGAGCCTCAGCTGAGGAGCGTGTTGTGTCCTTGAGCAAGGTACTTAACCACACATTGCTCTGCGATGACACCAGTGCCAAGCTGTATCGGCCTAATGCCCTTCCCTTGGACAATATTGGTGGCATGGAGAGTAAAGACTTGCAGCTTGGGCAACTGCTGGTCTTCCATACAACTTTGCCCAGGCCTCAGTCAACATTGAAATCGATGGACAGCCGAAGAAGAAGAAAAGAATTTCCTCAAAAAATTGCAGTAGATTAGTCGAGCAGGATTTTCCTTTCAGGAAACCATGCTAGCTTTGGCCTATCTTGTCAAGTGCCTCCAGGAAGTTTGTAATCTCATTCGTAACAATCGACTCCAACAATTTCCCAACCACTGATGTCAGACTAACAGGTCTATAGTTTCCTTTCTGCTGCCTCCCACCTTTCTCAAATAATGGAGTAACATTTGCAATTTTCCAGTCAAACAGTATAACCATACAACCATATAACAATTACAGCAAGGAAACAGGCCACCTCAGCCCTTCTAGCCTGTGCCGAATGCTTACTCTCACCTAGTCCCACCTACCTGCACTCAACTCATAATCCTTGATTCCTTTCCTGTCCATATACCTATCCAATCATTTTTTAAATGACAAAATCAAACCTGCCTCTACCACTTCTACTAGAAGCTCATTCCACACAGCTACCACTCTGAGTAAAGAAGTTCCCCCTCATGTTACCCCTAAACTTTTGCCCCTTAACTCTCAACTCAGAATACAATGCAATACAATACAATGCTGGTACAATGCCAAAATCTATCGATTGTTGAAAGATCATTGTTAATGCCTCCGCAATCTCTCCAGCTACTTCCTTCAGAACCCGAGGGTGCATTCCATCATGTCCAGGAGATTTATCCACCCTCAGACCATTAAACTTCCTGAGCACCTTCTCAGTTGTAATTTTCACTGCACAAACTTCACTTCCCTGACACTCTTGAATGTCCGGTATACTGCATATGTCTTCCACTGTGAAGACTGATGCAAAATACGCATTCAGTTCCTCTGCCATCTCTGTGTCTTTCATTCCAATATCTCCAGTGTCATTTTCTGTTGGTCCTATATCTACCTTTATATATCTTTTACCCTTTATATGCTTAAAAAAGCTCCTAGTATCTTCTTTGATGTTAGTCACCAGCTTCCTTGCATAATTCATCTTTTCCTTCCTAGTGATCTTCTTAGTTTCCTTCTGCAAATTTTTATAAGCTTCCCAATCCTCTGTCTTTCCACTAGCTCTGGCTTCCTTGTATACCCTCTCTTTCACTTTTACTTTGGCTCTGACTTCATTTTTCAGCCACGGTAGTGTCCTTCTTCCATTTGAAAATTTCTTCTTATTTGGAATACATTTGTCTTGCACTTCCCTCATTTTTTGCAGAAACTCTAGCTATTGTTGCTCTGCTGTCCTTCCTGCTAGTGTACCTTTCCAGTCAACTTTGGTCAGTTCCCCTCTCGTGCCGTTGTAATTTATTCCACTGAAATACCGACAGTTTGGAATTTAGTTTCTCCTTCTCAAATTTCAAAGTGAACTCGATCATATTGTGATCACTGTTCCCTAAAGGTTCCTTAACCTTAAGCTCTCTTATCATCTCTGGATCATTGAACAACAGCCAATCCCCAAGAGGGCTCAACAACAATCTGTTCTAAAAGCCATCCTTTAGACATTCTACAAATCCTCTCTCCTGAGGTCCAATACTGTCTTGGTTTTCCTAATCCACTTTCATGTTAAAATCATGACATTGCCCTCTGACATGCCTTTTCTATCTCCTGCTGTAATTTGTAATCCTCAACCTGACTGCTGTTTGGAGGCCTGTATACAACTGCCGTTAGGGTCCTTTTACCCTTGCCATTTCTTAAGTCAACCCATAGAGACTCTACACCTTCTGATCCTATGTCATCCTTTGCTAATGATTTAAAATTATTTATTTTACACAGGGCCACACAACGCCCTCTGCCTACATAGAACATAGAATAGTACAGCACATTACAGGCCCTTCGGCCCACAATGTTGTGTTGACCCTCAAACCCTGCCTCCCATATAACCCCCCACCTGAAATTCCTCCATATACCTGTCTAGTAGTCTCTTAAATTTCACTAGTGTATCTGCCTCCACCACTGACTCAGGCAGTGCATTCCACGCACCAACCACTCTCTGAGTGAAAAACCTTCCTCTAATATCCCCCTTGAACTTCCCACCCCTTACCTTAAAGCCATGTCCTCTTGTACTGAGCAGTGGTGCCCTGGGGAAGAGGCGCTGGCTGTCCACTCTGTCTATTCCTCTTAATATCTTGTACACCTCTATCAAGTCTCCTCTCATCCTCCTTCTCTCCAACGAGTAAAGCCCTAGCTCCCTTAATCTCTGATCATAATGCATACTCTCTAAACCAGGCAGCATCCTGGTAAATCTCCTCTGTACCCTTTCCAATGCTTCCACATCCTTCCTATAGTGAGGCGACCAGAACTGGACACAGTACTCCAAGTGTGGCCTAACTCGAGTTTTGTAGAGCTGCATCATTACATCACATCTCTTAAACTCTATCCCTTGACTTATGAAAGCTAACACCCCTTAAGCTTTCTTAACTACCCTATCTACCTGTGAGGCAACTTTCAGGGATCTGTGGACATGTACCCCCAGATCCCTCTGCTCCTCCACACTACCAAGTATCCTGCCATTTGCTTTGTACTCTGCCTTGGAGTTTGTCCTTCCAAAGTGTACCACCTCACACTTCTCTGGGTTGAACTCCATCTGCCACTTCTCAGCCCACTTCTGCATCCTATCAATGTCTCTCTGCAATCTTTGACAATTCTCTACACTATCTACAACACCACCAACCTTTGTGTCATCTGCAAACTTGCCAACCCACTCTTGTACCCCCACATCTGGGTTGTTAATAAAAATCACAAAAAGTAGAGTTCCCAGAACAGATCCTTGTGGGACACCACTAGTCACAACCATCCAATCTGAATGTACTCCCTCCACCATGACCCTTCTGCAGGCAAGCCAATTCTGAATCCACCTGGCCAAACTTCCCTGGATCCCATGCCTTCTGACTTTCTGAATAAGCCTACCATGTGGAACCTTGTCAAATGCCTTACTAAAATCCATGTAGATCACATCCACTGCACTACCCTCATCTATATACCTGGTCACCTCCTCAAAGAACTCTACCAGGCTTGTTAGGCATGATCTGCCTTTCACAAAGCCATGCTGACTGTCCCTGATCAGACCTTGATTCTCTAAATACCCATAGATCCTATCTCTAAGAATCTTTTCCAATAGCTTTCCCACCACAGACGTAAGGCTCACTGGTCTATAACTACCTGGACTATCCCTACTACCTTTTCTGAACAAAGGGACAACATTCGCCTCCCTCCAATCCTCCGGTACCATTCCCGTGGACAACGAGGACATAAAGATCCTAGCCAGAGGTTCAGCAATTAATCAATTAATCTGCCTACTAACCTATCTTTTTGATACACTGTATATCCTTGGATGTTCAGCTCCCAATGGCAGCTATCCTTTAGCCAAGGTTCAGAGATGGCCACAATGTCATACTTGCTAATCTGTAACTGAATTTCAAGATAGTTATTTTATTAATAATGCTGTGTGCATTTAAATATAACACTTTCAGTCCAGTATTTGTTGCTTTCCGTTTTAATTGCACCACACCTCTATTGCCCTGTAACTCATCCCATGGGCTGTCATTATGCCTCATCTCCTGCCTGTTCTTTCTATCATCTAAGTTGCACACTATCTTTGATTTATTTCTGTTTCCCCCTCTAGCATACCACTAATTTTTCTCTATCGTATGCGCTCTCTTTGGCTTTTATGTTGGCTTGGACTTCTCTTGTTAGCCATGGTTGTGTCATCTTTCCTTTAGAATACTTCTTCCTCTTTAGGATGCATATACCCTGTGCCTTCCAAATTGCTTCCAGAAATTCCAATCATTGCTGCTCTGCCATCATCCCTGCCAGTGGTCATAACCAATAAATTCTTGCCAACTTCTCTCTCATGCCACTGTAATTCACTTTACTCCACTGTAATACTGATACTTCTCACATTAGCTTCTCCTTCTCAAATTGCATGGTGAATTTGATCATATTATATTGATCATATCATATTTGATCAAGAAGGGCCAAAAGGCCTGTTTCTGTGCTGTAATGTTCTATGGTTCTGTGATTACTTGTTTCTCAGAGTTCCTTTACCTTAAGCTCGCTAATCAATTCTGGTTCACTGCATAACACCCAGTCCAGAACAACTGACCCCCTGGTGGGCTCAACCACGAGCTGTCCTAAAAAAAATCATCTCGTAGACATCCTAGAAATTTTCCCTCTTGGAACCTAGTACCAAACTGATTTTCCCAAACTACCTGCATATTGAAATCCCCCATGGCTATTGTAACATTGCCCTTTTGGCATGCATTTTCTATCTTCCATTGTAACTTATAGACCACATCCTTCCTACTGTTTGGGGGTCTGTACACATTAGAGTCTTTTAAGCCTTGCAGTTCCTGAGCTCTATCCACAATGAGTCAACACCTTCCAACCTTATGTCACCTCTTTCTAAAGATTTGATTTAATTTTTTTTATCGACAGAGCAATGCCAACCCCTCTGCCTTCCTGCCATGTCCTTTCAATACAATGTGTATCCTCGGACATTAAGCTCCCAGCTATATTCTTCTTTCAGCCATGATTCAGTGATGCCTACAACATCATACATATCAATCTGTAACTATACTACAAGTTCATCTACCTTATTTTCTATGCTGTGTGCATCCAAATATAACACCTTCAGTTCTGTATTCACTCCAACATCTTTCCAACTCCTGTGCTCAGACCAACTGGCCTATAATTTCCTTTCTTCTGCCTTTCTCTTTTCTTGAAGACTAGAGTGACATTTGCAATTTTCCAGTCCTCTAAAACCATGTCAGAATCTAGTGATTCTTGAAAAATCATTACTAATACTTCCACAATCTTGTCAGCCACCTCTTTCAGAATCTTTGGGTGTGTACCACCTGGTCCAGGTGATTTATTGACCTTTAGACCTTTCAGTTTCCCAAGCATCTTCTCCCTAGTAGTAGTAACTTCACTCACTTTTGCCCCCTGACACTGTCGAACTTCTGGCAAACTGCTAGGGTCTTCCACAGTGTAGACTGATACAAAACACTTATTCAGTTTGTTCGCCATTTCCTTGTCCCCATTTACTACCTCTTCAGCATCATTTCCCAATTATCTGATATCTACTCTCGCCTCTTTTTACTCTTAAAATATCTTAGGAAACCTTTGGTATCCTCTTTAATATTATTGGCTAACTTACCTTTATATTCCATCTAACAGTAGTAGTGAGGTTGGGGATGGCATTCCTCATTGCTCAATACCCAATCTAGAATGGCCTGCTCTCTAGTTGGTTCCTCGACATGTTGGTTCAGAAAACCATCCCGCATACATTCCAAGAAATCCTCTTCCTATGCACCTTACCAATTTGGTTCACCCAATCTGTATGTAGATTGAAGTCACCCATTATAACTACTGTTCCTTTATTGCATGCATTTCTAATTTCCTGTTTAATGCCATCCCCAACCTCACTACTACTGTTAGGTGGCCTGTATACAATTCCCATCAGCGTTTTCTGCCCCTTAGTGTTATGCAGCTCTACCCATATCAATTCCACATCCTCCAGGCTAATGTCCTTCCTTTCTATTGCGTTAATCTCCTCTCTAACCAGCAATGCTACCCCACCTCCTTTTCTTTCCTGTCTATCCCTCCTGAATATTGAATATCCCTGGATGTTGAGCTCCCATCCTTGGTCACCCTGGAGCCATGTCTCTGTGATCCCAACTATATCATTTTCATCAATAACTATCTGCACATTCAATTTATCCACCTTGTTACGAATGCTCCTCGCATTGACACACAAAGCCTTCAGGTTTGTTTTTACAACACTCTTAGCCCTTATACAATTCTGTTGAAAAGTGGCCCTTTTTGATTTTTGCCCTGGATTTGCCTGCCTGCCACTTTTACTTTTCACCTTACTACTTTTTGCTTCCACTCTCATTTTACACCCCTCTGCCTCTCTGCACTTGTTCCCAACCCCCTGCCACATTAGTTTAAATCCTCCTGAACAGCAGTAGCAAATGCTGCCCCTAGGACATTGGTTCCAGTCCAGCCCAGGTGCAGACCATCCTGTTTGTATCGGTACCACCTCCCCCAGAACTGGTTCCAATGCCCCAGAAATTTGAATCTCTCCCCCTTGCACCATTTTTCAAGCCACATATTCATCTGAAATATCTTCCTATTTTTACTCTGACTAGCATTTGGCACTGGTAGTAATCCAGAGATTATTACCTTTGTGGTCCTACTTTTTAGTTTATCTCCTGACTCCCTAAATTCACCTTGTAGGACCTCATCCCATTTTTTATCAATATCGTTGGTACCTTTGTGCACCACAATCACTGGCTGTTCACCCTCCCATTCCAGAATGTCCTGCAGCTGTTCAGAAACATCCTTGACCCTTGTAGCAGGGAGGCAACATACCATCCTGGAGTCTCGTTTGCGGCCGCAGAAACGCCTATTTGTTCCCCTTACAATTGAATCCCCTATCACTATAGCTCTCCCACTCCTTTTCCTTCCCTCCTGTGCCGCAGAGCCGCCCATGGTGCAATGAATTCGGCTGCTGCTGCCTTCCTCTGATGAGACATCTCCCCCAACAGTATCCAAAACAGTACATCTGTTTAGGAGGGAGATGACCCCAGGGGACTCCTGCACTACCTGCCTACTGCTACGCTGTCTAGTGGCCACCCATTCCCTTTCTGCCTGTGTAGCCTTTACCTGCGGTGTGGCCAACTCACAACTTTCTCAGCATTGCGGATGCTCCAGTATGAATCCAATCGCAGCTCCAGCCGCTCAATGTGGTCTGCCAGAAGCTGCAGCTGGACACATTTCCTGCACACATAGTCGTCAGGGATACTGGAAGTACCCTTGATTTCCCACATGCTGCAGGATGAACAAACCACGGGGCCGATCTCAGCTGCCATGACCTACCCAATACGTTGCCTCAACTTTTGAAACGTTCTCCTTTTAAAGGAACTTACCCGGCCTTACCTCACTTGGAGTGAAGCTCGTCCCCAGCCTCTTCTCGCGAAGCCTCTGGAGAAAAAGCCTTTCTACTCTGTCTCCCTTTACTCCGTTGCCCGCTCCGTCTAACTGCTATATATATCATGACTGACAGCTCACCCTCCCTTTTCAGGATATTGTGGATATGTTCAGAAATATCTCGGACCCTGGGACCTAGGAGACAAACTACCATCCATGGTTCTTTTTCTCATCCACAGAATCCCTTATCTGTCCCCCTAACTATAGAGTCCCCTATTACTGTTGCCCTCCTGCTTCCCTACTCTTCTAAGCCACAGGGCCAGACAGTGCCAGAGGCAAGGCCACTATTCTTTCCATAAGACCATAAGATAAAGGAGCAGAAGTCGGCCATTCGGCATTCCATCATGAGCTGATCCAATCTCCCATTTAGTCTCACTCCCCCACCTTCTCACCATAACCTTTGTTTCCCTGGCTACTCAGATACATATCAATCTCTTCCTTAAATATACCCAATGACTTGGCCTCCACTGCCACCCATGGCAACAAATTCCACAGATTCACCACCCTCTGGCTAAAAAAGTTCCTTCATATCTCTGTTCAGAATGGGCGCCCTGCAATCCTCAAATCATGCCCTCTCGTACTAGACTCCCCCACCATGGGAAACAACTTTGCCACATCCACTCTGTCCATGCCTTTCAACATTCGTAATGTTTCTATGAGGTCCCCCCTCATTCTTCTAAACTCCAACGAGAACAGTCCAAGAGCCGTCAAACGTTCCTCATATGTTAACCCTCTCATTCCCATAATCATTCTAGTGAATCTTCTCTGAACCTTCTCCAACATCAGCACATCCTTTCTTAAATAAGGAGCCCAATACTGCACACAGAACTCCAAGTGAGGTCTTACCAGTGCCTTATAGAGCCTCAACATCATATCCCTGTTCCGATACTCTATTCCTCTAGAAATGAACGCCAACACTGCATTCGCTTTCTTCACCACCGACTCAACCTGGAGGTTAACCTTAAGAGTATCCTGTATGAGGACTCCCAAGTCCCATTGCATCTCAGAACTTTGAATTCTCTCCCCATTTAAATAATAGTCTGCCCATTTATTTCTTCTACCAAAGTGCATGACCATACACTTTCCAACATTGTATTTTATTTGCCACTTCTTTGCCCATTCTCCCAATCTATCCAAGTCTCTCTGCAGAATCTCTGTTTCCTCAGCACTACCGGCTCCTCCACCTATCTTTGTATCATCAGCAAACTTAGCCACAAAACCATCTATTCCATAATCCAAATCGTTGATATACAACGTAAAAAGAAGCAGCCCCAACACGGACCCCTGTGGAACGCCACTGGTAACTGGCAGCCAACCAGAATGGGATCCCTTTATTCCCACTCTCTGTTTCCTGCCAATCAGCCAACACTCTATCCACATATGTAACTACCCCATAATTCCATGGGCTCTTATCTTGTTTAGCAGATAAGACCTTGTCAAAGGCCTTCTGAAAATCCAAATACACAACATCCACTGCATCTCCCTTGTCTAGCCTACTTGTAATTTCCTCAAAAAATTGCAATAGGTTTGTCAGGCAGGATTTTCCTTTAAGGAAACCATGCTGAGTCTTGCCTATCTTGTCATATACCTCCAGATACTCAGTAACCTCATCCTTGACAATCGACTCCAACAACTTCCCAGCCACCAATGTCAAGCTAACAGGTCTATAATTTCCTTTTTGCTTCCTTACCCCCTTCTTAAATAGCAGAGTGACATTTGCAATCTTCCAGTCCTCCAGAACCATGACAGAATCTATTGACTTTTGAAAGATCATTGCCACAATCTCCACAGCTACTTCCTTCAGAATATGAGGGTGCATTCCATCTGGTGCGGGAGATTTATCTACCCTCAGTCTATTCAGCTTCCTGAGTACTTTCTCTGTCATAATTGTGACTGCCCACACTTCTCCTCTCTGACACCCCTGAGTGTCTGGTATACTGCTGATGTCTTCCTCAGTGAAGACTGATGCAAAATAATTGTTCAGTTCCTCTACCATCTCCCTATCTCCCATTACAATTTCTCCAGCATCATTTTCTATCAGTCCTTTATCTACTCTACCTGTCTTTTACTCTTTATATACTTGAAAAAGCTTTTAGTATCATCGTTGATATTATTTGCTAGCTTCCTTTCATAGTTCATCTTTTCCTTCTTAATGACCTTCTTAGTTTCCTTTTGTAAACTTTTAAAAACTTTCCAATCCTCTGTCTTCCCACTAATTTTTGCTTCCTTGTATGCCCTCTCTTTGCTTTTACTTTGGCTTTGACTTCTCTTGTCAGCCACAGTTGCATTCTTTTTCCATTCAAAAATTTCTTCTTTTTTGGAATATATGTCTTGCACCTTACTCACTTCTCACATAAACTCCAGCCACTGCTGCTCTGCCATCCTTCCCGCTAGTGTCCCTTTCCAGTCAACTTTTGCCAGTTCCTCTCTCATGCCACTGTAATTTCCTTTACTCCACTGAAATACTGACACATTGGATTTCGGCTTCTCTTTCTCAAATTTCACAGTGTACTCAATCATGTAATGATCACTGTCTCCTAAGGGTTCCTTCACCTCAATCTCTCTAATCACCTCTGGGTCATTACACAATACCCAATCCAGTACAGCCGATCCCCTAGTGGGCTCAACAACAAGCTGTTCTAAAAAGCCATCTCGTAGACATTCTACAAATTCTCTCTCTTGAGGTCCAGTGCCGACCTGATTTTCCCAATCCAATCGCATGTTAAAATCCCCCACAATTATCATAACACTACCCTTCTGGCAAACCTTTTCTATTTCCTGTTGTAATTTGTAGTCCACATCACTGTAGCTGTTTGGAGGCCTGTATACAACTGCCTTCAGGGTCCTTTTACCCCTGTGATTTCTTAGCTCAACCCATAAAGATTCTGCACCTTTCGATCCTATGTCAACTCTTTCTAATGATTTAATATCATTTCTTACCAATAAAGACACGCCACCCCCTCTACCTACCTGCCTTTCCTTCTGATACACTGTGTATCCTTGGACGTTCAGCTCTCAGAGACATGCATCCTTTAGCCACATCTCAGTGATGGCCACAACATCATACCTGCTAACCTGTATCTGTACAACAAGATCATCCACCTTATTCCTTATACTGCATGCATTTAAGTATAACACCTTAAGTACGGTATTTGGTACTTTTTGCTTTGATTGCACTGCAAGTCAACTCAATGGCTGTAAATTTGCCCCATCACCTGCCTGTCCTTCCTGACATCTTTACTGCTCACTGTCTTAGATTTATTTCTGTTTTCCCCCTCCTCCGCTCAATTATTCTGGTCCCCCTGCCAAATTAGTTTAAACCCTCCCTAACAGCTCTATTAAACCTTCCCGCCAGGATATTGGTCCCTTTCGGGTTCAGGTGTAACCTGTCCTTTTTGAACAGGTAATACTTCCCCCAGAAGAGATCCCAATGATCCAAGAATCTGAAGCCCTGCCCCCTGCACCAGTCTCTCAGCCACACATTCATCAGCCTGATCCTACTATTCTTGCCTTCGCTAGCACGTGGCACAGGTAGCAATCCTGAGATCACTACCCTGGAGGTCCTGCTTCTCAGCTTCCTTCCTAACTCCTGGAAATCTCTCTTCAGGACCTCCTCCCTTTTCCTATCTAGGTCATTGGTACCAACATGTGCCAAGGCAGCTCGCCCTCTCCCTTCAGAATATTCTGGACCCGATCCGAGACATCCCGTACCCTGGCACCTGGGAGGCAACACACCATGCGGGTATCTCTATCAGGCTCACAGAATCTCCTGTCTGTTCCCCTGACTATGGAATCCCCTATGACTACCGCATTCCTCTTCTCCCTCCTTCCCTCCTGCACAACAGCGCCAAGCTCAGTGCCAGAGACCCGGTCACCATGGCCGTCCCCTATTAGGGCATCCCCCTCAAATGCATCCAAAACGATATACTTGTTGCTGAGGGGGGCAGTCACAGGGGTGCTCTCCACTATCCGGGCATTTCCCTTCCCTCTCCTGACAGTCATCCAGTTTTCTGACCCCTGTAGCCTAACCCTAACCCTACCTCCCTGTAGTTCCTGTCTATCACCTCTTCACTTTCCCTAATAAGCAGTAGGTTATCAAGCTGCAGCTCCAGATCCCTAACATGGTCTCTGAGGAGCTGCATCTCAGTGCACCTGGTGCAGATGTGGCCATCAGGGAGGCTGGAGGTCTCCCAGGATTCCCACATCTGACACCCTGAACAAAGCACTAACCCTGCAGACATGCTACCTAACTCTACAGGAATGAAACCCACTTACCTCGCCAAACACATGAGCTTTTTAAACTGTTAGCTCGTACCATTACCTGTGTGAGCCCTGCTGTTCCTCCGTCTGTCTGGGCCGATTCACCAAGGGAAAAAAAAGACCTACTTCTAAGTTAATTAGATTAATTAAAAGAGCTGACCAGCCTTACCTGACTGGGAGCAAGCTCGTCCTCAGCCTCTGCTCGCCAAAGCCTCTCAAGCCAAAGCCTTCCTACTCTGTCTCCCACTACTCCGTTGCCCGTTCTTTTAAGCTGCTCACTTTTTAAACTCTCCCGCTGTCTCAGAGGCCGACCTTCACACGCTTGCGCAATCGTGCCCCATTCAAACTGCTGAAGAAATAACCAGGTAGGTCTTTACCTCCTGCTTTATCCATGCTAGAACTTTTCCTATAATACCATGGACTCATAGCTCCTTACGTACGCTGCCTCTTGTCAAAGGCCTTCTGAAAGTCCAAGTACACAACATCAACCAAGTTTCCTTTATCCATCCTGCTTGTTGTTTCTTCAAAGAATTCCAACAGATTTGTCAGGCAAGATACATTCTTGAGGAAACCAGGCTGACTACAGTTTGCAAGTACTCAGAGACCTCATCTTTAATAATTGATTCCAATATCTAGCTTACGTTTCTATTCCACCTTTACCTTCTTAAAGACTTTTTAGTTGCTTTCTGTTGGTTTTTAAAAGCTTCCGAACCCTTTAACTTCCCAATAACTTTTGCTCTATTGTATGCCCTTTCTTTGTCTTTTATTTTGGCTTTGACTTCTCTTGTTAGCAACAGTTGAGTCATCTTTCCTTTAGAATACTTCTTCCTCTTTGGGATGTGCCTTCCAAATTGCTTCCAGAAATTCCAGCTACTGCTTCTCTGCCATCATCCTTGCCAATGTTCTTTTCCAATCAATTCTCATGCCTCTGTAATTTCCTTTATTTAACTGTAATACTAATACATCTGACTTTAGCTTCTCCTTCTCCAATTTCAGGGTAAATTTGATCATATTATGATCACTTTCCCTAAAGGGTTCTTTCTTAAGGTCTCTAATCAATTCTGATTCATTGCATAACACCCAATCCAGAATAACTGATCCCATAGTGGGCTCAACCACAAGCTGCTCGAAAAAGCCATCTCATTGGCACTCTAGAAAGTCCCCCACATGTCATAAACTCACAACCCTTGCCATGTCTTCACCATCCCCTCTGACCTTCCCCTCTCTGAGGCAGAGCATTCTGTGCTTAGCAAGGGCCTCACTTTTGTCCCCCTCCATCCACACCTTAGTGAGTTCCGTGCCCAGCATGACGCTGAACTCTTCTTCCGTCACCTACGTCTCTGAGCGTACTACTTTAACAAGGATTCCCCTCCCCCTATTGATGACCCCTTCTCCCATCTTCATCCCTCTTCCTCCTCCTGGACACCCCCTCTGGGCCTCCTACCTGCACTCGATCTTTTCATTTCCAACTGTCGCCGAGACATCAACCATCTCAACTTCACCACTCCTCTCTTGTGTTCCAACCTCACTCCCTCTGAACGCACTGCTCTGCACTCTCTCGCACTAATCCTAACCTCATCATCAAACCCGCAGACAAAGGTGGTACCGTAGTAGTCTGGCGGTCGGACCTCTACCTCACTGAGGCCAAACGGCAGCTCTCTGACCTCCTCTTACTTACCCCTGGAACAGGACCCCACCAAAAAACATCAAACCATTGTCTCCCGTACCATCACCTCCCTTATCAACTCTGGAGACCTTCCGTCCTCAGCCAAAACAATCAAAATTCCCACACCCCATACTGCTCAGTTTTACCTCCTCCCCAAGATCCACAAGCCTGACTGTCCTGGTAGGCCTATAGTTTCGGCCTGCTCCTGTCCCACCGAACTTGTGTCTGCCTACCTAGACTCCATTTTGTCACCCATAGTTCAGTCCTTCCCCACCTACATCCGGGATACATCCCATGCCCTCCACCTCTTCAATAACTTCCAGTTCCCCGGTCCTGACTGCTTCATTTTCACCATGGATGTCCAATCCTTATACACTTCAATCCCCCATCAAGAAGGCCTCAAAGCCCTCCGCTACTTTCTTGACAATAGACTTCACCAGTTCCCCAACACCACCTATGCCTGCCTCTTCGTGGGTTATGTGGAACAGTCTATGCTCCAAATCTATACTGGTACTGCTCCCCAACTTTTCCTTCACTACATTGACAACTACATTGGTGCTGCTTCCTACACCCATGCAGAGCTCGTCAATTTCATCGACTTTGCCTCTAACTTTCACCCAGCCCTCAAATTCACTTGGTCCATCTCGGACACTTGTCTCCCCTTTCTCGATCTCTCGGTCTCCATCTCTGGAGATAGACTGTCCACTGACATCTTCTACAAACCCACTGACTCCAATAACTACCTTGATTATACCTCTTCCCACCCTGCCAAATGCAAAAATGCTCTTCCCTATTCCCAGTTCCTCCATCTCCGCCGCATCTGTTCCCAGGATGAGGCTTTCCATTCCAGGACATCCCAAATGTCTTCTTTTTTTAAGAATCGTGGTTTCCCTTCTGCCATCATCAACGATGCCCTTACCCGCATCTCCTGCATTTCCCGCACTTCGGTCCTCACCCCATCCTCCCGTCACCACAACAGGGACCGTGTTCCCCTTGTCCTCACCCACCACCCCACCAGCCTCCGGATCCAGCATATTATCCTCCGCAACTTCCGCCACCTTCAACAGGACCCCACCGCTAAGGACATCTTTCCCTCTCTACCCCTCTCTGCTTTTCACAGGGAGCGTTCCCTCCGCGACTGCCTGGTCCACACGTCCCTCCCCACAGATCTCCCACCTGGTACTTATCCCTGTAAGTGCAAGTGCTACACCTGTCCCAACACCCCCTCTCTTACCACCATTCAGGGCCCCAAACAGTCCTTTCAGGTGAGGCAACACTTCACTTATGAGTCTGCTGGAGTCGTCTATTTCATCCGGAGCTCCCGATGTGGTCTCCTCTACATCGGCGAGACCCGACACAGATTGGGGGATCGCTTCATCGAGCACCTCCGCGCTGACTGCAACAACAGACAGGATCTCCCGGTTGCCACCCACTTCAACTCTGCTTCACATTCCCATTCGGATATGTCCATACATGGCCTCCTCTACAGCCAAGATGAGGCCAAACTCAGGTTGGAGGAGCAACATCTCATATACCGTCTGGGTAGTTTCCAGCCCCTTGGTATGAACATCGAATTCTCCAACTTCTGGTAATTCCCTCCCTCTCCCTTCCCCCCATCCCACTTTCACTCTGTCTCCTCTTCTAGCTGCCTATCACCTCTCATGACTCTGCCTTCTTCTACTACCCATAGTGCTTTCCCCTTAGATTCCTTCTTCACCTCTCCTGCCTATCCCCTCCCTGCTTCCCCTCCCCAACCCCTTGATCTTTCCTCTGATCTTGGCCCAAAATGTTGACTGCTCATTTCAACGGATGCTGCCCGACCTGCTGAGTTCATCCAGCTTGTTTGTATGTCTAGAAAGTTCCCCTCCTGGACTCCAGCACTAACCTGATTTTCCCAATCTACTGGCAAATTGAAATCCCCCGTAACAATGTAATATTTCTTTTCTGGAATGCATTCTCTATCTCCAATTGAAATTTGTAGATCACATCCTACTACTTTTGGGGGTGGTCGGTTTTCAACTCCCATCATGGTCTTTTTACCCTGTCTATCATCTCTATCAGTTTATCATCTGAATCAATGATCAGGATGATAATGTAGTACATTTACCGGATCTGTAAATTTGTGATAACACCAAGGTTAGCAGTGTAGTGGACAGCGAGAAAAACTATCAAAGCTTGCAGTGGAATCTGGACCAGCTGGAAATTGTGCTGAAAATGACAGATGGTATTTAATGTAGACAAATGTGAGGTGTTGCACTTTGGGAGGAGCATCAAGGGTAGGTCTTACACGCTGAACAGTAGGGTACAGTAGAACAAAGGATCTGGGAATACAGGTCCATAAAAGTGGCATCACAGATAAAGTTGCAAAGAAAGGTTTTGTGACATTGGCCTTCATAAATCGAAGTATTGAGTACAAGAAATGGGGTGTTATATTGAAGTTGTTGAGGCCTAATTTGGAGTATTGTGTACAGTTTGGTCACCGACCTGCTGGAAAGATGTAAATGAGATTGAAAGAGTGCAGAGAAAATTTACAAGGATGTTGCAGGGACTTGACAGAACTAATTTATAGCAAAGGTTGTATAGATTAAAACTTTTCCCTTAGAACACAGAAGACTGAGGGGAGATTTGATAGAGGTGTACAAAATTATGAAGGGTAAGACAGGGTAAATGCAAGCAAACACGAGGAAATCTGCAGATGCTGGAAATTCAGGCAACACACACAAAATGCTGGTGGAACGCAGCAGGCCAGGCAGCATCTATAGGGAGAAGCGCTGCCGACGTTTTGGGCCAAGACCCTTCATCAGGACTAACTGAAATGAAAGATAGTAAGAGATTTGAAAGTAGGAGGAGGAGGGGGAGGGGAAAATGCGAAATGATAGGAGAAGACTGGAGGGGGTGGGATGAAGCTGAGAGCCAGAAAGGTGATTGGCAAAAGAGATACAGAGCTGGAAAAGGGAAAGGATCATGGTACAGGAGGCCGAGAGAGAAAGAAAGGGGGAGGGGAGCACCAGAGGGAGATGGAGAACAGGCAGAGTGATGGGCAGAGAGAGAAAGTAAAAAAAAGAGGGAGGGAAAAAACTAAATATATCAGGGATGGGGCAAGAAGGGGAAGAAGGGCATTAACAGAAGTTAGAGAAGGCAATGTTCATGCCATCAGGTTGGAGGCTACCCAGACGGTACAAAATTATTCAAGTATTATTTAAATATTAAATACACAACCCTCCTCCTTGCTTAGCAATGAACTCCAACTCAATAGAGAATGCGTCTTAACTATATCCACAGTTAACTATGTAATACAACTACTATATAGATATCCACAGCATAGTCAATTTTACATAGCAGAGCACCATTAAGATCTGAAGATTTAATCACCATGGATGAGTTCATATTCTTGTGGGATAATGACTTTCCTGACAAAGGGGATTACTCTGCTTGGAAGATGAGACATGGTTGTGAAACAATCTCAGGTTCTGTGGCCACCTCTGTGGTGGCTGTAGGAGCTGACTCTCAGACAGCAGGAAGTGGTTCTGACAACTCTGGATAACTTACTTCTCTTTTATCTCATCTTTTCTCTGTGAATCTACTTTAATTATTTCATCTCTCCCAGTCTTGGCTTCTTTCTCTCTTGTTTGCACTCTTTTTCTTCTTTCTAGTTTGTGCATCTTGATCTTGAGATTTAGTTCACTGAAGTATTCTTGTATTAATCTTGAGTTGAGAGTTAAGGGGCAAAAGTTTAGGGGTAACACGAGGGGGAACTTCTTTACTCAGAGAGTAGTAGCTGTGTGGAATGAACTTCCAGTAGAAGTGGTAGAGGCAGGTTCAATTTTGTCATTTAAAAAAATTGGATAGGTATATGGACAGGAAAGGAATGGAGGGTTATGGGCTGAGCACAGGTAGGTGGGACTAGGTGAGAGAAGCGTTCGGCTTGGACTAGAAGAGCCAAGATGGCCTGTTTCTGTGCTGTAATTGTTATATGGTTAATCCTTCTATGGGTGTCTTTACAATTTGATCTCTCCTTTTGGTTTCCACATTCACAATATCATCTGACAAATCCTTTGTTTTTGAATCTCCATCGGCTGCTCTCTTTTTGGCCTTATGTTCATCCAGCTGGACTTTGGTCTTTTCATCTACTTATACAAGCAGCTTTTTGTCTCCCATTTGAAGTTCATACAATAACCTTAATGCACGCAGAGTAGATTTGGATTCTTTATGCTCACAAGAGCCGAATGCTTGAAATTTTCCTGAAGCTGCATTTCACAAGTAACTGCTTAATTAACATTTCAGAGGCTTTCTTAGACATGTTGCCTACCAACACTATTATAATCAGACCAATGCTTGGTCACTTTCATGCTTCCTGATGAAGGGTCTCAGCCCGAAACGTCGACATTGCTTCTTCCTATGGATGCTGCCTGGCCTGCTGCGTTCCACCACCATTTTGTGTGTGTAGCTCAGCGTAGCTTGTTGGTTGTTGTATTTCACAGTTACAAAATGTCATTCCCACAGGAGTTATCTTTTCTCCAGTATAGTTCTTAGTTAGATATCTGCGGTATCTTTTAAAATGTCATTCAAACTCCTTTTGTGGAATAACTGAAACAGCTGAACCAGTGTCCAATTCTGTTTTAATTAATTTGCTGATCATTTCTGATGTTAAGCCATATTGCTAGTCTATTGTTATTTTTCATATTGTAAATCTCAAGGCTACTCAGGCCTGTGTCACTCTCATCAGATTTTTCATCAACAGAATGCAGTTTAAAACTGTAACTTGATTTTTTAAAATCCTTTTCTCTTCCTTGTGCAGTCCATTTTTTTCTCTGTCTGACATGCTCTTTGTATGTGTTCTACTGTGTTGCATTTTCTGAAAGTTTCACCTTTAAACTTGCATTTGTACTACAAATATGACCACTTGCCACAACAATAACACAGTTTGTTCAGCCAGGCCAGTTTCTGTTTAGACATCGTAATTTTGTTCATGCACACTTACAATCCTGACTGCAACTCAATTGCATCTCTGTCTGCAGTTTCCATTGAAACAGCAATTTAAGCTGCTCTTTTAAATGTAAGTTGTGCTTCACTTGGGAGCCACTTTTTATTGCTTTCCTGAAAGATACCACAATCCAAATGGCAATCAATACTGGCGGTGGTTCTAAATGCTCCTGCATTACTTTGATAATATCAGCAAAGCTCACTTGTGCTGGTTTGTTTGGAGCAGTCAAACTTCGAAGCAAACTATATGCCTTTAAACCCAATGCACTCAGCAAAATAGGTATTTGTTTCTCATTGGCTATTTCATTTGCTTCAAAATATTGTTCAATTTGCTCAGTGTATAAAATCTAGTTATCTGTTATGTAATCAAATGTATCCATCACTCTGATGTAGCCAGCCATTTCTGCTCTTTTTAAAATTATTATTATCACCTGGTGCTCACTGTTTATAAGCCTATAAATTCTTTCATTTACTGACCTATTTTTAAAAACTCAGTTATGTCCAAAGGACATGTGCTGCATTGCTTTTTGTAACTTGACCGCCTCTTGCTGTGGTTTTTTTTTTGCAGTTCAAGCATCTCACTGTGCTTCAAAAGATCAATAGCCATCTTGGGTTTATTTTAAAAATACCTCACACCACTGTTATGTTTTGTAAATTCAAAACATTAAACTAATTCAAAGGAAGGCATTGAAGTCCAGTAATGTGGGTCTAACCAGGTTTAAGCAAGGCTCACACATATCACATGGTAGCATGATGATGTATGCAATTCATACATTTATTTATATGTATATATAAAACCCATAATGAATTATTTAAATGAACAATGATGCTTAATCAAACAATATTTATATAAGATTATTCAAATATTACCAAAATATTATACCGTAAGACCATAAGATACAGGGAAAGAATTAGGCCATTCAGCCCATTGAGTCTGCTCCACCATTCCATCAAGACTGACCCCGGATTCCACTCAACCCCATACACCTACCTTCCCGCCATATTCGTTGATGACCTGATCGATCAGTAAACAATCAACTAAATATACCACAGACTTGGCCTTTGCTGCAGTCTGTGGCAGAGCATTCCACAGATCTACAACTCTGGCTAAAAAAATTCTACCTTACCTCTGTTCTAAAGGGTCACCACTTAATTTTGAGACTGTGCCCTCCAGTTCTGGATACCTCCACCATATGAAACATCCTCTCCACATCCACTCTATCTAGTCCTTTCAACATTCAGTAGGTTGCAATGAAATCCCCATGCATTCTTCTAAATTCCAGTGAGTACAGGCCCAAAGCTGACAAACGCTCCTAAAATATTAACCTGTTCATTCTCGGAATCATCCTCGTGAACGTCCTTTGGACTCTCGCCAATGACAACACTTCCTTTCTAAGATATGGAGCCCCAAACTGTTGACAATACTCTAAGCATGGCCTGACGAGTGTCTTATAAAGGCTCAGCATTATCTCCTTGCTTTTATATTCTATTCCCCTTGAAATAAATGCTAACATTGCATTTGCCTTCTTTACTACAGACTCAACCTGTGAATTAACCTTATCGACTCTGAAGTCCCTCTGCACCTCTGATGTTTGAACCTTCTCCCAATTTAGACAATAGTCTGCACTATTGTTCATTTTACCAAAATGTACTATCAAACATTTTCCAACACTGTATTCCCTCTGCCACTTTTTTGCCCATTCTTCCAATCTGTCTAAGTCCTGCTGCAATCCCATTGCTTCCTCAGCACTACCTACTCCTCTGCCTACCTTCATATTATCCACAAACGTTGTCACAAAGCCATCAATTCCATTATCTAAACTACTGATAAACAATGTGAAAAGCAGCAGTCCCAATACTGACCCCTGAGGAACATCACTAGTCACTGGCAGCCAACCAGAAAAGGCCCCCTTATTCCCACTCTCTGCCTCCTGCCTGTCAGCCATTCCACTATCCATGCCAGTATCTTTCATGTAATGCCATGGGATTTTATCTTGTTAACAGCCTCTTGTGTGGGACCTTATCAAATGCCTTCTTAAAATCCACTGCCTCTCCGTTGTCCACCCTGCTTGTTACTTCTTCAAAGAATTCTTACAGATATGTCAGGGCAAGATTTCCCTTTGCAGAAACCATGCTGACTTTGATTTATTTTATCATTTGTCTCTGAGTACCTCAAAACCTCAATCTTAATAATAAACTCCAACACTTTCCAAACCACTGAGCTTCGGCTAACTGGCCTATAATTTCCTCCAATTTGCCTTCCTCCCTTCTTCAGGAGTAGACTGACATTTGCAATCATCCTGTCATCCGGGACCATGCCAGAATTGAGTGATTCTTATAAAACCATAAGATATAGGAGCAGAAGTAAGACATTCGGCCCATCGAGTCTGCTCCACCATTCAAACCCCTCTCCCCACTCCCCTGCCTTCTCCCCATACCCTTTGAGGCCCTGGCTAATCAAGAACCTATCTATCTCTGCCTTAAATACACCCAATGACTTGGCCTCCATAGCCTCTTGTGGCAACAAGTTCCACAGATTTACCACCCTCTGACTAAAGTAATTTCTCCGCATCTCAGTTCTAAATGGACGTCCTTCAATCCTGAAGTCGTGCCCTCTTGTCGTAGAATCTCCTTCCATGGGAAATAACTTTGCCATATCTAATCTGTTCAGGCCTTTCTTGAATCACTTGAATCTGGCAATCCCTCTCAGGACTCTGGGTTGTAGTCCATCTGGCCCAAGTAACTTATCCACCTTAAGATCTTTGAGTTTGCCTAACACTTTTTCCTTTGTAATAGCAATGGCATTCTCTCCTGCTCCTGATACTCATGGAGCTATAAGATGATCAGAGGCATTGATTATGTGGATAGTCAGAAGCTTTTCTCTAGGGCTGAAATGGCTAGCATGAGAGAGCACAGTTTTAAGGTGCTTGGAAGTAGGTACAGAGGGGATGTCAGGGGTAAGTTTTTTACGAAGAGAAGAGTGGTGAGTGTGTGGAATGGGATGCTGGCGACGGAGGTGGAGGTGGATACGATCGGGTCTTTTAAGAGACTCCTGGACAGGTACATAGAGCTCAGAAAAATAGAGGGCTATGGGTAACCCTAGGTAATTTCTAAGGTACAGACATGTTCAGCACAACTTTGTGGGCCGAAGGGCCTCTATTGTGCTGTAGGTTTTCTATGTTCTATGTTCCTACCTCAGGCACACTGCTGGTGTCTTCAACAGTGACAACTGATGCAAAATACACATTTAGTTTATCTGCTATCTCCTTGTCATCTGTTATTATTTCTCCTGCCTCATTTTCTAGTGGATCTATATCCACTCATTTTTCTTTCAATTTTTACATACTTGAAAAGCTTTTACTCTCCACTTTGATATTGTTTGCTTACTTACTTTCATATTTCATCTTTTCCCCCTAATGATTTTTTCAGTTGCTCTCTAAGTTTTTAAAAGCTGATGTATACCTTTTCTTTTGCTTTTACATTAGCTTCACTTCCCTTATCAAGCACAATTGTACTGTTGTAGTATTATTATAGGAAGGATGTGGAAACTCTAGAAAGGATGCAGTGGAGATTTACCAGAATGTTGCCTGGATTAGAGAACATGTCTCATGAGGAGAGATTGAGTGAACTAGGGATTTTCTCTTTGGAGCAAATGAGGATAAGAGGTGACTTGATAAAGGTGTACAAGAGGATAAGAGGTATATTCAGAGACATTTTGCCACTACAAAAATGGTAAATTTGAGGGGGCATAATTTTAAGGTAATTGGAGAAAAATGTAGCATGTATATGAAAGGTAAGTTTTTTTTACACAGAGAATGGTGAGTGAGTGTGGCAGAAGGTCTGTCATGTTCTATGTTCTATTGTCTTTGAAACTCCTCCACAGGTCTGAAGTCCCTCGTCCCCCACATCCCTTCAACATCAGGATCCAAGTCCACTCTTGTTAAGTGTTTGTGTTTGCTGGTGACTGTGCTTGTGTGTCACGCTGATGGTGTTGTTACCTGGCTGACTGTATTTGGCATGCTGCTGTATCCATATCCTTGCTTCTGTGCCTTAGGTTTTGGCAAATGACCTGGACCAGGGTCAGAATGGCCAGGTGATGTATTCCATTGCAGCATCACCTCAGAGCAACCTCTTCCAAATCAACCCCCTAACCGGTGACATCAGCACCGTGGCCATCATGGACAGAGAGATCTGGCCCCAGGCGCAGTGAGTATCTAACAGCCAGGCTGTGTGACCTGCGGCATCGAGCACAACCCACACTGACAACACACAGAGCTTTGACAGAAGCCAATCACCACCAAACTCTGACCACACCACACAATCACATCACCACACACTGACCACACCACAAAATCACATCATCAGACCCTGACCACACCACACAATCACATCACCACACACTGACCACACCACACAATCACATCATCAGACCCTGACCACACCACACAATCACATCACCACACACTGACCACACCACACAATCACATAATCAGACCCTGACCACACCACACAATCACATCAACACACACTGACCACACCACACAATCACATCAACACACACTGACCACACCACAAAATCACATCATCAGACCCTGACCACACCACACAATCACATCAACACACACTGACCACACCACAAAATCACATCATCAGACCCTGACCACACCACACAATCACATCACCACACACTGACCACACCACAAAATCACATCACCACACTCTGACCACACCGCACAATCACATCACCACACACTGACCACACCACACAATCACATCAACACACACTGACCACACCACACAATCACATCACCACACACTGACCACACCACAAAATCACATCATCAGACACTGACCACACCACACAATCACATCAGCAGACACTGACCACACCGCACAATCACATCACCACACACTGACCACACCACACAATCACATCACCACACTTTGACCACACCACACAATCACATCACCACACACTGACCACACCACACAATCACATCACCACACACTGACCACACCACAAAATCACATCATCAGACACTGACCACACCACACAATCACATCAGCAGACACTGACCACACCGCACAATCACATCACCACACACTGACCACACCACACAATCACATCACCACACTTTGACCACACCACACACTGACCACACCGCACAATCACATCACCACACACTGACCACACCGCACAATCACATCACCACACACTGACCACACCGCACAATCACATCACCACACTCTGACCACACCACACAATCACATCACACACTGACCACACCGCACAATCACATCACCACACACTGACCACACTGCACACTGATCACACCATACAGTTATCACACAACACAATTAACACTCCACACTCTGACTACACCAGACAATTACAGCAGGACACAATAACATGACGCACTGACTCAGTAATCACAGTACCACACTCTAAATACACCACATAATCACAAGAAGACACTCTGACTACATCACACAGTGGCCACAGCAAATAGCGACCACTTTTTTTTTACAAAACTATAAAAGTTAATTTACCTAGCAATCACACAAGGTGCAGACATTCAGGGTTTACAAAATAGCAAAAACACTCAGATTAAAATATGGTTACTACCCTCTATTAGACAATCAATACCCCGGGGGGCCCACTACTCCCGGAAGTCCCCCAATGTACTCATTGTGACCACATGATCCCTTTCTGAGGGCAGCTGGGCACGAACGTACCCTCGGAAAAGGGGCCGGCAGTCGGTGTGGGCAGCTTTCCACTTTCCACCTCCCAGACCCATCAATGGTCATCTTGGCCAGGTCCAAGAGCAAGCCCACCGGGAGATTCTCCCCACAACTTGACCCTTCTGAACTGAGTGCCCGTATATGAGGAGCATAGTGCTAAATTGAGCAATAGCTCCCTGAGAAACTCAAACTTCTCACACTCCATGATACACTGACTCTCCCACCCACAGAATGGACAGGTGGATGGGGTGTCAGTGAACCTGTTGCCCGAAGCAACACTTTCCACTCAGGTCCCACTGTACAAGGGACACACCCCTGCTTAAAGAGACTTCCACTAAGGACCTCCTCTGCTGCCAAAGAGTAACACAGACCATTAAGGAGAGTCCGGTCAGCAGACGAAGGCAAGGAAGCAAAAAGTTTACACATCAATGAGTATATTGGGGAGGGGTGCAGCCGGAACCCCTCCACTACCCTGTACCCTCCCAACACCCATCGTAATAGGATCAGGATCAGACCCCCCTGCAGCCAGAGCACAAATCCAAACCCTCCGCAGTTCCCAGTGGAAGAGCATGCCAGGATCCACGTGACCTCCTCCAGGCAGCATCCCCAGTGGAGAAAATGTGTCACAGCACCTGTCATCTCAGAGGGTGTTCACAGTACAGGTATCTCTGTAGGGAACTGAGGCAGAGAGCCATTAGCTAGGTGTGCACACACACCAATGACTGACCACCCTCCGATTTCGAAAGACTCTGCACCGCTGCAGAGCCCCAATGCCTCCTATTGCACCAGAGGTCTGCCAGCCTCTTCTGGGTCCGGGAGACAAATGCAGTGGGTGGGAATAAAGTAATCAGCTGGTACCATACTATGGATGTGACCAGTTGATTGATTGTTAAAGCCCTTTCCCGGTAGGAGATCGCACAAAGGAGGCCCAACCAGCACACCAGCCAGGCAGAGATCTTTGTCTCTAAGTCCCACCAGTTTGCAGGCCAAGCCTCCACCATCAAGCTCAAGTAGATCCCCAAGTAGTGGAAGTGGGTGGTACTTCGTGCAAATAACCTCAACCCCTCCAGTAGGAAGTCCACCTGGCACTGACCCACCAAGAGGCCCACGCTCTTCTCCCAATTGACCCTTGCAGAGGATACAGCCAAGAAGAACTGCTGGCAGTCTCACATCTGGGTCAGAGACCATAAGGAGATGTCATCAGCATAAACCAAAAGGACAACCTCCATGTCTGGTTCACATAGAGCCAAATCCGGGTCAGAAAATGTGGAGTCTTTGTGGGTGTAGTTAAGAAACAGCAAGGGTGAAAAAAAAACATTCTAGCAATCATATATCAGCCTCCAAACAGTAATCAAGATGTCAGGTTGAAATTGCAAAGAGAGCTGGAAAGAGCGTGGAATAAGGGAAATGACACAATGGTAATGGGGGACTTCAATATGCAAGGGGATCGGGAAAATCATGTTGTTATCGGATTGCAAGAGAGGGAATTTGTGAATGCCTATGATATGGCGTTTTAGAGCAGTTTGCGCTTGAGCCTACTTGGAGAAAGGCAACCTTAGATTTGGCATTGTGTGATAGCCCAGATCTTATAAGGGAGCTTAATGTAAAGGAACCCATAGGAGACAGTGAACATAATATGATTGAATTCATACTGCAGTTTGAGAGGGAGAAGAATAAGTCACATGTATCAGTATCACAATAGAGTAAAGGGATTTACAGAGGCATGTTTCTCACTGTTACTACAGATAGGAGGTACAGAAGCCTGAAGGCACACTCTCAGCGATTCAGGAATAGCTTCTTCCCCTCTGCCATCCGATTCCTAAATGGACATTGAATCTTTGGACACTACCTCACTTTTTTTTAATATACAGTATTTCTGTTTTTGCACGTTTTTTTAAAATCTATTCAATATACGTAATTGATTTACTTGTTTATTTATTATTATTATTATTTTTATTTTATTTTTTCTCTGCCAGATTATGTATTGCATTGAACTATTGCTGCTAAGTTAACAAATTTAATGTCACATGCCATTGATAATAAGATAATAAGATCTTAAGATACAAGAGCAGAAGAAGGCCATTTGGCCCATCGAGTCTGCTCTGCCATTCAATCATGGGCTGATACAATTCTTCCAGTCATCCCCACTCCCCTGCTTTTACCCCATACCCTTTGATGCCCTGGCTAATCAAGAATCTATCTCTGTCTTAAATGTACCCAATCACTTGGCCTCCACAGCCACTCATGCAACAAATTCCACAGATTTACCACTCTCTGACTAAAGTAATTTCTCCACATCTCTGTTCTAAATGGACATCCTTCAATCCTGAAGTCGTGCCCTCTTGTCGTAGAATCCCCTACAATGGGAAATAACTTTGCCATATCTAATCTGTTCAGGCCTTTTAATATTCAGAATGTTTCTCTGAGATCCCCCCTCATTCTCCTGAATTCCGGGGAATACAGCCTAAGAGCTCCCAGAAGTTCCTCATATGGTAACCCTTTCATTCCTTGAATCATTCTCGTGAATCTTCTCTGAACCATCTCCAATGTCAGTATATCCTTTCTAAAATAAGGAGCCCAATAATAAGCCTGATTCTGATTCTGATGAGAGAGGAGCTTGCCCAGGTGGATTGGAGGAGGATACTGGTGGGGATGACGGCAAAGCAGAGATGGCTGAAGTTTCTGGGAATAGTTCACAAGGTGCAGGATAGATATGTCCCTCAGAAGAAGTTGTTCTCAAATGGCAGGGGTGTAGGCAACTGTGGCTGACAAAGGAAGTTAAGGACTGTATAAAAGCCAAGGAAAAGGCATATCAGGTAGTCAATGTGAATGGGAAGTAGGATGATTGGGATGGTTTTAAAACCTAACAAAAGGCAACTTTAAAAATCTATAAGAAGGTAAAAGATGAAATATGAGGGAAATCTAGCAAATAATATAAAGCAGTATACTGAAAGTTTTTTTTCAGTTATATAGAGTACCATGGAGGTGAGAGTTGATATTAGTCAACTGGAAAATGATGCTGGTGAGGTAGTAATGGAGGACAAAGAAATGGCAGAGGAACATAAGTAGGTATGATGTATTGTGTGTTGGCAACCATCAGCTGTGAGATTGAGTTCAAGAGCAGTAAGGTAATGTTACAGCTATGTGAGACCTTGGTCAGACCCCACTTAGTTCTGGCCACCTCACTACAGGAAGGATGTGGATGCTTTCGAGAGAGTGCAGAGGAGATTTACAAGGATGTTGCCTGGATTGGAGAGTGTCCCCAATGAGAATAGCTTGAGTGAACTTGGCCTTTTCTCCCTGAAGCAACAGAGGATGAGAGGTGACTTGATAGAGGTGTATAAGATGATGAGAGGTATTGATTGTGTGGATAGGTAGATTTTTCCCAGGGCTGAAATGGCTAACATGAGGGGGCATAGATTTAAGGTGCTCTCTCTGAAGTAGGTACAGAGGTGATGTCAGGGTAAGTTTTTCTCACAGAGAGTGGTGGGTGCACTGCCAGTGGTGGAGAGGCGGATAGAGTGGCATCTTTTAAGAAACCCTTAGATAGGTACATGGAGCTTAGAAAAGTAGAGGTCTATGTGGTAGGGCAAGGCAGTTTCTAGAATCGGTTACATGGACAACACAACATTGTGGGCTGAAGAGCCTGTAATGTGCTGTAGATTTCTATGTTCTAAGTACCTTGCATCAGTCTTCACTGTGGAAGACACCAGTAGTGTGCCAGAGGTCCGTGAGTGTCAGGGAGCTGGCATGAGAGCCATTACTATTATAAAGGAAAAAGTTCTAGGCAAACTCAAAGGTGGATAAGTCACCTGGGCCAGACTACACCCCAGAGTCTTGAGAGAGGTTGCTGAAGAGATAACGGATGAATACACTGATCATGATTTTTCAGGAATTATTTGATTCTGGCATGGTCCTGGAGAACTGGAAGATTGCAAATGTCACTCCACCCTTTAAAAAGGGAGGAATGTGGAAGAAAGGAAATTATAGGTTAGTCAGCATAACCTCAGTGGTTGGGAAAGTGTTAGAGTCTGTAGTTAAGGATAAGGTTTCAGGGTACTTGGAGATTAATGATAAAATAAGTCAAAGTTAGCTTGGTTTCTGTAAAGGGAAATCTTGCCTGACAAATCTGTTAGAGTTCTTCAAGGAAGTAACAAGCAGAGTGGACAAAGGAGAGGCAGTGGATGTCAGTTACTTGGATTTTCAGAAGACGTTTGATAAGGTGCCACACATGAGGCTGCTTAACAAGATAAAATCCCATGGTATTACAGGAAAGATACTGGCATGGATAGCGGAAAGTCCAAAGGAGGTTCACGAGGATGATGCCAGGAATGAAGGGGTTAACATATGAGGAGTGTTTGGCAGCTTTCGGCCTGTACTCACTGGAATTTAGAAGAATGCAGGAGGCTCTCATTGAAACCTACCAAATGTTGAAAGAGCTAGATAGGGTGGATATGGAGAGGATGTTGCGTACGGTGGGGATAACCAGAACTAGAGGGCACAGCCTCAAAACTGAGGGGCAACCCTTCAGAACAGAGTTAAGGAGGAATTTTTTTTAGCCAGAGAGTAGTGAATCTGTGGAATGCTCTGCCACAGACTGCTGTGGAGGCCAAGTCCATGCATGTATTTAAGGCAGAAGTTGATCATTTCCTGATTGGTCAGGACATCAAAGGATACAGCGAGAAGGCAAGTGTATGGGGTTGAGTGGGATCCAGGTTCAGCCATGATGGAATGGTGGTGCTGACTCAATGGGCTGAATGGCCTAATTCTGCTCCTATGTCTTATGGTGTTAATGACCACACTGGGTACTGACAGCACCGCACTCTGACCACACCACACACTGCCCACACCGCACAATCACATCACCACACTCTGACCACACCGCACAATCACATCACCACACACTGACCACACCACACAATCACATCACCACACACTGACCACACCACACAATCACATCACCACACACTGACCACACCACACAATCACATCACCACACACTGACCACACCACACAATCACATCACCACACTCTGACCACACCGCACAATCACATCACCACACACTGACCACACCGTACAATCACATCACCACACTCTGACCACACCACACAATCACATCACCACACACTGACAACACCGCACACTGACACTGATCAGATGCTCACCATATACTGATCAAACACTGGCCAGATGCTAATCAAAGACTGACCATCTACTGACTATACTGACAGTGAACACAAAGAACGGATGATGCTGGATTGTAATACTGAGTCTGCACCTGTGCTTCCAGGTTGCGTCTGACAGCAACAGACCGGGGAACGCCAAGGCTAGTGGGCACAGCCACACTCTCCATCATCATTCTGGACCTGAACGACAACAGCCCCACCATCCCCTTACCCCATGAGATTCGGGTGGCAGAGAGTAAGTGACAACAACACCTACCACTATCCTATGCTCCCTCAGTATTTCCCCTTCCCTGAGTGTGTTGTCCCATCAATACCACCCTTTTTTTTAAAACAAAACTATATAAGTTTATTTACAAAACAAATACACAGGGTACAGACATTCAGTATTTTCAAGTCTGTGAGTACACTCAGATTAAAATATAGTTACTACCGTCTATCAAACAGGCAATATCCCGGAAGGGGAGGGGCCACCATGTCCAGAATTCCCCATTGAACCTATAATGGTCACATACTCCCTCTCTGAGACCCTGGCATGATGTATCCCCGGAAGAGGGCAGGCAGTCGGATCAGACAGAGTCCTAGACAAATCCATGAATGGCCAACAGGGCCAGGCCCAAGAGCAAGCCTACCAGGACATCCTCTGGGCGATTTCCCCCCCCCCCCCCAACACCCTGCCCCTGCTAGGTGCCCATACACCAGGAGCACGGGGCTGCAGGGCAGCAAAACTTGAGGAGCAGCCCCTCCAAATATTCAAACCAGGGGCTGCAGCCTCTCACAGTCCATGTAGACATGGTTACATGGACTCCTTCCGTCCACAGGGTAGCAGTGAACCCAGTCAAGAAACTTTTACACAGTATGTGAGGAAACCTGCAGCTGCTGGAAACACACACAATGCTGGAGGAACTCAGCAGTCAGGCAGCAGCTGCGGAAAAGAGTAAACAGTTGACGTTTCGGGCCGAAACCCTTCATTAGGATTGGGAAAGAGGATGAGAAAACAGAATAAAAAGTTGAGGGGAGGGCAGGAAGAAGTGCCAGATGGTCAGTGATAGAAAAAACTGGGAGGTGTGAGGGGTGAAGTAGATTGGTGAAAGAGATAAAGTGCTGGAGAAGGGGGAATCTGATAGGTGACGGTACAAGACCATGGAACAAAAGGAAAGTGAGGAGCACGAGAGGGAGGTGATGGGCAGGTAAGGGGATGAGGAGGGAGAGGGAAAAGGGAATGATGAAGGAGGAAATTGATGTTCATGCTATCAGGTTGGAGGTTACCCAGACAGTACTGGCCTGTGCAGCGCCCTCCACAATGGTTCCCTGTATACAGGGGAAAACCCCTGCTTGGAGAGACATCCACTAGTGCCTCCCTCACTGCCTAATGGTAAGACAGATGGCCATGGCATGTCCAGATGGCAAGCGAGGACAGTGAAGAGAAGAAAGTGCAAGAGTAGTCCATATAGGAACCATCCCAGCACGTCAGGAAAGGCACAGAAGGTACTTTGTGAGGCAGCTAATTCCGTGTGGGACCCATTCAAAAGGAGATCTTGGGGTTTGTGTTGCATAAGCACCTCTGGTGGAGCTGGGATAGGCACGGCTGGGGCCACTTCAGTCTCAAGGCACCTTCACACCCACCGAGACGGGATAAGAAACGGCCTGAGTGCCACTCCATGCAGGCACAAGAGCACTCTGACCAGAGAAGACCCTATCTCAGACCCGCAGTAGCTCCCGGGAAAAACCTGGCAGCTCCCAAATAGCAGCACGACTGATGCTGGGAGCTGCATACCCTGAACGCAATGTTTTCTGCCAAGGAAGTATGTCAACGGTGTGGCATCTCAGAGGGTGCTCAGTGTACATGTATTTCTCCACTCCTGAGGCAGAGAGCTGCCAGCTGGGTACGTACACCAATGTCTGACCATCCTCCACAATTGGAAGACTCAGGACTGCAGCGAAGATCCAAAGCCACCTGGTGTCCTAGAAGTCATCTACCAATTTCCACTGGATCCTGGCAACAAATATAGTGGGTGGGACTACAGTGATCAGTCAATACCAAAACATGGAGGCTACCAGCTGGTTAATGTCCAATGCCCTGCCGGTACAACATTATGCAGAGTAGACCTGACCAGTGTCCCAGCTGGGCAGAGACTCTCATCCCTTAAGCCCCACCAGTTCATCAACCAAGTCTCCACAGTGGAACTTAGGTAGATCCTCAACAGAGGAGGTGTGTGGTGCTCTACACAAATGGTCTTGGCTCCTCTGGCAGGGTGTCCCTATCCCACTGACCCACTAAATGACCAGAGCACTTTCCCCAATTGACCCTGGCAGAGGACACGGCTGAGGAGATCTGCTGACAGTCTCGCATCCTCTATAGGTCAACAGGGCCAGTGATCAAAAGGGCAACATCATCAGCATAAGCCAAAAGGACTACCATCACCTCTGGTTCACACAGAGCCAGATGTGGCAACTGCTTCCAAAAGCAGCATAGGAAAGGCTCTAAGCAGATTGAATAGAGTTGCTCCGACGTCTGTCACCCTGATGCTCCCCTCACCCATCCTCAAAGCTAAAGGGCGTTGTCAAGGATCCATTGACCTTTATCAGGCACTCTGTGGCAGCGTACATCAGACGGGCAACAAAATGTGGTCTGAGTGTGAACATGTGCAGGGCGAGTCCCAAGGAGGTAGCCATGATCCACCCTGTCAAATGCCTTCTCCTGATTGCAAGAGAGAAAGGCAACTGACAACCCAGCCTCACAGGACAAGCAGATCAGGTCCTGGACAAGATAGGTGTTGTCCTGAATGGACCGGCCCAGGACCATGTAGGACTGGTCTGGGTGGATCACTGGGGACAGCAAGGAACCCATTGCCCAGGCATAGATCTTATCACAGGAAAGACACTGGGCAACAGGCAACGAAGATCTACCTTCTTCAGCAGCTGGACCACGACTGCCTTACACCATGAGAGGGGCATCTTCCCTGTCAACAGGCTTTTGCCCAGAATCCTGGTGTAGTCAGCACACTGTATGTCCCAGAAACTCTGGAGAAATTTTACAGTCAACCCATCCAAGCCCGGGGACTTGTCATGATCCTCGGTACTCTGTGGTTAACGTTGATCTTCTAAGTTTCTCAAGTACCTGCATTATTTTAACTAGATCCATTAAGCCCCTGTACCTTCAGTTTAATCTTGTCAAGTTAATTGTGACTGGCACGTGTTTCCTGCATTCTATGATTATTTAAAGAGGACTCCGTTTAGTGCCTTAGTGGAGTTATCGTGTTGCAGAGAACGATTTGTCTCACAGTGTCACTCAGTCATTCTGAGCCTCTGTTAGTATTCTTGTGCATAACCTCCTGTTTCCATCTGCTCACGGGGAATTGGCTGCTCTCCGCTCCTGGGGCTGATTCGTTGTCAGTGCTCCTCGTGGTTGAGGCCACCTTCCACTGCACAGGTTGAGTTAATGCCAGAAACTGCAGTGACAGACAGAGCCTCTCATTCCTCCACACTTCAGTCTACTTCTGTGAGCACACGCCGTGACAGGGCTTGCCCACCCATAGCTGATTAAGGGCACTGGTCAAATCCTCCAGCAACAGGGAAGGAACTCCCTATGCCTCCTCAATAAATGGGTCCAGTGAGAACAGGGTCGCATAAAATTAGCGAACTTCATTAGCGACCAGCAGCTCCATGTTGCCTGCACACAGCCCTCCTTATCTCTGGAGAGTAAAAGAAGGGTGAGATCTTGTAACAGCTGGATCCTAGACCTGACGAAAGCATCTCAGGGCCCCTCAGGCTGCAGGTCTCAGCGCTTCCTTTTTCCCCTGGTACTTCTGCCAAAGAAGCAGGTCTCCTGTGGTAGTGGTCAGCTGAGACTCCAGCTCTTTCTCAAGCTGCTTGATCTGGGACAGACATTCTTGGTTGACCCTCACACATTCCTTTCAAACAAGTTGAACATGAATTTTGTGCACATCACATGAAGACCTCTGGGAGGGGAAACCCCTCTGCTCTCCCCCCCCAGGCTTCTCATAACAGATGGAACGAGACCTGGAATCAGCCATCCTCCAGTAACCTGCTATTGAAATGCCAGTATGCAGCCCCCGACTGCGTAGGCAGCAGGTTAAGTTCCACCCACACCAGGCAGTGGTCCGAGAATGGTACCAGCTACATGAAGGCTGTCAACACATTGGGGAGGCCACAGCACAGCAAGTAGTTTCTCGCAGGTTGGCGAAGCTTCTTTAACAGGAGAGCTTCACGGGTGTTCGGACATTCCACCAATCAGTGGTGGAAGCAGGGCACAGAGACTTAAATAGGAGTACAGAAGGGACAAGGAGCCATTGTTGTGAGTAGGTCAGTGGTGAGAGTGGGAGTGTCAGGCTTTGGCTCAGAGGAGGATTGGGCTCAGAAGAAGCGTTGGCTCTGGGTAATTTTCTATTAAGGTTCCCTTTTGCTGTACTTAGTATAGTAATTGGCCGTTGTGTGTTCTTCATGCCGGATGTTACTAAGGTAGATGTTGCAGATGATACTGAGGGAGGTGGCACTGTGGATAATGAAGTAGGGTTTCAAAGTTTGCAGAGAGATTTAGGCCAGTTAGAAGAGTGGGCTGAGCAATAGCAGATAGAGTTTAATGCTGATAAGTGTGAGGTGCTACATTTTGGTAGGAATAATCCAAATAGGACATACATGATAAATGGTAGGGCTTTGAAGAATGCAGTAGAACAGACTGATCTAGGAATAATGGTGCATAGTTCCCTGAAGGTGGAATCTCATGTGGATAGGATGGTGAAGAAAGCTTTTGGTATGTTGGCCTTCATAAATCAGAGCATTGAGTATAGGAGTTGGGATGTAAAGTTAAAATTGTACAAGGCATTGGTAAGGCCAAATTTGGAGTATTGTGTACAGTTCTGGTCACCAAATTATAGGAAAGATATCAACAGGTTAGGTCTTTATTCTTTGGAGCGTAGAAGGTTGAAGGGGGACTTGATAGAGGTATTTAAAATTATGAGGGGGATAGATAGAGTTGACGTGGATAGGCTTTTTCCATTGAGAGTAGGGGAGATTCAAACAAGAGGACATGAGTTGAGAGTAAGAGTGCAAAAGTTTAAGGGCAACACGAGGGGGAATTCCTTTACTCAGAGAGTGGTAGCTGTGTGGAATGAGCTTCCAGTAGAAGTGGTAGAGGCAGGTTCAGTATTGTCATTTAATGCAAAATTGGATAGGTATCTGGACAGGAAAGGAATGGAGGGTTATGGGGTGAGTGTGGGTCAGTGGGATTAGATGAGAGTAAGCGTTCAGCACGGACTAGAAGGGCCGAGATGGCCTGTTTCTGTGCTGTAATTGTTATATGGTTATATGTTGGAGTCCTGGGAGACCCAAAGTCTCCCAGGGAACTACATCTGTGTGAAGTGCATCTGGCTGAAACTCCTTGAAGACCGTGTTAGGGATCTGGAGCAGCACCTGGGTGACCTTCGGCTTGTACGGGAGAGTGAGGAGATAATCAGTCAGAGTTACAGGGAAGTAGTCACCCCGAAGTTGAAGGAGACGAGTAGCTGGGTGACCGTCAGGAGAAATGGAAATGTGAATAGGCAGTTATCGCAGTTGAGTTCAAGAGCCATGAGGTAATGTTACAGCTATATAAAACCTTAGTTAGACCCCATTTGGAGTACTGTGTTCAATTCTGGTCACCTCACTACAGGAAGGATGTGGATACTATAGAGAAAATGCAGAGGAGATTTACAAGGATGCTGCCTGGATTGGAGAGCATGTCTTATGAGAATAGGTTGAATGAACTTGGTCTTTTCTCCTTAAAGCGACAGAGATGAGAAGTGACCTGATAGAGGTGTATAAGATGATGTGAGGCATTGATCGTGTGGATAGCCAGAAGCTTTTTCCCAGGGTTGAAATGGCTAACACAAGGGAGATAGTTTCAAGGTGCTTGGAAGTAGGTACAAGGGGGATGTCAGGGGTAAGTTTTTCACACAGAGAGTGGTGAGTACGTAGAATGAGCTGCCAGCGACGGTGGTGGAGACAGATACAATAGGGGTCTTTTAAGAGCCTCCTAGATAGGTACATGCAGCTTAGAAAAACAGAGGGCTAAGCAGTAGGGAAATTCTCAGCAGTTTCTAGAGTAGGTTCCATGGTCAGCTCAACACTGTGGGCCAAAGGGTCTGTAATGTGCCATAGATTTCTATGTTCTATGATGCTGCTTACCAAGTTAAGAGTCCATGGTATTACAGGAAGGTTACTAACATGGTGAGCATTGGCTGATTGGTAGGTGGGAATAAAAGGATCCTTTTCTGGTTGACTAGTGGTGTTACACAGGGGTCATCATTGGGACCACTTCTTTTAATGTTGTATATCAGTGATTTAGATGATGGAATAGGTGGCTTTCTTGCCAAGTTTGCAGGTGATACAAAAATTGATGGAGGGGCAGATAGTGTTGAGGAAACAGGTAGGATGCATAAGGACTTAGACAGATTAGGAGAATGGGCAAGAAAGTGGCAATTGAAATACAATGCTAGAAAATGCATGGTCATGTACTTTGGTAGTAGAAATAAATGTGCAGACTATTTTCTAAATGGGGAGAAAAATCCAAAATCTGAGATGCAGAGGGACTTGGGAGTCCTTGTGCAGAACAACTAAAGGTTAAAGAGTCGGTGGTGAGGAAGGCAAATGCAATGTTAGCATTCATTTCAAGAGGTCTAGAAAAGGGTCTTTTAAGAGGCTTTTAGGTAAGTACATGGTAGTAAAATAGAGGGCTATAGGTAAGCCTAGTAATTTCTAAGGTAGGGACATGTTCGGCACAACTTTGTGGGCCGAAAGGCCTGTATTGTGTTGTAGGTTTTCTATGTTCTAATACAAGACCAGGGATGTGATGCTGAGAATTTATAAGGCACTGGTGAATCCTCACCTTGCGTATTGTGGCACTGGGTCTGTACTTGCTGGAATTTAGGAGGGGTATCTCAATGAAACCTTTTGAATATTAAAAGGACTAGACAGGTGTTTCCCATGGTGGGATTCTAAGACAAGAGAGCATTGCCTCAGGATAGAGAAGCATCCATTTAAAACAGAGACATGGAGAAATTTCTTTAGCCAGAGGGTGGGGAAATTGTGGATTTTGTTACCACAGCCAGCTATGGAGGCCTGGTCATTGGGTGTATTTAAGGCAGAGATTGATAGGTTCTTGATTGGACTCAGCATCAAAGGTTACGGGGAGAAGGCCAGGGAATGGGGCTGAAGAGGGGAGAAAAGGATCAGCCATGATTGAATGGCAGAGCAGACTTGATCGGCCAAATTGCCTAATTCTGCTCTTATGCCTTATTATCATTCCGGACACGCAGGAGACATAGAGCTGGTCAAGTCGCGGTCACACTCCTCCTCCCGTCATCCTGGAGAAGGCACAGGAGTCAGGATGGAGGTTCCAGGAGATGTTGACCAAATCAAAAGATCCATCCAGCTCTCTCAACAGCTGCGCTGACGCTTGACTGTTCTGAGAACCAGAGTGATCTCTCCCTCAAGGGTACAATTGAAATCACCCCGAAGGACAATGCACTCACCTCTGTCAACAGCTTCATTATGCGACAGGTGTGCTTGCATTGGGCTGGACATATTAACAAAGTGTATCAATACACCATCCAAGTGCACGGCAAGATACAGCAAGCGGACTGGCGACTGGTGGTTTACCAGTATATATCTCCAGCTGGAAGTTTGGGACAAACAATATCACTAGCCCACTGAAAAAGAGCTGAGGTAACTCATGTAGCCTCTCTCATGCCCATCGAGGAGCCAGCTGGGAACGGTGTGGGTTTCCTGAGGAAGCTAACCACATATCTCTGTTCCCTGAGCATGGAAAGATGAGAGAATCTGCTGTAAGACTCCCCTCCACCATTGATATTATTACTTGCTACTGCGACCTTCATGATTGTGTGACATCTTCATGCCAATGCTCTGGCTGGTGGGAGCTGGATTTCTTACCCGAATAGGGCTTTCAGGAGCTCACTAAAATGACATTAATCCCTCAAAACCACACCTGAATCTCTCCCATTTTTAGAGGTAGTGTGGATGGAGCACACATCCGTCCATTGGTCAGAGGCGAGAGTCAGATAAGAATTCCTGAATTTCCTCCACAGCAACAGTCTGAGATTAACTGCTGAAGATCAATTGGTCCACGATCTCAGCTTCAAGAGCCCTCCTCTACCCTGTCACTGTATCCCAGGACATCCTCACCCTCGATATCCTGTTCCCTCAGCTCCTGCTACCAAGGAAAACCACCTCATCCCGAAAGCCCCATTCCAAAAGCTCATCACAGTACTCAACCACATTGCCATGTACCACACAGTCAACCCAGTCCTCACCCTCACTGTCCCGTTCCCACGGCCAACCCATTCATCACCGCCACTGCCCTGTTCCCACACTCACCCCGGCCCTCACCCTCACCATCCCATTCCCACACTCTCACCATCCCATTCCCACACTTACCCCAGTCCTCACCCTCACCGTCCCGTTCCCACACACTCACCCCAGTCCCCACCCTCACCGTCCCGTTCCCACACTCACCCCAGTCCTCACTCTCACCGTCCCGTTCCCACACTCACCCCCGTCCTCACCCTCACCGTCCCGTTCCCACACACTCACCCCAGTCCTCACTCTCACCGTCCCGTTCCCACACTCACCCCAGTCCTCACCCTCACTGTCCCGTTCCCACACTCACCCCAGTCCTCACCCTCACCGTCCCGTTCCCACACACTCACCCCAGTCCTCACTCTCACCGTCCCGTTCCCACACTCACCCCGGTCCTCACCGTCAATGTCCCAATCCCACACTCACCCCCGTCCTCACCCTCACTGTCCCATTCCCACACTCACCCCAGTCCTCACCCTCACAACCCCGTTCCCACACTCACCCCAGTCCTCACCCTCACTGTCCCGTTCCCACACTCACCCCAGTCCTCACCCTCACTGTCCCGTTCCCACACTCACCCCGGTCCTCACTCTCACCGTCCCGTTCCCACACTCTCCCCAGTCCTCACCCTCACTGTCCCATTCCCACACTCACCCCAGTCCTCACCCTCACAACCCCGTTCCCACACTCACCCCAGTCCTCACCCTGACTGTCCCGTTCCCACACCCTCCCCAGTCCTCACCCTCACTGTCCCGTTCCCACACACTCACCCCAGTCCTCACTCTCACCGTCCCGTTCCCACACTCACCCCGGTCCTCACCCTCACCGTCCCGTTCCCACACTCACCCCGGTCCTCACCCTCACTGTCCCGTTCCCACACTCACCCCGGTCCTCACTCTCACCGTCCCGTTCCCACACTCACCCCGGTCCTCACCCTCACTGTCCCGTTCCCACACTCACCCCGGACCTCACCCTCACCGTCCCATTCCCACACTCACCCCGGTCCTCACTCTCACCGTCCCGTTCCCACACTCACCCCGGTCCTCACCCTCACTGTCCCGTTCCCACACTCACCCTCGTCCTCACCCTCACCGTCCCGTTCCCACACACTCACCCCAGTCCTCACCCTCACTGTCCTGTTCCCACACTCACCCCAGTCCTCACTCTCACCGTCCCGTTCCCACACTCACCCCAGTCCTCACCCTCACCGTCCCGTTCCCACACACTCACCCCAGTCCTCACTCTCACCGTCCCGTTCCCACACTCACCCCGGTCCTCACCCTCACTGTCCCGTTCCCACACTCACCCCAGTCCTCACCCTCACTGTCCCGTTCCCACACACTCACCCCAGTCCTCACCCTCACCGTCCCGTTCCCACACACTCACCCCAGTCCTCACCCTCACAACCCCGTTCCCACACTCACCCCAGTCCTCACCCTCACCGTCCCGTTCCCACACTCACCCCAGTACTCACCCTCACTGTCCCGTTCCCACATTCACCCCAGTCCTCACCCTCACCGTCCCATTCCCACACTCACCCCGGTCCTCACCTTCACTGTCCCGTTCCCACACACTCACCCCAGTCCTCACCCTCACAACCCCGTTCCCACACACACCCCAGTCCTCACCCTCACCGTCCCGTTCCCACACTCACCCCAGTCCTCACCCTCACCGTCCCATTCCCACACACTCACCCCAGTCCTCACCCTCACCGTCCCATTCCCACACACTCACCCCAGTCCTCACCCTCACAACCCCGTTCCCACACTCACCCCAGTCCTCACCCTCACCGTCCCGTTCCCACACACTCACTCCAGTCCTTACTCTCACCGTCCCGTTCCCACACTCAACCCGGTCCTCACCCTCACTGTCCCGTTCCCACACTCACCCCAGTGCTCACCCTCACTGTCCCGTTCTCACACTCACCCCAGTCCTCACCCTCACTGTCCCAATCCCCCACACTCACCCCACTCCTCACCCTCACCGTCCCGTTCCCACACTCAACCCAGTCCTCACCCTCAACGTCCCATTCCCACACTCACCCCGGTCCTCACCCTCACTGTCCTGTTCCCACACTCACCCCAGTCCTCACCCTCACTGTCCCGTTCCCACACTCACCCCGGTCCTCACCCTCACCGTCCCGTTCCCACACTCACCCCAGTCCTCACCCTCACCGTCCCGTTCCCACAGTCACCCCGGTCCTCACCCTCACCGTCCCGTTCCCACAGTCACCCCGGTCCTCAGACTCACTGTCCCGTTCCCACACTCACCCCAGTACTCACCCTCACCGTCCCGTTCCCACACACTCACCCCAGTCCTCACCCTCAATGTCCCGTTCCCACACTCACCCCAGTCCTCACCCTCACTGTCCCGTTCCCACACACTCACCCCAGTCCTCACCCTCACTGTCCCATTCCCACACTCACCCCAGTCCTCACCTTCACTGTCCCGTTCCCACACCCTCCCCCGTCCTCACCCTCACAACCCCGTTCCCAGACTCACCCCAGTCCTCACCCTCACCGTCCCGTTCCCACACTCAACCCAGTCCTCACCCTCAACGTCCCATTCCCACACTCACCCCGGTCCTCACCCTCACTGTCCCGTTCCCACACACTCACCCCAGTCCTCACCCTCACTGTCCTGTTCCCACACTCACCCCAGTACTCACCCTCACTGTCCCGTTCCCACACTCACCCCGGTCCTCACCCTCACTGTCCTGTTCCCACACTCACCCCAGTCCTCACCCTCACCGTCCCGTTCCCACAGTCACCCCGGTCCTCACCCTCACCGTCCCGTTCCCACAGTCACCCCGGTCCTCAGACTCACTGTCCCGTTCCCACACTCACCCCAGTACTCACCCTCACCGTCCCGTTCCCACACACTCACCCCAGTCCTCACCCTCAATGTCCCGTTCCCACACTCACCCCAGTCCTCACCCTCACTGTCCCGTTCCCACACTCACCCCAGTCCTCACCCTCACTGTCCCATTCCCACACTCACCCCAGTCCTCACCTTCACTGTCCCGTTCCCACACCCTCCCCCGTCCTCACCCTCACTGTCCCATCCCCACACTCACCCCAGTCCTCACCCTCACTGTCCCGTTCCCACACACTCACCCCAGTCCTCACCCTCACCGTCCCGTTCCCACACACACCCCAGTCCTCACCCTCACTGTCCCGTTCCCACACACTCACCCCAGTCCTCACCCTCACTGTCCCGTTCCCACACACTCACCCCAGTCCTCACCCTCACCGTCCCGTTCCCACACTCACCCCAGTCCTCACCCTCACCGTCCCGTTCCCACACTCACCCCAGTCCTCACCCTCACCGTCCCGTTCCCACACACTCACCCCAGTCCTCACCCTCACCGTCCCGTTCCCACACTCACCCCAGTCCTCACCCTCACCGTCCCGTTCCCACACTCACCCCAGTCCTCACCCTCACCGTCCCGTTCCCACACTCACCCCAGTCCTCACCCTCACTACCCCGTTCCCAGACTCACCCCAGTCCTCACCCTCACTGTCCCGTTCCCACACTCACCCTGGTCCTCACCCTCACTGTCCCGTTCCCACACTCACCCCAGTCCTCACCCTCACTGTCCCGTTCTCACACTCACCCCAGTCCTCACCCTCACCGTCCCATTCCCACACTCACCCCGGTCCTCACCCTCACCGTCCGGTTCCCACACACTCACCCCAGTCCTCACCCTCACCGTCCCGTTCCCACACTCAACCCAGTCCTCACCCTCAACGTCCCATTCCCACACTCACCCCGGTCCTCACCCTCACTGTCCTGTTCCCACACTCACCCCAGTCCTCACCCTCACTGTCCCGTTCCCACACTCACCCCGGTCCTCACCCTCACCGTCCCGTTCCCACACTCACCCCAGTCCTCACCCTCACCGTCCCGTTCCCACAGTCACCCCGGTCCTCACCCTCACCGTCCCGTTCCCACAGTCACCCCGGTCCTCAGACTCACTGTCCCGTTCCCACACTCACCCCAGTACTCACCCTCACCGTCCCGTTCCCACACACTCACCCCAGTCCTCACCCTCAATGTCCCGTTCCCACACTCACCCCAGTCCTCACCCTCACTGTCCCGTTCCCACACACTCACCCCAGTCCTCACCCTCACAACCCCGTTCCCACACTCACCCCAGTCCTCACCCTCACCGTCCCATTCCCACACACTCACCCCAGTCCTCACCCTCACCGTCCCATTCCCACACACTCACCCCAGTCCTCACCCTCACAACCCCGTTCCCACACTCACCCCAGTCCTCACCCTCACCGTCCCGTTCCCACACACTCACTCCAGTCCTTACTCTCACCGTCCCGTTCCCACACTCAACCCGGTCCTCACCCTCACTGTCCCGTTCCCACACTCACCCCAGTCCTCACCCTCACTGTCCCGTTCTCACACTCACCCCAGTCCTCACCCTCACCGTCCCATTCCCACACTCACCCCGGTCCTCACCCTCACCGTCCCGTTCCCACACACTCACCCCAGTCCTCACCCTCACCGTCCCGTTCCCACACTCAACCCAGTCCTCACCCTCAACGTCCCATTCCCACACTCACCCCGGTCCTCACCCTCACTGTCCTGTTCCCACACTCACCCCAGTCCTCACCCTCACTGTCCCGTTCCCACACTCACCCCGGTCCTCACCCTCACCGTCCCGTTCCCACACTCACCCCAGTCCTCACCCTCACCGTCCCGTTCCCACAGTCACCCCGGTCCTCACCCTCACCGTCCCGTTCCCACAGTCACCCCGGTCCTCAGACTCACTGTCCCGTTCCCACACTCACCCCAGTACTCACCCTCACCGTCCCGTTCCCACACACTCACCCCAGTCCTCACCCTCAATGTCCCGTTCCCACACTCACCCCAGTCCTCACCCTCACTGTCCCGTTCCCACACACTCACCCCAGTCCTCACCCTCACTGTCCCATTCCCACACTCACCCCAGTCCTCACCTTCACTGTCCCGTTCCCACACCCTCCCCCGTCCTCACCCTCACAACCCCGTTCCCAGACTCACCCCAGTCCTCACCCTCACCGTCCCGTTCCCACACTCAACCCAGTCCTCACCCTCAACGTCCCATTCCCACACTCACCCCGGTCCTCACCCTCACTGTCCCGTTCCCACACACTCACCCCAGTCCTCACCCTCACTGTCCTGTTCCCACACTCACCCCAGTCCTCACCCTCACTGTCCCGTTCCCACACTCACCCCGGTCCTCACCCTCACTGTCCTGTTCCCACACTCACCCCAGTCCTCACCCTCACCGTCCCGTTCCCACAGTCACCCCGGTCCTCACCCTCACCGTCCCGTTCCCACAGTCACCCCGGTCCTCAGACTCACTGTCCCGTTCCCACACTCACCCCAGTACTCACCCTCACCGTCCCGTTCCCACACACTCACCCCAGTCCTCACCCTCAATGTCCCGTTCCCACACTCACCCCAGTCCTCACCCTCACTGTCCCGTTCCCACACTCACCCCAGTCCTCACCCTCACTGTCCCATTCCCACACTCACCCCAGTCCTCACCTTCACTGTCCCGTTCCCACACCCTCCCCCGTCCTCACCCTCACTGTCCCATCCCCACACTCACCCCAGTCCTCACCCTCACTGTCCCGTTCCCACACACTCACCCCAGTCCTCACCCTCACCGTCCCGTTCCCACACACACCCCAGTCCTCACCCTCACTGTCCCGTTCCCACACACTCACCCCAGTCCTCACCCTCACTGTCCCGTTCCCACACACTCACCCCAGTCCTCACCCTCACCGTCCCGTTCCCACACTCACCCCAGTCCTCACCCTCACCGTCCCGTTCCCACACTCACCCCAGTCCTCACCCTCACCGTCCCGTTCCCACACACTCACCCCAGTCCTCACCCTCACCGTCCCGTTCCCACACTCACCCCAGTCCTCACCCTCACCGTCCCGTTCCCACACTCACCCCAGTCCTCACCCTCACCGTCCCGTTCCCACACTCACCCCAGTCCTCACCCTCACTACCCCGTTCCCAGACTCACCCCAGTCCTCACCCTCACTGTCCCGTTCCCACACTCACCCTGGTCCTCACCCTCACTGTCCCGTTCCCACACTCACCCCAGTCCTCACCCTCACTGTCCCGTTCTCACACTCACCCCAGTCCTCACCCTCACCGTCCCATTCCCACACTCACCCCGGTCCTCACCCTCACCGTCCCGTTCCCACACACTCACCCCAGTCCTCACCCTCACCGTCCCGTTCCCACACTCAACCCAGTCCTCACCCTCAACGTCCCATTCCCACACTCACCCCGGTCCTCACCCTCACTGTCCTGTTCCCACACTCACCCCAGTCCTCACCCTCACTGTCCCGTTCCCACACTCACCCCGGTCCTCACCCTCACCGTCCCGTTCCCACACTCACCCCAGTCCTCACCCTCACCGTCCCGTTCCCACAGTCACCCCGGTCCTCACCCTCACCGTCCCGTTCCCACAGTCACCCCGGTCCTCAGACTCACTGTCCCGTTCCCACACTCACCCCAGTACTCACCCTCACCGTCCCGTTCCCACACACTCACCCCAGTCCTCACCCTCAATGTCCCGTTCCCACACTCACCCCAGTCCTCACCCTCACTGTCCCGTTCCCACACACTCACCCCAGTCCTCACCCTCACTGTCCCATTCCCACACTCACCCCAGTCCTCACCTTCACTGTCCCGTTCCCACACCCTCCCCCGTCCTCACCCTCACAACCCCGTTCCCAGACTCACCCCAGTCCTCACCCTCACCGTCCCGTTCCCACACTCAACCCAGTCCTCACCCTCAACGTCCCATTCCCACACTCACCCCGGTCCTCACCCTCACTGTCCCGTTCCCACACACTCACCCCAGTCCTCACCCTCACTGTCCTGTTCCCACACTCACCCCAGTCCTCACCCTCACTGTCCCGTTCCCACACTCACCCCGGTCCTCACCCTCACTGTCCTGTTCCCACACTCACCCCAGTCCTCACCCTCACCGTCCCGTTCCCACAGTCACCCCGGTCCTCACCCTCACCGTCCCGTTCCCACAGTCACCCCGGTCCTCAGACTCACTGTCCCGTTCCCACACTCACCCCAGTACTCACCCTCACCGTCCCGTTCCCACACACTCACCCCAGTCCTCACCCTCAATGTCCCGTTCCCACACTCACCCCAGTCCTCACCCTCACTGTCCCGTTCCCACACTCACCCCAGTCCTCACCCTCACTGTCCCATTCCCACACTCACCCCAGTCCTCACCTTCACTGTCCCGTTCCCACACCCTCCCCCGTCCTCACCCTCACTGTCCCATCCCCACACTCACCCCAGTCCTCACCCTCACTGTCCCGTTCCCACACACTCACCCCAGTCCTCACCCTCACCGTCCCGTTCCCACACACACCCCAGTCCTCACCCTCACTGTCCCGTTCCCACACACTCACCCCAGTCCTCACCCTCACTGTCCCGTTCCCACACACTCACCCCAGTCCTCACCCTCACCGTCCCGTTCCCACACTCACCCCAGTCCTCACCCTCACCGTCCCGTTCCCACACTCACCCCAGTCCTCACCCTCACCGTCCCGTTCCCACACACTCACCCCAGTCCTCACCCTCACCGTCCCGTTCCCACACTCACCCCAGTCCTCACCCTCACCGTCCCGTTCCCACACTCACCCCAGTCCTCACCCTCACCGTCCCGTTCCCACACTCACCCCAGTCCTCACCCTCACTACCCCGTTCCCAGACTCACCCCAGTCCTCACCCTCACTGTCCCGTTCCCACACTCACCCTGGTCCTCACCCTCACTGTCCCGTTCCCACACTCACCCCAGTCCTCACCCTCACCGTCCCGTTCCCACACTCACCCCAGTCCTCACCCTCACTACCCCGTTCCCAGACTCACCCCAGTCCTCACCCTCACCGTCCCGTTCCCACACTCACCCCAGTCCTCACCCTCACTGTCCCGTTCCCACACTCACCCCGGTCCTCACACTCACTGTCCCGTTCCCACACTCACCCCAGTCCTCACCCTCACCGTCCCGTTCCCACACTCACCCCAGTCCTCACCCTCACTGTCCCGTTCCCACACTCACCCCAGTCCTCACCCTCACTGTCCCATTCCCACACTCACCCCAGTCCTCACCCTCACCGTCCCGTTCCCACACACTCACCCCAGTCCTCACCCTCACCGTCCCGTTCCCACACTCACCCCAGTCCTCACCCTCACCGTCCCGTTCCCACACACACCCCAATCCTCACCCTCACTACCCCATTCCTACACTCACCCCAGTCCTCACCCTCACCGTCCCGTTCCCACACTCACCCCAGTCCTCACCCTCACTACCCCGTTCCCAGACTCACCCCAGTCCTCACCCTCACCGTCCCGTTCCCACACTCACCCCAGTCCTCACCCTCACTACCCCGTTCCCACACTCACCCCGGTCCTCACCCTCACTGTCCCGTTACCACACACTCACCCCAGTCCTCACCCTCACTGTCCCGTTCCCACACTCACCCCAGTCCTCACCCTCACAACCCCGTTCCCACACTCACCCCAGTCCTCACCCTCACTGTCCCGTTCCCACACTCACCCCAGTCCTCACCCTCACTGTCCCGATCACAAACTCACCCCAGTCCTCACACTCACTGTCCCGATCACAAACTCACCCCAGTCCTCACCCTCACTGTCCCGTTCCCACACTCACCCCAGTCCTCACTCTCACTGTCCCGTTCCCACACTCACCCCAGTCCTCACCCTCACTACCCCATTCCCACTCTTAGCCCAGTATTCACCCTCACTGCCCTGTTCCCACACTCACCCCAGACCTCACCCTCACCGTCCCGTTCCCACACTCACCCCAGTCCTCACCCTCACTGTCCCGTTCCCACACTCACCCCCGTCCTCACCCTCACCGTCCCGTTCCCACACTCACCCCAGTCCTCACCCTCACTATCCCATTCCCACACTCACCCCCGTCCTCACCCTCACCGTCCCATTCCCACACTCACCCCAGCCCTCACCCTCACTATCCCATTCCCACACTCACCCCAGTCCTCACCCTCACTGTCCCGTTCCCACACTCACCCTCGTCCTCACCCTCACCGTCCCGTTCCCACACTCACCCCAGTCCTCACCCTCACTGTCCCATTCCCACACTCACCCCAGTCCTCACCCTCACCGTCCCGTTCCCACAATCTCCACAGTCCTCACCCTCACCGTCCCGTTCCCACACTCACCCTCGTCCTCACCCTCACTGTCCCGTTCCCACACACTCATCCCGGTCCTCACCCTCACCGTCCCGTTCCCACACTCACCCTCGTCCTCACCCTCACTGTCCCGTTCCCACACTCACCCTCGTCCTCACCCTCACTGTCCCGTTCCCACACACTCATCCCGGTCCTCACCCTCACCGTCCCGTTCCCACACACTCACTCCAGTCCTCACCCTCACCGTCCCGTTCCCATACTCACCCCAGTCCTCACCCTCACTGTCCCAATCCCACACTCACCCCGGTCCTCACCCTCACTGTCCCGTTCCCACACTCACCCCGGTCCTCACCCTCACTGTCCCGTTCCCACACTCAGCCCTGTCCTCACCCTCACCGTCCCGTTCCCACTTGCTCACCCACTACTGGAAAGAGCTTCGCTGAGTGGCCTTTCTTCAGGCATGACACCGGTGTCAGGACTCGTGCGGTGGAGACTTCGCTCCCTCCGTTGGGCAACAGGACCCACAGCCTGTTCCTGTTGCAAGGTAGTGCTGGACCTACTCATCTTGCTCTCCACCTTGCCTCTGTCCCCAGTTGGACATCCCTGCAGCCTCCTCGGTCCGAAAGAAGGGCTCAAGCCACTTTGGCCTTGCCGCCTTTGCAACTGTGTCACCTTGGTTACCCACCCTGGGGTAACACATTGTGGAATTGCGACCTCTGCACTTATGGGGACCCTGACGCTCCTCTCCTTTGGTGAGCACAATGTCCACGAGTAGTCCGTATCGCATTCTGATCCCAGGGCCTGACGATCTTCAGAAGGGTACTTCGCTTCGATGTAGGTTACAGCAGGCGGACACCCACTCCTTGCACACCACCCCTACACTGAAGGTGAATCTGCCCCCTCAGACCCCCTTTTCGGCACAGATATCCATCAGACCAGAGGCTGAAATCTTCAGGGATATAGCCCTGGCAAAGAGGGAGTCTCTTTCTGCGGACAGCCTAAGTGATGTAGCCCTCTCCGAGAGGGACTCTGTTGTAGTCTGGTGTACTGACCTCTACCTGGCTGAGGCACAGCAACAACTCACTGATACCTCCGCTTATTTACCCCATTGATCATGACCCCACTAAGGAGCACCAGGCCACTGTCTCCCACACCATCACCAACCTTATCAGCTCTGGGGATCTCCCATCCACTGCCACCAACCTCATAATTCCCACACCCTGCACTTCCCGTTTCTCCCTCCCACCCAAGATCCACAAACCTGCCAGTCCAGGTAGACCCATTGTCTCAGCTTGCTCCTGCCCCACCAAACTCATTTCTGCACACCTTGACACTGTTTTATTCCCCCCTTGTTCAATCCCTTCCCACCTATGTTCGTGACACTTCTCATGCTTTGCATTTTTTCATTGATTTTAAGTTCCCTGGCCCCCACCGCCTTATTTTCACCATGGATGTCCAGTCCCTATATACCTCCATCCCCCACCAGGAAGGTCTCAAAGCTCTACACTTCTTTTTGGATTCCAGACCTAACCAGTTTCCCTCTACCACCACTCTCCTCCGCCTAGCGGAATTAGTCCTTACTTGTTGATTTCATTAACTTTGCCTCCAACTTTCACCCTACCCTCAAATTTACCTGGTCCATTTCTGACACCTCCCTCTCCTTTCTTGATCTTTCCATCTCCATCTCTGGAGACGGCCTATCTACTGATATCTACTACAAGTCTACAGACTCTCACAGCTACCTGGACTATTCCTCTTCTCACCCTGTCTCTTGCAAAAATGCCATCCCCTTGTCGCAATTCCTCCGTCTCTGCAGCATCTGCTCTCAGGATGAGGCTTTTTATTCCAGGACGAAGGAGATGCTTTCCTTTTTTAAAGATGGCAGATGGAGTTTAATGCTGATAAGTGTGAGGTGCTACATTTTGGTAGGACTAATCAAAATAGGACATACATGGTAAATGGTAGGGCATTGAAGAATGCAGTAGAACAGACTGATCTAGGAATAATGGTGCATAGTTCCCTAGAGTGGTGAAGAAAGCTTTTGGTATGCTGGCCTTTATAAATCAGAGCACTGAGTATAGGAGTTGGGATGTAATGTTAAAATTGTACAAGGCATTGGTGAGGCCAAATTTGGAGTTTTGTGTACATTTCTGGTCAACAAATTATAGGAAAGATGTCAACAAAATAGAGAGAGTACAGAGAAGATTTACTAGAATGTTACCTGGGTTTCAGCACCTAAGTTACAGAGAAAGGTTGAACAAGTTAGGTCTTTATTCTTTGGAGCATAGAAGGTTGAGGGGGGACTTGATAGAGGTATTTAAAATTATGAGGGGGATAGATAGAGTTGACGTGGGTAGGCGTTTTCCATTGAGAGTAGGGAGATTCAAACGAGAGGACATGATTTGAGAGTTAGGGGGCAGAAGTTTATGGGTAACACTTCTTTGCTCAGAGAGTGGCAGCTGTGTGGAACGAGCTTCCAGTAGAAGTGGTAGAGGCAGGTTCGATTTTGTCATTTAATGTAAAATTAGATAGGTATATGGACAGGAAAGGAATGGAGGGTTATGGGCTGAGTACAGGTAGGTGGGACTAGATGAGAGTAAGTGTTCGGCACAGACTAGAAGGGCTGAGATGGCTTGTTTCCGTGCTGTAATTGTTATCTGGTCATATGGTTATAAAGGGGCTTCCCTTCCTCCACCATCAACTCTGCTCTCAAATGCATCTTTCCCATTTCACGCAGATCTGCTCTCACCCCATCCTTCTGCCACCCCACTCGTGATAGAGAGCTATGCGGTAGGAAAATTCTAGGCAGCCTCTAGAATAGGTTACATGGTCAGCACAACATTGTGGGTCGAAGGGCCTATAATGTCTGTAGATGCCTAAGTTCTGAATTCACGGTCTTGGCCTCTACAGCTGTCTGCAGCAGAGCAATCCACAGATTCAGTGCCGTCTGGCTAAGTAAAATCCTCCTGACCTCTGTTCTAAAGGGTCGCTGCTTAATTTTGAGGCTGTGCCCTCTAGTTCTGCATAACCCACCATAGGAAGCATTTTCTCCAATAATGACTTTATCTACTCCTTTCAACGTTCAATAGATTTCAATTAGATCCACCCCCCCCCCACCCACCCACTGGCCTCGGCATCGCATTCTTTTAAATTCCAGTGAGTACAGGCCCAAAGCTGCCAAAAAATGCTCCTCATATGTTAACCCCTTTATTCCCGGAATCATCCTTGTGAACCTCCTCTGGACTCTCTCCAATGACAACACATCCTTTCTGATATATGAGGCCCAAAACTGTTGACGATACTCCAAGTGTGGTCTGACCAATTCCTTATAAAGCCTCATCATTATCTCCTTGCTTTTATCTTCTATTTCCCTTGGAATAAATGCTATCATTACATTTGCCTTCTTTACCACAGACTCAACATGTAAATTAACCTTCTGGGAGTCTTGCACAAGGACTCTTAAGTTCCCTTGCTTCTCTGATGTTTGAATTTTCTCCCTATTTAGATAATAGTCTTCACTTCTGTTTGTTTTATCAAAATGCATTTTAATACATTTCCCAACACTGTATTCCATCTGCCACTTTTTTGCCCATTCTTCCAACTTGTCTCAGTCCTTCTGCAATTTGAATTGCTTCCTCAGCACTACCTACTCTTCGCCCCATCATCCTATCATCTGCAAACGTTGCCGCAAAGCCATCAATTCCATTATCAAGATCATTGAAAAGCAATGTGAAAAGTAGCAGTCCCAATACTGACCCCTGACGAACACCACTAGTCACTAGCAGCCAACCAGAAAAGCCCCCTTTATTCCCACTCACTGCCACCTGACTGTCACCCATTCCTCTATCCATGCCACTGTCTTTCCTGTAATGCCATAGGATTTTATCTTGTTAGGCAGCCTCATGTGTGGCACCTTATCAAATGTCTTTTAAAAATCCAAGTAAGTGACATCCACTGCCTCTCCTTTGTCCATCCTGCTTGTTACTTCCCCAAAGAACTCTAAAAGATTTGTCAGGCAAGATTTCCTTGACAGAAACCATTCTGAATAGACTTATTTTTATCATTAGTCTCCAAGTACCCTGAAACCCCATCCTTAATAACTCTTAACACTTTCCCAATCACTGAAGTTAGACTAACTGGCCTATAAGTTCCTTTCTTTTGCCTTTCGCCCTTCTTAAAGAGTGAAGTGACATTTGCAAATTTCCAGTCCTCTGGGACCATGTCAGAATCATGTGATACTTGAAAGTTCATAACCAATGCATCTGCTACCCCTTCAGGACTCTGGGATGTAGTCCATCTGGTACAGGTCACACCCACCTTAAGGCCTTTGAGTTTTCCCAGCAATTTTTCCTTTGTAATAGCAATGGAACTCACTCCTGCTCCTGACTCTTGCGGACCTCTGGCAGATAGCTAGCGTCTTCCACAGTGACGACTGAGGCAAAGTACTTATTATGTTCATCTGCCATTTCTTTGCCTCCCAGTACTAACTCACAAGCATCATTTTCCAGTAGTCCAATATCAACTCTCACCTCCCTTTTATTCTTTATATAACTGAAAAATATTTCAGTCTTCTGCTTTATATTATTAGCTCATTTGCCCTCACATTTTATCTTTTCCCTTCTTACGGCTTTTTAGTTGCCTTTTGTTGGATTTCAAGAACTTCCCTGTCATCCAACTTCCTATTCACACTTGCTGTGTTACAGTATATGCCCTTTCTTTGTTTTTTATGCAGTCCTTAATTTTCCTTGTCAGCCACGGTTGCCTACACCCCTGCCATTTGAGAACAACTTCTTCTGTGGGACATACCTGTTCTGCACCTTGTGAACTATTCCCATAAACTTCAGCCATCTCTGCTCTGTCATCATCTCCGCAGTATCCTCCTCCAATCCACCTGGACAAGCTCTTCTCTCATGCCTCTGTAATTCTCTTTGTTCCGTTGTGATACTGATACATGTGATTTATGTAGTAATTTCAATTGCAAAATTGCAGTATGAATTCAATCATATTATGATCACTACCTCCTTAGTGTTCCTTTACATTCTAATTAATAAGATCTGGATTATTACACAACACCCAATTGAAGACAGCCTTTCCCCAAGTAGGCTCAAGCACAAGCTGCTCTGAAAAGCCATCTCATAGCCATTCAACAACTTCCCTCTCCTGCGATCCAACACCAATTTGCTTTTCCCAATCCCCTTGTATACTGATGTCCCCCATTACAATTGTGACATTACCTTTACTGCATCCTTTTCCAGCTCCCTTTGCAATCTCAACCCCTCATCTTGGCTACTGTTTGTAGGTAATATACATATGATTCCCATTATGATATTTTTATACTTGCTGTTTAACTTCACCCACAAAGATTTGGCATTTTCTGACTCTATGTTACCTCTTTCTAAACATTTAATTCCATCTCTTACCAACAGAGCCACACCACCGCCTATGCCTTCCTGTCTGTCCATATAACCGTATAACTATATAACAATCACAGCACAGAAACAGGCCATCTTGGCCCTCCTAGTCCGTGCCAAACCCTTAATCTCACCTAGTCCCACCTACCCGCACTCAGCCCATAACCCTCCACTCCTTTCCTGTCCATATACCTATCCAATTTTACCTTAAATGACACAACTGAACTGGCCTCTACTACTTCTACAGGAAGTCCTTTTGATACAAAGCATATCCTTTGATACGAAGCTCCCAACTATGGGCTTCTTTCAGCCATGACTCAGTGATGCCTCCAACATCATACTGACCAATCTCTAATTGTGCCATGAGTTCACCCACCTTATTCTGAATACTATGTGCATTTAGATACAGCATCTTCAGTCCTGCATTCTTCACCCTTTTGAAGTTTGCCTCTGTGGTATAGTTTAACTCCTTGCACTGGCTGAATCTGTACCCAATTATTAGCTTGCTCTTCCTAAATTCATGTTACACCCATCACTTGCAGGCTCTTCCCCAACTCTATCATACTGGTTCCCATCCCCCTGCCATGCCCCTCTATCAAAGCCCCACAAAATCAGAAATCAGAATGCTGCTGAATTAACTCAGTCACAACACTTATCAGTCCATTTCCGACACCTTCCTCCCCTTTCTTGATCTTTCTGTCTCCATCTCTGGAGACGGCTTATCTACTGATATCTACTATAAGCCTACAGACTCTCACAGCTACCTGGACTATTCCTCTTCCCACCCTGTCTCTTGCAAAAATGCTATCCCCTTCTCACAATTCCTCCGTCTCCGCCGCATCTGCTCTCAGGATGAGGCTTTTCATTCCAGGACGAAGGAGATGTCTTCCTTTTTTAATTCCATGTACCATTCCCATTCTGATATGTCTATCCATAGCCTCCTCTACTGTCAAATTGAATCCAAACTCAGGTTGGAGGAACAACACCTTATATACCGGCTGTGTAGCCTCCAACCTGATGGCATGAACATTGACTTTGCTAACCAGTTAATGCCCCTCCTCCCCTTCTTACCCCATCCCTGACATATTTAGTTGTTTGGTTTTTTTTCTCTCTCTCTGCCCATCACTCTGCCTGTTCTCCATCTCCCTCTGGTGCTTCCCCCCCCCCTTTCTTTCTCCCGAGGCCTCCCGTCCCATGATCCTTTCCCTTCTCCAGCTCTGTATCACTTTCGCCAATCACCCTTCCAGCTCTTGGCTTCATCCCACCCCCTCTGGTCTTCTCTTATCATTTCACATTTCCCCTCCCCCCACTACTTTCAAATCTCTTACTATCTTTCCTTTCAGTTAGTCCTGGCGAAGGGTCTTGGCCCGAAACGTCAACAGTGCTTCTCCTTATAGATGCTGCCTGGCTTGCTGTGTTCCACCAGCATTTTGTGTGTATTGTTACTTATCAGTCTTTCCAAGAGCAGTTCTGACAAAAGGTCATGTTTAACCAACCCTATAGAGCTTTTCAAGGAAGTTAACGAGGACGTGGATGAAGGCAAGGAAGTGGTATCTGCATGGACTTTAGCAAAGCATTTGACAAGGTCCCACATGGGAGTTTAGTCAAAAGGGTCTGTCACTCAGTGTTCAAGATGAGGTAGTAAATTGGATTAGACATTGGCTTTGTGGGAGAAGTCAGAGAGTGACAGTAGATGATTGTTTCTCTGACTGGAGGCCTGTGACTAGTGCCATGCCACAGGGATCAGTGTTGAGTCCATTGTTGTGGGACATCTATTTCAATGATCTGGATGATATTGTGATTAACTGCATCATCAAATTTGCAGATAACATCAAGATTGGAGGTGTAGTGGACTGTGAGGAAAGCTACGTCTTCTTGCCAGTGAACAGTTAGGTAATGACGAGTGTGGTAAAACAAAGGGATCAGGAAATACAGGTCCATAATTTCTTGAAAGTGGCGTTACAGGTAGATAGGATCGTAAAGAAACATTTTGGCACATTAGACTTCATAAATCAAAGTACTGAATACAAGAGATAGAATGCTATGTTGAAGTTGTATAAGACATTGGTGAGGCCTAAATTGGAATATTGTGTGCAGTTTTGGTCACCTACATACAGGAAAGAATTAAATAAGGCTGAAAGAGTAAGTGAAAATTTTCAAGGATGTTGCCAAGTCTGGAGGAGCTGAGTTGAAAGAGTGAATAGGTTATAGAACTCTATGCCTTAGAACATAGAAGATTGAGAAGAGATTTGATGGAGGTACATAAAATTATGAGGGGTACAGATAGCGTAAATGCAAGCAGATTTTTTTTCCACTGAGATTTGGTAGGACTACAACCAGAGGTCATGGATTAAAGGTGAAAGGTGAAGTTTAATGGGAACATGAGAGAATATTCTTCACTCAGAGGGTCATGAGAATGTGGAACAAGTTGCCAGTACATGTGGTGCATGTAAGCTCAATTTCAATGTTTAAGCAAAGTTTGGATAGGTACATGAATGGCAGGCGTATGGAGGGTTATGGTCCCAGTACAGCTCAATGAGAGTAGCAAATTTAAATTGTTTCAGGATGAACTAGATGGGCTTAAGGGCCTGTTCCTCTGCTGTTCTTTTCTATGGCTCCATGACTGGAAGAGACAAAGGATAGTAGTCCCCTCCAGACAAGCAGGGAAGTCTGTGTGATGAAACTCCAGCACTGACCCTCCCAGTGCACAGTCCCAACTTCCAATAAAAGTTGCAGAAACAAACTTTGGTAAGCCAGCAGCCATGTCACTGTTGCAGCCTGAACACAGACTCCACAAAACTCGGCAAATCAGCCTTCCTATAACCATATAACAATTACAGCACGGAAACAGGCCATCTCGGCCCTTCTAGTCTGCCGAACACTTAGTTTCACTTAGTCCCACTGACCCGCACTCAGCCCATAACCCTCCATTCCTTTCCTGTCCATATACCTATCCAATTTTACTTTAAATGACAATATCGAACCTGCCTCTACCACTTCTACTGGAAGCTCATTCCACACAGCTACCACCCTCTGAGTAAAGAAATTCCCCCTCATGTTACCCCTAAACTTTTGACCCCTAACTTTCATCTCATGTCCTCTTGTTTGAATCTCCCCTACTCTCAATGGAAAAAGCCTATCCACATCAACTCTATCTATCCCCCTCATAATTTTAAATACCTCTATCAAGTTCCCCCTCAACCTTCTACACTCCAAAGAATAAAGAACTGACTTGCTCAACCTTTCTCTGTAACTTAGGTGCTGAAACACAGGTAATATTCTAGTAAATCATCTCTGTACTCTCTCTATTTTGTTGACATCTTTCCTATAATTCGGTGACCAGAACTGTACACAATACTCCAAATTTGGCCTCACCAATGTCTTGTACAATTTTGACATCACATACCAACTCCTAAACTCAATGCTCTGATTTATATAGGCCAGCATACCAAAAGCTTTCTTCACCACTCTATCCACACTATCCTCTGAGAAGAAAACCGTTGCAGTTCTCTGCCAAAGTTAAAACACCTCTGTTCTACACCCTTCTCATCCTCATTGCTGTTCTTCAGGGTTTGCTCACACACCGACGTCTATCCCAGTGTGTGACCCTCTCTCAGTACTGCCCGTCCCACAGAGCACCCTCCATTAATTGTCAGTCTTGAACATGTGGATTGTGACCAAGCCCTGATCACTGGTCTTAATCAGCCTGGTAGCCACAGGATGGTGTGGGACTGACCTTCAGGCCAGAAGCCCCAAATTCTGCGGTTTAGACCCTGGTTGGCACAAGAAGTTCCAATACCTTTGGCAGCACTGACCAATCCTTGCTCGGAGTGGGTAATGACTGGGTGCTGGGAGGTGTTCCTGTGACTGATCATAAGATACAGAAGCAGAATTATACCATGCCACCCATTGAGACTGTTCCGCCATTTGATCATGGCTGATTTATTATCTTTCTCAACCCCATTCCACTGCCTTCTCCCAGACACCTTTCACGCCTGACTAATCAAGAGCCTATCATACTTTGCTTTAAATATACACAATGCCTTAGTCTCCACAATCGTCTGTGGCAGTGAATTCCATAGATTCAGCATTCTCCGGCCAAAGAAATTCCTCCTCATCTCTGTTCTAGATGGATGTTCCTCTATTCTGAGGCTATGCTTTCTGGTCCTAGATTACCCCCATCCTCTGCATGTCCATTCTATCTAGAACTTTCAATATGCAATTAAAAAAATCAATCTCATTGAAACCTAAATTCCAGAACCATCAAACACTCCTTATACATTTGTTCCTGGGATCATTCTCATGAACCTGTTCTGGACCCTCTCCAATGCCAGCACATCCTTTCTTAAATAAAGGGCATGATTGCTCCAAAGCTCAGTCTGACCAATGATTTATAATGCCTCACTGACACGTCCATGCTTTGGCCACAGATACTGCGATTGGCTCAGAGATCACCAAGGTGACAGGCAACGATGTGGACTCAGGCCCAATGCTCACCTACAGTCTGGCAACTGAAAGCCAAGTGTTCAGTATCAGTCGTTACCATGGAATCATCTCCCTGGCAGCGGAGCTGGACTTCGAGCAGCGCACATGGTACCTGTTGACGGTTCACTCCTCTGACTCCAAACACAGCACTGAGGCAAACATCACCATCCGCGTTGAAGATGTCAATGACAACCCTCCTGTCTTTGTGCAGGATTTGTACCAGGTAAGCACACAGGATCCGACACGTGCATACATTCACATGAAGGCACACAACCACTCAGTTCTTGTAGTAGCCACACCTTTGCATCACTTCATTTTAGCTTCATTGGCCAGTCTGAACATTTTGCATTCAAATAGCCTTAGTTTTTTTTAATTCTTGTTACATCCTTTGTTTGCAGTGCTAATGAAGGTCTTGGCCTGAAACGTTGAGGGACTATTGAGGGACCTGGAGAATGGTCCCCTTCTTCCACCTGTGTAACTTCACTGGACAAATATCCTCTCAAAATGCTGCCGTGATACTCTCTCTAATAAAATATAAAATTTTACCTCTTGACACACCCACCTCTATCATGCCTGTTGTCCTGTACCCCAGAACTTTGAGGTGCCAGTCCCGCTCCTCTCTCAACTATGTTTTTGTAATGTGCCCTGAGTTCATCTGCCGTATGTGTTGGGTTTCCTGCATTCAAATAAATGCAGTGTGTCCTATTAGAATTCCTCACTCCCTGCACTGCCCCTGCCTACCCTGTCTGATTTTTGTATTTCCTCATCCTTCTCATCTACAATAACACCAAAAGCTGGAGGAACTCAGCAAATCAGGCAGCATCTATGGAGGGGAATAAACTGCTGACCCTTCATCAGGGCACATTCTGACTCTGAGAGGGAAAGGTCAGAGGCAGTGGTTTGAGCAGGGGTCAGGGTAGGGTAAAGGCTAAGAGGGGTAAGAGGAGAGGGGAGAGTTGGGGTGTACAGGGAAAGTGGAACGGGAGGAAGATGGGAGTGGGGAACGAGGGGTGGAGGGAAGTCTGAGAGACCCGGCATTGGTGGGGATAGTGTTGAGAGAAGAGGAGCAGCGGGACTCACAGACAGTGAAAAATGTCTCAGCTTGTAGGTGGTTGGGACTGAGGCCAGACCTAGAACTGGACAATGCCGACAGTTTATTCCCCTCCATAAATGCTACCTCACCTGAGTTCCTCCAGTATTTTGTGTGTGTTGCTCTGGATTTCCAGCATCTGTAGTCTCTTCTGTTTATCATCTACCACACTGACGATTATCAACCCACCCAGGTCACACTGGTTAGTTTTCCCACTCTTGTGGGAGGGGTTAAGAAACTGCAAGGATGAAAAATATATATGCCTTTAAATAGCATCTAGGATGTGAGGTTGAGATTACAAAGGGAGCTGGAAAGGGCACGTAATAAGGGTAATGTCACAATTGTAATGGAGGACTTCAATATGCAAGAGCATTGGGGAAAACAGTTTGGTGTCGGATCACAGGAGAGGGAATTTGTTGAATTGATGTGGATAGAGAATTGGTTGGCAAACAGGAAGCAAAGAGTGGGAATAAACGGAACCTTTTCAGATTGGCAGGCAGTGACTAGTGGGGTACCGCAAGGCTCAGTGCTGGGACCTCAGTTGTTTACAATATATATTAATGATTTAACGAGGGAATTAAATGCAGCATCTCCAAGTTTGCGGATAACACGAAGCTAGGCGGCAGTGTTAGCTGTGAGGAGGATGCTAAGAGGATGCAGGGTGACTTGGATAGGTTAGGTGAGTGGGCAAATTCATGGCAGATGCAATTTAATGTGGATAAATGTGAGGTTATCCACTTTGATTGCAAGAACAAGAAAACAGATTATTATCTGAATGGTGGCCAATTAGGAAAAGGGTAGGTGCAACGAGACCTGGGTGTCATTGTACACCAGTCATTGAAGGTGGGCATGCAGGTACAGCAGGCGGTGAAAAAGGCAAATGGTATGTTGGCATTCATAGCAAGAGGATTCGAGTACAGGAGCAGGGAGGTTCTACTGCAGTTGTACAAGGCCTTGGTGAGACCGCAGCTGGAGTATTGTGTGCAGTTTTGGTCCCCTAATCTGAGGAAAGACATTCTTACCATAGAGGGAGTACAAAGAAGGTTCACCAGATTGATTCCTGGGATGGCAGGACTTTCATATGAAGAAAAACTGGATAGACTGGACTTATACTCGCTGGAATTTAGAAGATTGAGGGGGGATCTTATTGAAACGTATAGAATTCTAAAGGGATTGGACAGGCTAGATGCAGGAAGATTGTTTCCGATGTTGGGGGAGTCCAGAACGAGGGGTCACAGTTTAAGGATAAAGGGGAAGCCTTTTAGGACCGAAATGAGGAAAAACTTGTCACACAGAGAGTGGTGAATCTGTGGAATTCTCTGCCACAGGAAACAGTTGAGGCCAGTTCATTGGCTATATTTAAGAGGGAGTTAGATATGGCCCTTGTGGCTAAAGGGATCAGGAGGTATGGAGAGAAAGCTGGTACAGGGTTCTGAGGGATGATCAGCCATGATCATACTGAATGGCAGTGCAGGCTCAAAGGGCCGAATGGCCTACTCCTGCACCTATTTTCTATGTTTCTATGAATGCCTATGAGATAGCTACAAGACGCAGCTTGTGCTTGAGCCTACTAGGGGAAAGGCCATCTTGGGGAAAGGTGTTGTGTAATAACCTATTTCTTAATAATCAGCTTAACGTAAAGGAACCCTTAGGAGCCAGTGATGATGATATGATTGAATTCATACTGCAGTTTGAGAGGGAGAAGCAAAGTCACATGTATCAGTAACACAATGGAATAAAGGGAATTACAGAGGCATGAAAGAGGAGCTTGCCCAAGTGGATTGGAGGAAGATACTGGAGGGGATGATGGCAGAACAGAGGTGGCTGAAGTTTCTGGGGATAGTTCACAAGGTGCAAGATAGATATGCCCTAGAGCAGAAGTTCTCAAATGTCAGGGGTAGGCAACTGTGGCTGACAAGGGAAGTTAAGGACTGCATAAAAGCCAAGGAAGGGGCTTATACTGTAATCAATCAAAAGTGTGTGGGAAGTGGAATGATTGGAAAGCTTTTAAAATTCAAACAAAAGGCAACTAAAAAAAGCAATAAGAAGGGAAAAAAATGAAATATGAGGGCAAACTAGCCAGTAATATAAAGCAGGATACTAACAGCTTTTCAGTTATATAAAAAGGGAGGTGAGAGTTGATATTGGACCACTAGAATATGATGCTAATGAGGTGGTAATGGGGGACAAAGGCATGGCAGATAAACTTAATGAGAACATTGCATCTGTCTTCATTGTGGAAGACACTAGCAGTGTGCCAGAGGTCTGTAAGCATCAGGAAGCAGGAGTGAGTGCCACGGTAATTACAAAGGAAAAAGTGCTAGGCAAACTGAAAGGTCTTAAGGTGATTAAGTCAACTGGACCAGATGGACTACATCCCAGAGTCCTGAGATAGGTTGCTGAAGAGATAACAGATGAACTTCGCATGATCCTTCAAGAATCAGTTGATTTTGGTATGATCCCAAAGGACTGGAGAATCGTAAATGTCGCTCCACCCTTTGAGAAGGGAAGAAGACAAAAGAGAGGAAATTATAAGCCAGTTAACCTAACCTTAGTTGTTGGGAAAGTGCTGGAATCTATTATTAAGGATGAGCCTTTGGGGTACTTGGAGACCAATGATAAAAATAAGTCAAAGTCAGCATGTCTTCTTGAAGAGAAATCTTGCCTGACGAATCTGTTAAGAGTTCTTCAGGGAAGGAACAAGCAGGGTGCACAAAGGGGAGCCAGTGGATGTCATTTACTTGGATTTTCAGAAGGCATTTGATAAGATGTCTCACATGAGGCAGCTCAACAAAATAATATCCTATGATGTTACAGGAAAGATACTGGCATGGATAGAGGAATGGCTGACAGGCAACAGGCAGTGACTGGGAATAAAGGGGGCCTTTTCTGGTTGGTTGCCAGTATCTAGTGATGTTCTTCAGGGGTCAGTATTGGGATCACTACTTTTCACATTGTTTGTCAGTGATTTAGACAATGGGTTTGTGGCAAAGTTTGCAGATGATAGAAAGATAGGTGGAGGGGTAGATAGTGCTGAGAAGGCAATTCGATTGCAGAAGGACTTGAGACAAATTGGAAAAATGGATAAAAAAAAGTGGCAGATAGAACAGTGTTGGGAAGTGCACGGTAATACATTTTGGTAAAGGGAATAATGCAGACTATTACCTAAATGGGGAGAAATGCAAACATCAGTGGTGCAAAGAGACTTTGGAGTCCTCGTGCAAGACTCCCGGAAGGTTAATTCACAGGTTGAGTCTGCAGTAAAGAAGGCAAATGCAATGCTCGCATTTATTTCAAGGGGAATAGAATATAAAAACAAGCAAATAAATGCTGAGGCTTTATAAGGCACTGGTCAGGCTATACTTGGAGTATTGTCAACTGTATTGGACCCCGTATCTCAGAAAGGATGTGTTGTCATTGGAAAGTGTCTAGAGGAGGTTCATGAGGATGATTCCAGGAATGAAGGGGTTAACATGTGAGCGGCGGTTGGCAGCTTTTGGCCTGTACTCACTGGAATTTAGAAGAATGCGTGGGGATTTCATTGAAACCTACTGACTGATGAAAGGACTGAATAAGGTGGACTTGGTGAGGATGTTCCCTCTGATAAGGGTATCCAGAACTAGAGGGTGCACCTTCAAAATTGAGGGGTGACCTTTTAGAATAGAAGGAGACATTTTTTTAGCTAAAGTGTGGTGAATCTGTGGAATGCTCTGCTACAGATTACAGTGGAGGCCTAGTCCATGGATATATTTAAAGCGGTAGTTCATAGATTACTGATTGGTCAAGGCATCAACGGATATGGTGAAAGGCCTGGTGTACAGGGTTGAATAGGGATCAGCTATGATGAAATGGCGGAGTGGACGATGGACTGAATGGCCTAATTCTGCACCAATGTCTTATGATCTTATGGATGCTGTTTGCTTTTGAATTCAGGGACAGCCTGTCCCTGTTGTAGCTCACGTCTGCCTCAGAAGAAATCCTTACCATCCAACCTGTACCCTCCCTCCTGCAGCAGTTTGGCAGCTCCTTAATGCAAAAGATTTAGACTGGTCAGATTCTGCTAGATGAACAGATGCTAAAAATCCAGAGCAGTACACACAAAATGCTGCAGGAACTCAGGAGGTCAGCCAGCATCTCTGGAAAGCAGTCAACATTTTGGGCCAAAACACTTCATCAGGTCAGGAATAGAGGGATATGGAGAAACTCAGCAGGTCAGGCAGCATCTATGAAAATGAATAAAGGCTGAGACCCTTTGTCAGTCCCTAGGGTCAGTTGGGATATACCCCAGGTTACTGCAGGAAATTAGCAAAGAGATTGCTGCACCTTTGGTGATGATCTTTCTGTTCTCACTAACCACAGGAGTAGTAGCAGGGTGGCAAATATTATTCCTTTGTTCAAGAAACATAATAGGTAAGAACATAGAATACAAACAGTGCAATACAGTACAGGCCTTCGTCCCACAGTGTTGTGCTAGCCTTTTAACCAAGATCAATCCAACCCTCCATTTTTCTTTAATCCATGTGTCTATCTAAGAATTTTTTAAATGTCCCTGATGTATCTGCTATTACCATCTTCCCTGGCAGGGTGTTCCACATTCTCACCACTCTCTGTGTAGTGAAAAAAAACTACCACAGGCATCCCCCTATACTTTCCTCCAATCACCTTAAAAGTATGCCCCCTTGTAATAACCATTTCCACCCTGGGAAAAAGTCTCTGGCTGTTCATTTAATCTATGCCTCTTAATCATTTTGTACAGCTCTATCAAGTCACCTCTCATCCTCCTTCGCTCCAAAGAGAAAAGCTCAACCTATCCTCATAAGACATGCTCTCTAATCCAGGCAGCATCCCAGTAAATCTCCTCTGCATCCTCTCTGAAGCTTCCACATCCTTCCTGTAATGAGGTGACCAGAACTGAGCACAATATTCCAAGTGTGGTCCACGCAGGGTTTTAAAGAGCTTCAGCATTATCTCTCAGCCCAGGCTTTTCTCTTGGAGCAACAGTTAAGGTGATTGGTGGAAATTTTAGGGGAAATGTCAGAGGAAGGTTTCTTTTTTACAGAGTGGTAAGTACAGGGAGTGCACCACCAGGGCTGATAGTGGAGGCAGACACATTAGGGACATTTAAGGCGCATGGATGAAAGAGTCTGTAGGAGTGAGGGGTAAGATTGTGCAAGATGGTTTACGTGGATTGACACAACATCATGAGCTGAAGGGCCTGTATTATGCTGTACTGTTCTCTGTACAGTGGAGCTGATACTGGGACATTCAGGCATGTACTGGGGACGGAGAGAAGCAACCACAAGAGTACTAGATCATCACTGTGTTCTGTCATTCCTCATTGTTGGCATCCAGGCTCTGCTGCTTTGTCTGAAAGTCAGGTGTTTAACTCTTTTGGCAGGTGTCGATATCAGAGTTCACTCCTCCTGGCACCAGCATCATAACAGTCACGGCAACAGACAGGGACTCCGGAACAAACGGACAGATCCTCTACTATCTGATGACCTTGGAGACTGGGCTGTTTAACATTGACCCTCACAATGGTGAGTGATCCAGCAATGGGCCAGAGAGACGTATCCCTGAGTTGGGGAAGCATTGGGCAGGGGAATTGGTCCTGGGGAAGGGTTTGGTGCAGTGAGATTGGGTTCTATAAGGGGATCTAAGAAAAGATGTGCTGGCATTGGAGGGAGACCAGAGGTGGTTCACAAAAATGAGTCTGGGAATGAAAGGGTTAATGCACAAGAAGCGTTTCATGGCTCTGGACCTGTACCCATGGAAGTTTAGAAGAATAAGGGGGGTTCTCATTAAAACCTATTGAATGTTGGAAGGCATAGATAGAGTGGATATAAAGAGGATGTTTCCTATGGTAGAAGCCTCTTGGACGCAAGGGCACAGTTTTAGGAAAGAGTAACATCCATTAACAACAGAGATGAGAAGGAACTTCTTTAGCCAGAGAGTAGTGAATCTGTTGAATTTGTTGGCACATACAGCTATGGTAGTTATAGTGAAGGGTGGTGATGGGGACAAGCTCCCACTACTAAACAAATGCCCTTCATGGCGTGCATCTCAAACAGCCTCTGACAACCAAGTCCAACTCCTGGCCTTCACGTGTGGCATAGTTATGATGCCCAACGGAGCTGTTCTCACTGACAGGAGAAGGGGCAAAGGTGGGCCACTGGCGTCTTAAAACCAGTTGCTCTGCACCGATGGGGCTTGTTAACCACAGATGGTAGCTCATCTAGGAGAGGGAAAACTCCGATTTCAAACCTCCGCTGCCTTGCAGCTATACCCGCTCACGGGAAAGGCTTCAGGAGTAAACCCTGAGGAAAAATCCGGAGTCGGAGTCCCGAAGGTGGCTGACTGCTGTACCCGGCACCGGCACGGCAACTCGCGCGATGCTGCTGGCACCAAACCGTACCGACTTCCGTCGTTCCTTTGAACCAGTCATCAGCTTGGAGGGGGGGGGGTTCCACTGCATGGGCAACAGATGGATCTCCGTAACAACTCTGTCCTGGCTTGCACCCTGGAGAATCCACTCCCAGTGACTACCAGAGGCGCAGTACCCATGGTCGACCATGACTGACAGAGGCCCAAACATAGCTGTGGAGGCCAAGTCAGTGAGTATATAATTAAGGTGGAGGTTGATAGGTTCTTGGTTAATCAGGGCATCAAAGGTTACAGGGGGAAGGTGGGAGAATGGAAATGAAAGGGATAATAACTCAGCTATGATGAAATGGTGGAGCAGACTCAACGGGCCAAATGGCCTAATTCTGCTCCTAGCTCTTATGGTCTTATGGGAATCATAGAATCACAGAATCCAACCCAGAAACAGGCCCTTTGCCCAACATGTCCAGAATGGCCATCAATAGCAATATACACTGATGCCATTTACATGCATGCTCTGACTGGTGATTCACATGTTGTCAAAATATTCCTTCAAAGTCTTCAGTGCGTTCCAGATTCCATTCTCCCCTTCCCAGGGAGAAATATTCCTCATCTTCAGCATCAAAATCAAAATGCTGGAGGAACTCAGCAGGTCAGGCATCATCCATGGAGAAGAGTAAACAGTCAATGTTTCAGGCCGAGACCCTTCATCAGGACTCTAGGAATATTACATAGAGGGCCATTCTTCATCTGATCCCCTCAAAACATCTTACCTCTCACTCTAAACCCATACACTCCTCTACAACAGGGAAAAGTTTCTACTGACGACCCTCATCGCTTTGTATTCCTCAAACAAGAACCCTCTGCCTCAATTCCAGGGAAAGCAAACTCACTTGTCCTGGTACCTTCTCATCCCTGAAATACTCCTCCAACACTGGTGCACCCAAAGGCTGTGTACCTAATCTGTATTCTACTTACAATACACTTCTGATTGTGTGACTGAGCACTGCTCCCATCTCATTTTTGTTTGCTGACAACATCACTGTTGTAGATCATAGAAGCAGAATTAGGCCATTCAGCTAATCAGTCCATTGAGCTGCTCTGCCATTCTATCATGGCTGATCCCAGATCCCACTCAACCCCATTCACCTACTTTCTTGCCATAACCTTTAATGCCTGATCAGAAAATAACAATTATCACTTTAACTATTCCTACTGTCTTGGCCTCCACCACAGTCTGTGGCAGAGCATTCCACAGATTCACTACTCTCTGGCTTTAAAAAATTCCTCCTTACCTCTGTTCTAAAAGGTCACTCCTCAGTTTTGGGGTTGTGCCCTCCGGTTCTGGATACCCCCACCATAAGAAACATCCTCTCCACATCCACCTTATCTAATCCTTCCAACATTCCATAGGTTTCAATGAGAACTCCTAGCATTCTTCAAAGTTCCAGGCCCAAAGCTGCCAAATGCTCCTCATATGTTAACCTCTTCATTCCCAGAATCATCCTCATGAACCTCCTCTGGAGTCTCTCCAAAGTCAACACATCCTTTCTGAGATATGGTTCCAAAACTGTTGACAATATTCCATCTGCACCCTGACTAGTGTCTTATACAGCAAACACAGTATTCAAAGTGTTATACCACAATGCACAGAGTAAAAGAAATAACGTGGATGATCTTGTTGCACTATTACAGATTGTCAGGTATGATGTTGTGGCCATCTCTGAATCATGGCTGAAATTGGTGGCGTAGCTCAGCTGGTAAAGAATGGCATCAAATCAGTAGAAAGATGTGATATAGGATCAGAAGATGTTGAATCCTTGTGAGTTGAGTTAAGAAACTGCAAGAGTAAAAGGACTCTGATGGCAGTTATATTCAGGCCTCCCAACAGTAGCTGGGTTGTGGACCACAGATTACAAGGCAAAATAGAAAAGGTTTGTCAAAAGGCCAATATTATGGTGGTCATGGGAAATTTCAACATGCAGGTTGATTGGGAAAATCAGGTTGGTAATGGATTTCAAGGCAGTGAGTTTGTTGAATGCCTAAGAGGTAGCTTTTTAGAGCAGTTTGTTATTGAGCCTGCTAGGGGGTCAGCTATATTAGATTGGGTGTTAAGTAAAGAATGAGAGGCAATTAGGGAGCTTAAGGTAAAAAAAAGACCCTCAGGAGTCATTGATTACAATATGATTGAGTTCTACTTAAATTTGATAGGAAGGAAGTAAAGTTTGATGTAGCAGTATTTCAGTGGAGTAAAGGAAATTACAGTGGTATGAGAGAGAAGTTGGCCAAAGTAAATTGGAAGGAGATGCTGGCAGGGATGACAGCAGAGCAACAATGCCTTGAGTTTCTGGGAAAAATGAGGAAGGCACAGGATGGATGCATACCAAAAAGGAAGAAATACTCAAATAGCAAAATAGTACAACCATGGCTAACAAGGGAAATCAAAGCTAATGTAAAAGCAAAACAGAGGGAATACAACAAACAAAAATAAGCAGGAAGATAGCAGATTGGGGAGCTTTTAAAAACCTACAGAGAGCTACTAAAAGGATCATTCAAGGGAGAAGATGAAATATGAAAGCAGGCTAGGAAACAATATTAAGGTGGATAGTAAAAGCATTTTCAGACATGTAAAAAATAAAAGAGAGATGCGACTGGATATAGGACTGTTAGGAAATGAGGCAGGATAAATAATAATGGGGGCCAAGGAGATGGCTGATGAACTAATGAGTATTTTGCATCAGTCTTCACTTTGGAAGACACTACCAGTGTGCCAGATATTGAAGGGTGTGAAGGAAGAGATTCCACAGAGTGCAGTTGCTATTACAAGGGAGAAGGTGCTCAAAAAGCTGTAAGACATAAAAGTATATAAGTAATCCAGACCAGATGAACTGCACCCCAGAGTTCAGAAATTGTAGTGTTAGAGACTATGGCAGCATTAGCAATGACCTTTCAAAAATCTTTGGACTCTAGTATGGTGCCAGAGGACTAGAAAAGTGCAAATGTCACACCACTTTTTAGGAAAGGAGGAAGGCAGCAGAAAGGTTAAGTCAATTGTTAAGGATGATTTGATGGAGTACTTGGTGGCACAGGGCAAGATAGGACAAAGTCAGCATGGTTTCCTTAAGGGAAAATCTTGCCTGACCAACCTGTTGGAATTCTTTGAGGAGATTATGCATAAGATAAATAAGAGGGATGCAATGGATATTGTACGTTTAGAATTTCAGAAGACCTTTGACAAGGTGCCACACATGAGGCAGCCTAAGAGTCCATGGAATTATAGGAAAGTTACTGACATGATTAGAAAATTGGCTGATTGGAAGAAGGCAGCGAGTGGGAATAAACAGTTCCTTTTTCTGGTTGGCTGCCAACAACCAGTGGTGTTCTGCAGGGGTTGGTGTTGGGACTGTTTTTTTCCATGCTGTATGTCAACAACTTAGATGATGGAATAGATGGCTTTGTTGCCAAATTTTCAGATGATACGAAGATTGATGGAGGGACAGGTAATGTTCAAGAAACAGGTAGTCTGCAAGAGGACTAAGGCAGATTAGGAGACTGGGCAAGAAAGTGGCAAATGAAATACAATATTGGAAAATGCACTTTGGTAGTAGAAATAAATGTGCAGACAATTTTTTAAATGGGAAGAAAATCTTCAAATCTGAGATGCAAAGGGACTTGAGGGTCTTATGTAGAACATCCTGAAAGTTAACTTGCAGGTTGAGTCAGTAGTGAGGAATGCAAATGCAATGTTAGCATTCATTTTAGAGGCCTAGAATAGAAGAGCAGGGATGTGATGCTGAGGCTTTATAAGGCACTGGTGAGGCCTCACCTTGAGTACTGTGAACAGTTTGGGCTCCTCATCTAAGAAAAGATGTGTTGGCATTGGAGAGGGTTCAGAGGAGGTTCACAAGAATGATTCCAGGAATGAAAGGGTTATCATAAGAGGAACATTTGATGGCTCTGGGTCTGTATTCACTGGAATTTAGAAGGATGAGGGGGGATCCCATTGAAACCTTTCACAAGTTGAAAAGCCTAGATAGAGCAGATATGGAAAGGATGTCTCCCATAGTGGGAGAGTATAGGATAAGAGGGCAGAGCCTCAGGATAGAAGGGCATCCATTTTAAACAGAGATGCGAAGAAATGTCTTTAGGTCGAGGGTGGTGAATTTGTGGAATTTGTTGCCACATGCAGCTGTGGAGGCCAGGTCACTGGGTGTATTTAAGGCAGAGCTTGATGGGTTCTTGATTGGACGTGGCATCAAAGGTTATACTGTATTTTTGGAGGGCGTACCTTATGAGAATAAGCCTTTTCTCCTTGGAGCGACGGAGGATGAGAGGTGACCTGATAGAGGTGTACAAGATGATGAGAGGCATTGATCATGTGGATAAGCAGAGGCTTAGTTTTACACAGGGGGGCATAGTTTTAAAGTACGTGGATATAGGTATCGAGTGCATGTCAGGGGTAAGCTTTTAACACAGAGAATGATGGGTGTGGAATAGTCTGCCGGCGGCGGTGGTAGATGCAGATACAAGAGGGTCTTTTAAGAGCCTCTTAGATAGGTACATAGAGCTTAGAAAAATAGTAGGAAATTATGTGCTAGGAAATTCCAGGCAGTTTCTAGAGTAGGTTAAATGGTCGGCACAATATTGTGGGCCAAAGGGACTTTAATGTGCTGTAATATTTTATGTTCTATGTTATGGGGAGAAGTGGGGAGTGGGCAGAGGAAGGGGAAAAAAGAAACAGCCGTGATTGAATAGCGGAGCAGACTCAATGGGCCAAATGGCCTAATTCTGCTCCTATGTCTTATGGTCTTATAAAGCCTCAGCATTGTCTCCTTGGTCTTATATTCTATTCCCCTTGAGATGAATGGCAACATTGCATTTGCCTTTTTTTCCATAAATTCAATCCGTAAATTAACCTTCTGGGAGTTTTGCACGAGGACTCCAAAGTCCCTTTGCACGTCTGATGTTTGAATGTTCTCCCCATAGATAATAGTCCACACTATTGTTCATTTTACCAAAATGCATTGTCATCTATTTCCCAACACTGTATTCCACCTGCCAGGTTTTTGCCCATTCTTCCAATTTGTCTAAGTCCTGCTGAAATCGCACTGCTTCCTCAGCACCACCTATCTTCATATCATCCACAAACACTTCAATTCCATTATCCAAACCATTGACAAACAACGTGAAAGGTAGCGGTCCCAGTACTGACCCCTGCAGAACACCACTAGTCACTTGCAGCCAACCAGAAAAGACCCCCTTTGTTCCCACTCACTGCCTCCTATCTATCAGCAATTCTTCTATCCCACAGGTAGGAGGCAGTGAGTGGGAATAAAGGGGGTCTTTTCTGGTTGGCTGCTAGTGACTAGTGGTGTTCTGCAGGGGTCAGTATTGGGGGCTGTAATGCCATGGGATTTTATCTTATTAGGCAGCCTCATGTGTGGCACCTTATCAAATGTCTTTTAAAAATCCAAGTAAATGACATCCACTGCCACCCCTTTGTCCTCTCTGCTTGTTACTTCCTTCAAGAACTCTAACAGATTTGTCAGGCAAGATTTACTTTCACGGACACCTTGCTGACTTTGACTTATTTTATAATTAGTCTCCAAGTACCCCAAAACCTCATCCTTAATAATGGACTCCAACACTTTCCCAACCATGGGGAGGGAGAAAAGGATCACCCATGAGTGAATGGCGGAGCAGACTCCATGGACCAATTGACTTAATTCTGCTCTTGTGTCTTATTGTTTTTTCTTGCCTTTTATGGTGTCCTTAACTTCTTTTGTCAGCCATGGTTGCCATTTGTGAACAACTTGTTCTGTGGGATATATCCATCCTGCATCTTGTGAGCTATACCAAGCCACTTCAGCCATGTCTGCTCTGCCGTTATCTCCACCAGTATCTTCCTCCAATCCACCAGGGAAGCTCTTCGCTCTTGGAAACACCAATGCCCTTGAACTGAAAATTCTACAAAAAGTAGAGGACATGCCCCAGTCCATCATGGATAAAACCCTCCTGCCCACTGAGCACATCCACACAAGCATTGTTGCAGGCAAGCAGCATCCCTATCAGGGACCCTCACCACTCAGAACATGCTCTCTTCTCACTGCTGCTACCAGGAACAAGGGACAGCAGCCTCAGGACCCACACCACGAGGTTCAGGACAGTTATTATGCCTCAACCCTTGAATGAAAGGGGATAACTTCACTTGTTCTATCACTGAACTGTTTCCACAACCTATAGACTCACTCTTCATCTATTGTTCTTGCTACTTACTGCTCATTTGTTTTTTTTTATTTAGTTTTTTTTCCTTTTTGCATTTACACAGTTTGTTGACTTTTGCACACTTATTATATGCCCAATTGGTGCAGTTTGTCATTGATTTATTAATGTGATTTAATCTATTGAGTATGCTGGCAAGAAAATTAATCTAAGGATTGCATAGGATGACATAAATGTAGCTTGGTAATAAACTTCCTTTGAACTTTGACCTCTGAAATCCATCCCACACATCGTTCTAGTCAATCACTTCTACAAACTCTACTGCTCATCTCATATCCCTGAAATACACAGTCCTACACAATGTCCTGGAGAATTCCTCTCAAATGTCTACCAAAACAAAATGCTCTTTCTATTATGAAACAATCAAAACAGCACACAGTAATCCACATCCCAAAGACACAGAGTAACACGACACACAGAACTGCAATCTCAGACATAGAGAGTAATAAGATACACAGTACTCCAGGTCTCAGGGAGATAGAGTAATCCAGCTTGGGTATAGGTTCTTTGGCTCATCTACAGTGATGATCATTGCATCCTAATTGGCCACATGTGTAGTATAATAAGGTTGGAGAGTGGCAAATGTTAGTCATTTGTTCAATGGAAGTAATTTGAAGTAATTGGAATATCTGTGACTTCTATGTTTAAAGAAGGTGCAAATGAGATTTAGATGGATGTTTCCTGAATTAGACAGTATGTATGATGAGAATATGTCAAGTGAGCTAGGGTTTTTCTCTTTGGCATGAAGGAAGATGAGGGGTGACGTGAAGAGGTGGACTGAATTATGAGAGGCATAGTTGAAGTGGACAGCCAGAGATTTTTTCCCAGGTCAAAAATGGCTAATAACAGTGGGTATAATTTTAAAGGGAAAGTATAGGGGGTTGATAATGTAGATCTTTTACACAGAGTGGTGGGTGCATGGAATGTGCTACCAGGGGTGCTGGTAGGGGCAGATACATTAGGGACGAGCAACAGATCTGTGGATAATGGGGTTGGGAGTGGTCTACCTCTGTTCGTTATGCAGATAACAGTGCAGGCAGAGGGCTGTTCTGACACGGCAGGTGACCCAGGAGTGTGGGTTTAGGGAGGGTTGGGAATGGGGAGAAGCAGGTTATGCACTCAGGGTGGGGTGGAGTAGGGCTGGGGAAAACACAGCTGTACTGCTGACTGGGACTCTGGTTTGTTTCAGGGACGCTGTTCACTGTGCGGGAGTTGAACCTCGAAGTGTCTGAGGCCATGGAATTGGTGGTTGAAGCCCGGGACCGCGGCCTTCCTACCCTCTCCTCGCGCAGCACGGTGCGGGTCCAGTTTCTGGATGTGAATGACCACTGGCCAACCTTCAGCCTGCCTGAGTACCATACGCAGGTGTCCGAGGACCTACAGCCGGGCAGCACCGTCCTCACATTTGAGGCAACCGACTTGGATCCATGGCTGGATAACAGCGGCCTGGATTATACCATCGTCAGCGGCAACACGGCCAACGTGTTCCAGGTGCACAGCTGGCTCCAGCTGCAAGACAACTGCTGGCGGACGCTGGGCAGCATCATGCTGGCCGAACCGCTGGACTTCGAGACGGCGTCCGCCTACAACCTGACCATCGCCGCCTCGGATCGCGGGGTGCCCCGCCGCAGCCGTACCGCCTCCGCCCTCATCAGCGTCAGCGATGTCAACGACAACCCGCCCGTCTTCAGCCGTGCTCGCTACCAGCTGACGGTAAGCGAGGCAGCGGCCGTGGGCACCGAGATTGGCCGGGTTTTGGCCACTGACGCCGACTCGGGCACCGTCATCCGCTATTCCATCAGCTCGGGAGACAGCGGTGGACACTTCACAGTGGGTGAGCGGAGCGGGGCCGTGCGCCTGGCCCGGCCGTTGGACCGGGAACTGCAAGCGCACCACCATCTCATCCTTCAGGCCAGCGACGGCCCCGGTCACGGCGTCCACTTCGCCCTGGCCCCACTCTCTGTGCAGGTAACCGACGTCAATGACAACCGGCCACGGTTCCCGGTTCGCCGGCTGAGCGCCAGCGTGCGAGAGAACATGCCGGCCCGCTCACTGGTCACTACGCTCCGTGCTACTGATCTGGACTCTGGTGGTTTCGGAGAGCTGCGATACTCACTGGTGGTGCGGGCGGGGGCAGAGTCCTTCACCTTGGACCCGCTCTCCGGGGAACTACGCACCAAGCGGCCCTTCGACTTCGAGCGGCTTCACTCGCTGGATGTTCTTGCGCAGGCGGTGGACCCGGGTAACGCCTCGGCCACCGTCACAGTTCAGGTGCTGATCACCGGCGAGGACGAGTATGATCCAGTATTCAGCCAACCCGCCTACAGCTTCGCCGTGCCGGAGGATGCGCCGCGAGGATGCAGCATTGGCCGGGTTCTGGCTACTGACGAGGACCACGGCCCAGACGGCCTAGTGCTCTACTCGCTGCTGACGCCATCACCCTATTTCATGGTGAATGGCAGCACCGGGGAGGTATTACTGAAGGTAGACGGCCGGAGGCGGCCAGGCAGTCGGGCCCGGAGGGAGGCGCGTGCCCTCACCCTGACCATCCAGGCGCGGGGTCCGCTGGCCGGCTCCCGCTCCGCTCACACCCAGGCCACCGTGGACATCAGTCACACTTCGCTCGGGCTGCCGGCCGAAGTAAGCCCACTGCTGGTGGGCGCACTGGCCGCCTCGTTGGCCATCGGCGGGATGCTGGCGGTCATCGGCCTGACACTGGTCATCCTGCGGGCAAGGAGGAAGCGGAGACGCGCCGAAGGTGGCCTCCGGGAGAAAGCACTGGAGAAGCTGGCGGTCGAGGGGACCCTGCCCGCCAGCGAGCACATCTACCACCAGGCGCTGCCTGGCTACCCTTCTGCGCCGGCCGCCCTCGGTCCACCCTACAGCCGTGGCGACTCCGTTGACCCATCGCACTCGAGCGGCCGCGGTTCGGCAGAGGCGGCCGAGGACGACGAGATCCGCATGATTAACGAGTACCCGCGGCTGGGAAGCGTGTCCGCCCGCGGCCCCGATTCCGGCATCCAGCAGGATGCTGACCGTCTGTCAGACGTCTCCACTGAGCCGGCTGCCGACTGGCTGAAGCAGAAGAAAGGGCCCTCCGTGTTGTTGCCGGGGTCGGTGCCGCAGCCGGCGTTCCGGGATCACGCTGGGGGCTTCCCGGTGGGTGGAGTGGGGCTCGGGTCCTGTCACGCCAAGGACTGCGTCTTTGCTGAAGATGGGCGCCCTCTGGCTCAGGGATCGCTGACGGCCATCGTAGCCAGCGATGAGGAGCTGAGGGGCAGCTACAATTGGGACTATCTCCTCAACTGGTGCCCGCAGTTTCAGCCGCTCGCCAGCGTCTTCACTGAGATCGCCCGCCTCAAGGACGAAAGCGCCCCCCGCAAACAGCTACCGGCCAAACCCAAGGTAGATCCCAAGCCTTGCATCGACCCTCCGCCACTTATCACTTCAGTGGCCCACCCGAATGCCATGTCTGTGCCCCCTCGGCTGGCAGTGGGAAGAAAACAGATGCCAGCCATGCGCCGCTCGCCCATCACTAGCGACGCCTCCATTGCCTCGGCGGCCATGTCCCCGAGCTTTTCTCCCTCACTCTCCCCTCTGGCTGCACGGTCCCCGGCCGTTTCCCCCTTCGACGTCTCGCAAGGACCGCCGGCCTCGGTCATCAGCACTGAACACTCCCTTGACACTGCCGAGGAAGCTGAGCTGCACATCTGACTCTGCCTTGGCCCCTATCACACACCAGTCACGAGGGTGGACAGCGAGACAACATTAGTATTTCTCAAAACTGGGGATATAGCAGGAATGTCATTCCAGGAAACAAATCCAGAACAAATCTCCATGGATCTGTTGAAAATTTGTTAATAGTTCAACGACAAGTAAAAATTGGACACAAGCTAATCCTGAAACTGGGCGACCAGCAGAGAGAAAGAAAGTGTCAAGATAATGTGAAAGGTGGCCTTGAATCAAAGGAGGTGGGGTTTTTGAGTGTGTGATGGGATGGTGCAAAGGGAGCTTCACTGTGTCTGACCCTGGGAGTGTGTGATGGGACAGTGTAGAGGGAGCTTCACTCTGTGTCTGACCCCGGGAGTGTGTGATGGGACGGTGTAGAGGGAGTTTCACTCTGTGATTGACCCCGGGAGTGTGTGATGGGATGGTGCAAAGGGAGCTTCACTGTGTCTGACCCTGAGAGTGTGTGATGGGACAGTGTAGAGGGAGCATCACTCTGTATCTGACCCCAAGAGTGTGTGATGGAATTGTGTGTGTATTTGGTGGGGGTGGGGGGAAGTTTCACTCTGTATGTGATGGGACAGTGTAGAGGGAGCATCAGTCTGTGTCTGACACTAGGAGTGTGTGATGGTATGGTGTGGGGAAGCTACACTCTGTGTCTGACCCTGGGAGTGGAGTGTGTGATGAGACCTTTTGGAGGGAGATTCAGTCTTTGTCTGACCCATGAGAGTGCATGATGGGACAGTGTAGAGGGAGTTCACTCTGTGTCTGACCCCGGGAGTGTGTGATGGGATGGTGTGGAGGGAAGTTCACTGTGTGTCTGACCCTGACCCTGGCATTGTGTGATGGGACCATGTGGGGGGAGCTTCATTCCGTATCACAACCCCAGGAATGTGTGAAGGGACGGTGTGGAGGGAGCTTCAGTGTGTGTCTGACCCTGGGAGTGTGTGATGGGACAGTGTAGAGGGAACTTCACTCTGTGTCTGACTCTGGGAGTCTGTGATGGGACAGTGTAGAGGGAGTTTCACTCTGTGTCTGACTCTGGGAGTCTGTGATGGGACAGTGTAGAGGGAGTTCACTCTGTGTCTGACTCTGGGAGTCTGTGATAGGTCAGTGCAGAGGGAGTTCACTCTGTGTCTGACTCTGGGAGTCTGTGATGGGTCAGTGCAGAAGGAAGTTTGCTCTGAGTCTGGGATGGTGTGGAGGGAGCTTCACTCTCTGTCTCATTCCAGCAGTATGTTAAGGGATGGTGTCTGGGGGGCTTCATTCTATCTTTGACCCCAGGGCAGTGTAGAAGGAGCTTCACTTTGTGTGCGGATTTGATGTGCCTGTTCTTGATGAGACAGCACAAACTATTTTATATAAGTTGGATCGAGGTAGAGAAGTTAGAGAAAGTCAGACAATGTTGGCAGAGTTTGGGGATGTGGACAGTACAAGGAGCACTCCAAGTTAATGTCTGAGGTCATTCTCACCAAATGATCTTGATGGTGGAGTGCAGTTAATACTGCTTGGGGTCAGAGTTTCCTTTATTTTGGGATTAGAGTGATTTGCTATTCTGAATCGCTCCAATTTATGTGTGAAAGGGAAATTTATTTTTCAGTTGAACATTATTAATGTGTAATTGGCTAGCATTTTCCTATTGATGGAGGAGACAGATTACCTTCTTGTCATGTTCTATTTGAATCCTCACCTCTTAAGCTCCCACCTCAACCTACGCCAGACTGACGCAGTCACTTTGCTGTAAGAGGAGGTTTATGTTTGGTAAGATTGTGAACTCTGTCTGGAGTTCCGATTCCTGAACATTTGCCGGGGCCACAGACACTGGCCAGGCTGGGAAAACAGTGGTGCTGTGAGACTGGCTTGTTATGTGGCCGTCAGTAATAGCAGGACCTCAATGTGAAACAATGTGATTGTACTTATGGGCAATCAGGGCAGCAGCGATGTGTGTGTCCATCGGTGATGTGGTGTTCATGTGGTGGAAACCTGTCCAGGAACCGGAAGCAGAGGTGGAGTGTCTGGGGCAGTAATGTGGCATTTACTGCACACTGCCCAGGGTCCAGACAAGGCCAGAGGTCGCTTCAGGACAACCTGAGGTCGATATTGAGTCAGTTTCTATCATTAAGGATGTAAACTCTCACTTTGCTGTAGTTCTGGTTAACTTGGTCATTTTGTGTAAATAGTTGCCTATAAACTGATGGAGGACAAAAACCCCTGGGATATCGGTGCCTCGGCCAATCAGTTATTTGTTCAATATTTTATTGTTTCTAAATGCTGCGTGACGATTGGTGAGACAATGGCATTTCCATAACAACCACCTATTCCCTGGGGTCAACAACGGGAGAGGTGAGGAGATGGTCAGAGACAAATCACAGACTGCGGTCAGGAGGGACATTCACTGAGTGACTGGACACAGTCCACTGTGCAGCAGCCCCAGCAGGCATTGCCCAGTAATAGCCACCCCTCGCTGGAAGACTGATCACACATACTGACCCTCACTGGAGGATGGGTCCCTCACACATACTGACCCTCACTGAGTGACGGTCCCACACACACACTGACCCTCACTGGGGGACAGTCCCACACACACACACTGACCCTTACTGGGGGATGGGTCCCTCACACATACTGACCTTCACTGAGTGACGGTCCCACACACACACTGACCCTCACTGGGGGACAGTCCCACACACACACACTGACCCTTACTGCGGTTGGGTCCCACACACACACTGGCCCTCACTGGGGAACAGTCCCACACACACACTGGCCCTCACTAGGGGATGGTCCCACACACTCACACCCTCACTGCGGTTAGGTCCCAAACACTGACCCTCACTGCGGTTGGGTCCCACACACACTGACCCTCACTAGGGGATGGTCCCACACACTCACCCATACACACACACACTCTGACCCTTACTGGGGGATGGTCCCACACACACTCATTGGGGATGGTCCCACACACACTCTGACCCTCACTGTGGTTGGGTCTCACACACAGTGCTACAGATATCTGCCTGTAGTATTAGGTTTCCTTTAGCACCGTTGGTTTTGTGTAAGTTGATAAATTTCCTTGTGTAATCCATAACTGTGTATTAATGTTAGAGCACATTACCAGAATTCTAGGGGCATTAATCAGGGGCAGGTACCGAAGATTATTACTCCTTTTTCTAATCCAGGGGGCACTGTTCTCCAGCCTGGGCCAGAATCCCTGGATATTCTTCTCACTAGTAACACATGGGTTAATGGACAGTGCTTGAAAGCAGGAACCCTGGCAGATACCCTCCTCACTGTGATACCAGAGGTCGCTGGTCAGTGATGGGGAGTAGGACCCTTGGCTGAATCCTGCTCACTGTGAACCTGGGTCACTAGTCAGTGATGGGGAACTCTGACTGATCTCCTCCCCTTCCCTGGGTGATATGTTTGTGTATAGATCTCACCTGGGTCATGTGGGTAATGTGCACTGAACACTGGGAACCTGTGGCAAGTGACGATGGTTATTCTCTGCTTTGTGAGCACAGAAACAGGTAGTGCAGCATGATCCTCTACTATGCAAGAGCATGGTATCACACACGGAAATGTCGAGTAGTGTGGTGAGAGCTACTTGTGGCCACTCCACTGCTGAGTCTGAGAGAGTCATAGAAAACTACAGTGCAGAAACAAGCCAAACTGTGAATCCAAATGTAGCTTAAAAATTGAACCCGCATCTATCAGTGGTGCTGGCAGTTCATTTCACACTTTGAGTGAAGAAGTTCCCCATGTTCCCTTTAAACATTTCACCTTTCACCTTCTCACCAAACCTCATTGGAAAAACCTTGCTTGCATTTACCCAATCTATACCCTTCATAATTTTGTACACCTCTATCAAATCTCCCCTCATTCTCCTATGCCCCAAGGAATAAAACCTTAACCTCTGCAACCTTTCCCTGTAACTCAGGTCCACAAGCACCACAAATTTTCTCTGCACTCTTTCAAACGATATCTTTCTTGTAGGTAGGTGACCAGAATTCTAATGCACTCTTTCAAGCTCATTGATATCTTCATGATATAACAATAACAGCTCCCCAGAATTCCCACCTGACACCAATGGAGACAAGTGGAGGCAGCTGTAACCCCCAGTGGGGGTGGGACTAACCTCAGTGGAGGTGGGCCTAATGCCAGTGGAGGCAAGGGTATCAATCCTGTGGAAGAATGATGAAGTGCACAGGTTTACTCGCGAATGGTTCAACAGGAAGCAGAAGATTCAATGGCAATATTTATTTTTACACTCTGTAATATAAGAGCTGTGTTTTGTATTCTGATGTAATAGACTTGCATGACTCTGTAACGGAGATGGCGGCTGCACAGGGGCCAGTTCCAAGGACTCGGCTTTTGGTCAGTACCTACACTGGCTCTGGTCAGCTGTTATGAGCAGAATTTTCATTAAATCCACCAATTTGTACAAAAGCTTTTCCTGTATGTTTCAGTTTTTGATGATAGGTACACCTGCTTCATCACATCTGATATAAATCTGTCCTGCATTAGCCAGAAATTTCCCATAGTAACTATCACTGGGTTGGTGAGAGGCTCCAGACTGTAGGACAATCCAGGACTCTGTGTTAAGTAAACCCCTTTCATAAGGACCAAAAGACATAGGAGCAGAATCAGGCCATCAAGTCTACTATGCCATTCCATCTTGGCTGATTTACTATCCCTCTCAACCCCATTCTCCTACCTTCTCCCTGTAACCTTTGCCATCCTGACTAATCAAGAATCTACCAACATCTGCTGTAAACACACCCAATGACTTGGCCTCCACAACCGGTAATGAATTTCACAGATTCACCATGCTCTCGCTGAAGAAATTCCTCAGAATCTCTGTTAGAAATGGACATCACTCTATTCTGAGGCTGTACCCTCTGGTATAGACCCTCCCAGTACAGGAAACATCCTGTCCACGTCCACTCTATGAGTCCTTTCAGCCCATCATGATCAGACGATAATGCCGAAGTAAACAAACTCAGTTTGCCTGTATTAGGCCCGTATCCATAAAACCATAAGGTATAGGAGCAGAATTAGGGCATTGGGCCCATCGCGCCTGATCTGCCATTTTATCATGGCTGATCCATTTCCCTTTTCCCCTGTAACCTTTCACTCACTGACTAATCAGAACCTATCAACTTTCACATTAAAAATACACAGTGACTTGGTCAACACTGCCACCTGTGACAACAAATTCCACAGATTCATCACCTTCTGGCTAAAGAGATTCCTCCTCATCTCTGTTCTAAATGGATGTCCATTTATTCTGAGGCTGTGCCCTCTGAGTCCTAGACTCTCGCACCACAGGAAATAACCACCCTGTTGAGGGTTTTCAACATTTGATACATTTCAATGGGACCCTTCCCGAGTCTCCTAAATTCCAGTGAGTTCAGGCCCAAAGCCATCAATTGTTATCATATGATAAGCTTATCATTCTTGTGAATCCATCACATCCGTCTCTCCCAACCTAACCTACAACCTATACTGTACCATATGACATCGGAGCAGAATTAGGCCATTTGGCCCATTGAGCTTCTATCTCCCATTTCTGAAGTATCTTTGACGTGAAACATTAACTCAGTTTCTCTGTCTACAGGTGTTGCCTGACCACCTGTGTGTATCTGACATTTTTTGTTTCAGAGTTCGGTATCTTCAGGGTTTTCTTCCAATCTCCCTCAGTCTTTCCTTCTTTGTTATTTTATTCTTTATTACTTATGCAGTGTTTATGTACTTCTCAAACTCACTTTGACTTTCTTTTCTTCATACCATCTTTTGGTTTCCTTTCAGTTTCACCCGAATGTTTCCTTTACTCATTTTCTGACATTGCACATGATAACGGAAGCTGTGCTGTGGAGTCTGTGTTGGTCTCAGCAACCCTGCCTTCCTCTGGGCAACTCCGGAACCCCCCCCCCCACTTCCCTTTCTCATAAATCCCTACTCAACTTCTTCCACCCACCAGACTGGAGCATCCGGGGGAAGCCATGTGAATACAGGGAGAAGGTGCAAATTCCACACAGACAGCATTGGAGTACAGGATCAAACCTGGGTTAGCTGTGCTGTTGTGTGACAAAAAGAAGAGTGAGGTCCATCCTCGCGCCTGTGTTGGAATCCATGATAAGCCAGGTCCAGTGCTAAAGTCGAGGTGGTCTTGGTTCCGGAGCCCAGGTGCTGAAGATCAAATTATTTTCTGCTCATTTGTGTCATGCTACAACACAGAAATGGCATTATTCCTATAGCAGAATGGCCAAAACTGAATACAATATCCAATTTCAAGTTTATCATTATCTGACTGTACATAAGCTGTATACAACTAAGTGAACCAATGTTCCTCTGGATCACAATGCATCCACAAACTATTTATCATACACAATACATAAACCAAAATATCACCATAAATCAGTTAAGAGAATATAATTCAAAATACATGTGAAGTGCACAGCACAGGTAAAAAGTAAACAGTTCGCTGATTCCGGTGACAAGACCTCGATGGTGGCAGGTTATTCATTAGTCTCACAGCCTGAGGGAAGAAGCTATTACCCGGTCTGGCAGTTCTAGTCCTGATATTCCTCTACCGCCTTCATGATAGCAGGGGGTCAAAGAGATTGTGGAATTCTTAACAATACTTTGGGACATTCTTCCCAGGGAACTACCACAGAGACCAGGATTCTGAATGGAGCATGGGTATGGCGCAGAAGGGAGAAGAGGGGAGCAGTAGTGACTGGAGACTCAATAGAGGAACAGACAGGGGATTCTGTGGGCGTGAATGGGACACCCAGATGGTATGTTGCATCTCAGGTGCCAAGGTCAGGGACATCTGGGACACATCCACAGCATTTTGGAGGGAGAGGTAGAGCAGCCAGATATCTTGGTACATATTGGTACCAATGACATAGGAAGGAAAAAGCAAAGAAGTCCTGAAGAAAGAATTTACAGAGCTAGACAGAAAGTTGAGTAGCAGGACCTTCAGGGTAGTAATTTCTGGATAGTTGTCTATGCCAAATGCTATGAAGGGGAGAAACAGGATGGTTTGGCAGAGTAGCTGGTGGAAGGGACAGGGCTTCTGGTTCTTGGGTCAATGGGTTCTCTTCTGGGGGAGGTATGATCTGTTCAAAAGTGACCGATTGCACCTGAACTTGAGGGGAACCAGTATTCTCACAGACAGATTTGTTAGAGCTGTTGGGGAGGGCAGTCTAATGGGACTTAGTTGCAGCCAGCAGACTTGAGTATCAGTACATTAGGGATGCATAATCAGAAAGGTTAGCAAATACAGTACTCAAAGTATTATCTCAATGTGCAGAGCATAAGAAATAAAGTGGATGGCCTTGTTGCACTATTACAGGTTGCCAGGTATGATGTTGTGGCCATCACTGAATCACGGCTGAAGGATGGTTGTTGTTGGGAGCTGGATGTCCAAAGTTATACATTGTATTGGAGGGATATGAAGGTAGGCAGAGGGGATGGCATGGCTCTGCTGGTAAAGAATGGCATCAAATCAGTAGAAATGTGTGACATAGGAGCAGAAGATGTTGAATCCTTGTGGGTTGAGTTAAGAAACTGCAAGGGTAAAAGGACATTGGTGGCAGCTATATACAGGACTCCCAACATTAGCTGGGATGTGGACCACAGATTACGACAGGACATAGAAAATGTGTGTTAAAAGGGCAGTGTTATGATAGTCAAGGGAGATTTCAACATGCAGGTCGATTGGGAAAATCAGGTCGGTAATGGATCTCAGGAGAGTGAGTTTGTTAAATGGCTACAAGATGGCTTTTTAGAGCAGTTTGTAGTTGAGCCTTCTGGGGGATCAGCTATACTGGATTGGGTGTTAAGTAATGAACCAGAGGTGATTAGGGAGCTTAAGGTAAAAGAACCTATAGGAGAGAGTGATCACAATACAATTGTGTTCATCTTGAAATTTGATAGGGAGAAAGTTAAGTCTGACATAGCAATATTTCAGTGGAGTAAAGGAAATTACAGTGGTGTGAGAGAGGAGTTGACCAAAGTAAATGGGAAAGCAATGCTGTCAGGGATGACAGCAGAGTAGCCATAGCATGTGTTTCTGAGAAAAATGAGGAAGATGCAGAATAGATATATTCCAAAAATGAAGAAATACTCAAATGGCAAAATAGTACAACCGTGCCTGACAAGAGAAGTCAAACCTAATGTTTGACTTCCCTTGCCAAAAGAAAGGGAATACAACAAAGCAAAATTTAGCAGGAAGGTAGAGGATTGGGAAGCTTTTAATAACTTGCAGACAGCAACTAACAGAATCATTAGGAGAGAAAAATTGAAATATGAAAGCAAGCTAGCAAGCAACAACAAAGTGGATAGTACAAGCTTTTCAAGTATGTAAAAAATCAAAGAGAGATGAGAGTGGATGTAGAACCACTGGAAAATGAGGTTGGAGAAATAGTGACAGGGCAAAGAAACGGCAGATGAACTAAATGGATATTTTACATTGTCTTCACTGTGGAAGATACTAGCAGTGTTCCAGATATTTAAGGGTGTGAGGGAAGAGAAGTGAGTGCAGTTACTATTACAAGGGAGAAAGTGCTCAAAAAGCTGAAAGACCTAAGGGTACATAAGTCACCCAGACCAGATGAATTTCACCCTATGGTTCTGAAAGAGGAAGCACTAGAGATTGTGGTGGCATTAAAAATGATCTTTCAAAAATCACTGGACTCTGGCATATGCCAGAAGACTGGAAAATTGCAAATGTCACTCCACTCTTTAAGAAAGGAAGAAGGCAGCAGAAAGGAAATTATAGAGTAGTTAGCCTGACCTCAGTGGTTGAGAAGATGTTGTTAATTGTTCAGTATGAGTTTATGGAGTACTTGGTAACACCGGATAAAAAGTCAGCATGGTTTCCTTCAGGGAAAATCCTGCCTGATGAAACTGTTGGAATTCTTTGAGGAGATTACAAGTAGGATAGATAAAGGGGATACAGTGGATGTTATATATTTGGACTTTCAGAAGGTTCCACAAGTATGGCTACTTACTAAGTACTAACATGGTTAGAGCATTGACTGAGTGATAGGAGGCAGCAAGTAGAAATAAAAGGATCCTTTTCTGGTTGGCTACTAGTGACTAGTGGTGTTTTGCAGAGGGTGGTGTTGGGACCACTTCTTTTTATGCTGTATATCACTAATTGAGATAATGGAATAGATGGCTTTGTTGCCAAGTTTGCAGATGACAAATAGATTTTTGGATGGGCAGGTACTGTTGAGGAAACAGGTAGGCTCCCAAAGGACTTAGACAAATTAGGAGTATGAGCAAAAGAGTAGCAAATAAAATGTAATGTTGGAAAATGCATGGCCATGCACTTTGGTAGTAGAAATAAATGTGCATACTATTTTATAAACAGGGAGAAAATCCCAAAATCTGAGATGCAAAGGAACACAGGAGTTGTTGTGCAGAACACCATAAAGGTGAACTTGCAGGCAAAGTTGGTGGTGAGGAAGGAAAATGCAACATTAGCATTCATTTCAAGAGCAGAGATGTAATGCAGAGGATTTATAAGGTGCTGGTGAGGCCTTACCTTGAGTATCGTGAACAGCTCTGGGCTCCTCATCTAAGAAAAGATGTGCTGGCATTGGAGAGGGTCCAGAGGAGGTTCACAAGAATTATTCCAGGAATGAATCATTCTAGGTTATCATATGTGGCTCTGGGTCTGTACATGCTGGAATTTAGAAGGATTAGTGGGGATCTCAGTGAAACCTTTTGAATGTTTAAAGGCTTAGACAGAGCAGTGTGGAAAGGATGTTTCCCGTGGTGGGGTAGTCTAGGACAAGAGGGCACAGCCTCAAGATAGAGGGGTGTCCATTTAAAACAGATGTGGAGAAATTCCTTTAGCCAAAAGGTGGTGAATTTGTGGAATTTGTTACCACAGCCAGCTGTGGAAGTCGGATCATTGGGTGTATTTAAGGCAGAGATTGATAGGTCCTTGATTGGCCATGGCATCAAAGGTTACAGGGAGAAGACAGGGGAGTGGGACTGAGGAGGGGGAAAAAAGGATCAGCCATGATTTAATGATGGAGCAGAGTCGATGGGCCAAATGGCCTAATTCTGCTCCTATATCTTTTTGTCTTGTCTATAACGTTTCTGATAAATTTCAAAAATAGGGAGGAGGGCAGCCATAGTGATCCTCTCATCTTTTTTAACTGTCCTCTGTAAAGTCTTGGGGTCGGATGCCTTGTACTTCTGTACCATGCAATGCTGCAGCTAAACAGGACGCTCTCGATGGTGCTCCTGTAGAAAGTTGTTAGAATGGAAGTGGGGAGATTTGCATACCTCAGTCTCATAGAAACACAGAAAACAATTCAGGTCCTTTGGCCCACAATGCTGTGCCGAATATGTACCTACTTTAGAAATTACCTAAGTTTACCCATAGCCCATCTATTTTTCTAAACTCCATGTAGCTATCTAGGAGTCTCTTAAAAGAACCTGTCGTATCTGCCTCCACCACCGTTGCCGGCAGCCCATTCCATGTACTCACCACTCTCTGCATAAAAAACTTACCTCGACATCTCCTCTTCACCTACTTCCAAGCACCTTAAAACTGTGTCCTCTTGTGTTAGCCATTTCAGCCCTGGGAAAAAGCCTCAGACTATCCACACAATCAATGCCTCTCATCATCTTATACACTTCTATCAGATCACCTCTCACCCTCCATCACTCCAAGGAGAAAAGGCCAAGTTCACTCAACCTATTCTCATAAGGTATGCTCCCCAATCCAGGCAACATCCTTGTAAATCTCTAATGCACCGTTTCTATCGCTTCCACATCCTTCCTGTAGTGAGGAGACCAGAACTGAGCACAGTACTCCAAGTGGGGTCCTAGATAGCTGTAACATTTCTTCTCAGCTCTTAAACTCAATTCCATGGTTGATGAAGGCCAATGTACCGTACGCCTTCTTAACCACAGAGTCACCCTGCGCAGCAGCTTTGAGTATCCTATGGACTCAGACCCCAAGATCCCTCTGATCCTCCACACTGCTAAGAGACTTACCATTAATACTATATTCTGCCATCATATTTGATCTACCAAAATGAAGCACCTCACACTTATCTGGGTTCCACTCCATCTGCCACTTCTCAGCCCAGGTTTACATCCTATCAATGTCCCATTGTAAATTCTGACAGCCCTCCACACTATCCACAACACCCCCAACCTTTGTGTCATCAGGAGATTTACCTACCCATCCCTCCACTTCCTCATTCAGCTCATTTTTAAGGATCACAAAGAGTAGGGGTCCCAGACCAGATCCTTGAGGCACACCACTGATCACTGATGTTCATGCAGAATATGACCCACCTACAATCACTCTTTGCCTTCTGTGGGCAAGTCAGTTCTGGATCCACAAAGCAAGGTCCCCTTGGATCCCATGCCTCCTTACTTTCTCAATAAGCCTTGCATGGGGTACCTTACCAAATGCCTTGCTGAAATCCATATACCTTCATCAATGTGTTTAGTCACATTCTCAAAAATCCTGCCTCTCAGGATCTTCTCCGACAACTTACCAACCACTGAAGTAAGACTCACTGGTCTATAACTTCCTGAGCTATCTCTACTCCCTTTCTTGAATAAGGGAACAACATCTGCAACCCTCCAATCCCCTGGAATCTCTCCCGTCCCCATTGATGATGTAGCACAGATCATCGTCAGAAGCTCTGCAATCTCCTCCCTCGCCTCCCACAGTCCCCTGGGGTGCATCTCATCTGGTCCTGGAGTCTTATCCAACTTGATGCTTTCCAAAACCTCCAGCACATCCTCTTTCCTAATGTCTATATGCTCAAGTTTTTCAATCCGCTGTAAATCATCCCTACAATCGCCAAGATCCTTTTCTGTAGTACCTTTCATTCAGGAGTACATTCCACCAGAGACTCATTCCACTGCGATGTAACACTGAGTGTCATAGGAAGTAATTCCTGCCTGTGGCTTCAAACTTTACAACTCCTCCCTCGGAGTGTCAGACACCCTGTGCCAATAGGCTGGTCCTGGACTTATTTCCACTTGGCATAATTAACTTATTATTATTTAATCATTTATGGTTTTATATTGCTATATTTCTACACTATTCTTGGTTGATGTGGCTGTAACAAAACCCAATTTCCCTCAGGATCAATAAAGTATGTCTGTCTGTCTGTCTGAACGGTAGTATACTCAGCGTTGTGACTGATCAAGGCCAGTATCCCAAGTGCCTTCACCCCCTGTCCACCCATGACTCCTCTTTCAGGGAACCATGTACCCTTTGTTCTACAAAACTCCCCAGGGCAGATCAACTCCAATGGAAATCTGATGGAGAGACAGAATTGGAGTGAGGACGATTGGGAATGGGATGAAGCCAGGACAGACCCCTACCTGAACCTGGTTTGCACTGGTATCATGCATCTGCAGTGAGGATTGTGGCATCAGTATGCATGAACACAAGAGAATCAGGCGCAAAGTATCAAGAAATCAGGAAAGCTACTAGGACTTCTCCTTAAAGCCAGCATTGACCTAATGGACTGAACAGCCTCACCTATGTCACAATAAATCAACCACAACCAGAGATAGTTTTTTACCTAGAGTGATAAGTGTATGGAACCCTCTGTCAAGGGTAGTGGTAGAAGCAGATATATTCCAAACATTTAAGAGACTCCTGGATAGGGACATGGATGATAGAAAAACGGATGGTTATATAGGAGGCGATTAGATTGAACTTGGAGTAGGTTGAAAGGTCAGCACAATGTTGAAGGGTCTGGACTGTGCTGCATCATTCATAGTTCTATGTTATATTTGAACGCATGCAGTATATGAAATAAGGTAGATGATCTTGTAGTGCAGTTAGAGATTGGGTTCTGTAGGTGATTGCTTCACTGACTGGAGGCCTGTGACTACTGGAGTGCTACAGGAATTGGTGCTGGGTCCATCATTGTTTGTCATCTATGTAACTCTTGCTTCGGCTAGCAGCTTAATATTGGGGGTGATAGCCCCTGGCCCAGCCAAACTTAAGAAATCTCGTTTGGGTGGAATGCTGCACGATATGTCCTCTGTTACAAATCAGTACCCCAAAACAGTACACAATATGCAATTAAACAATTAAGCTTTATAATTCTTACTTTGACCATATGGTTAGTAAAGAAAATGAAAAAAAGAAATAGGGCCCAATCTTATGAAACAGTCTGTTGTGAGTGTTGGAGCTCAATGATAAGCCGATCATCCGCCATCGACCTCCTTCGATCATCACTGCCCTTCGGACCCTTGCTCCAAGTGCACCCCATATGGCAGTCTACCAACTCACTCCATTCGCGTCTTCTCTCCATTCTCCCCCTGGCAAAAGACCGTGAAAATCTCTCTTCCAGCTCACAAGAAAGAACAACAGCATTCCAAACCCCTTTATCTTAATCATAACCCAAACATTGCTGCTACAGAGAAACCATTACATAATCAGCAAAACCTTACAACAGGCGTGAACAACGTGAACAGGCAGAGGCAAGGGTAGGTTCCGGTAAGTTTTGTTTTGTTTGATTAGAGTAGAGAGAATGCCAGGCAGGATGTTGGAATGCTCCTCTTGCAGGATGTGGGAAGACCTCCGGTCTCCCTGACAACAACACCTGCAAGAAGTACATCCAGCTGCAGCTCCTAACAAACCGCATTAGGGAACTGGAGCAGGAGCTGGATGACCTCCGGATCATTTCGGAGAATGAGAAATTTATAGATAGTAGTTTCAGGGAGGTAGTTACGCCAAAGGAGCAGTGCACAGGTAATTGGGTTACTGGGTTACCGTCAGGCGAGGGAAGGGGCAAGGGCAGGCAGAGCAGGGCTCCCCTGTGGCCATTCCCCTCAACAACAAGTATACCGATTTGGATACTGTTGGGGGGGTGACTTACCTGGGACAAGCTGTGGCAGCTGGATCTCTGGTACTGAGTCTGGTTCTGCAGTGCAGAAGGGAGGGGGAAGAAGAGGAGAGTGGTAGTGATAGGGGACTCGATAGTTAGGGGTATAGACAGGAGATTCTGTGGTCGTGACAGAGACTCCCGGATGGTTTGTTGCCTCTCGGGTGCCAGGGTCAGGGATGTCTCTGATCACATGCACAGCATTCTGAAGTGGGAGGGTGAGCAGCCAGATGTCATGGTACACATCGGTACCAATGACTTAGGAAGAAAGAGTGAGGAGGTCCTGAAGAGTGAGTACAGAGAGCTTGGTAGGGAGTTAAAAAGCAGGACCTCGAGGATGGTAATCTCAGGATTGCTACCTGTGCCACGTGCCAGTGAGGGTAAGAATAGGATGCTCTGGAGGAGGAACACGGGGCTGAGGAACTGGTGTAGGGGGCAGGGTTTCAGATTTCAGGATCATTGAGACCTCTTCTGGGGCAGGTGGGACCTGTACAAGAGAGACGGGTTACACTGAACTACAGGGGGACCAATATCCTTGCAGGGACGTTTATTAGTGCTATTGGGGAGGGGGTTAAACTAGATTTGCAGGGGGATGGGAACCAGAGTGACAGAGTAGATAGTGGAGCGGGGGTGAAAATAAATAATGTTAAAGGTTCATGTAAAGTCACAAATAGAAGGGTTGTGTGTGGTGGTAATAATCTTCTGAGGTGTGTCTATTTCAATGCGAGGAGTATTGAGGGGAAGGCTGATGAGCTGAGGGGTGTGGATTGACACGTGGAATTATAACATAATAGCCATTAGTGAAACTTGGCTACAGGAGGGGCAGGACTGGCAGCTCAATGTTCCAGGGTTCTGATGTTTCAGATGTGATAGAAGCAGAGGGATGAAGGGTGGGGGGGTGGTGGCATTGCTAGTCAGGGAAAATGTTACAGCAGTGCTCAGGCAGGACAGATTAGAGGGCTTGTCTACCGAGGCCATATAGGTGGAGCTGAGAAACAGGAAAGGTATGACCACATTAATGGGGTTGTATTATAGACCAGGAATATAAAGGAAGATAGCAAAAGCTTTTTTAGGTATGTGAAGAGAAAGAAGATAGTTAAGAACAATGTTGGGCCCTTGAAGAATGAATTGGGTGAAATTATTATGGGAAACAGAGAAATGGCAGAAGAATTTAATGAGTACTTTAGATCTGTTTTCACTAAGGAAGACACAAGCAATCTCCCAGATGTATGGATGGGCCAAGGACATAGGGTAACAGAGGAAATGAAACAGATTGACATTAGGAAGGAAACGGTGACGAGAAGGCTGATGGGACTGAAGGCTGACAAATCCCCAGGTCCAGATGGTCTGCACCCTAGAATGCTAAAGGAGGTGGCCCTGGAAATTTCCAATGTTCCTTAGATTCAGGATCAGTTCCTGAGGATTGGAGAATGGCTAATGTTATCCCACTTTTTAAGAAAGGAGGGAGGGAGAAAACAGAGAACTATCAACCTGTCAGCCTGACATCGGTGGTGGGAAAGAATGTAGAGTCCATTATTAAAGATGAAATAGTGGCATATCTAGATAGCAGTGATAGGATTGGGCAGAGCCAGCATGGATTTACCAAGGGTAAATCATGCTTGACTAATCTGTTGGAGTTTTTCGAGGATGTAACCAGGAAGTTAGACGGGGGAGATCCAGTGGATAGAGTGTACCTTGATTTTCAGAAGGCATTTGATAAGGTCCCACATAGAAGATTGGTGGGTAAAATCAAAGCTCAAGGCATCGGGGGGAAGGCATTGACATGGATAGAAAACTGGTTGGCAGATAGAAAGCAAAGGGTAGTGGAGAATGGGTGTTTCTCGGAATGGCAGGTGGTGACTAGTGGGGTGCCACAGGGCTCGGTATTGGGACCACAGCTGTTTACCATTTATGTTAACGATTTGGATGAAGGCATAAAAAATAACATCAGCAAATTTGTTGATGATACTAAGCTGTGTGGCAGTGTGACATGTGATGAGGATGTTAGGAGAATTCAGGGTGACTTGGATAGGCTGGGTGAGTGGGCAGATACTTGGCAGATGACGTTTAATGTGAATAAGTGTGAGGTTATCCACTTTGGGAGTAAGAACAGGAAGGCAGATTATTATCTGAATGGTGTAGAGTTGGGTAAAGGATCTCAGAGTCCTTGTTCATCAGTCACTGAAGGTGAATGAGCAAGTGCAGCAGGCAGTGAAGAAGGCTAATGGAATGTTGGCCTTTATTACAAAGGGAATTGAGTACAAGAGCAAGGAAATCCTCTTGCATTTGTACAGAACCCTGGTGAGACCACACCTGGAGTATTGTGTACAGTTTTGGTCTCCAGGGTTAAGGAAGGACATCCTGGCTGTAGAGGAAGTGCAGCGTAGATTCACGAGGTTAATTCCTGGGATGTCTAGACTGTCTTACGCAGAAAGGTTAGAGAGACTGGGCTTGTACACGCTGGAATTAAGGAGATTGAGAGGGGATCTGATTGAAACATATAAGATTATTAAGGGATTGGACAAGATAGAGGCAGGAAATATGTTCCAGATGCTGGGAGAGTCCAGTACCAGAAGGCATGGTTTGAAAATAAGGGGTAGGTCATTTAGGACAGGTTAAGGAAAAACTTCTTCTCCCAGAGAGTTGTGGGGGGTCTGGAATGCACTGCCTCGGAAAGTAGTGGAGGCCAATTCTCTGGATGCTTTCAAGAAGGAGCTAGATAGGTATCTTATGGATAGGGGAATCAAGGGACATGGGGACAAGGCAGGAACAGGGTATTGATAGTAATTGATGAGCCATGATCTCAAAATGGCAGTGCAAGCTCAAAGGGCTGAATGGTCTACTTCTGCACCTATTGTCTATTGTCTATTGTTTATTGTCACCCAATAGTCAGCGAGAATTGGAGGAGCAAATATGCAGAGAGATAACAGACAACTGCAGGAAACGTAAAGTTGTGATAGCAGGGGATTTTAATTTTCCACGTATTGATTGGGAGTCCCATACTGTTAAAGGTCTAGACAGATTAAAGTTTGTAATATGTGTTCGAGAAATTTTTCTAAATCAATATATAGAGATACTGACTAGAGAGGATGCAATATTAGATCTCCTATTAGGAAACGAGTTAGGACAGGTGACGGAAGTGTGTGTAGGGGAACACTTTGGTTCCAGTAATCATAACACCATTAGTTTCAACTTGATCATGATAAAGATAGATCTGGTCCTCGGGTTGAAGTTCTAAACTGGAAAAAGGCCAAATTTGAAGAAATGAGAAAGGATCTAAAAAGCGTGGATTGGGACAGGTTGTTCTCTGGCAAGGATGTTGTTGGTAAGTGGGAGACCTACAAAGGAGAAATTTTGAGAGTGCAGAGTTTGTATGTTCCTGTCAGGATTAAAGGCAAAGTGTATAAGAATAAGGAACCTTGGTTCTCTAGGGATATTGGAACTCTGATAAAGAAGAAGAGAGAGATGTATGACATGTATAGGAAACAGGGAGTAAATAAGGTACTTGAAGAGTATAAAAAGTGCAAAAAAATACTTAAGAAAGAAATCAGGAGGTCTAAAAGAAGACATGAGGTAGCTTTGGCAGTCAGGGTGAAGGATAATCCAAAGAGCTTCTACAGGTATATTAAGAGCAAAAGGATAGTAAGGGATAAAATTGGTCCTCTTGAAGATCAGAGTGGTCAGCTATGTATGGAAACAAAAGAAATAGGCCAATCTTAAATGGGTTTTTTGCATCTGTATTTACTAAGGAAACTGGTATGGAGTCAATGGAGATAAGGCAAACAAGAAGTGAAGTCATGGAACCTATACAGATTGAAGAGAAGGAGGTGCTTGCTATCTTGAGGCAAATCAGAGTAGATAAATCCCCAGGACCTGACAGGGTATTCCCTCGGACCTTGAAGGAGACTAGTGTTGAAATTGCAGGGGCCTTGGCAGATACATTTAAAATGTCGGTATCTACGGGTGAGGTGCCAGAGGATTAGGGGATAGCTCATGTTGTTCCGTTGTTTAAAAAAGCCTCTAAAAGTAATCTGGGAAATTATAGGCTGATAAGTTTGACATCGGTAGTAGGTAAATTATTGGAAGGAGTACTAAGATAGGATCTACAAGTATTTAGGTAGACAGGGACTTATTAGAGACAGTCAACACGGCTTTTTGTGTGGTAGGTCATGTTTAACAAATCTATTACAGTTTTTTGAGGAGGTTACCAGGAAAGTGGATGAAGGGAAGGCAGTGGATGTTGTCTACGTGGACTTCAGTAAGACCTTTGACAAGGTCCCGCATGGGAGGTTAGTTAGGAAGATTCAGTCGCTAGGTATACATGGTGAGGTAGTAAATTGGATTAGACATTGGCTCAATGGGAGAAGTCAGAGAGTGGTAGTGGAGGATTGCTTCTCTGAGTGGAGGCCTGTGACTAGTGGTGTGCCATAGGGATCAGTGCTGGGACCATTGTTATTTGTCATCTATATCAATGATCTGGATGATAATGTGGTAAATTGGATCAGCAAATTTGCTGATGACACCAAGGTTTGGGATGGAGTGGAGATTGCGGAAGGCTATCAAATTTGCAGTGGGATCTGGACCAACTGGAAAAATGGGCTGGAAAATGGCAAATGGAAGTTAATGCAGACAAGTGCGAGGTGTTGCACTTCAGTACAACCAACCAGGAGAGGCCTTACACAGTGAACGGGAGGGCACTGAGGAATGCAGTAGAAAAAAGGATCCATAATTCATCAACAGTGGCTGCACAAGTAGATAGGAAGCTCTTGGCATGTTAGCCTTCATAGATCAAAGTGATGGGATATTAAGTTGAAGTTGTATAAGACATTGGTGAGGCCTAATTTCAAAGTTCAAAGTAAAATTTATTATCAGAGTCATACATGTCATCTCATACAACCCTAAGATTACTTTTCTGCGGGCATACTTAACAATTTTATAGAAGAGTAACTGTGAACAGGATCTGTAAATTGTAAACATCAGGAACTGTAAACCGTTTAAATGCAGTTAATATATAGCAATAAGTAACAAGCATGAAATAAGATAAAAGGGTCCTTAAGTACATGTAGCTATCCCTTTTTGTTCTACAGCCTGATGGTTGATGTGTAGTAACTGTTTTTGAACCTGATGGTGTGAGTCATGAGGCACCTGTACCTTCTACCTGATGGCAGCAGTGAGAAAAGAGCATGGCCTGGGTGGTGAAGATCTTTGATGCTTTTTTACAGCAACATTTCAGTACGCTCTGGTATGGGAACACAAATGCCTTTCAGTAGATGAGATCAATAATAAGAAGAGTTTTACCCATGATGTACTGGGCTGAATCCACTACCTTTTATAGGAATTTCCACTGAAAGGCGTTGGTGTTCCCATACCAGGCCATACTGCAGGCAATCAGTGCACTTTCCACCACGCTTCTATAGAAGTTTGCCAAGGTTTTTGATGACATGCCGAATCTGCACAGACTCCTGTGGAAGTAGAGGTGTTGTCATACTTTCTTTGCAAGTACGATGGGTCCAGGACAGATTCTCTGAGATAGCAACACCCAGAAATTTAAAGTTACTGACCCTCTCCACCTCTATGATGATTCATAGACCCTGGTTTCCCTCTCCTGAAGTCCACAATCAGTTCCTTTGTCTTATAGACATTGAGTGAAAGGTTGGTGTTATTACACCACTCAGCAACAAATTTTCAATCTCCCTCCTGTATGCTGGTTCATCACCACCTTTGTCACACCAACAGTGGTGTCATCAGCAAACTTGTATATGGTTTTGGAGCTGAATTTAGCAACACACTCATGGGTGTAAAGCAAGTCGAGCAGGGGGCTCCTGTGCTGATGCAGATTGTGGAAGAGAGATATTTTCCAGTCTGAACTGACTGTCTGTAAGTGAGTAAATCCAGGATCCAATTGCACAAGGGGGTATAGAGACCCAGGTTTTGGAGTGTTCTGATTAGTTTAGACGGGATGATAGTGTTAAATACCAAGCGGTAATCGATAAAGAGCAGCCTGATGTATGCATCTTTGCTGTCTAGATGTTCCTGGGTTGTGTGAAGAGCCAATGAAATAGCATCTGCTGTAGACCCCAAGATCCCTCTGATCCTCCACACTGTTAAGAGTCTTATCATTAATACTATGCTCTATCTTCATATTTGACCTACCAAAATGAACCACCTCACACTTATCAGGGTTGAACTCCATCTGCCACTTCTCAGCCCATTTTTGCATCCTATCACTGTCCAGCTGTAACCTCTGACAGCCCTCTACACTATCCACAACACCTCCAACCTTTGTGTCATTAGCAAATTTACTAACCTGTCCCTCCACTTTCTCATCTAGGTCATTTATAAAAATCATGAAGAGAAGGGGTCCCAGAACAGATTGCTGAGGCACACTACTGGTCACCAACCTCTGTTCAGAATATGACCCGTCTTACAATCATTCTTTGCCTTCTGTGGGCAAGCCAGTTCTGGATCCACAAAGCAATTTCCCCTTGGATCCCTTGCCTCCTTACTTTCTCAATAAGCCTTTCATGGGGTACCTTGTCAAATGCCTTGCTGAAATCCATATACACTACATCTACTGCTATATCATCAACAATGTGTTTAGTCACATCCTCAAAAAGTTCAATCTGTCATCTTCAGATACTGAGACTAAAGGATCCTTGGGAGATGTGGGGGTGCATGTTGGTTCCTCCCTATTCTGGTGATCAAAGTGAGCATCGAAGGCATCAAGCTCATCTGGAAGCGAAGCTCTTCTGTCCCCTTTGTCACAAGATTTAACTTTGTAGAAGGTTCTGGCATTCAAATCCAGCCACAGCTGTTGAGCATCCCTCGTTAATTCCAGTCTAGTCTTAAATCTCCACTTCACCTGAGAGATGGCTTTCTGGAGATCATACTTGCACCTTTTGTAGTGTTCTTGATCTTCAGACTTGAATGCCTCTGATCTGGTTCTCAGCACGTTCAGGATTTCATTGTTCATCCAGATCTGATACACTCATCCACAGCTGTTATAATAAAGTCTGTAACAACCCTGGTGTGGTCAATCAGGTTCTCAGATGAGATCTTGAACATGGCCAAGTCCATTGACTCAAGGCAATCCTGTAACCATTCCTCAGCCTCCCACAACCTCCTTGGTCTCTGGAGCCTTGCTCTTTAGGCTCTGTCTATGTGCAAGTAGTAGTTCAGTCAAATGATCCAACTTGCCAAAACGTGGTCTTAGGAAGGAATGATAGGCATTCCTTATTGAAGTGTAGCAGTGGTCTAGTGTGTTGGGACCTCTGGGTGCAACAGGTTACATGCTGGCGATAACTGGGCAGGGTTTATTTCATATAGGCCTGGTTAAAGTCACCAACTATAATTTGAAATGCATTGGGATGAGCTGTTTCTTTTTTACAGACAAAATCGTGCAGTTTTGCAAGTGCTTGCTTATAATCAGCTGCTAGTAACTAGAATCATAAAGAAAGCTTTTGGCACATTGACCCTCATAGATCCAAGTACTGAGGGAAGAGATGGGATGTTATGTTGAAGATGTATAAGATGTTGGTGAGACCAAGTTTGGAGTATGTGTGCAGTTTTGGTCACCTCCCTACAGGAAAGATTTAAGCAAGATTGAAAGAGTACAGAGAAAATTTACGAGGATGTTGTTGGGTCTGGAGGACCTGAGTTACAGGGAAAGATTGAATAGGATAAAACTGTATTCCTTGGAACACAGAAGATTGAGGGGAGGTTTCATAGAGGTATACAAAATTATGATGGGTGCAGATCAAAATGTGGTTTATGTACAGGCCTCTGAACATTAGCCAGGATGTGGGTTACAAATTACAATGGGAGATAGTAAGTGCATGACAAAAGTGCAAGTTCTGATAGTCATTGGGGATTTCAATATGTAGGTAGGTTGGGAAAATCAGATTGGTGCTGGATCCTAAGAGAGGGAATTTGTAGAATGCCTACAAAATGTCTTTTGTGAGCTACTTGTGGTTGAGCCCACTACAGGATCAGCTATTCTGGAATGGGTGTTGTGTAATAAACTGGACTTGATTAAGGAGCTTAAGGTAAAGGAACCTTAGGGTATAGTGATCATAATATGATAGAAATCAGCATGCAAGAGGGAGAAGCTAAAGTGTGATGTATCAGTATTGCAGTGCAGTAAAGGGAATTATAGAGGCATGAGAGAGGAGCTGGCCAAAGTTGCTTGGAAGAGGACATTAGCAGGGATGACAGCAGAGCAGCAATGTTTGAAGTTTCTGGGAGCAATTTGGAAGGCGCAGGAAAGATACATCCCAAAAAAGTAGTATTCTAAAGGCAGGATAACACAACCATGGCTGACAAGGGGACTCAAAGCCAACATAAAAGCAAAACATATGCCATATAATAAAAATTAATGGGAAGTTAAAGGATTAGGAAGCTTTTCAAAAATTAACAGAAGGCAACTAAAAATGCCATAAGGGGGAAAAAGATGAAATATGAAGGTATGCTACCAATTATATCAAAGGGGATACCAAAAGTATTTTCAGATATATAAAGAGTAAAAGAGAGGCAAGAATAGATATTAAACTGCTGGAAAATAATGCTGGAGAGGTAGTAATGGGGGACAAGAAAATGACTAATGAACTGAATAAGTATTTTGCATTGGTCTTCACTGTGGATGCTCAAGAGTGTCTAAGGGCAGAAGTGAGTGGAGTTGCTATTACTAAGGAGAAGGTGCTTGGGAAACTGAAGGGCCTGCAGGTAGGTAGGTTACCTAGGGCAGGTGGATTACATCCCAGGGTTCTGAAAGAGGTATCTGAAGTGACACTCTGAAGGCCAAGTCACTGGGTATATTTAAAACGGAGGTTGATAGGTTCTTGATTAGTTGGGGCATCAAAGGTTACAGGGAGAAGACTGGAGAATGGTGTTGGGAAAGATAGTAGCTCAGCCATGATCAAATGGAGGAGCAAACTTGATGGGCTGAATGGCCTAATTGTGCTCCATTGTCTTATGGTCTTATATAAAGGGTAGTCAAAACAGCCCGATGCATTAAAGACATTTAATATATACAGGAAAGTGCCAAAAAAGGGTCAATAACATCCTTCTCATGGAATGTTTGTCCCATCAGGGAAGAGGCTATGTAGCATCCACATCAGGACCACCAGACTCAAAAACAGTTACTTTCTCCAAACATTCTGACCAACACCTCCACTCACTAACTCCATCAGGACTTTATTATTTCCTGTCTGTCTCTTTACATATAGCACCGCATCACTTTATGGATACACAATCAATCTACATTTTCTGTATTTATCTTTATTTAGTTTTTATTATTATTATTGTGTTCTTTATCTTTTGTGTATTTCTGTGCTGTATCATATACAGAGTAACAATTATTTTGTTCTCCTTTACACTTGTGTACTGGACATGAAATCAAGTCAATCTTGAATCATTAATCTTATATGTAATATTTACTGTTTTTGATATTCTTTGTTCTATTTTCTGTGTTCGATGTCCTCAGCAGCAGCTGTTCCCCTCCATTACTAAGGAGATCAGCATTCTGGTCCATTTGGACATCACTGTTTATTCTGTTGTCACAGTGTTTACGACGCTGATGGTCTCTGTCATTACTGCTTGAAGCAGTTTGTTGGTAATTCTGATTTATAACCAAGTTTACAGTGACACATTCCTAGACCACGCCAGTAATGTGAAATCCTGCTCCAATACATTAACTGTCTCTCAGCCTTGTCTGGTAATTTTCCACTCATTAGACCATAAGACATAGGAGCAGAATTAGGTCATCTGGCCCATCGAGTCTGCTCCGCCATTCAATCATGGCTGATCCTTATTTTCTATCTCGTCCTCAACCCCAGTTCCCGGCCTCCTCCCCGTAACCTTTGATGTCATATCCAATCAAGAACCTATCAATCTCTGCCTGAAATACACTCAACGACCTGGCCTCCACAGCTGTATGTGGCAACAAATTCCACAAATTCACCACCCTCTGGCTAAAGAAATTTCTCCATATCTGTTTTAAATGGAGGCCTCTCTATTCCGAGGCTATGCCCTCTTGTCCTTGATTCACCCCTACCATGGGAAACATCCTTACCACTCAAGGTGAAGCCTCACTAGTGTCTTATAAACCCTCAGCATCACATCCCTCCTTTTGTATTCTAGACCTCTTGAAATGAATGCTAACAAGGCATGTGTCTTCCTCACCACTGATTCTACCTGCAAGTGAACCTTTAAGGAGTTCTACACAAGGACCCCCAAGTCCCTTTGCAACTCAGATTTTTGGATTTTCTCCCCGTTTAGAAAATGATCCACACATTTATTTCTACTAGCAAAGTGCATGACCATGCATTTTCAAGCATTATATTTCATTTGCTACTTTCTTCCCCATTCTCCAAATCTGTCTAAGTCCTTCTGCTTCCTCAATACTACCTACCCCTTCACCAATCTTTGTATCATCTGCAAACTTGGCAACAAAGCCATCTATCCTATCATCTAAGTCATTTATATACAGCATAAAAAGAAGCAGTCCCAACACTGACCACTGCAGAACACCACTAGTCACTCACAGCCAACTAGAAAAGGATAATTTTATTGTCACTTGCTGTCTCCTACCAATCAGCCAAAGCTCTAACCATCTTAGTAACTTTACCATCTTAACTTGGTAAGCAGCCTCATGTGTGACACTTTGTCAAAAACCTTCTGAAAGTCCAAATATACAACATCCACTGCACCCCCATATTCTATCCTACCTGTAATCTCCTCAAAGAATTCCAACAGGTTTGTCAGGCAGGATTTTCGCTGAAGGAAACCATGCTGACTTTGTCCTATCTTGTCCTGTGTCACCAAGTATTCCATCATCTCATCCTTAACAATTGACTCCAACATCTTCCCAACCACTGAGGTCAGACTAACTGGTCTATAACTTCCTTTCTGCTGGCTTCCTCCTTTATTAAAGAGTGGAGTAACATTTGTAATTTTCCAGTCCTCTGGCACCACACCAAAGTCCAATGATTTTTGAAAGATCATTTCTAATGCCACCACAATCTCTAACGTTACCTCTTTCAGATCCCTAGGGTGAACTTCCTTTGGTCTGGATGACTTTTGTACTTTTAGGTCTTTTAGCTTTGAGAACCTTCTCTCTTGGAACAGTAACTGCACACACGTCTCTTCTTTCACACACACTACAACATCAGGCATCCTCCACAGTGAAGACTGATGCAAAATACTCATTTAGTTCATCATCCATCTCCTTGTCCCTCATCATTATTTCTCCTGCCTCATTTTCTAGTGGTCCTATATCCACTCTCATTTCTCTTTTATTTTTAATGTACTTGAGAATACTTTTACTATCCACTTTGATGTTATTTGCTAGCTTGCTTTCATATTTCATCTTTTCCCTTCCAATGATTTTTTTTATTGCTGTCTGTAGGTTTTTAAAAACTTCCTAATCCTCTACCTTCCCACTAATTTTTGCTTTGTTATATGCCCTTTCTTTTGCTTTTATGTTAGTTTTGACTGCTCTTGTCAACCATAGTGTACTATTTTACCATCTGAGTATTTCTTCATTTCTGGAATACACATGTCCTGCACCTTCTTCATCTTTCCCAGAAATGCACACAATTGCTGCTCTGTTGACATCCCTGCCAGCAGCTCCTTCCAATTTACTTTGGCCATATCCTCTCTCATACCACTGTAATTTCCCTTACCCCACTGAAATACTGCTACATCAGACTTTACTTTCTCCCTTTCAAATTTTAAGCTGAACTCAATCATATTGTGATAACTGGTTCCTAAGGATTCTTTTACCTTAAGTTCCCTAAACACCTCTGGTTCATTACATAACATCCAATCCAGTATAGCTGATCTCCTAGTAGACTTAATAACAAACTGCTCTGAAAAAGCTGTCTCTTAGGCATTCAACAAATTCACTCTCTTGAGATCCATTACCAATCTGATTTTCTCAATTGACCCGCATATTAAAACCTCCCATGACTACCATAACATTGCCCTTTTGACTTGCCTTTTCAATTTCCTGTTGTAACCTGTGGTCCACCTCCCAGCCACTGTTGGGAGGCCTCTATATAATTGCCATCAGCATCCTTTTACCCTTGCAGATTCTTAACTCAACCCACAAGGATTCAACATCTTCATATCCTATGTCACATCTTTATACTGATTTGATGCCATTCTTTACCAATAGGACCACACCACCTCCTCTGCCTACCTTCTTATCTCTGCGATATAACGTGTAACCTTGGACAATCAGCTCCCAACTACAACCATCCTTCAGCCATGATTCAGATTACCAGAACATCATACCTGGCGATCTGTAATAGTGCAACAAGATCATCCACCTTATTTTTTATGCTATGCTTATTTAGATACAACACCTTGAATACTGTACTTGCTAACCTTTCTGAATCTGAACCTGAATCTAATGATTTGATACTCAGCCTGTTGGCTGCAACTAAGTCCAATCACCCGCCTGCCCTAACTGACAATCTGACTGCACGCTATCTTTACTTTTTTACCATCCATCCTTTCCTGAGTCCCTTCACTCCGGTTCCCACCCCCCTGCCAAATTAGTTTGAACCATCCCCAACAGCTCTAACAAACCCCCCTGTGAGAATATTGGCTCCCCTCGGGTTCAGGTGCAACCCGTCACTTTTGAACAGATCATACCTCCCTCAGAAGAGATCCCAATGATATAAGAAGCTGAAGCCCTGCTCCCTGAACCAGCTTCTCAGTCACACATTTATCTGCCAAATCACCCTGTTTCTATTCTCACTGGCACGTGGCACAGGCAGCAATCCACAAATTACTACCCTGGAGGTTCTGATTCTCAGCTTTCTGCCAAGCTCTCTAAATTCTCTCTTGAGGACCTCATTGCTTTTCCCTCCTTTGTCATTGATACCAATATGTACCAAGACATCTGGCTGCACTCCCTCTCCCTCTACAAAATGTTGTGAACGCGATCTGAGACATCCCTGACCCTGGTACCTTGGAGGCAACATAACATCCAGGTGTTTCATCTACATCCACAGAATCGCCTGTCTGTTCTCCTCACTATTGAGTCCCCTGTCACTACCACTCCAGTCTTCTCCCTCTTTCCCCTCAGCACCACGGACCCACGGTCAGTGCCTGTAACATGGTTGCTGTGGCATTGTCCAGGAGGTCATACCCCACAAAAATATCCAAAGTGATATTTTTGAGGGGAATGGCCACAGGGGTGCTCTGCTTTCACTGCCTATTTCCATTTCTCCTGACAATCACTCAGCAACTCACTTTCTGCAGCTTCAGGGTGACTACTTCCCTGTAACTCTGATCAATTATCTCCTCACTCTCCCCTACAGGCCGAAGGTCATCCAGTTGCTGCTCCAGATCCCTAACACGGTCTTCAAGGAGCTGCAGCCGGATGCACTTCACACAGATGTATTTGCCTGGGAGATTCTGAGTCTCCCAGTTCTCCAACATCTGGCATGAAGAACACACCACAGGCATTTAAATGGTACAGTAAGGGTTGTAATGTGAGTATTATTAAATGTAAGTTAATACTAGTCAGGAAGCTGTTGGTAGCAAGAGGGGGGATCCGGGGTTGGCGGGGTCTGTACTTCCACTACTTTTACTCCCAGTATGCATTGTATATCATTCCTCCACCCATGCTGCACGAGGTACCTGGAAGCCTCTGTATTGTAAATATTATTTGCCGTCCCAGATAAAGATGCTCTTTCGGCCATCAAGTTGTCAAGTGGTCTTTTCATAAAGTAGAAGTTACCACAGTAAGAGAGAGAGAAAAAAAAACAGATGCCTTACACAGAGCCGACAGCTCTTCCTAGCTGAAGCCTCTTCTACTCTCGCCACTGGCCTAATCCCGACAATGGCCACTCTGCTTATCCCTTCTGTACATTTATTTAGTTCATAGAACTCTGTTGACACTGCTGACAGGCCATGTACAATGGATAAATGCTCTCAAAGCTCCTTTTTTAAATAACTGCCGCCAACTCATTTATTCCCAGAATCTCCTGCGAACTCTCTCCAATGCCAGCACCCCTCTGGGGTCTGGAACCAGAAGCTCGGAGCTCAGGATAAAGGGAGGAGATGCCAGGTTTTACAAAGCACAGGGCAGGTCCACTGAGCCTCAGTGGAGAGTCATCCCCACCTGGGAGAGTTGGGACAGGCCAGTGATGAGGGAATGAGGGTGATGGAAAGTTTGTGGGGAAATATGGTGATCCAAGTGCCCAGTGCAAAGGGGAAGGAGTTCCAAATCCAGGATAAATCCGCTGCTGCAGGAATTGGAGGAATTTATTTGGGAATGAATTGGTTCAGGGCCATGTGTCCAGAGGGAATGGTAAGCTGTGTGTCAGACAGAGCAGGAGATTTTGCCCAGCCACAGACGCTGCTGGACCTGGCAAACACTTACCTCAACCAGAGGTGGTGCTGGTGAAAATGGGGAAATGCCCAGGAAACTGCCCCAGAATCTCGAAGAGTGTGCAAGGTATGTTGGCAAACTGGATTCTGTTTAGAAAGTTGGGCAGAGAGATTGCAGATTAAACTTAATAGTCCCACGTCAGCAGGTTCATGTACAGTTATTACCCCTCAACCATCAGGCTTCTGAACCAGACGAGATAACTTCGTTTACAGAACTGTGCAGAAGTCTTTGGCACATATAGCTAGTGCCTAAGACTTTTCAAAATACTATACTTGTCAATGTAAAGCACAGAGTGAGTTTGTAAATCTGGATTTTGGGATTGGTGAGGGTGGAGTGTCACTGGAAGGGTGTGGGACAGACAGCAGAGAATGAGTTCCAAGGGTAGAGTGTGTGGCTGCAGACACATCGGGCCTTTAGACACCAGGCAAGATCATTTGATTCCAAACAAGAAGTGTATAAGATGATGAGGGGCATTGATCATGTGAATAGCCAGAGGCTTTTTCCCGGGGCTGAAATGGTTAACACAAGGGGGCATAGTTTTAAGATGCTTGGAAATAGGTACTGAGGGGATGTCAGGGGTAAGTTTTTCACACAGAGAGTGGTGGGTACATGGAATGCATTGCTCACAGCGGTAGTGGAGGCAGATACAATAGGGTCTTTTAAGATCCTCTTAGATAGATACATGGAGCTTAGAAAAATAGAGAGCTTTGCACTTGGGAAATTCTAGGCAGTCTCTAGAGTAGGTTACATGGTTGACACAACATTATATAACCATATAACAATTACAGCACAGAAACAGGCCATCTCGGACCTTCTAGTCCATGCCGAATGCTTACTCTCACCTAGTCCCACTGACCCGCACTCAGTCCATAACTCTCCATTCCTTTCCTGTCCATATACCTATCCAATTTTACTTTAAATGACAATACCGAACCTACCTCTACCACTTCTATTGGAAGCTCATTCCACACAGCTACCACTCTATGAGTAAAGAAATTCCCCCTCGTGTTACCCTTAAACTTTTGCCCCCAACTCTCAAATCATGTCCTCTTGTTTGAATCTCCCCTACTCTCAACGGAAAAAGCCTATCCACGTCAACTCGATCTATCCCCCTCATTATTTTAAATACCTCTATCAAGTCCCCCCTCAACCTTCTACGCTCCAAAGAATAAAGAACTAACTTCTTCAGCCTTTCCCTGTAACATCGGTGCTGAAACCCAGGTAACATTCTAGTAAATCTTCTCTGTACTCTCCCTATTTTGTTGATATCTTTTCTATTATTCAGTGACCAGAACTGTACACAGTACGTCAAATTTGGCCTTACCAATGCCTTGTACAATTTTAACATTACATCCCAACTCCTATACTCAATGCTCTGATTTATAAAGGCCAGCATACCAAAAGCTTTCTTCACCATCCTATCCACATGAGATTCCACCTTCAGGAAACTATGCACCATTATTCCTAGATCACTCTGTTCTACTGCATTCTTCAATGCCCTACCATTTACCATGTATGTCCTATTTGGATTATTCCTTCCAAAATGTAGCACCTCACACTTATCAGCATTAAACACCATCATTCAGCCCACTCTTCTAACTGGCCTAAATCTCTCTGCAAGCTTTGAAAACCTACTTCATTATCCACAACGCCACCTACCTTAGTATCATCTGCATACTTACTAATCCAATTTACCACCCCATCATCCAGACCATTAATGTATATGACAAACAACATTGGACCCAATACAGATCCCTGAGACACACCACTAGTCACCGGCCTCCAACCTGACAAACAGTTATCCACCACTACTCTCTGGCATCTCCCATCCAGCCACTGTTGAATCCATTTTACTACTTCAATATTAATACCTAACGATTGAACCTTCCTAACTAACCTTCCATGCGGAACCTTGTCAAAGGCCTTACTGAAGTCCATATAGACAACATCCACTGCTTTACCCTCATCAACTTTCCTTGTAACCTCTTCAAAAAATTCAATAAGATTTGTCAAACATGACCTTCCACGTACAAATCCATGCTGACTATTCCTAATCAAAACCTGTCTATCCAGATAATTAGATATATATCATCTCTAAGAATACTTTCCATTAATTTACCCACCACTGACGTCAAACTGACAGGCCTATAATTGCTAGTTTTGCTCTTAGAACCCTTTTTAAACAATGGAAACACATGAGCAATACGGCATTCCTCCAGCACCATCTCCATTTCTAATGACATTTGAAATATCTCTGTCAGAGCCCCTGCTATTTCTACAGCAACTTCCCTCAAGGTCCTAGGGAATATTCTGTCAGGATCCGGAGATTTATCCACTTTTATATTCCTTAAAAGTGCCAGTACTTCCTCCTCTTTAATTGTCATAGTTTCCATAACTTCCCTACTTGTTTCCCTTACCTTACACAATTCAATATCCTTCTCCTTAGTGAATACTGAAGAAAAAAAATTGTTCAAAATCTCCCCCATCTCTTTCGGCTCCACACATAGCTGACCACTCTGATTCTCTAAGGGACCAATTTTATCCCTCATTATCCTTTTGCTATTAATATAACTGTAGAAACCCTTCGGATTTATTTTCACCTTACTTGCCAAAGCAACCTCATATCTTCTTTTAGCTTTTCTAATTTCTTTCTTAAGATTCTTTTTACATTCTTTACATTCCTGGAGCACCTCATTTACTCCATGCTGCCTATATTTATTGTAGATCTCCCTCTTTTTCCGAACCAAGTTTACAATATCCCTTGAAAACCATGGCTCTCTCAAATTTTTAACCTTTCCTTTCAGGAACATAAAGATTCTGTACCCTCAAAATTTCCCCTTTAAATGACCTCTATTTCTCTATTACATCCTTCCCATAAAACAAATTGTCCCAATCCACTCCTTCTAAATCCTTTCGCATCTCCTCAAAGTTAGCCTTTCTCCAATCAAAAATCTCAACCCTGGGTCCAGTCCTATCTTTCTCCATAATTATATTGAAGCTAATGCTATTGTGATCACTGGACCCAAAGTGCTCCCCAACACATACCTCCATCACCTGACCTATCTCATTCCCTAACAGGAGCTCCAACACTACCCCTTCTAGTCGGTACTTCTATGTATTGCTGCAAAAAAATATCCTGCACATATTTTACAAACTCCAAACCATCCAGCTCTTTTACAGAATGGGCTTCCCAGTCTATGTGTGGAAAATTAAAATCTCCCACAATCACAACCTTGTGCTTACTACAAATATCTGCTATCTCCTTACAAATTTGCTCCTCCAATTCTCACTCCCCATTATGTGGTCTATAATACACCTCTGTAAGTGTTACTACACCTTCCCATTCCTCAATTCCACCCAAATAGTCTCCCTAGATGAGCCCTCTAATCTATCCTGCCAAAGCATCGCTGTAATATTTTCTCGGACAAGCAATGCAACACCTCCTCCTCTTGCCCCTCCAATTCTATCACACCTGAAGCAACGAAATCCAGGAATATTTAGTTGCCAATCACACCCTTCCTGCAACCATGTTCCACTAATAGCTACAACATCATATTTACAGGTATCAATCCATGCTCTAAGCTCATCCACCTTTCTTACAATGCTCCTAGCATTAAAATAGATGCATTTAAGAAACTCCTTCACCTCTTCCTCTCTGTTTATCCCTAATGATGCAATCAATTTTATTGTCTTTTTCTTCCTTCTCCCCTACATCTTCAGTCTGAGCGCTCCCCTTCTCTATCACCTGCCTATCCTCCCTCACACACTGTCTACTAGCTTTCTCTATTTGTGAACTAACCTCCTCTCCCCTAGTCTCTTCAAATTGATTCCCACCCCCCAACCATTCTAGTTTAAAGTCTCCCCAATAGCCTTAGCAAATCTCCCTGCCAGGATACTGGTCCCCCTAGGATTCAAGTGTAACCCGTCCTTTTTGTACAGATCACACCTGCCCCAAAAGAGGTCCCAATGATCCAGAAACTTGAATCCCTCCCCCCACTGCTCCAATCCCTCAGCCATGCATTTATCCTCCACCTCATTCCATTCCTACTCTCACTGTTGCGTGGCACAGGCAGTAATCCTGAGATTACTACCTTTGCTGTCCTTCTTCTTAACTGCCTTCCTAACTCCCTATACTCTCGTTTCAGGACGTCTTCCCTTTTCCTACCTATGTCATTAGTACCTATATGTACCACGACTTCTGGCTCCTCACCCTCCCACTTCAGGATATCTTGGACACGATCAGAAACATCCCAAACCCTGGCACCAGGGAGGCAAACTACCATTCAGGTCTCCTGATCGCGTCCACAGAATCGCCTATCTGACCCCCTAACTATCGAGTCCCCTAATACTACTGCCTTCCTCTTCCTTTCCCTACCCACCTGAGCGACAGGGCCAGACTCTGTGCCAGAGGCACGGCCACTGTTGCTTCCCCCAGGTAGGCTGTCCCCCCCAACAGTACTCAAACAGGAATACTTATTGTCAAGGGGTACAGCCACTGGGGTACTCTCTAGTACCTGACTCTTCCCCTTCCCCCTCCTAACCGTGACCCACCCCCGTGGCCCTGGTGTGACCACCTGCCTGTAACTCCTCTCAATCACCTCCTCACTCTCCCTGACCAGACGAAGGTCATCGAGCTGCAGCTCCAGTTCCCTAACATGGTCCCTTAGGAGCTGCAGCTCAGCGCACCTGGTGCAGATGTGTGTGTGAGGCTGGAGACTCCAAGACCTCCCACATCCGACACCAATTATGGGCTGAAGGGCCTGCAATGTGCTGTAAACTTCCATGTAATTGATTTTTTGATCATTACACAATGTCTCCCTGATTCTTCCCGCTCTCTCCCCTGTACCTTCCCCTTTTCCGAAGCACGATTCCCCTCTTCCTGCTTCCTTCCCACTCTCACTCCCCAATAAAGACCCAGATCAGAATCTGGTTTATCGTCATTCACATGTATTTAAATATGTTTTTCTTTTTGTGGCAGCAGTACAGTGCCAGGCATAAAATTCCTACAGTACTGTGAAAAGTCTTAGGCACCCTAGCTATATATTTGTGCCCAAGACTTTTGCATGGTACCGGAGCTCGATACTGAACTGACTCCACAACCTATGGACTCACTTTTAAGGACTTTACAACTTGTTTTCTTGATACTTATTGCTTATTTATTATTATTTATTTCTTTTATTTTTGTATTTGTACAGTTTGTTACTTTTTGCACATTGGTTGTTTGTCGTGTGGGTGGGTTTTTCATTGATTCTATTGTGCTTCTTTTCATTTACTCTGAATGCCCACAAAGAAGTGAATCTCGGGATGTACGTGGTGACATATACGTACTTTGATAGTAAGTTTATTTTGAATGTTAAACTTAAAACAGACAAGTATGATGTAACACACTTTGGGAGTTCAGATTAAGGTTAGGCTTAGGGTTAGAATTCAGTAAGTGGCAGAGATCTCAGGAGTATCAACACAGAGAGAGACCTTATGTGCTCCCTGAACAAGAAAGCACAGCAGCCCCTCCACTTCCTAAGAAGACTGAGACAAGCAAGGCTCCCACATCCCCATCTTAACTGCGTTTTACAGGAGCACCATTGAGAGCATCCTGACAAATTGCATCTCTATCTGATATGGGAGCAACCAAGCCTCAGACTGAAGGTCCCGACAAAGGACTGTGAGAACAGCTAGGAGGATCGTAGGGGTCTCACTACCATTAATGGGGGACATTTATCAGGAGTGCTGCATATGCAGGGCCTTTAGAATTATTAAGGATCCTACTCATCCGTCCAGCATCCTCTCTGAGTTTCTAAAATCAGGCAGGAGACTCCAATGCATAAAAACAAGAATGGTCAGGATGGGAAACAGTTTCTTCCCCCAGGCCATTAGGCTTCTGAACTCCTTGCAGCACAGTTGGAGAGGAATGTGAGGAAGGTATTTGGTGCACTTATCTTCAAAGGTTTTGAGACATGCTGCTGCACTTGTACAAAACACAGCTCAGACTGATCACTACATACACTTCTGTTTGCCACACCATTGGAGAGAGTGCAAAAGAGATGCATGGAGCCAGAGGTGTGCAGCACAGACTTTCTTTCAACCCAACAGGCCTGTCAAAGATCAAGCATCAGCTTTATTCACCATATACATTAGGAATTTGCTGTGGTGTGTCGGTCAGGGCGCAACATGCAACAGAAAGCAACAGCATTCAGCAATTGTAAAGAATAACAAATTGTATAAAAATAAAGTTAGATGTTGAAATACAGATATGGAATAAAATGTGCATAAATACCAGCATGATTTGCAATGTAAATAGCGTTATAAACAGTGGTTTAAAGTGTTTACAGGACAGAGAAGTGACAGGGATAATAGATGGAGGGGGTGGGCAGGGGCTAACTAGAATGACTAACAAAGGAGAATATCTGCAGATGCTGGAAATCCAAAGCAACACACACAATGTTTGGAACAGGAACAGGAACAGGAAGGGGTCAATAACTCCACTGGGTGTTTTTTATAGACCCCCCCCCCCCAATCGTAACAGAGACATCGAGAGGCAGATTCTGGAATAGTGCAATAATAATAGGGTTGCTGTGATGGGAGAACTTAATTTCCTGAATATTGATAAGCAAGGGGTTTAGATGGGGTGGAGTTTGTTAGATGTGTTCAGGAAGGTTTCCTGACACAATATGTAGATAAGCCAACTAGAGGAGAGGCTGTACTTGATCTGGTATTGGGAAATGAACCTGGTCAGGTGTCAGGTCTCTCGGTGAGAGAGCATTTTGGAGGTAGTGATCACATCTCTATATCCTTTACCATAACGCGGTAGAGGGATAGGAGTAGACACTTTGGGAAAACATTTAATTGGGGTAAGGGAAAATATGATGCTATTAGGCAGGAACTTGGGAGCAGATGTTCTCAGGGAAATGGATGGCAGAAATGTGTCAATTGTTCAAGGAACATTTGCATGGAGTTCTGCATAAGTATGTTCCATTGAGACAGGAAAAAGATGGTAAAGTTAAAGAACCATGGTGTACAAAGGATGTAGAAAATCCAGTTACGAAGTAAAGAAAAGCTTACGAAAGGTTCAAAAACTAGGTACTGTTAGAGCTGTAGAAAGTTACAAGTTTGCTAGGAAGGAGCTTAAGCATGGAATTAGGAGAGCCAGAAGGTGCCCTGAGAAGGCCTTAGTGAGAAGGATTAAAGAATCTCCTCCTTCTGCTCATCCTGCTGGATAGTCTAGAGGGTTGTCAGAGGTTACAGAGGGACATCGATAGGATGCAGAACTTGGCTAAGAAGTGGCAGGTGGACTTCAACCCAGATAAGTGTGAAGTCATTCATTTTGGTAGGTCCAATTTGAAGACAGAATATGGTATTAATGGTAAGACTCTTGGCAGTGTGAAGGATCAGAGGAATCTTGGGGTCCATGTCCATAGGATACTCAAAGCTGCTCAGCAGGCTGACAGTGTTGTTAAGAAGGCATATGGTGTCTTGGCATTCATCAACTGTGGAACTGAGTTCAAATGCCGTGAGGTAATGTTACAGCTATGCAAGACCTTGGTCAGACCTCACTTAGCGTACTGTGTTCAGATCTGGCCACATCACTACTGGCAGGATATAGATACTATAGAAAGAGTGCAGAGAAGATTTACAAGGATGTTGCCTGGATTGGAGGGAGTACCTTATGAGAATAGGTTGTGCATACTTGACCTTTTCTCCTTGGAGCAATGGAAGACAAGAGGTGACCTGATAAACGTGAAGCAAGTAAGATGATGAGGGGCATTGATTGTGTGGATAGCTAGATGCTTTCTTCCAAGACTGAAATGGCTGATATGAGGGGGCATAGTTTTAAGGTGCTTGGAAATAGGTACTGAGGGGATGTCAGGGCTAAGTTTATCACACAGAGAGTGGTGGGTGTGTGGAATGTACTACTGGTGGCGGTGGAAGTGGATATAATAGGGTCTTTTAAGAGACTCTTAGATAGGTACATGGAGCTTAGAAGAATAGAAGACTATGCGCTAGGGAAATTCTAGGCAATCTCTAGAGTAGGTTACATGGTTGGCACAACATTGTGGGCCGAAAGGCCTGTAATGTGCTGTAAATATCTATGTTCTAATGCTGCAGGAACTCAACAGGCCAGGCAGCATCTATGCAAAAAAGCAAACAGTCCTGATGAAGGGTCTCAGTCTGAAATGTGGACTGTTTGCTCTTTTCCATAGATGCTGCCTGGACAGCTGAGCTCCTGGAGAATTTTATAGAACATAGAATAGTACAGCACATTACAGGCCCTTCAGCCCACAATGTTGTGCCGACCCTCAAACCCTGCCTCCCATATAACCCCCCACCTTAAATTCCTCCATATACCTGTCTAGTAGTCTCTTAAACTTCACTAGTGTATCTGCCTCCACCACTGACTCAGGCAGTACATTCCATGAACCAACCACTCTCTGAGTGAAAAACCTTCCTCTAATATCCCCCTTGAACTTCCCTCCCCTTACCTTAAAGCCATGTCCTCTTGTACTGAGCAGTGATGCCCTGGGGAAGAGGCGCTGGCTGTCCACTCTGTCTATTCCGCTTAATATCTTGTACACCTCTATCATGTCTCCTCTCATCCTCCTTCTCTCCAAAGAGTAAAGCCCTAGCTCCCTTAATCTCTGATCGTAATCCATACTCTCTAAACCAGGCAGCATCCTGGTAAATCTCCTCTGTACCCTTTCCAATGCTTCCACATCCTTCCTAAAGTGAGGCGACCAGAACTGGACACAGTACTCCAAGTATGGCCTAACCAGAGTTTTACAGAACTGCATCAATATATCGCGTCTCTTAAACTCTATCCCTCGACTGTTGGAGTTTTTTGAGGGTGTAACAAGGATGTTAGACGAGGGTAAGCCAGTGGATGTTGTATACCTAGATTTTCAGAAGGCATTCGATAAGGTGCCACATAGGAGATTGGTGAGTAAAATCAGAGCTCATGGCATTGGGGGCAGGGTTTCAACATGGATAGAAAACTGGTTGGCAGATAGAAAGCAAAGGGTAGCAGTGAATGGGTGTTTCTCGGACTGGCTGGAGGTGACTAGTGGGGTACCACAGGGCTCTGTATTGGGACCACAGCTCTTTACGATTTATGTCAACGATTTAGATGAGGGCATTGAAAACTATATCAGCAAGTTTGCTGACGATACTAAACTGGGTGGCAGTGTGACATGCGAAGAGGACGTTAGGAGAATACAGGGAGACTTGGATAGGCTGGGTGAGTGGGCAGATACTTGGCAGATGTCATTCAATGTGAATAAATGTGAAGTTATCCACTTTGGAAGCAGGAACAAGAGGGCAGAGTATTGTCTGAACGGTGTAGAGTTAGGTAAGGGAGAAATGCAAAGAGACCTAGGAGTCCTAGTTCACCAGTCAATGAAGGTGAATGAGCAAGTGCAACAGGCAGTGAAGAGGGCAAATGGAATGTTGGCCTTTATTACAAGGGGAATTGAATACAAGAGCAAGGATGTCCTTTTGCATTTGTACAGGGCCCTGGTGAGACCACACCTGGAATATTGTGTACAGTTTTGGTCTCCAGGTTTAAGGAAGGACATTCTGGCAGTTGAGGAAGTGCAGCGTAGATTCACTAGGTTGATTCCTGGGATGGCAGGGCTGTCTTATGCAGAGAGATTGGAGAGATTGGGCTTGTACACGCTGGAATTGAGGAGATTGAGAGGGGATCTGATTGAAACGTTTAAGATAATTAAAGGATTTGATAGGATTGAGGCAGGAAATATGTTCCAGATGTTGGGAGAGTCCAGTACCAGAGGGCATGGATTGAGAATAAGAGGTCAGTTATTTAAAACAGAGTTGAGGAAGAGCTTCTTCTCCCACAGAGTTGTGGAGGTGTGGAATGCACTACCTCGGAAGACGGTGGAGGCCAATTCTCTGGATGCTTTCAAGAAGGAGCTAGATAGATATCTGATGGATAGGGGAATCAAGGGATATGGGGACAAGGCAGGCACTGGGTATTGATAGTGAATCAGCCATGATCTCAGAATGGCGGTGCAGACTCGAGGGGCCGAATGGTCTACTTCTGCATCTATTGTCTATTGTCTATTGACTTATGAAAGCTAACACCCCATAAGCTTTCTTAACTACCCTATCTACCTGTGAAGCAACTTTCAGGGATCTGTGGACATGTACCCACAGATCCCTCTGCTCCTCCACACTACCAAGTATCCTGCCATTTACTTTGTATTCCGCCTTGGAGTTTGTCCTTCCAAAGTGTACCACCTCACACTTCTCTGGGTTGAACTTCATCTGCCACCTCCCAGCCCACTTCTGCATCCTATCAATGTCTCTCTGCAATCTTCAACAATCCTCTACACTATTTACAACACCGCCAACCTTTGTGTCATCTGCAAACTTGCCAACCCACCCTTCTACCCCCACATCCAGGTCGTTAATAAAAATCACAAAGAGTAGAGATCCCAGAACAGATCCTTTTGGGACACCCACTAGTCACAACCCTCCAATCTGAATGTACTCCCTCCACCATGACCCTCTGCCTTCTGCAGGCAAGCCAATTCTGAATCCACCTAGCCAAACTTCCCTGGATCCCATGCCTTCTGACTTTCTGAATAAGCCTACCATGTGGAACCTTGTCAAATGCCTTACTAAAATCCATGTACATCACATCCACTGCACTACCCTCATCTATATGCCTGGTCACCTCCTCAAAGAACTCTATCAGGCTTGTTAGGTACGATCTGCCCTTCACAAAGCCACGCTGACTGTCCCTGATCAGACCGTGATTCTCTAAATGCCCATAGATCCTATCTCTAAGAATCTTTTCCAACAGCTTTCCCACCACAGATGTAAGGCTTACTGGTCTATAATTACCTGGACTATCCCTACTACCTTTTTTGAACAAGGGGACAACATTCGCCTCCCTCCAGTCCTCTGGTACCATTCCCGTGGACAACGAGGACATAAAGATCCTAGCCAGTTGTTCAGCAATCTCTTCCCTTGCCTCGTGCAGCAACCTGGGGAATATTCTGTCAGGCCCCGGGGACTTATCCATCCTAATGTATTTTAACAACTCCAACACCTCCTCTCCCTTAATATCAACATGCTCCAGAACATCAACCTCACTCATATTGTCCTCAATGTCATCAAGTTCCCTCTCAGTGGTGAATACTGAAGAGAAGTATTCATTGAGGACCTCGCTCACTTCCACAGACTCCAGGCACACCTTCCCACTTTTATCTCTAATCAGTCCTATCTTCACTCCTGTCATCCTTTTGTTCTTCACATAATTGAAGAATGCCTTGGGGTTTCCCTTTACCCTAGTCGCCAAGGCCTTCTCATGCCCCCTTCTTGCTCTTCTCAGCCCCTTCTTAAGCTCCTTTCTTGCTACCCTATATTCCTCAATAGACATATCTGATCCTTGCTTCCTAAACCTCATGTATGCTGCCTTCTTCCACCTGACTAGATTTTCCATTTCACATGTCACCCATGGTTCCTTCACCCTACCATTCTTTATCTTTCTCACTGGGACAAATTTATCCCTAACATCCTGCAAGAGATCCTTAAACATCGACCACATGTCCATAGTACATTTCCCTGCAAAAACATCATCCCAATTCACACCTGCAAGTTCTAGCCTTATAGCCATAATTTGCCCTTCCCTAATTAAAAATTTTCCTGTCCTCTCTGATTCTATCCTTTTCCATGATAAGGCTAAAGGTCAGGGAGCGGTGATCAATGTGTGTGTTAAATAGAATGTGTGTTAAATAGAATGGATGGTCACATAAATGGCCTACAGAAATGAACTTTTAAAATAGCATGAAGTTTTTGTTTCAATAGTCCTGTAGCACCTTCCAGAAGGGAACTTTTGGAAATGGCAGTTTGCAGGGTGGTTAGTGTCTGCAATTATTTTTCCTGCCCATTTAGAACATAGAACACAGAAAACCTACAGCACAATACAGGCCCTTTAGCCCACAAAGTTGTGCCTAACATGTCCGTACCTTAGAAATTACTAGGCTTACCCATAGCCCTCGAATTCTTTGTCCTGGATACATACAAGTCCTGCAGTGATGGTAGACTACACCAGAAAGTTGAAATACTATACATTGAGCCTTTGTATGGATTAACTCAATGATACCTCATTGCCCTTTTCAGTAATGTACCTGTCCAGATGCCTCTTACAGCAAATATTGCTTCTGTTCTCAGCTCCACCATCTCCTCTCCTGCTCATCCCATCTACCCACCACCTCCTCCTCCTGTTCATCCCAGCTACCCACCACCTCTTGCATCTGCACATCACAGCTACCCAACATGTCCTCTGATATGAAGGATATTTATCCCTCAGATCACCATTAACCCTGCCTCCTCTTGGCATAAACATTTGGCCTCTAGATTTGGACAACCCAACAATGAGGAATAGACACTGGCTATCACCCCTATCTAGACATCTTATGGTTTTATAAACCTCTATTATGTCATCTCTCAGACTCATTCACTCCAGGGATAACAGTCCCAGACTGTCCTGTCTTTCCTTATAAATCAAGCTCTCCAGTCTCAAAAGCATCCCGGTGAATCTTCTCTGCATCCTCTCCAGATAAATCACATCCTCTCTGCAGTATGGGGATCAGAAATGCACTGTAAGACTGGATCAAAATCTCATCCGATACTAGAAACATAGAAAACCTACAGCACAATACAGGCCCTTTGGCCCACAAAGCTGTACCGAAGATGTCCCTACCTTAGAAGTCACTAGGCTTACCCATAACCCTCTATTTTTCTAAGCTCCATGTACTTATTCAGGAGTCTCTTAAAAGACCCAGTTGTATCTGCCTCCACCACTGTCGCTGGCAGCCCATTCCACGCACTCACCACGCTCTGCATAAAAAACTCACCCCTGACATCTCCTCTGTACCTACTCCCCAGCACCTTAAAACTGTACCCTCTCGTGTTGGCCATTTCGGCCCTGGGAAAAAGCCTCTGACTATCCACACAATCAATCCCTCTCATCATCTTATACACCTCTATCAGGTCACCTCTCATCCTCTGCCACTCCAAGGAGAAATGCTTGAACAACGGAGACTGCAACAGGATGAGGGAGGAGTTGGCCAAAGTGGATTAGGAGCACAGGCTATTTGGTAGGACAGTTGAGGAACAGTGGAATACTTTCAAAGAGATTTTTCACAGTGCTCAACAAGAGTATATTCCATCAAAAGTCAGGACAGCAAATGTGGGGAGAGCCAGCTTTGGATAACTAAAGAAATAAAAGATAATATCAAATTAAAAGCTCATGTGTGCAAAGTCGCAAAGAGTAGTGGGAGATTGGAGGTTTGGGAAAATTTTAAAAAACAACAAGTAACAACTGAAAAAGAAATAAGGAAAGGGAAAATGTATGAAAGAGTAAATTAGCACAAAATATAAAAACAGATAGCAAAAGATTTTATAAATATATAAAGCAGAAGAGGATGGCTAAAGTTAAGGTAGGTCCCTTGGAAGATGAGAAAGAGAAATTGATATGAGGTGATAAGGAAATGGCTGAGGCATTGAACGACTATTTTGTGTCAGTCTTCACAGTGGAGGACATGTCTAACATGCCAAAGAGTGCTGTTATGGACAAAATGGGAGGTGATGACCTTGATAAAATCACTGTCACTAAAGAGATAGTGATGAGCAAATTAGTGGCCCTGAAGGTAGGTAAGTCCCCTGGTCCTGATGGGATGCATCTCAGGGTGCCGAGGGAATTGACGGAGGTTATAGTAGACGCGTTGGTAATCATTTACCAAAATTCTCTGGACTCTGGGCAGATCCTGGCAGATTGGAAGACAGAAAATGTCACGCCACTTTTTTAAAAAGGATGTAGGCAAAAGTTGGGCAAATATAGGCTGGTTAACTTAACATCTGTAGTCGGGAAAATGCTTGAAGCTGTCATTAAGGAAGAAATAGTGAAACATTTAGAAAGGAGTGGTTTCATTAGACAGACACAGCACAGATTCAGAAAGGACAGGTCCTGTTTGACAAACTTACTGGAGTTCTTTGAGGACATAATGAGTGCAATGGATAGAGGGAACAGGTGGATGTTGCACACTTGGATTTCCAGAGGGTGTTCGATAAGGTGCTGCACAAGAGACTTATAAATAAGATACGGATGCATGGAGTTGGAGGAAGTGTATTGGCATGGATTGTGCATTGGTTAACCAATAGAAGGCAGAGAGTTGGTATAAATGGGTGTTTATCCAGTTGGCAGTCAGTGGTGAGTGGGGTGCCGCAGGGGTCGGTGCTGGGCCCGCAGCTGTTTACCATTTACAATGATGATTTGGAAGAGGGGACTGAGTGTAGAGTCGCAAAATTTGCTGATGACACTAAACCGAGTGGAAAAGCAAATTGTACAGAGGATGTGGAGAGTCTGCAGAGGGATATAGATAGGTTAAATGAGTGGGCCAAGGTCTGGCAGATGGAATACAATGTTGGTAAATGCGAGATCATCCACTTTGGAAGGGATAATAGGAGAGCAGATTATTATTTAATTGATGAAAGATTGCAGCATGTTGTTGTGCAGAGAGACTTGGGAGTGCTTGTTCATGAATCGCAGAAAGTTGGCTTGCAGGTACAACAGGTTATTAAGAAGGCAAACGGAATGTTGGCCTCCATTGCTAAAGGGGTTGAATTCAAGAGCAGGGAGGTCATGCTGCAACTATACAGGGTACTGGTGAGACTGCGCCTGGAGTACTGTGTGCAGTTCTGGTCTCCATACTTGAGGGAGGATATACTGGCTTTGGAGGCAGTGCAGAAGAGGTTCACCAGGTTGATTGCAGAGATGAAGGGGTTAACCTATGAGGAGAGATTGAGCCGCCTGGGACTGTACTCTCTGGAATTCAGAAGAATGAGAGGGGATCTTATAGAAACATACAAAATTTTGAAAGGGATAGATAAGATAGAAGTAGGAAAGTTGTTCCCATTGGTAGGTGAGACTAGAACTAGGGGACATTGCCTCAAGATTCAGAGGAGAAGATTTAGGACGCAGATGAGGAGAAACTGTTTTTCCCAGAGAGTGGTGAATCTGTGGATTCTCTGCCCAGGGAAGCAGTTGAGGCTTTTTCCACTAAATATTTAAGATACAGTTAGATAGATTTTTACATAATAGGAGAATTCAGGGTTATGGGGAAAAGGTAGGTAGATGGAGCTGAGTTTACGGACAGATCAACCATAATCTTATTGAATGGCGGGGCAGGCTCGAAGGGTCAGGTGGCCTACTCCTGCTCCTATTTCTTATGTTTTTGTGTTCTTAAAAGGCCAAGTTCACTGAACCTATTCTTATAAGGCATGCTTCCCAATCCAGACAACATCCTTGTAAATCTCCTCTGCACACTTTCTATGGCTTTCACATCCTTCCTGTAGTGAGACAACCAGAAATGAGCACAGTACTCCAAGTGGGGTCTGACCAGGGTCCTATATAGCTGTAACATTACCTCTCGGCTCTTAAACTCAATGCCAATGCACCGTATGCCTTCTTAACCACAGACTCATCCTGCGCAACAACTTTGAGTGTGCTATGGACTCAGACTCCAAGATCCCTCTGACCCTCCACACTGCCAAGATCCATACCATTAATATTACATTCTGCCATCATATTTGACCTACCAAAATGAACCACCTCACAATTATCTGGGTTGAACTCCATCTGCCACTTCTCAGCCCAGTTTTGCATCCTATCAGTGTCTCACTGTAACTTCTGACAGCCCTCCACACTATCCACAACACCTCCAATCTTGCATGGGGTACCTTATCAAATACCTTGTTGAAATCCATATACATACAGCTACTGCTCTACCTTCATCAATGTGTTTAGTCACATCCTCAAAAAATTCATTCAGGCTTGTAAGGCACGACCTGCCCTTGAGAAAGGCATGCTGACTATTCCTAATCATATTATGCCTCTCCAAATGTTCATAAATTCTGTCCCTCAGGATCTTCTCCATCAACTTATCAACCAGTGAAGTAAGACTCACTGGACTATAATTTCCTGGGCTATCTCTACTCCCTCTCTTGAATAAGCTTTCCCCTCTGTTCCTACTGTGATCCAACTTTGTTCTCATCAGGATTCCACTTTCTCCTCCCTTCCCGTTGTGATCCCACTTTCCCCGTTGTTCCCACTAGGGTACTGTTCACATTGTGGCCTCACTGCAGCGTGGTTCCCCTCGGTTCCCACCAGGATTCTACTTTCCCCTCTATTCCCATTGGGATCACATTTTCTCCTCTTTTTCCGCCAGGATCCTACTTTCCCTTCTATTCTCACTGGAATCCAGCTTTTCCTCTGATCCCACTTTGCATCTGTCCCCATCAGGATCTCACTTTCCCCTCTGTTCCCACTGAGATCCAGCTTTCTCTCTAATCCCACTTTCTTATCTGTTCCCATTGGGATCCCACTTTCCCCATTGTTCCCACTAGGATCCAGCTTTCCCCTCTATTCACACTTTCCTTTCTGCTCGCATCAGGACCCCACTTTCTCCCTCTGTTCTCACCAGAACCCCACTCTCCCCCTGTTCCCACTGGGACCCCACTTTCCCCTCTGTTCCTGCCAGGACTTTACTTTCCCCTCTGTTCCCACCACAACCCCACTTTCCTCCTGTTCCCAATGGGACCCCACTTTCCCCCTGTTCCCAATGGGACCCCACTTTCCCTCTGTTCCCACTGGGGCCCCACTTTCCCCTGTTCCTAATGGAACCCCACTTCCCCTTTTCCCACCAGGACCCCACTTTCCCCTCTGTTCCCACCGGGACCCCACTTTCCCCATTGTTCCCACTGGGACCCCACTTCCCCCTCTGTCCCACCAGAACCCCACTTTCTCCCTGTTCCCAATGGGACCCCACTTTCCCCTCTGTCCCACTAGAACCCCACTTTCCCCCTGTTCCCAATGGGACACTACTTTCACTCTGTTCCCACTGGGGCTCCACTTTCCCCTGTTCCTAATGGAACCCCACTTTCCCCTCTGTTCCCACCGGGACCCCACTGTCCCCAGTGTTCCCACTGGGACCCCACATTCCCCATTGTTCCCACCAGGACCCCACTTCCCCCCTGTTCCCACTGGGGCCCCACTTTTCCCTCTGTTCCGACCAGAACCCCAATTTCCCCCTGTTCCCACTGGGACCTCACTTTCCCCTCTGTTCCTGTCGGGACCCCACTTTTCAGTCTGTTCCTGTCAGGACCCCACTTTTCCTTGTGTTCCTGTCGCGGTCCCAATGTTCCTCTGTTCCTGTCAGGACCCCACTTTTCTGTCTGCCACTGCTGGAATTCCACTTTCCTCTGTTCCTGTTGGTATCCCACTTTCCCCTCTATTCATACAGGGGTTCTGCTCCCTTAGCTCCTGATGGTTTATGTTTCTCCGTTTGCTGATCCGAAGTGTGAGGCTGTTTTTTTAGGAAAGCTGAAGCCGCAGTAACTGGTAACAGATGTCGGCTGAGATTCACTGATCCCACAGCAGAGACCACATCGCAGTCTCACGCAAAGCTGCACATCACAGGAGCCTGCTTGCTGCTCTACAGGATGTTCAGCGCCAGGCTGCAGGCCAAACCCCAATCCTTGGCTCCAATACAGTTTCCCTTAGTGGGGGTGGGGGAAGAGAAAGAGAGAGAGAGAGAGAGAGAGAGAGAGAGAGAGAGAGAGACTGTGTAAGATTGTGAGAGAGAAAGAGACTGAGTGTGAAAAGAGAGAGAGATTGTGAGAGCATGAGAGAGAGAGAGAGAGAGACTGTGTGAGAGAGAGAGTGTGTGTGAGAGAGTGTGAAAGTGTGTGAGAGAGTGAGAGAGAGTGTGTGTGTGGGAGAGAGAGATGGAGGGAGTGTGAGAGAGTGAGTGAGAGAGAGTGTGAGTGAGAGAGAGAGTGTGAGAGAGTGTGTGAGAGAGAGTGTGAGTGAGAGAGAGTGTGAGTGTGTGGGAGAAAGAGATGGAGAGAGTGAGAGAGAACGACTGTGTGAGAGTGTGAAAGTGTGTGAGAGAGTGAGAGAGAGAGTGTGTGTGGGAGAGAGAGATGGAGGGAGTGTGAGAGATTGTGAGAGAGTGAGAGAGTGTGTGAGAGAGAGTGTGAGTGAGAGAGAGAGAGACTGTGTGTGTGAGAGAGAGAGAGAGAGAGAGAGCGACAGCAAGCTAGCTCTAAGAGGTAGAGAATGCCAGACACCCTTCAGCCAAGCTAGTCCATGCTGACCAACCATACTGTCACAGATAGTCCCAATTTCCTGCACTCATCCCACATCAGAAAACACTTAAAGAGAACAGGAAACTGGAGCAGGCGCTGGTTCCCCAGGACTTCTGTATGGGTGGGAGAGAAGGTGGGTGATGTCACTGGTTTAGTGTCCAGTGTTGACAGTGAAGAGAACGGCCTGGCGAACATCATGTTGAATTGATAAACCACCAGCTTGGGTGAAATGTATCCCCTTGGCTGAAAGCAGCAACATAGCCTCCTCCCTGATAGGGGTGGGACAACAGTCAAGAGCACGGTGGGTGGAACCTTTATGTGTTACTGGCACCTTTCTGCTTAAATGTACTTGATGGTCGGTAAGCTGGTGCTGGTGAAGCTTTGGGCAGTTCTGACTAATTGTAGAGCCTTTGTTCGCCACAGTGCAGATTTTGTACTAATCAGTAATGCAGCGTGTCAGGATGCTCCCTACTGTGCATCTGCAGAATGACATGAGTATAGATGTGCACAGTCCAGCTCTCTTCAGCCTCCTCAGAACACAGAGGCATTGCTGAGCTTTCCCAATTGTGTTGGATATTTTCTGGAACCATGAGAGGCTGTCTGTGATGTGCTCTCCCAGGAGTTTAAAACTGCTCAAAGTTTCCACTGCTGTGCTGCTGATATAAAGTGGAGAGTGAGTGATGTGAGTTCTCCCCAAGTCGATAACCATCTCCATTCTCTTGTTGATATTGAGGAAGAGGTCATTTACCTTGCACCAGGCCTCGAGCTATTGCCTGTTTAAGAGTCTGTTATATTTCCCTAACGTATCTGCCTCTTCCACCACCTTTGTAGGGCATTCCATACACCCACCACTCTCTGTGTAAAAAACTTAACTTGGGGTGGTGGGGCAACCAAAATCCTGGCTGTACGGTTCACTGCTGCTCCTCAGGATGTTTAGGCTCGTTAGGCAGGGGGTGGGAACCAGATCACCAGGTCAGAAGTGGAGGAATGTAAGTGAAGGTAGATGTCAGGGCCAATACAAACAGTCAGGAGCAAAGTAATAGATATGTTGGGATGGATAGTTTGAAGTGTGCGTATTTTAAAGCTAGGTTGCATTATAGGTAAAGGTGATGAACTTGTAGCATGGATCAGTACATGGATTTATGATGTTGTGTCCATCACTGAGACTTCACTGAGAGAGGGTTAGGAATGAGAGCTTAATGTCCCAGGGTTTTGATGGTTTAGAAAAGATAAAGGGAGGTAAAAGAGGTGGGGAAGTTGCACTACTAATCAAATTCACTACTGATTGAATTTTTTGAGGATGTGTCTAAGCACATTGATGAAGATAGAGCTGTAGATGTAGTGTTTATGGATTTCAGCAAGGCATTTGATAAGGTACCCCATGCAAAGCTTATTGAGAAAGTACGGAGGCATGGGATCCAAGGGGACATTGCTTTGTGGATCCAGAACTGACTTGCCCACAGAAGGCAAAGAGTGGTTGTAGATGGGTCATATTCTGCATGGAGGCCAGTGACCAGTGGTGTGCCTCAGGGATCTGTTCTGGGACCCCGGCTCTTTGGGATTTTTATAAGTGAACTGGATGAGGAAGTGGAGGGATGGATTAGTAAATTTGCTGATGACACAAAGGTTGGAGGTGTTGTGGATAGTGTGGAGGGCTGTCAGAGGTTACAACGGGACATTGATAGGGTGCAAAAATGGGCTGAGAAGTGGCAGATGGAGTTCAACCCAGATAAGTGTGAGGTGGTTCATTTTGGTTGGTCAAATATGATGGCAGAATATAGTGTTAATAGTAAGACTCTTGGCAGTGTGGAGGATCAGAGGGATCTTAGGGTCTGAGTCCATAGGACACTCAAAGCTGCTACGCAAGTTGACTCTGTGGTTAAGAAGGCGTACATTGAATTGACCGTCATCAATTGTGGAAATGAATTTAGGAGTTGAGAGGTAATGTTACAGCTATATAGGATCTTGGTCAGACCCCACTTGGAATACTGTGCTTATTTCTGGTTGTCTCACTACAGGAAGGATGTGGAAGCCATAGAAAGGGTGCAGAGGAGATTTACAAGGATGTTGCCTGGATTGGGGAGCATGCCTTATGAGAATAGGTTGAGTGAACTTGGCCTTTTCTCCTTGGAGCGACGGAGGATGAGGGGTGACCTGATAGAGGTGTATAAGATAATGAGAGGCATTGATCATTTGGATAGTCAGAGGCTTCTCCCCAGGGCTGAAATGGCTAGCATGAGAGGGCATAGTTTTAAGGTGCCTGAAAGTAGGTACAGAGGAGATGTCAGGGGTAAGTTTTTTATGCAGATAGTGTTGAGTGCGTGGAATGGGTTGTCGGTAACGGTGGTGGAGGTGGAAATGATTGGGTCTTTTAAGAGGCTCCTGGATGGCTACATGGAGCTTAGTAAAATAGAGGGCTAAGGGTAAAGCCTAGGTAGTTCTAAGGTAGAGACATGTTCGGCACAGCTTTGTGGACCGAAGGGCCTGTATTGGTCTGTATGTTTTCTCTGTTTCTGTGTTTCTATCAGGCACAACATAACATTTGCACACCAAGTGGACATAATGGAGGGCTCACCCACTGAGTCTATATGGGTAGAAATCAAAAATAGGAAGGGTGCAATCATTCTGATGGTACCCCCCCCCCCCCCCCCCCGACAGTAGCCACTAAGGCAATGAGGAACAGATATACAGGCAGTTTAAGGAAAGATGTAAAACAAATACGGTTGTGTCATGGGGAATTTCAACTTACCTAACATAAACTGGGATTTTCGGTTCAAGCAGTTTAGGTGGGGCAGAATTTGTTAGGCGCATCCAGGAGAGCTTGTTAAATCCATATGTGGATGGTCCAACGAGAGGAGGGGCCATACTGGCTCTGGTTGGGTAATGAGCTGGGCCAGCTGACTGGCCTTTCTGTGGATGAACAGTTAGGAAACAGTGACCACAACTCCTTAACTTTGATGATAGCTATAGATAAGTGTAGATGTTGCATAAGGAAATTAAACTGTAGCAGGGCTAATTTACACATGCACTAGGCAGGAACTAGGGAGAGATAATTGCAAATATTTGTTTTTGGGCAAGTCCACATTACATGTGGAGGGTGTTTAAAGACCAACTGCACAGAGCAGAGGACAGGTATATTCCAGTAGGAAGGAAGGATAAGGATGGCAAGATAAGAGAACCTTGGAAGTAAAGGGAGATTACAAATTTAGTCAAGAAGAAAAAGGAAATGTATATGGAAAGCTTAGGAAGCTAGAAGGAGAACCCCGAGATTTATAAAGAAGCCAGAAAAGAACTGAAGAAGGGAACTAGGAAAGCCAGGAGAGGCCATGAAATGTCCATAAGACCATGAGACATAGGAGCAGAATTAGGCCATTCAGCCCATCGAGTCTGCTCCACCATTCTATCATGACTGATCCCAGATCCCACTCAACCCCATACACTTGCCCTCTCGCCATATTCTTTGATGCCCTGACCTCAGGAAACTATCAACTTCTGTCTTAAATGTACCCAGGACTTGGCCTCCACCGCAGTCTGTGGCAGAGCATTCCACAGATTCACTACACTCTGGCTAAAAAAAATTCCTCCTTACCTCTGTTCTAAAAGGTCACCCCTCAATTTGATTCAATTTCAACTCCTTAGCAAGTAGGATTAAACTTAATCTCAAGGCATTCTATACATTCACAAGAGTAGAGGATAACTAGGGAGATGGTGTAACCACTCAAGGATAAAGAGAGGAACATTTGCATCGATGCAAAGGATGTGGGCGAGGTGCGTAATAAGTTCTCTACATCAGTATTTACCAATGAGAAGGACATGGAGGACAGGGAGATCAGTGCTGAGTGCATTGAAGTACAGGTGTCCCCCGCTTTACAAATGTTTACTTTATGCCACTTCGCTTTTACAAAAGACCTACATTAGTAACCTGTTTTCGCATTACAAAGAGGATTTTCACTTTTAAGAAAAATTTTCCCATATACATTAATGGTTGTTCGCTTTACGCCATTTCGGCTTAAGAAAGGTTTCGTAGGAATGCTCTACCTTTGTAAAGGGGGGGGGGTCGCCTGTACAAGGACATTTTAGAGTAAACGAGCAGGTAATGGTGGGTCTCTTAAAGAGCATTAAGGTGGGTAACACTCAGGACCTGATGGAGCATACCCCAGGTTATTGAGGGAAGCAAGGAAAGAGTTTTCTGGGGCCTTCACGTCCTCTCTAGCCACAGGCAAGGTTCTAGAGCACTGGTGAGTAGCTGATATTGTTTCATTATTCAAGAAGGGAACCAGGGATAATCCTGGAAAGTATAGACTATTGAACTGCACCTCAATGGTAGGGAAGTTATTGGAAAGAATTCCTAAGGATATAATTTATGTGCATTTGGAAACCTATGGCCTAATTAGAGAGAGCATAGCTTTGTATGGGCAGATTGTGTATTACCAGCTTGAATGAGTTTTATTGATGAGATGACAAGGGTGATTGATGAAGGTAGAGCTGTAAGTTGTCTACATGGATTTTAGTAAGGTGCCTGACAAGGCTCATCATGGTAAGCTCTTCGAGAAGATTAAGATGCATGGGATCCATTGTGAATGCAGAAATGACTTGCACAAAGAAGTCAGGTTGATGGTCAAAAGGACTAATGGTAGCTAGAGGTCTGTAATTAATGGTGTTCTGCAAGGATCTGTACTGGGACCTCTGCTGTTTCTGATGTATATAAATGACCTGGATGAAAATGTAAATGGTGGATCAGAAAGTCAGATGATATGAAGATTGGTGGTGTTGTGGAAAGCGAAGAAGACTGGAAAAGAATACAGTGGAAAATAGATCATTTGCAGATATGGGCAGAGGAATGACTGATGGAATTTAACTTGGCCAAATGTGAAGTGTTGCACCTTGGGAGGTCAAACATAAAGAGACAGTTCAATGTTGAGGACAAGATCGTTAACAGTGTTGATGAGCAGAGGGAAAGAAACATAAAACCCTACAGCACAATACAGGCCCTTCGGCCCACAAATTTAAGCCAAACAAATCCCTACCTTAGAAGTTACTCGACTTACCTATAGCCCTCTATTTTACTAAGGTCCATGTACTTATCTAATACTCTCTTAAAAGACCCTATCCTATCCGCCTCCACCACCATTGCCGGCAGCCCATTCCACCCACTCGCCACTCCCTGAGTGAAAAACCTACCCTTGAAATCTCCTCTGTACCTACTACCCAGCACCTTAAACCTGTGTCCTCTTGTGGCAACCATTTCAGCCCTGGGAAAAAGCCTCTGACTATCCACACGATCAATGCCTCTCATCATCTCATATACCTCTATCAGGTCACCTCTCATCCACCGTCACTCCAAGGAGAAAAGGCCAAGTTCACTCAACCTATTCTCATAAGGCATACTCCCAAATCCAGGCAATATTCTTATAAATCTCCTCTGCACCCTTTCTATGGTTTCCACATCCTTCCTGTAGTGAGGCGACCAGAGCTGAGCACAGTTCTCCAAGTGGGGTCTGACCAGGGTCCTATATAGCTGCAACATTACCTCTCGGTTCCTAAATTCAATTCTACGATTGATGAAGGCCAATACAACATATGCCTCCTTAACCACAGAGTCAACCTGCACAGCAGTTTTGCGTGTCCTATGGACTCAGACCCCAAGATCCTTCTGATCCTCCACACTGCCAAGAGTCTTACCATTAATACTGTATTCTGGCATCATATTTGACCAACCAAAATGAACCACCTCTCAGTTATCTGGGTTGAACTCCATCTGCCACTTCTCAGCCCATTTTTGCATCCTATCACTGTCCTGCTGTAACTTCTGACAGCCCTCTACACTATCCACAACACCTCAACCTTTGTGTCATTGGTAAACTTACTGACCCATCCCTCCACTTCCTCAACCAGGTCATTTATAAATATCATGAAGAGTAAGGGTCCCAGAACAGATCCCTGAGGCACTCTACTGGTGACCAACCCCCATGTAGAATATGACCCGTCTACAACCACTCTTTGCCTTCTGTGGGCAAGTCAGTTCTGGATCCACAAAGCAATGTCCCCTTGGATCCCATGCCTCCTTACTTTCTCAATAAGCCTTGCATTGGGTACCTTATCAAATGCCTTGCTGAAATCCATATACACTACATCTACTACTCTTCCTTCATCAGTGTGTTTAGTCACATCCTCAAAAAATTCAATCAGGCTCGTAAGTCTCAACCTGTCCTTGACAAAGCCATGCTGACTACTCCTAATCAGGTTATACCTCTCCAAATGTTCATAAATCCTGCCTCTCGGGATCTTCTCCATCAACCTACTGAAGTAAGATTCACTGGTCTATAATTTCCTGGGCTACCTTTATTCCCTTTCTTGAATAAAGGAACAACATTCACAACCCTCCAATCCTCCAGAACCTCTCCCATCCCCATTGATGATGCAAAGATCATCACCAGAGGCTCAGCAATCTCCTCCCTCGTCTCCCACAGTAGCCTCGGGTACATTTTGTCCGGTCCCGGCGACTTAGACAACAAACAAAGAACAATACAGCACAGTACAGGCCATTCGGCCCACACTGTTGTGCTGACCCTTAAACCCTGTTCCCCCCCCCCCATATAACCCTCCACCTTAAATTCCTCCATATATCTGTCTAGTAGTCTCTTAAATTTCACTAGTGTATCTGCCTTCACCACTGACTCGGGCAGTGCATTCCACGCACCAACCACTCTCTGAGTGAAAAACCTTCCTCTAATATCCCCCTTGAACTTCCTTCCCTTATGTTAAAGCCATGTCCTCTTGTACTGAGCAGTGGTGCCCTGGGGAAGAGGCGCTGTCTGTCCACTCTGTCTATTCCTCTTAATATCTTGTACACCTCTATCGTGTCTCCTCTCATCCTCCTTCTCGCCAAAGAGTAAAGCCCTAGCTCCCTTAATCTCTGATCATAATCCATACTCTCTAAACCAGGCAGCATCCTGGTAAATCTCCTCTGTACCCTTTCCAATGCTTCCACATCCTTCCTATAGTGAGGCGACCAGAACTGGACACAATACTCCAAGTGTGGCCTAACTAGAGTTTAATAGAGCTGCATCATTACATCGCGTCTCTTAAACTCTATCCCTCGACTTATGAAAGCTAACCCCCTTTAAGCTTTCTTAACTACCCTCTCTACCTGTGAGGCAACTTTCAGGGATCTGTGGACAATAAATAATAAACAGGATAGTAGAGCAACGTGTCAGTCCAGACTTCAGGTATTGAGGAGTCTCATAGCTTGGGGGAAGAAACTGTTACATAGTCTGGTCGTGAGAGCCTGAATGCTCCGGAGCCTTTTCCCAGACAGCAGGAGGGAGAAGAGATTGTATGAGGGGTGCTTGAAGTATTGTGAGCAGTTTTGGACCCCTTATCCCAGAATCAGAATCAGGTTTATTATCACCGGCATGTGATGTGAAATTTGTTAACTTAGCAGTTCATTGCAATGCATAATCTAGCAGAGAAAAAAAAAATCATAATTGTAAATAAACAAGCAAATCAATTACATATGTTGAATAGATTTGTTTAAAAAACGTGCAAAAACAGAAATACTATATATTGAAAAAAAAGTGAGGTTGTGTCCAAAGATTCAATGTCCATTTAGGAATCAGATGGCAGAGGGAAGAAGCTGTTCCTGAATCGTTGTGTGTGTGCCTTCAGGCTTCTGTACCTCCTATCTGATGGTAACAGTGAGAAAAGGGCATGCCCAGGGTGCTGAAGGTCCTTAATAATGGACGCTGCCTTTCTGAGACACCGCTCCCTGAAGATGTCCTGGGTACTTCGTAGGCTTTCACCCAAGGTGTAGATGACTAGATTTACAACCTTCTGCCGCTTCTTTCAGTCCTGTGCAGTAGCACCTCACCCCGACCCCCACACACCAGACAGTGATGCAGCCTGTCAGAATGCTCTCCATGGTACAACTATAGAATTTTTTGTGTGTTTGTTGACACACCAAATCTCTTGGAACTCCTAATAAAGTATAGCCGCTGCCCTGCCTTCTTTATAACTACATCGATATGTTGGGACCAGGTTAGATCCTCAGAGATCTTGAGGCTGCTCAATCTTTGCACTTCTGATCCCTCAATGAGGATCGGTATTTGTTCCTTCGTCTTACCCTTGTTGAAGTCCACAATCAGCTCCGTCTTACTGATGTTGAGTGCCAGGTTGTTGCTGTGACACCACTCCACTAGTTGGCATATCTCACTCCTGTATGCCCTCTCGTCTCCACCTGAAATTCTACCAACAATTGTTGTATCATCAGCAAATATCATCAGGGCTGAAATGGCTAGCACGAGAGGGCCTAGTTTTAAGGTGCTTGGATGTAGGTACAGAGGAGATGTCAGGGGTAAATTTTTTACGCAGAGAGTGGCAAGTGCATGGAATAGGCTGCTGGTGGCGGTGGAGGCAGAAACAATAGGGTCTTTTAAGAGACTCCTGGATGGCTGCATGGAGCTTAGAAAAATAGAAGGCTATGTGTAAAGCATAGATAGTTCTAAGGTAGGGACGTGTTCAGCACAGCTTTGTGAGCTGAAGGGCCTGTATTGTGCTGTAGTTTTCTATATTTCTATGGTATCTGAGCTATGCCTAGCCACACAGTCATGTGTATATAGAGAGTAGAGAATGGGCTAAGCACATATCCCTGAGGTGTGCCAGTGTTGATCGTCAACGAGGATCAGCAATATGTTATCAGCAATCTGCACAGACTGTGCTCTTCTGGCTAGGAAGTCGAGGATCCAATTGCAGCAGGAGATACAGAGGCCCAGGTTCTGCAACCTCTCAGTCAGGATTGTGGGAATGATGGCATTAAATGCTGAGCTATAGTCGATGAACAGCATCCTTACCTAGGTGTTTGTGTTGTCCAGGTGGTCTAAATCCATGTGGAGAGCCATTGAGATTGCATCTGCTGTTGATCTATTGTGACGATAGGCAAATTGCAATGGGTCCAGGTCCTTACTGAGGCAGGAGTTCAGTCTAGTCATGACCAACCTCTCAAAGCATTTCATCACTGTTGATGTGAGTGCTACTGGGCAATAGTCATTAAGACAACTAACATTATTCTTCTTAGGCAATGGTATAATTGTTGCCTTTTTGAAGCAAGTGGGAACTTCTGCCCATAACAGTGAAAGGTTGAAAGTGCCCTTGAATACACCCACACAGGTTTTCAAAGCCTTACCAGGTTCTCCATCTGGACCTTCCGCCTTGCGAGGATTCACTCTCTTTAAAGACGGCCTAACATTGCCCTCTGAGACGGAAATCACAGGGTCATCAGGTGCAGTAGGGATTGTCACAGCTGCACTTATATTCTCCCTTTCAAAGCAGGCATAGAAGGCGTTGAGTTCATCTGGTAGTGAAGCATCTCTGCCATTCAAGCTATTGGGTTTCACTTTGTAGGAAGTGATGTCTTGCAAACCCTGCCAGAGTTGCCATGCATCCAATGTCACTTCCAACCTCATTTGAAATTGTCTCTTCACCCTTGAAATAGCCCTTTGCAAATCATACCTGTTTCTCTGGTACAGACCTGGGTCACCAGACTTGAATGCCACAGATCTATCCTTCTTCAGACGATGTACCTTGTGGTGAATCCATGGCTTTTGGTTTGGGAATCTACAGTAAGTCTTTGTAGGCACACACTCATCCACACAGGTCTTAATGAAGTTGGTAACAACTGCAGCATACTCATCCAGGTTCGAAGATGAATCCCTGAATACAGTCCAGTCCACCAATTCAAAGCAGTCCCTGTAGGCGCTCCTGTGTTTCCCTTGTCCATACCTTCTTGGTCCTCACTGCTGGTGCTGCAGTCTTCAGTCTCTGCCTATACTCAGGGAGTAGAAATACAGCCAGGTGGTCAGACTTCCTGAAGTGAGGGCGTGGAATATCATGGTAGGCATTCTCGATGGTGGTGTAGCAATGGTCCAGAGTGTTGTTTCCTCTGATACTGCAAGTGATTTGTTGATATTGCTTAGTGATATTTTCAGACTGGCCCAGTTAAAATCTCCCCAAACAATGGTGAAGGTGTTAGGGTGTGCTGTTTCGTG